>NC_136916.1:37670245-38270245 GCF_949752795.1 Hyperoodon ampullatus
CCCCATGCCAACCACCAAACTGCAGGAGAATGAAGCCCTGCCCCATCTGGTTCTGCTCAGCCAGAGCAGTGCAGGTACCCGGAGACCTGCGGCCCCAGGGGATATGAGCCATTCAGAGAGGAGGCCTAGGAGTGTTGGGGGAGGAGGGAGATGGAGAACAGGCATCAGGGCTGATTTCCTTTGACCTCCAACTTACACATCTATTTGTCACCCATTTTGTACTGGTCAGGCTTCCACCCTGGTGCAGAGCACGGAGGCTCAGCCAGGACTTCCCTGCATGCTGCTTCCAGATTCACCTGCTGAAAGCACCACTGGAATCATATCCTGCTTCCACTCAAGAACCTGTAGTGGCTCCCCATTCCGTGGTATCATGTGACTGTCTCTGCCGTGTGTCAAGGCCTTTGACTATCTGCCTCTTTGCCTCCAATCTGCCTCATCTCTACATGCACTGTTTGCTTCAGGCAGACTGGTCCCCTTGATGGCTCCCCCAAACTGCCATCCACTTTCTCTTTGCAAAATGGCACTAGTTGTGCCCACTTTATAGAGTTGCTGTTGTGAGGACTAAGTGAGAGAACACATGTGAACCATATGCCTGGCACATGATAGGCACTTAGATAAAATGTTTGTGATAATGATAACAATGCTGCTGCTGAACTATTTCTTGCTTGGTAACTTCCGCCCTCCTCTTCACCCAGCCAAAGTATTTTTGCCTTTGACAGTCCAGCTCAAAGCTGCTCTTCCTCTCAGAAGTCATCTAGGATCACCTTGGGCCAGTGGTTTACAAATCTGGGGCACTTCAGAATCACCTGAGAAGGTTTTTACTTTCTTTCTTTCCTTTTTCCCCCATTTTGGGGGTTTGTTTCTTATTTTTTGGCTGGGCCGCGAGGCATGTGGGATCTTAGTTTCCTGCCCAGGGATCGAACCTGTGCACCCTGCAGTGGAAGCACAGAGTCGAATCACTGGACTGCCAGGGAAGTCCTGGGGGATGATTTTTAATATATTTTTTGTGTGTGGTAAAAAAACACATAACATAAGATTTACCATCTTAACCACTTTTAACTTTACTGAACCACTTTTACAGTTCAGTAGCATTAAGTATATTGACATTGTTGTGCAACAGATCTCCAGAACTTTTCATCTTGCAAAACAGAAACTCTGTACACATTAAATAAAAACTCCCATTTCCCCCTCCTTTCTCTTTAAGACTAAAGAATATTCCATTTTATGTATATACCACATTTTGTTTATTCATCCATCCATTCATCAATGGACATTTGGGTTGCTTCTATCTCTTGGCTATTGTGAATAATGCTGCTGTGAACATAAGTGTGCAAATATCTGTTCAACTCCTTCCTTTCAATTCTTTTGGATATTTACTCAGAAGTAGGATTACTGGGACTTCCCTGGCTGTCCAGTGGTTAAGACTCTGTGCTTCCACTGCAGGGTGCACAGGTTTGATCCCTGGTTAGGGAACTAAGATCCCGCATGCCAGTGGTGTGGCCGGGGAAAAAAAAAAAAAAGGATTGCTGAATCATATGGTACTTTTTTTTTTTTTTTTGCGGTACGCGGGTCTCTCACTGTTGTGGCCTCTCTTGTTGCGGAGCACAGGCTCCGGACGCGCAGGCTCAGTGGCCATGGCTCACGGGCCTAGCCACTCCGCGGCATGTGGGATCTTCCCGGACTGGGGCACAAACCCGTGTCCCCTGCATCGGCAGGCAGACTCTCAACCACTGCGCCACCAGGGAAGCCCCATATGGTACTTTTTTAAAATTTAAAATTTTATATTGTAGTATAGTTGATTTACAATGTTGTATTAACTTTACGTGTACAGCAAAGTGATTCGTATATGCATATATGTATATCTATTTTTCTTCAGACTCTTTTCCCATATAGTTTATTACAAAATATTGAATAGAGTTCCCTGTGCTATACAGTAGGTCCTTGTTGATTATTTACTTTATATATAGTAGTGTGTATATGTTAATCCCAACCTGTTAATTTATCCCTTCCCATATGGTATTTTTATATAAAATTTTGAGGAGCTGCCATACTGTTTTCCACAGCTTTTGCACCATTTTACATTCCCATCAACAGTAGTACATAAAGGTTACAATTTCTCTACATCCTCATCAATATTTGTTATTTTCTGGGTTTTTCATTTTTTTCTCTTTTTTTTCTAACGGGTGAGTTTCTGTTTTTTTCATGATTGTGAAGTGATATCTCATTTGTCTGTTTTTGCTTTTGCTGCCTGTATATCCAAGAATTTTTGGCATCATATCCAAGAATTTATTGCAAAATCCATGAAGCATTTCCTCTATGTTTTCTTCAAGGAGTTTTATAGTTTTGGGTCTTATGTTTAGGTCTTAATCCATTTTGAATTAATTTTTGTATATGCTGTAAAGTAAGGGTCCAATTTTATTCTTCTGCATGTGGATATCCAGTTTTCCTAGCACCATTTGCTCGAGAATTGTTCTTTCCTGATTGAATAGTCTTGGCACCCTTGTTGAAAATCGTATGATCATATATGTGAGGTTTTATTTCTGGGTTCTCTATTTCCATTGGTCTGTGTCTATAGTACCACACTATTTTGATTACTGTATCTTTGTACATGCATTGAAATTGGGAAGTATGAGACTTCCAACTTTATTCTTCTTTTTCAAGTTTTTTTTTTTTTTTTTGCAATTCAGGGTCCTTTGAGGTTCCATGTAAATTATAGGATGAAATTTTTTTTTAATTTATGCTAAAAAGTCATTGGGATTTTGATAGAGATTGCATTGAATTTGTAGATCACTTTGGGTAGTAATGACATCTTAACAATATTAAGTCTTCCAATCCATTAACACAGGATGTATTTCCATTTATTTTCATCTTCTTTAATTTCTTTCAGCAATGTTTTGTAGTTTTCATTGTACAAGTCTTTTTGGATTGTTCTTTGTTAGTGGGTATAAATGCAACTGATTTTCATGTGTTGATTTTGTATCCTGCAACTTTGCTGAATTTGTTTATTCTAACACTTTTTTGTGTGTGGAATCTTTAGGGTTTTCTACATATAAGCTCATGTCAGGGCTTCCCTGGTGGCGCAGTGGTTGAGAGTCCGCCTGCCAATGCAGGGGACACTGGTTCGTGTCCCGGTCCGGGAAGATCCCACATGCCGCGGAGCGGCTGGGCCTGTGAGCCATGGCTGCTGAGCCTGCGCGTCCGGAGCCTGTGCTCCGCAACGGGAGAGGCCACAACAGTGAGAGGCCGGCATACTGCAAAAAAAAAAAAAAAAAAGATCATGTCATCTCTGAACAAAAATAATTTTACTTCTTCCTTTCCAATTTGGACCCATTTAATTTCTTTTTCTTACCTAACTGCTCTGGATAGAACTTCCAGTACTATGTTGAATGGAAGTGGTGAGAGTGGGCATTCTTGTCTTGTTCCTGATGTTAGAGGAAAAGTTTTCAGTCTTTCACCATTGAATATAATGTTAGCTATAGGCTTGTCATATATGGCCTTTGTTATGTTGAGGTAGTTTCCTTCTCTCTCCAGTTTGTTGAGTGTTTTCATCATAAAATTTTGTTAAATTTTGTCTAAAGCTTCTTCTGCATCAATTGAGATGGTCACGTGGTTTTTGTTCTTCATTCTGTTAATGTGATGTATTTATTGATTTTTGAATGTTGGATCACCCTTGCATCCCAGGAATAAATTTTACTTGGTCATGGTACATAATCTTTTTAATGTGCTATTGAATTCTGTCTGCTAGTATTTTGTTGAGGATTTTTGCATCAGTATTCATCAGGGATATTGGTCTACAGTTTTCTTTTCTTGTAGTGTCTTTGTTTGGCTCTAATATGAAGGTAATGCTGGCATCATAGAATGAGTTTGGGAGTGTTCCCTCCTCTTCAACTTTCTGAAAGAGTTTGAGGAGGATTGGTGTTAGTTCTTTAAATATTTGATGGAATTCTCCAGTGAAGCCATCTGGTCCTGGGCTTTTCTTTTTTGGGAGGTTTTTGATTCCTAATTCAATCTCCTACTAGTTGTATGTCTGTTCAGATTTTCTATTTCTTCATGACCCAGTCTTAGTAAGTATACATGTCTAGGAATTTATCTGTTTTTTTCTAGGTTAACCAATCGTGGTGCACAGTTGTTCATAATATTCTCTCTCTTTTTTTTTTTCCTTTGCGGTACACGGGCCTCTTACTGCTGTGGCCTCTCCCGTTGTGGAGCACAGGCTCCAGATGCACAGGCTCAGCGACCATGGCCCACGGGCCCAGCCGCTCCGCGGCATGTGGGATCTTCCCAGACCGGGGCACGAACCCGCGTCCCCTGCATCGGCAGGCAGACTCTCAACCACTGCACCACCAGGGAAGCCCCATAATATTCTCTTATAATCATTTTTATTTCTATAAAATCAGGTTTTTTAAAAAATTTATTTCTTTATTTATTATTTATTTTTGGTTGCATTGTGTCTTTGTTGCTGTGTGTGGGCTTTCTCTAGTTAAGGTGAGCGGGGGCTACTCTTCGTTGTGGTGCGCGGGCTTCTCATTGCGGTGGCTTCTCTTGTTGCGGACCACGGGCTCTAGGTGTGTGGGCTCAGTAGTTGTGGAGCACAGGCTTAGTTGCTCCGTGGCATGTGGGATCTTCCTGGACCAGGGCTTGAACTCGTGTCCCCTGCACTGGCAGCTGATTCTTAACCACTGTGCCACCAGGGAAGTCCCCATATTACCTTTTTTTTTTTGCGGTACATGGGCCTCTCACTGTTGTGGCCTCTCCTGTTGCGGAGCACAGGCTCCGGACGCGCAGGCTCAGCAGCCATGGCTCACGGGCCTAGCTGCTCCGCGGCATGTGGGATCTTCCTGGACTGGGGCATGAACCTGTGTCCCCTGCATCGGCAGGCGGACTCTCAACCACTGCACCACCAGGGAAGCCCCCCACATTACCTTTTGAGAAACTCAGCCCATGTCCCCAGACAGCTTCCATTGCTCCCAGCAACGGCTGGTCTTGGGCTGACCACAGCTGTAAGTAAGGACTTACATGGAAGTTAAGGAGGAGTGTCACCCTAAAATTAACTGATGACCAAAAATGCATCTCCAGCCAGCAGCTCAGGGTCCCCAGTGAAGCTGGCTGAAAGCTCTGGGCTGCACAGAGGCTCATGGGATGCTGCTCAGGCCGAGGGGCTTAGTCTTGGGGCTGGGTGGGGTGGGGGCCTGCTGAGGGCTAGCTGCCAGCCTCAGGGCACCCTTCTGTGCCCACCGGGCCCCATTCTGTCTTGTATAATGAGTTTCCTTGGTTGGCCTGGGGTTGGTACAGGGCAGCTTGGGGCTCTCATTGATGTACAGGCCAAGGGAGCTGCTGCTAAGAGGGGTCTCTCTTACTGGGAGGGCAGAGTGACACCTTAGTGGAGCCTGGTGGGCTAGAATTCTGATTTTCTATGCTACAACCTGGGGGACAGGATGCCACTCAGTCACTGACTCCCTAAGCATTTGCTAACCACCTACTGTGTGCCAGGCACTTTGCAAACATCATGTGATTAACCTGTGCCACAATGTTTTATAATGTGGTCTGGGAGCTAAGGCTCAGATAGGTGAGATGGCTTGCGCAGGCTTCACAGGGGGCTGCACTGCACACCTGACCTGAGAATGCCGAGTCCTGGAGCCTGGAAAGCCTCAGAGTGGTCTGGAGCAAGTGACAGGGGCGTGATGGATCTATCAGGGGCTGAAGCAAATAGGCATTCAGCACTGGCCCTTGTGGAGTTTACAGTCCTGGGAGTGTTAGACAAATGCCCACATGACTCTGAGATAAGATGGAGGATCCAGGAAGTTCACCTTGCTGTTGGGTGGCCACAAAGTTGGCAAAGGTCGTGTCATATCCCAGTAGGGAGGCCCTGCCCTTGTAAGGATGCTCCTGGGCCTCAGCCCAGGTATCCTGCCTGCAAGACCTTATAAGGACTCACCCCTGATCTGCATTATAGTGGTTTCTTTTCAACCTTTCTGGCTACTGATTTTTAATATTTTTCAATATTGATTTTTACTATCTTAGCTTGTTCTTTTGTCTTAGTGTATATATCTTTTTAAAAATTTTTTATTCTTTAGTGTATATTCTTCATTGTTTTGATTTGTATTATTCCCCATTATTTCTCCTTTCTAAATGATCTCATTTTACCTTCTATCCTTTCAAACATTTTAAACCTTCTGGTTTCCTTTCAAATCTTCTCTTTAATTATCTGTGTTTATTGTTATATTTCCCTTCAATTTAAAAAATCATATTTTTCTGACTCGAAAAACATAATGCATTTTTATTGCTAAATGTTTGGAAAATATAAGAAAGGGTATAAAGAAAGAAATTTAAATATCCCATTAAGCTCTCCTCTAGGGATAACCACTGTTGTTGTTCTATTCTTTTCAACTACTTTTTTTGTTCATAAACACATAGATATTGCTTTAACCCTTTGTCTGTCATATGTGTTGTAAATATTTTCCCATGATTTGATGTTTGTTGAAAAAAAATCTTTTTTTTTTTTTTTTTGCGGTACGCGGGCCTCTCACTGTTGTGGCCTCTCCCGTTGCGGAGCACAGGCTCCGGACGCACAGGCCCAGTGGCCATGGCTCACGGGCCCAGCCGCTCCGCGGCATGTGGGATCCTCCCGGACTGGGGCACAAACCCGTGTCCCTTGCATCGGCAGGCGGACTCTCAACCACTGCGCCACCAGGGAAGCCCAAAAAAATCTTCATTTTTGTAAACAGTAAAAGTTGCACATATTTGCTGTGAAAACATCAGACAACAGTAAGGGGTCTACAGCAAAAATGCAGTGACCCTTCCTCCCCCACTCTCCCTGTCCCTGGGAAACCAGCCCGAGACAACTACGATGAACTGTTGGGCATCCATCCTTCTAGACTTCGAACATGCATTTTCATGTGTGCTTTAAACAATATTTGTACTAGACATACTGTTCCACCTTTTGCTTTTTCACTCAACAGCACATGATGGGCAACTTTTGACATCAGCCCTGAGCAGTGTGGAGGTGGGGTTTTGAAGGGACCATAGCCAGGAAACCCTGGAAGGCTGTACTTACCCATCACATGAAAGGTTCCCAAAGGAGCTCATGTACAGGGACCAGCAGCCAAATGAGGATCAAAGCACCATTCACTTTGTTTTTAGCTGAGCAAATGCCTGATACTGGAGAGGCCTGGGTTTGAGACCCAGCACAAAATGTGTGCCCTGATGCTTCCATCTTGTAGCAATTCCATTTTACTGCAATTAGCACATAGGAGGTGACTTTCAGCCAGCATGGCTAGGTTTTAATGGGCTGGCGGTGTGAGAAGGTAAATTCTCCAGTTTCCTTGTTCCCTCTCAGGAGAGATGCTAGTGTAGTCAGCTGTTGAGGGTGGAGCTCTGTCTGAGCAGGGGTTTTCTGAGTCTCTTGGATTCCATTGTAATGATAATAACATCCAACATAGTTCTAAGTATGCTTTACGTATACTAACTTGGTTATTCCTTATAAGAGCCCTGAGATAGTATCTTAATACTATTTTTGGATAATAATATTTTACAGAGGAGAAAACTGAGGCACAGAGTGGTTAACTAACTTTGTCAAAGGTCACACAGCTAGCTAGATATAGAACCTGGATTTGAAAGCAGGCAGTCTAAAATCTGTGTTCTTAACTAGTATGCTATTCTACCTCAGTAGCTAGTTTATAGTGGCTTCTGGTTGTTTACATCATCCAGCTCTAGCATCTGGGTTCATGGGATCACTTCTTCCTACGGCACAATGCCACATTGCTATAGTGTCCTCTGGTTATAAAGTGATGACTAGACTTTGCCTGTTGCAGTCACACTACAACCATGTGGGCATGCATCCTCATTTGTCTTCTGAGTCAGGAGGCCGAGACCAATGTGAACTAGCAGGCCTGGCCATGTCTGTCACAGCCTCATACAGGACTCAGGGGCAGATGCTGGACTGCAGCACTGAGTCTGGGCATCTGGCCAGCCCCAAGGTAAGGGGATCTGAAGCAGATCAGCAGATCCCAGGTGAGGGCAGAAGGTGAGGCATGGCCAGGCCAGTCCCGAGGCAGCCTGAGAGCTATGAGACCACCAGCATGTGCATGGAGAGGCAGCACAGGGAAGACCAAGCATGGGCATGTCCATTGGACACAGTGACCTCCCCGCTGCTAAGCAGGGCCAAATCAAAGCCCAGCAGCTTCTCCTCCTCCAGGCTTGGGGTGTGTGAGAGGAAGTGACAGAGAAATCTTCCCTGAACATGAAAGTAAGTGCAGACCTAACACATTCTTTTAAACCACGGCACATCACACAGTCAGAAGGATTAA
Organism: Hyperoodon ampullatus; assembly: GCF_949752795.1. NCBI lineage: Eukaryota > Metazoa > Chordata > Mammalia > Artiodactyla > Ziphiidae > Hyperoodon > Hyperoodon ampullatus. Next base: position 37,678,552 of record NC_136916.1, read on the forward strand.
TTTATGAACATTTAGGTTCTTTCTCTTTCTGTCTCTCTTTTCAAATATAAAGATGCAGTACCGAAATTCCACTCCCTCATCAAGCTCTCCATTTTCCCAGGTATTCTTTCGTGTCTTCCAATAAAGTTATTAGGCATTCCACATTTCCCGTTAAATTTATTCCTAGGTATTTTACAGCTGTTATTATTGTGAACTTATGGTGTTTAAAAATATATTTCTTATAGTTTTATGTTTTTATATTGTCAAATCTGTCACCCTGTTCCTTTGTGCTTGCTAACTTTGATACTAGGCTTAGAAAGGTGTTCTCCACTCCAAGATTATGGAACTGTTTGCTTATATTTTCTTCCACATCTTTATGCTTTTACTTAGTATGATTAAAAGTTTCTTGCTTGCATTTAAGTCATATAGGGCTTTATTTAGCATCTGGTATGAGGTAGAGCTCAGCTTTATCTTCCAAGCTGTTAGCCAGTTGAACCGAGGCAATGTATTGAATTACCCATCTTTCCCCTGTTGATTTGAAATTCCACATTTACCATACATCCAATTCTTATATCTATTGAATCTCTTTTTCAGTTTTCTATTCTGTTCTATTGATCTGCTCTTCCCAGGCCAATACTACAAAATGACTTTATTTCTCATTAGAAAAGCAATAAAGGCTTAATACAGAAAGATCAGAAAATGCACAGACACAAAGAAACACAAAACACCTGTGATTGCATCCAGGGATAACTACCATTTTTCCTTGCTGTGTATCAATCCAAATCATTTAATTTATATAAACATGTATAAATATATATTCATAAAGTAAAATTAAGACCATGTCATATAAATAGTTTTATAAACCTTTTTCACTTTATGATACTTCAGGAATACTTCCTTGCCAGCAAGTACTCTTCTTTTTTAAACTTTTTTATTGTAAAATATAACATTCATACAGAAGAGTATACCAAAGGAATATTTTTAGCTCAATGATTTATCACAAAGTGAACACCCACATAACCACTACTTAAGTTAAAAAACACATGTCAGCACCCTGGAAGCCCATCTTGTGTGCTCTTTTAATCACTGCTTCCTTCCCCACAAAGATAACTTCTAACTTCCTTGCTTTTTTTTAAGAACTTTGCCACGTAAACTTTTATCCCTAAACAATATAGAGGTTTTTTTTGTTGTTGCTATTGTTTGGTTGTTTTGTTTTGTTTTTTTGGCTGCTTGGCTTACGGGATCTTAGTTCCCTGACCAGGGATCGCATCTGTGCTCCCTGCAGTGAAAGCTCAGAGTCCTAACCACTGGACTGCCAGGGAAGTCCCACTTTGCCCTTTTTTTTTTTTTTTTGCGGTATGCGGGCCTCTCACTGTTGTGGACTCGCCCGTTGCGGAGCACAGGCTCAGCGGCCATGGCTCACGGGCTTAGCCGCTCCGCGGCATGTGGGATCTTCCCGGACCGGGGCACGAACCCGTGTCTCCTGCATCGGCAGGCGGACTCTCAACCACTGCGCCACCAGGGAAGCCCTGCCCATTTTTTTTTTTTTTTTTTTTTTTGCGGTACGCGGGCCTCTCACTGTTGTGGCCTCTCCCGTTGCGGAGCACAGGCTCCGGACGCACAGGCTCAGCGGCCATGGCTCACGGGCCCAGCCGCTCTGCGGCATGTGGGATCTTCCCGGACCAGGGCACGAACCCGTGTCCCCTGCATCGGCAGGAGGACTCTCAACCACTGCGCCACCAGGGAAGCCCTCTGCCCATTTTTAAATCAGGTCATTTTTAAAATTTTCGCCATTGAATTGAGTTCTTTCTTTATTTTGTGCTTCATGAATCAAGACGTCCATTTCCCTTCTTAGATTTGGGAAGTTCTCAGCCATTTTTTTTTTTTTTCTTTTAAATAAGCTTTCTGCCTCTCTCTCTCTCTCTCTTTCTCTCTGTCTCTCTCTTTTCTCCTGGGACTCCCATAATGTATATATTATTTCACTTGATAGGATCCATAAATCTCAAATGCTTTCTTCACTCTTTTTCATTCTTTTTTCTTTTTGTTCCTCTGACTGGATAATTTCAAATAACCTGTCTTTGAGTTCACTGATTCTTTCTTCTGCATGAATGAATCTGCTCACTGTTGAATTTTTTTTTTTTCATTTCATTCATTGTATTCTTCAGCTCCAGGATTTCTGCTTGGTTCTTTCGAGTGGTTTTTATTTCTTTATAAATTTTTTTGGGTTCATGTATTGTTTTCCTGACTTCATTTAGTTGTCTATCTGTGTCCTCTTGTAGCTCATTCAGTTACTTTAAGATGATTATTTTGAATTCTTTATCAAGCAGTTCATGGATCTCCATTTCTTTAGGATCAGTTACTGGAGCTTTATTAGTTTCCTTTGTTTTGTCATGAGTACCTAACTCTTCATGATCTGTGTAACCTTGCATTTGTGTCTGTGCATTTGAAGAAGCAGACACCTCTCCCAGTCTTTACAGACTGGTTTTGGCCAGTAAAGACCTACTCCTGCTGAGTCCCCAGACTGAGAGGACTGCCTCTGGGGTTGTGGTCAAGTGGGACTGGAGCCAGGTCATGAGGCTACTTCTGGATCCGCAGTTGGGTTCATAGACAGTGGGCCTGTTACCAGAGGTATGAATGGGTATGGCTCTTGGTGGGTCCCTGGGCATGCAGAGCTGCTCCTGGGACCACAAGAATTGAGGCTGGAGCTTGGTCATGGGGCTGCTTCAGGGTTCACAGTTGGATCTAAGGTCACAGGGTCCAAGGTCAGCAGGCCTGTTATACTGGGTACCACTGGGCATGGCTCCTCACAGCTCCTTTGATAAATGGGGTTGATGGCAGGACTGTAGACATGTGGGGCTGGAGCTGAGCCTACAGGGGGAAAGGGCTGCTTCTGTACCCACAGTCAGGACCACATTCAGAAGACTTGCCACTGGGGTGCAGGTCTGCCTTCTCAAAACAGCACTCCTCAGTCTTGGGCTCCACTGGAGTTTTGCAACATCCTACCTGGGTCATAAAGTTCCCACAAAGGTAATTTTGTATGTGGACTGCTGCCAAATTGTTGTTTCTGTTGGGGGAATGACAGCTGGGAACCACCTATTCCCTTATCTTGCTGATGTCACTCCCTTGTTAATTCTTGATAATATCAATAATCTTTAATTTTAGCAACTCTGATGGGTAGGTAGTGGTATCTCATTGTGGGTTTAATACACATTTCCATCATGACTGTTGACGTTGAACACTTTTTTTTTCTTGTAGAAAACATATATATTCTTTTTTTTAAAATTCTTTTCCCAATTAGATTGTTACAGAATATTGTTGAACACTTTTCATATGCTTATTGACCATTTAGATATTCTCTCATTCTGTAATTAAGGTTTATTCAAGTATTTTGCTTTTTTTTTTTCTATTGGGTTTTCTTTATTTTTTTCTTATCAATGTTTGAAGTTCTTTATATTTTCTGGATATGAGTTCTGTTTTGATGATAGTTATTGCAAATATCTTCTCACTCTCTGGTTTGCCTTCATACTCTTTTCTTTTTTTTCTTTTTTTTTTTTTTTTTTGCGGTACGCGGGCCTCTCACTGCTGTGGCCTCTCCCGCTGCAGAGCACAGGCTCCGGACACGCACGCTCAGTGGCCATGGCTCACGGGCCCAGCCACTCTGCGGCACGTGGGATCCTCCTGGACTGGGGCACGAACCCGCGTCCCCTGCATCGGCAGGCAGACTCTCAACCACTGCGCCACCAGGGAAGCCCCATGCTCTTTGTTTTTAATGGCTTTATTGAGATATAATTCACATGCTGTACAACTCAACAAATTAGAGCATAGAGTTCAATGGCTTTTAGTATATCCACAGAGTTGTATGACCATCACTACAGTCATTTAGAACATTATTCATCACTCCCTAAAGAAACCCCACACCTCTTAGTTGTCATCCCCCAATCTGCTCATTACCTCAGTCCTAGGCAACACTGATCTAATTTCAGTCTTTATAAATTTGCCTATTCTGGACATTTCATATAAATGGAATCACATAATATGTGGTCCTTTGTGACTGGCTTCTTTCATGCAGCATGTTTTCAAGGTTCACCCATGTTGTAACATTTATCAGCATTTCATTTCTTTTCAAATAGTATTCTATTGTACGGATATACCACATTTTATTTATCCATTCATCAAATGATGGACATTAGGGTTATTCTACTTGTTGACTACTATAAATCATGCTGCTATAAACATTCATGTACAGGTTTTTGTGTGATATATATTTCATTTCATACACACACACACACACACACACACGTACACACACTCAGGAGTGGAATCGCTGAATCATATGGTATCTCTATGTTTAATCTTTTGAGAAACTGCCAGACTATTTTCCAAAGTGACTGCACCATTTTAAATACCTATCACCAATGTATGAGGGTTTCAACTTCTCCAGATTCTCGCCAATATTTATTACTATCTATCTTTTTGATTATAGCTATCCTACTGGGTGTCAGGTGATAGCTCATTGTGATTTTGATTTGCATTTTCCTGATGGCTAATGATGTTGAGCATATTTTCATGTGTTTATTGGCCATTTGTATATCTTCTTTGGAGAAATATCTTATCAGATCTGCCCATTTTTATATTGGATTATTTTTATATTGGATTATTTGTCTTTTATTATTAAGTTTTAAGAGTTCTTTATATATTCTGGATACCAGACCCTCCTCAGACATATGATTTGAAAAAATATTCTCCTATTCTGTTGCCTGTCTTTTCACTTTTTTAAAAAATTAATTAATTTATTTGGTTGTGTGGGGTCTTAGTTGCAGCATTTGGGCTCCTTAGTTGCAGCTCCAGGGCTCCTTAGTTGCGGCTCACCAGCTCCTTAGTTGCAGCATGCAAACTTTTAGTTGTGGCATGCATGTGGGATCTAGTTCCCTGGCCAGGGATCGAACACAGACCCTCTGCATTGGGAGTGCAGAGTCTTATCCACTGTGCCACCAGGGAAGTCCCCTTTTCACTTTCTTGATGGTGTCCTTAAAAGCATGAATGTTTTAAATTTTGATGCTTCTTACTCTCTTAATGTCATTTTTTGATGAACAGAATTTATTCATATTCATAAAGTCCAATTTATTAATCTTTTTCTTTGCTGTACTTTCTTTGTGTCCTTTAAAAAATACTTGCTGGGACTTCCCTGGTGGCGCAGTGGTTAAGAATCCGCCTGCCAATGCAGGAGACACGGGTTCGAGTCCTGTTTCAGGAAGATCCCACATGCTGTGGAGCAAATAAGCCTGTACGCCACAACTACTGAGCCTGAGCTCTAGAGCCTGCAAGCCACACCTACTGAGCCCGCATGCCACAACTACTGAAGCCCGCATACCTAGACCCCTGTGCTCCACAGCAAGAGAAGCCACCGCAATAAGAAGCCGGCACACCACAAGGAAGAGTAGCCCCCGCTCGCCACAACTAGAGGAAGCCCATACGGAGCAACGAAGACCCAATGCAGCCAAAAATTAAAATTAATTAATTAAAAAATAAAAGACTTAAAAAAAAAGCCATTAATTTTTCTCCCAATCTGCTATAGATTGAATGTTTGTGTTCCCTCCAAATTCCTTTGTTGAAATCTAATTCCCAATGTTGTGGTATTTGGAGGTGGGGGTCTTTGGAAGGTGATTGGGTCATGTGGGTGGAGCCTCAAGAATGGGACTACTGCCCTATAAAAGGAGAGTCCAGAGAGCTCTCTCACTTCTTCTGTCACGTGAGCACACATGAGAAGACAGTTGTCTGTGAACCAGGAAGTGGGTTCTCATCAGACACCGAACCTGCTGGCAACTGGATCTTGGACTTTCCAGCCTCCAGAAGTATAAGAAATAACATTTCTGTTGTTTGTAAGCCACCCAGTCTATAGTATTCTGTTATAGCATTTTGACCAGCCTAAGACACTACCTGATCCCTCCAGAATTCAGACATTCTTATTGAGCCTTGTAGCCAGTATATTGTGGCAACAGGGAAGCTGTAGGATTTCCAAGGCTAAGTTAGAAGAAGCGTTGCAATTTCTGCCTTGTTCTCTTAAAATGCTCTCTGTTGAAGCCCTTAGACACCATGTAAAATCTGACTATCCTGCTGGGAGGACTATGTGGAGGGAACCTGGAGAGTAGCTGAAGAGGTAGAAAGACCAAACTGAGCCCACCCTTTCAGCTATTCTCCCCAAGGCACGAGGCTTGTGAATGAAGCCTTCCTAGACCTTCCAGCCTAGCCCAGTTGCCACCTGAATACCACCCAGTGACCCTTGTCAATGCCATGCGGAAGCTAAAGAATGTCTTACTCAAATTCTTTTCTTTTTTTTTGGCCGTGCCACGTGGCTTGCAGGATCTTAGTTCCCCAACCAGGGATTGAACCTGGGCCACAGTCAAATTCTTGACCCAGATATTGCAAGATCTATTTCAGGGTTTTTTGCTTTAAGTCGCTAAGTTTCATGGTAGTTTGTTATGCAGCAAAAGCTAGATGGAACAATATTAATACATGTCAAACACCAAATTCTATTTCTTTAGTTTGTTTTATTTCAGGTGCATAACATTTAGATTTTCTTCCTCTATTGGTTTGTGCAGTCTCTTCTATTTTACTATTTTTCCTTCTGTTTTTCTGTCCTTTCAGGCACCCACTCTAGTTATATACTCTTCCAATCTACCAACTACATTTATTAAGATACATGTCTGGGGGACTTCCCTGGTGGCACAGTGGTTGGGAGTCCACCTGCCAGTGCAGGGACATGGGCTCGAGCCCTGGTACGGGAGGATCCCATATGCTGCAGAGCAGCTGGGCCCATGCACCACAACTACTGAGCCTGTGCTCTGGAGCCCACAATCCACAACTACTGAGTCTGCGAGCTGCAACGGTTGGGGCCTGTGCACCTGGAGACCGTGTTCTGCAACAAGAGGCCGCCACAGTGAGAGGCCCGTGCACCGCAGCGAGGAGTGGCCCCCGCTCGCTGCAACTAGAGAAAGCCCACGCACAGCAACGAAGACCCAACGCAGCCAAAAATAAATAAGTAAGTAAATAAATAAATAAATCCTGTTTAAAAAATATTCATATATAAAAAAAGATACATGTCTAGTCTTGAAAATATGTGATGTCTTATTTTTTGTACATATATTTATTTATTTATTTATTTGAAGTATAGTTGATTTACAACGTTGTGTTAGTTTCAGGTGTACAGCACAGCGATTCCGTTATATATATGTATACACTCTTTTTCAGATTCTTTTCCCTTATAGGTTATTACACATACATACTTTTAAATTTACATGATTGATATTGTATTATAAATGATGTCCTGTTTTTTACTTTTTTACACTCAACTTGTAAGTTTTTGAGATCTCACCATGTTGCTTCATGGAATCTAGGTCTTTTTCCCTGAGCGTTGCACAGCATTCCATCCAAAACCTAGCCCTCCGTTCCTCATCCACGCTGCTGGTGTTGGATCTAGCTGGCTTCCAGGTCCTTGTTATGGCACACAAGGTTGTTGTAAACCTTACAAACCTTTGCAAGACAGTTTTTGGGGAGGTGTGGAGAGGAGGGTGTATTCTCAAGAGAGGGATTGCTGTGTTGTGGGGAGTGTGTGTGTGTGTGTTTTTTCCCCCAGTGGTTCACACATTATAAAATGTGGTTCACATTTTATTTATTTTTATTTTTTTAAACTTTTAATTTTATATTGGACTATAGTTGATTAACAATGTCATGATAGTTTCAGGTGTACAACAAAGTGATTCAGTTATACATATACATGTATCTATTCTTTTTCAAATTCTTTTCCCACTTAAGTTGTTAAATAATATTGAGCAGAGTTCCCTGTGCTGTACAGTAGGTCCTTGTTGGTTATCCATTTAAAATATAGCAGTGTGTACATGTCAATCCCAAACTCTCTAACTATCCTTTCCCCCGGGAATGTGTATTCTTAATTTCACTAAGTACTGTCAGACTGCTCTCCAGACAGCTGCACCACTTTAGTCATACCAGCAAGACCCGAGGGCTCTTCATTCCCCCATATTCTCCAGAACTTGTTAGCATCTAACTCTTGATTTTAGTAAAGTGGTATCTGTTGTTTTGTTTTGCATTTTTCTCATTACTGGTGAGCTCGAACATCCTTTCATGTGCTTACTAGCCAGGTGTGTTTCCCTTTCAGTGCATTATCTAGCAAATCCTTTGCTCATTTTTAAAAATTGAGTTTCCTGTCTTTTTCTTGCTGATCTGCAGTTCTTGAATGTTCTAGCTATGACTCTGTTCTTGGCTTTGCACAGATTTTTCTCAGACTGTCACTAGTCTGCTCACTTTATCTACAGGGCATTTTATTGAATTCAAATCTTTAAATGGTCAAATTTATTGATTTTCTTTTTTTTTTTTTCCTTTATAATTTCAAAAATCTTGTTTAAGAGCTGTCCTCCCCAAGGTTATAAAGCTATTCTTCTGTTTTATTCTGATAGTTTTTACCCCTGAACCTTGCCACCAGGCCTCTGGGACTCAGGGTCTCTCATCAGCAAACTCCCTAGCATCATCACCTTTGCTATGAATGTTCCCTTCACATTTACCTTCTTGCTCTAAACAAATCCTGGCTCTCCCCAGGAATGCTGCTGAACCCAAGGCTACTGATTAGACTCTAGAGCACATTAGAAAAAGGCATTCCCTCAGGGTAACAAGAGGCCCCAGGCACAGAAGTGGTGAGGGGAGTGTGGACTGGATTTTATTTTATTTCCTGCTTGGTCTCTTTTTTTTTTTTCTGCTTGCTCTCTCTTTTTTTTTTAATGTTAAGTATATTTTAAATTAATTAATTAATTTTGGGGCTGTGTTGGGTCTTCGTTGCTGCGTGGGCTTTCTCTAGTTGCGGCGAGCGGGGGCTACTCTTCCTTGTGGTGCGCGGGCTTCTCATTGCGGTGGCGTCTCTTGTTGCGGAACACGGGCTCTAGGGCACACGGGCTTCAGTAGTTGTGGCATGCAGGCTTTAGTAGTTGTGGCTTGCGGGCTCTAGAGCGCAGGCTCAGTAGCTGTGATGCACGGGATTAGTTGCTCCACGGCATGTGGAATCTTCCCGGACCAGGGCTCAAACCCGTGTCCCCTGCATTGGCAGGCTGATTCTTAACCACTGCGCCACCAGGGAAGTCCCAATCTTTTGACAATCTTATGCTTTGGAGATTTTGGACAAAAACAATACTGACTTCTTAATTTATCCAAAGACTTGTGAATAATTGGAGTTCAATAGACTATTGCCTGTGATAAAGATAAATAATGTCATAGATAAATTAAATGTATACATTAAATTTTAAAAATGAGTCTGTATCTGGCTATATAACCTAAAACACGAAAGGAGAATTTAGTCTCTACCTCTAATGTTTGTATTTCTCTATATTCCAACCTTTATTACTCATATAAAACTCTATCAACAAATATGTATTCTCCCTAATATGTCCCTAAGGATATATTAAGACTCCTTTTCTTTTTAAAATAACCAGTATTGTGTCACAATGATGCTAATAATGAAAATCATCTAGACCGCTACACCCTAAATCAGTACTATAATATTTGAGCCTAAAAGAAAAGGAAAAAGGATTCATGGCCACAGCACAATCCCTGTGTGAGATCTGACTCTGTATTTTTGTCTAATTGTCAAATAAACTGGTTCTTCCTAAACCCAAAATGTTATCAGGGTCTAGCAAAAGAATTAATGTGTTACTGGTTTGATCTTATAATTTTCCCATGTAAGATTTAATTTTGTTTTAAAATTAAGGGTTTTAAAACTCCAAGTACAATCATAATTCAATATTGTTTGTTATAACAATCTCTCTCCTACATATGCATACATATGTGTGTTTTATATATATATATATACACATATATATGTAGAGAAAGAGAATAAACTTATTTTGCATGTATCTCTTCCCATTTTCTGAAAAATTAAGTTTAAGATTTCTGTCAAAAACCACATTCTTTTGCAAAGTTTAATATGCTATTTTTTTAACATCTTTATTGGAGTATAATTGCTCTACAATAGTGTGTTAGTTTCTGCTTTATAACGAAGTGAATCAGCCACACATATACACACATCCCCATATCTCTTCCCTCTTGTGTCTCCCTCCCTCCCACCCTCCCTATCCCACCCCTCTAAGTGGTCACAAAGCACCGAGCTGATCTCCCTGTGCTATGCGGCTGCTTCCCACTATCTATCTGATTTACATTTGGTAGTGTATGTATGTCCATGCCACTCTCTCACTGCATCTCTTTCTTACTCTTCCCCCTCCCCATGTCCTAAAGTCTATTCTCTAGTAGGTCTGTGTCTTTATTCCCGTCCTGCCCCTAGTTTCTTCACAACCTTTTTTTTTTTTTAGATTCCATATATATGTGTTAACATACGGTATTTGTTTTTCTCTTTCTGACTTACTTCACTCTGTATGATAGACCCTAGGTCCATCCACCTCACTACAAATAACTCAATTTCGTTTCTTCTTATGGCTGAGTAATATTCCATTGTATATATTAATATGCTATGTTTTACCTGTGTGATGGTATACACATATATGTGGATCAGGACTAAAAACAAACAAACAAAAACACCTGATAGTTCAGAAGGGGTGGGGGGAGACAAATGTAAAATTTACACTTCTGGACAGTACACGAATATAGATTGTCTAATAATTCTTTTGTAGGAACTTTGCACATGTAACCAGCATTGAACCAGAGAGAGGTTGATCCAAACTCTTGTACATGACGGCCCATGTTTTCCACCCATCTCATACAGAAGATTTCTCTTCAGGTTAGCAACGAAACACATCTGCCAAATAAGGATAAGTAGCAGAAGGTCTCTACTAGGTATACATCGTAAGTTATTAGAACACTATCACATCTAATTTGAAAATAAATGTAAACAATTAGATCAAGCTATGCAGGTGTTTATACAATCACAGCAGAATCAGAAATTATTACCAATACCTGTCACCTGGTAGTTCTATTCACCATATGGCTACAGAGAACAATTCACTAGTTATATTATCAGGGCTGATTTTACATTTTCTCTCAGGAGAAAACAAACAAGTAATTATAGTCTTAGTCAAGATTTTTAGTTAAGGCGCATCACTTTATAAAATGAAAAGAGCAACAAATTTAAACACTGACAACAAAAGACTTTTGAAAGACCCATCCCCCAGCCAGATGTACTTGTCCACGGGTGGGATCAGGGCCACGAACATTACTAGCCAAATTATAAAGGGAATCTGCATCACTTGGAATGAGCAGGACCCTTGGAATACAAGATAGGATTTTGAAGAATAAACTGAACAAATTTTGCACAGAAACCTAATTCAGATGGTCAGATGCTTTGTCACTCTACCTTCAACAAAAAGATGGAACACTTCCTCTGCAGAATCAGGACAAATCCCTTGTATATTGTCTGCAGAGATTTATCGAATGTAACCATACTCATTGATCTACTGAAAACACCCTTGCATGTGTTTCTGAACACACTGAAATTTTTTTTTTTAAATTTTTAATTTTTGGCTTTGTTGGGTCTTCGTTGCGGCGTGTGGGCTTTCTCTGGTTGGGGTGAACGGGGGCTACTCTTAGTTGCGGTGTGCGGGCCTCTCATTCTGGTGGCTTCTCTTGCTGCAGAGCACAGGCTCTAGGCACACAGACTTCAGTAGTTGTGGTACACGGGCTCAGTAGTTGTGGCTCGCGGGCTTAGTTGCTCCACAGCATGTGGGGTCTTCCCAGACCAGGTATCGAACCCGTGTCCCCTGCATTGGCAAGCAGATTCTTAACCACTGCGCCACCAGGGAAGTACCACTGAAAGGTTTTTATCTGGATGTATTGATTATATTTGAACATGACTATATTCACAAGAATCTTAAACCACCCCATGAGACCCCCTCTGTGAAACACAACATTCCTCAAAACAATGCTATAAATACATTCACTGTGCATGTATTTTCTTATGCCAAAATATGGAACGGATAAGACAGAAAATAAATAAACTGATTACCTATAGGAGAGGAAGGGAACAGGGTGGAAGGGACAAGGGGAGAAGCAATACTTTTCTGAATATACGTTGTTTTGTAGATTTGACTCTAGAATTATGCGAATGTTTAACATAAGAGTAAAACAGGACTTCCTTGGTGGGCAGTGGTTAAGAATCCTCCTGCCATTTGCAAATGAAGCAACTGACAAAGGATTAATCTCCAAAATTTACAAGCAGCTCATGCAGCTCAATATAAAAAAAAAAAAGACCCAACCCAATCCAAAAATGGGCAGAAGACCTAAATAGACATTCTCCAAAGAAGATATACAGATTGCCAACAAACACATGAAAGGATGTTCAACATCACTAATCATTAGAGAAATGCAAATCAAAACTACAATGAGGTATCACCTCACACCAGTCAGAATGGCCATCATTAAAAAATCTACAAACAACAGGGCTTCCCTGGTGGCGCAGTGGTTGAGAGTCTGCCTGCCAATGCAGGGGACATGGGTTCATGCCCCGGTCCGGGAAGATCCCACATGCCGCGGAGCGGCTAGGCCCATGAGCCATGGCCGCTGAGCCTGCACGTCCGGAGCCTGTGCTCCGCAACGGGAGAGGCCACAACAGTGAGAGGCCCACGTACCAGAAAACAAAACAAAACAAAACAAAAAAATAAATGCCAGAGAGGGTGTGGAGAAAAGGGAATCCTCTTGCACTGTTGGTGGGAATGTAAATTGACACAGCCACTATGGAGAACAGTATGGAGGTTCCTTAAAAAACTAAAAATAGAACTACCATACCACCCAGCAATCCCACTGCTGGTCAGATACCCTAAGAAAACCATAATTCAAAAAGAGTCATATACCACAATGTTCACTGCAGCTCTATTTACAATAGCCAGGACATGGTAGCAACCTAAATGCCCATCGACAGATGAATGGATAAAGAAGATGTGGCACATATATACAATGGAATATTACTCATCCATAAAAAGAAACAAAATTGAGTTATTTGTAGTGAGGTGGATGGACCTAGAGTCTGTCATACAAAGTGAAGTAAGTCAGAAAGAGAAAAACAAATACTGTATGCTAACACATATATATGGAATCTAAAAAAAAAAAAAAAGTTATGAAGAACCTAGGGGCAGGACAGGAATAAAGATGCAGACGTAGAGAATGGACTCGAGGACATGGGGAGGGGGAAGGGTAAGCTGGGACAAAGTGAAAGAGTGGCATGGACATATATACACCACCAAATGTAAAATAGATAGCTAGTGGGAAGCAGCCACATAGCACAGGGAGATCAGCTAGGTGCTTTGTGACCACCTAGGGGGTGGGATAAGGAGGGTGGGAGGGAGACACAAGATGGAGGGGATATGGGGATATACGTATGCATATAGCTGATTCACTTTGTTATAAAGCAGAAATTAACACACCATTGTAGAGCAATTATACTCCAATAAAGATGTTAAAAAAAAAAGGAAAAAAAGAATCTGCCTGAAAATGCAGGGCACATGGGTTCCATCTCCAGTCTGGGAAGACCCCACATGCTGTGGAGCAACTAAGCCTGTGCGCCCCAACTATTGAGCCTGCACTCTAGAGCCCACGGGCCACAACTACTGAGCCTTCATGCCACAACTATTGAAGCCTGCTCGCCTAGAGCCTGTGCTCTGCAGCAAGAGAAGCCGCCACAATGAGAAGCCCGCACACGGCAACGAAGAGTAGCCCTCACTCGCCACAACTAGAGAAAGTTCATGAAGACCCAACACAGCCAAAAATAAATAATTATTTCTTAAAAAAAAAAAAGAGAGAAGCTACTGCAATGAGAAGCCCACGCACTGCAAGGAAGAGTAGCCCCTGTTCGTGGCAACTAGAGAAAGCCTGCCTGCAGCAACGAAGACCCAACAAAGGCAAAAATAATAAATAAATAAATAAATAAATAAAATATATTTTAAAGAAAAAAGAGTGGGAGAGGGAGGGGAGGACCAGGGTTGGGGAGGCTGGGTTCAGGTCGGCAGAGGCAAGGAGCCCAGCCTCGCCAGGAGTCAAGGGGCCCCAGGAACCGGGAGGCGAAGGCCCAGGTCTGAAGACCATGTCCTCAGGTCACAGAGCAGAGGAGGCCCAAGCAGTGCCAGGAGTCAAGGTGAGGTTGGCAGGGGACAGGCTGCGCAGGAGGAGCACCCCTGTGAGGCCCGAGAGCACCCCTCAAAAGAAGACCTGCCCATGGTCCCCATGTGTCACCCCTGTCCACACTGCTGTTGGCGGCCAGACGCCAGTCACCGTGGCCCTGGTCCAGATGAGTTAGCTCCTCAAGCCTGAGGCAGACCTTCAGGACCCAGTCCAGGCGCAGGGCCCCGTGGAGGCGCAGATAGCTGTTCTAGGCTGAGGGGGAGGAAGCCACATCCCCCGTGTCCTCTTCCTCCCCAGGCCCCTCCTCCTCCTCCTCCGCCCATGCCGAGTCCTTGCCCCAGGAGGTACTTAATGTGATGATGGCTGACCTGGTGGGGTTACTGCTCCTTAAGTATTGCGTCAAGGAGCCGACCTCCAAGGTGGAAATGCTGAATATGGTCCTCAAAGACCATAGGGACCACTTCCCCCGTGGTTTTCAGCCAAGCCTCTGTGTGCATGCAGGTGGTCTTTGGAGTTAAGAAGGTGGACCCCAGCGAGCACACCTACGTCCTGGTCCCCACCCTGGGCCTCACCTGGGATGCCATGCTGAGCGATGGGCAGAGCGTGCCCAAGGCTGGCCTCCTGGTGATGTTCCTGGCCATGATCCTCCTGGAGGGTGAATGCGCCTCTGAGGAGGAGGTCTGGGAAGCACTGAGTGTTATGGGGGTGTATGCAGGGAAGCAGCACTGCATCTGTGGAGAGCCCAGGGAGCTGCTCACCAAAGTGCGGGTGCAGGAGGGCTACCTGGAGTACTGGCAGATGCTCCACAGCGACCCCACCCACTCACTACGAGTTCCTTTGGGGTCCCCAGGCCCATGTGGAGACCAGCAAATGGCAGGTCCTGGAGTATCTGCTCAGGGTCAATTGATGGGATCCCAGGTCCTTCCCATACCTGTCTGCAGAGGCTGTGAGAGATGAGGAAGAGGGGGCCTGAGCCAGAACAGCAGCCAGGCTCCTTCCAGGCCCATGCCCAGCAGCTCCTCTTGCAGGGCAGGAAGGGAGGCTGATCCTCCACTCTGAGTTTGAAGAGGGAGCGGTCAGCCTTCTAAGTAGTGAGGGCCCAGGCAAGTTGGGGGAACACGATGTGTAGCATCTTGGGGTTCCTCTTGTGTATAATGACATGGAATTTCATCTCTGTTTTCTTTAGAAATTTTTCAAATATTGTTCCTTTTAAGAGAAGACTTAATAAGCTTCAGTATCTAAGTTTGTGAATGACATCGATCACAAATGTATTTGCACTAATTCAGTTCAAAGACAAGAGTTTTGCTATTTTGTAAAACAAATTGTAAGACTCCCATATTATTTTGTGATCCTGAACAAGATAACATGACATTGGAATATGAATCTCTTGGAAATGAGAAAGAACTTTAGAATAAAATTGATGGGGTCAAGAAAAAGAGAAATAAAAGTAAACGTTAGTTAATTCTTAAAAAAAAAAAGAGTAAAACAAACCTAAATCAAAATGTGTTAGCAATTGTGTCTTCCTTTCTTTTTTCTTGATCAGTCTATCTAGAGGTTGATCAATTTTATGGATCTTTTCAGAGAACCAGCTTCTGGCCTCATTGATTTTCTCTGTTTGCCTGTCTCCTATTTTATTGATTTCCATTCTTTTTTTTTTTTTTTTTTTGGTGGTACGTGGGCCTCTCACTGCTGTGGCCTCTCCCGCTGCGGAGCACAGACTCCGGACGCGCAGGCCCAGCAGCCATGGCTCACGGGCCCAGCCGCTCCGCGGCATGTGGGATCCTCCCGGACCGGAGCACGAACCCGTGTCCCCCGCATCGGCAGGCGGACCCCCAACCACTGCGCCACCAGGGAAGCCCTGATTTCCATTCTTATTTCTTTCCCTCTACTTATTTTGCGTTTAATTTGCTCTTCTTTTTCTAGTTACTTAAGTTGCGCCACAACTACTGAAGCCCATGTGCCTAGAGCCCATGCTCTGCAACAAGAGAAGCCCCCGCTCACCACAACTAGAGAAATCCCGCGCCCAGCAACAAAGACCCAATGCAACCAAAAATAAATAAATAAAAAATAAATAAATTTATTTTTGAAAAAAGAGTATCTCCTTGTGGTCTTGATTTGCATTCACCTGATCATTTTCTAAATCTCTCTTCATATGTTTATTGATAATATGTGGTTCCCATTCTGTAAAATGCCTGTTCACATCTTTTGTCTATTTTTCTATTGGGCTCTTTGTTCCTTTTATATTAAGTAATGAAAGTTCTTTATCCATTTTTGAGCTGAATTCTTTGTCAGTGTGTGCCTTTTATTTTCTTTAGGTTTTCCTTTGAGAAAAAATTTCTAAATTTTAATATAGTCAAATTGTCAATCTTATATTTTATTTTCAATGTTTTTTTGTAGCCTGTTTGAGAAAATTTTCCCTACTCCATGTTCTAAAGGATGAACCTCTAAGTTCTCTGCTAAAAATTTTCCAGTTTTGTTTTGAAATCTAAATTCTTAATTTTCTGTAATTGATTTCTGTATATGATGTGATGTAGGGATCCAATTTTCCCCTATATAGATAACCATGTTTTCAGCTCCTTTCCCACTGACCTAACATATTACCTCTGTAATTTGTGTATTCTGCATCCATATCAAACTATCTTAATTATAAGAAATTTATATTAAATCCTGATATCTTGTAGGGAAAATCTTCGCATTCTTCGCTTTGTCTTTAGAAATGTCCTGGCTATCTTTGGCCTTTTACATTTCTATGTACATTTTGGAATAATCTTAACAAGTTCTATGGAAAACTCTATTGAGATATTGATTGAAATTGCATGAACTATACAGATCAATTTGGGGAAGATTGATATCTTTATAATAATATGCCTTTCTATCCATAAGCGTGATATATCTCTCTACTTATTTAGGCCTTTTAAAATATGTCCTAATAAAGATTTATTATTTTGCCTTAGTAGTCTTGAATATCTTCTCTCTTTTTTTTTTTTTTTTTTTTGCAGTACGTGGGCCTCTCACTATTGTGGCCTCTCCCGTTGCGGAGCACAGGCTCCGGACGCACAGGCTCAGCGGCCATGGCTCACGGGCCCAGCCCCTCCGCGGCATGTGGGATCTTCCCGGACCGGGACACGAACCCATGTCCCCTGCATCGGCAGGTGGACTCAACCACTGCGCCACCAGGGAAGCCCCCCAAATATCTTCTCTTTAATTACATTTTCTAGTTGTTTGCTGTTGGGGTATAAAAGTGCAACTGACATTTTAAAAAAAATTTTTTGATTTTTGGCTGTGTTGGGTCTTTGTTGCTGCACGCAGGCTTTCTCTACTTGCAGCGAGCGGGAGCCACTCTTCATTGCGGTGGGCCGGCTTCTCATTGCGGTGGCTTCTCTTGCTGCGGAGCATGGGCTCTAGGACGCAGGCTTCAGTAGTTGTGGCTTATGGGATCTAGAGCACAGGCTCAGTAGCTGTGGCGCACGGGCTTAGTTGCTCTGCAGCATGTGGGATCCTCCAGGGCCAGGGCTCAAATCCGTGTCCTGTGCACTGGCAGTCGGATTCTTTACCACTGCACCACCAGGGAAGCCCCCTGTTTAGAATTCTTACATCTATATTTATGCAGTTGTCCTTTCTCATATTCTTTGTCTTTAGCATCGAAATTATGCTGGCCCTGTAGAGTGAGTGTGAAAGAGTCTGTATTAACTTGGTTAATCTGTTCCTTGAAATTCTGATAGACTGCTCCTTAAAAACTGTAGGCCTGGGGTTTACTTAGTGGAAAGATCTCAACCATTGATTAATTTTAAAAAGTTATAAGACTATTCTAACTTTTCATTTCTCCTTGAGTCAGTTATGATTAGTTATATTTTTCTGAAAAATCTGAATATTTTGTCCAAGTTCTGAAAAGTGTTGACATATAGTTGTTAATCATAGCCTCTTATCCTTTTAATCTGTACTTTATCTGTGGTTATGTCTCTACTATTATTCACAGTACTTGTTTGCATCTTTTCTCTTGAACAATATTGCTAGAAGCTTGTCAATTTTATTCTTTTTTTTAACCAAACTTTTTTTTTAATCCCAGGAAATGCTATATACTTTTTTCTTTTAATATTTTATTTATTTATTTATTTGGTCAACCGTGGTCTTAGTTGTGGCTGGCCAGCTCCTTAGTTGCGGCATGTGAACCCTTAGTTAAGGCAGCATGCACGTGGGATCTAGTTCCCTGTCTAGGAGTCAAACCTGGGACCCCTGCTTTGGGAGCTTGGAATCTTAACGACTGCGCCACCAGGTAAGTCCCTATTCTTATTTTTTTTTGGCCATATGGCATGCAGGATCTTAGCTCCCCACCAGGGATCGAATCGTGCCCTCTACAGTGGAAGCGTGGAGTCTTAACCACTGGGCCACCAAGGAAGCCCCGTCAATTTTACTTTTTTCAAAGAACCAGTATTCACTTTTTTTTTTTTTTTGGTCACACCACACAGCATATGGGATCTTAGTTTCCTTGTTCCCTGACCAGGGATCCAACCTGCAACCCCTGAAGTGGAAGAAGGGAGTCTTCACCACTGGACTGCCAGGAAAGTCCCGTCAATTTTATTCTTTTGCAAAGAACCAATACTCACTTTTTGATCAACTCTGTTGAATCTTTGTTTTCTATTTTATTGGTTTCTGCTTTTATTATATTTTTCCTTCTACTTTGTTGTTCTTTTTCTAGCTTCTTTTTTTTTGTTTTTTGTTTTTGTTTTTTGTGGTATGCGGGCCTCTCACTGTTGTGGCCTCTCCCGTTGCGGAGCACAGGCTCCGGACGCACAGGCTCAGCGGCCATGGCTCACGGGCCCAGCCACTCCGCGGCATGTGGGATCTTCCCGGACCGGGGCACGAACCCGTGTCCCCTGCATCGGCAGGCGGACTCTCAACTACTGCGCCACCAGGGAAGCCCTCTAGCTTCGTTAATGTGACCACTTAGCTCAGTAATTTTAAATCCTTCCTCTACTCTAATATAAATATTTAAGTAACTTGAAGCGAAGATTTGCTGTACCCCACACAGTTTGAGTACAGTGTTTTCTATCATTCTGTTTTGGTTATTTTAAATTTCCATGACTAATTTTACACATTAGTTATTTAGTAGTATGTTTAAAAGTTTCCAAATAAGTAGGGATTTTTAACTTACATTTTTGTAATTAATTTCTAACTTTAAGTTTTACACAGAGATTAGGATCTATATAATACCAACGCACTGAAAAATGTGTTGAGGTTTTCTTTATCATTTTTTGTTAGTATTCTGGGTGACTAAAAAAAGGAAATTGCATCCTCTCACTGTTGGATACAGAACTCTCTCCATATTTATTATTATATCAAATTTGTTAATCCTGTTGTTCAGATTTTCTATATTTTTGATGACTATTTTTCTGCTTGACCTATCAATATTCAAGAGAGGTGTGTTGAAATCTCCCACTTTGATGATACATTTAAGAATTCCTGGGAGTTCCCTGGTGGTCTAGTGGTTTGGATTCGGCACTTTCACTGCTGGACTGAGATCTCACAAGCCGAACAGTGAGGCCAATAAATAAACAAATAAATAAATAATTTCTCCCTACATCTTTATCAGTTTTTGCTTTATGTACTTTATTACTTGCATACAAGTTTAAAATTGCTGTAACTTCTT
This sequence comes from Hyperoodon ampullatus, assembly GCF_949752795.1. Classification (NCBI taxonomy): domain Eukaryota; kingdom Metazoa; phylum Chordata; class Mammalia; order Artiodactyla; family Ziphiidae; genus Hyperoodon; species Hyperoodon ampullatus. The sequence goes on from NC_136916.1 coordinate 37,698,299, forward strand.
GGAGAATTATGTATCATCATACAGTGAACTTCTCCCACTTAATAACACTCCTTGTCTTAAAGACAATTTCATCTAATAATATGATTACACCATCTTTCTTTTAGTTTATATTTGCCCAGTATGTCTTTATCCATTCTTTTACTTTTTTTTTTGGCGGTACACGGGCCTCTCACTGCTGTGGCCTCTCCCGTTGCAGAGCACAGGCTCCAGACGTGCAGGCTCAGCGGCCATGGCTCACGGGCCCAGCCGCTCCACGGCATGTGGGATCTTCCTGGACTGGGGCACGAACCCGCATCCCCTGCATCGGCAGGCGTACTCTCAACCACTGCGCTACCAGAGAAGCCCTAAAAATTATTTTAATGATCAATATAATTGGAAGTGTTTGTACCTACTAATTTATTTATTTATTTTATTTTTGGCTGCGTTGGGTCTTCATTGCTGCACGCAGGCTTTCTCTAGCTGTGGCGAGCGGGGGCTACTCTTCGTTGAAGTGCACGGGCTTCACATTGCATTAGCTTCTCTTGTTGGGAGCACGGGCTCTAGGCATGCAGGCTTCAGTAGTGTGGCACGCAGGCTTAGTGGCTCTGCAGCATGTGGGATCTTCCCGGACCAGGGCTCAAACCCGTGTCTCCTACATTGGCAGGCAGATTCTTTTTTTTTTCATTTTTTTTTTTTTTAGGATTTTAATTTTAATTTATTTATTTATTTTGCGGTACGCGGGCCTCTCACTGTTGCGGCCTCTCCCGTTGCGGAGCACAGGCTCCGGACGCGCAGGCTCAGTGGCCATGGCTCACGGGCCCAGCCGCTCCGCGGCATGTGGGATCTTCCCGGACCGGGGCACGAACCCGTGTCCCCTGCATCGGCAGGCGGACTCTCAACCACTGCGCCACCAGGGAAGCCCGGCAGGCAGATTCTTAACCACTGCACCACCAGGGAAGCCCCCTACTAATTTATTATTTTAATTTTTCTGTTTCTTTTTCTTTATTTTTTCTTGTCTCCTAATAAGACAACAGCCCGTCACATTGATATTATGAGTATGTTTACCTTTTAGTTTCATCTTAAAAATGTTTTAAAGACAAGTTTGATCACTTTTAATTCTTATATCTCTTGTAACATCTACTATTTAAATACTTTATTCAAAAATATTTCTGGGGGCTTCCCTGGTGGCGCAGTGGTTGGGAGTCCGCCTGCCGATGTAGGGGACGCAGGTTCGTGCCTGGTCCGGGAAGATCCCACGTGCCGTGGAGCGGCTGGGCCCGTGGGCCATGGCCGCTGGGCCTGCGCGTCCGGAGCCTGTGCTCCACAACGGGAGAGGCCACGGCAGTGAGAGGCCCGCGTACCGCAAAAAAAAAAAAAAACAAAACAAAAAAAACAGAGGCATGATAAGCACAAATTTCAGGATAGTGTTTACTTTTAGTTATGGAAGGATGGGGATGGGAAAGGAGCCAAATAGTTATTGGCAACATTCTATCTGGGTGGTGGATTCTTGGGAGTTCATTACAGAAATGCATACATAAACAAATCAAAGTAAATAAAATGAAAGTGACCATGCGTGGACTACACAATGACAGTGTGTTCTTGTCTAAGAATTATAATCTAAATACATGCATTTGAGGTCCAAAAAGTAAAAATCATTTTTAAAATGCATTTCTTTTTTAATCAAAAAGAAGAGACTATAAATCACTCTTGATTTACTATTGTAATATTTTTGCAGTCTTTATATATATATGTGTGTGTGTATATACATACATATAATTGTGCTAAAATTGGAAAATGGAACACTCTCTTTTGTAACTTTATTTTTCACCTAACGATAAATTGATAACATGTTTGCATGTCATTAAATATTCTTTAAGAGTATTTAAAATATAGTCATAAAATTCCATTGTATGGATACACCATAGTTTATTTAAATAAATGACTACTGTTAGAATTTAAATTGCTCCTATAATTTTCCTATTATTAACACACTGGGTTTAATATCCTGGTAGCTTAATCTTTGTACCTGTTTTTTTGTTTGTTTGGTTTGTTTTTTGTTTTTGGCCGCACCCCACAGCTTGTGGGATTTTAGTTCCCTGACCAGGGATTGAACCTGGGCCACCACAGTGAAAGCACTGAGTCCTAACCACTGGACCACGGGGGAATTCCCTTTGTACCTGTTTTTGATTCTTTCCTCTGGGGAAATTCATGGACATGGAATGGTTGAGGCAAAGATATAAGAAAAAAGTTAAGGCCTTTGATATAAAAAAAGTCCTTTGATCCTCAGGAAAGGTTTACCAAGGCTCATTCCCACCAAGAAAATATACAAACAACACACAAGTCCATTTTCTCATATCCTCATCAACTATGAGCTTTATGAGTCTTTAAATCCTTCCTAAAAAATTTTTTTCCGTGATGTTTTAATTTGCATTTCCTTGATTACAACTGAGATTGAATATTAAGATGTTTCCATAGTTTAAAAAATTAACTAGTTTTTAATTGAAAAAGCAATTCATGTATATGGTAAAAATATCAAACAGCATAAAAAGATACACTATGAAATAAGTCTCCTTCCCACCCTGGAGCCCCAGTCCCCCAGAGGCAGCCACCGTGATCAGTTTCTTGTTTCTCTTTCCAAAAATATTATGTACTTAAAAAAGCACACATGCAAGAAGAAAAGCATTTATGTCCATATACAATTCTCCATTTTAAAACCCATGAGAACATGTTTTTAGAGTGAAATACAAACTCCCTGACCTGCTTACGGCTCAGACCTCATCTGTACAGCTTTCCCCACCAGTCACCACTCTCCAACGGCAGTGGCCATCTTTGTGGCCCTTGGCATCCTAAGCTCTTTCCTATCTTGGGGCCTTTTTTCTTGTGCCCTATTGCCTCAACTCAGATAGCACCTCTAGAGCAGTCTTCCCTGACCACCTGTTCTAAAGCAGCCCCACTGCACACAGTCTCTCACTGTCACATTTCTTTCCTGAGTTTCCTTCATAGCATTTAGAACTATTGGAAATGATCTCATTTCTGGGTTGTTTTATTCGTTCATTGCCTCTCTTCTCTACCAGGATGCAAGCTTCATGACAGCTTGGATCTGAGCTGTTCTGTTTACCTCTATTTCTCCAGTACCTGGGACAGTTCTCGGCATAGAGCAAGTCCTCGATTAATATTTGCTGAATGAGTGGTTGTTGAGCACACTGTGCTCTACTGTGCTGCTTTTAAGCAAGTAAGAGAGTTCAATATTGCATGCAAACACACCTATATATGTTATGTATATATATGCTTCATTCTTTTTTATGGCTGTGTAGTATTGCTTTGAATTGATATTTCAGTTTATTTAGCCAGTCCCCCATTGATGGACTGTTTGGGTGTTTCTAGTATTTTGCTATTTGCTCACATATATATTATTTCACATATATAGGAATATATTCATAGAAATAGTTCTATTCCTAGAAATTGAACTGCTGAGTAATAAGGTATGTGTGTGTATGGTTTATTTTATTTTATTGAGGTATAATTGACATTATATTAGTTTCAGGTATACAACATAATGATTCAATATTTATATATATTACAAAATGATCACCGCAATAAGTCTAATTAGCATTTCACCAGTTACAGAATTTTTTTTCTTGTGATGAGAACTTTTAAGATCTATATGTTTGTAGTTTTAATAGCATTGTCAAGTGTCCTTTCAAAAAAGTTGCACCAATTCACACACATATTTTCCCCAGAAATGTATGTGAGTGTCTCTTTATCTATGTTATAGCCAAGTTTGTATTATCAAATGTCCTGATCTTTAACAAACTGGGGGAAAATATGGATGAAAGCAAAAATCAGCTTTCATAGAAAATATAAATATAAACTGTTCATAAAACATGTTAAATATTAAAAAAATAAAATAAATTTCAAAAAAATGATTTAAAAAACCATGTTAAAAGATGCTCAACCCCACTCAGTGTTTTTATTGGCATATCTTTAATTATGAATGAGGTTGAGCATCTTTTAACATGTTCACAAGTGATTTATAAATCTAGAACAATGTTTCCCCACCCCTTTTTTCATGTCATTGGCATGTCAGTGCAGAAATTCTAAAATTCAAAGAGCCAAATTTATCAGTCTTTTCTTTTATGGCTGAGACTTTAGGTTTTGTTTAGAAAAGCTATCCCACACTGAAATTATTAGACTTTTATCTATGTTTTCTTCTGGTATTTTTACAGTATTCAAAAATTTTAATCTTTATTGGTATTCAATTGTCCTGATACCATTTATCGACCTGTCTGTCTCTTCTCTGCTAAGTTGTAATGGCACCTTTATCATATACTGGTGTTTTATATGTCCACCTACACCCTCATCATGGGATTGTGGGGTCACACATGAATGTATAAAGTTGCCTTCCTTGAGATTTTATTTTGGGGAAGCCTAAGAATCTTGAGGCATATGCTATGTGGAGGGAAAATAGGCAAGTCCCTTTGAGAGTACCAAGAAAGGAATATTTCTCAAAACTATGAAGAGGACAGAAATCTGGGGCTCTTGATGGGTGCGGGGGGCACTTTTCACCCTCTATCTCAAGGGCATCAGGAAGATGGCAAGGCCTAAGGTTGTTAGAGCTTGGAAAATTTACAGCCTTATAAACTGAGACTGCTAAACCAGATAGAATGAAAATAAATGGACTTAACATTCAATTCAGGACATTTAAAAAAAACAGAAAAATAAATGTAAAAAAAAAAACAAAAACGGGGCTTCCCTGGTGGCTCAGTGGTTGAGAATCCACCTGCCAATGCAGGGGACACAGGTTCGAGCCCTGGTCCGGGAAGATCCCACATGGCGCAGCACAACTAAGCCCATGCGCCACAACTACTGAGCCTATGCTCTAGAACCCGTGAGCCACAACTACTGAGGACACATGCCGCAGCTACTGAAGCCTGCGTGCCTAGAGCCCATGCTCCACAACAAGAGAAACCACCACAATAAGAAGCCCGCGCACCGTGACGAAGAGTAGCCCCCACTCGCCACAACTGAAAAAAGCCCTCGCGCAGCAACGAAGACCCAATGCAGCCAAAAATAAGTAAATAAAATAAATAAGTAAAAAAAAAAAAAAAAAAGGAAGGAATTCGTAAAGCTGAAAAGATAAAATAATGAATTAGAAAACAGGAAAATGCTAGAACTAATAAATATATTCAAAGAATGATTTTTGGAGAGAAAAAATTAAAAACTGGTAAATAAGGATGAAGAAAAAAATGGTAAAGCATACTCATAGCAAGATACTGTACTAGGATATTAACAAATAATTTTTGTCTTTCTCATTTATTCTGGGCTGAGAGAGGTAAATTAAAGTCTCCCATTTCTATTGTATATCTAATACACACACATACACGCACACCTGTGCACACACACAAACATTTTTTAATGACATTTCCCCTTCATGCACCATTTCCACTCCCATTCCAGCTCTACTCTTCCCCCACCCTCATCCCCTGGTACCCACTAATGTATTTAACTATGTGTCCTTGGTTATGCATGTCTCATCAAATGACATACAGTATTATGGTCTGAATTGTGTTCCCACCAAAGTTCCTACATTGAAGTCCTAACCCCTAGAACCTCAGAATGAGCAGTATTTGGAGGTCAGGTCTTTAAAGAGGTAATTAAGTTAAAACAAGGTCTTTTAGGATTGGCCTTAATCCAATATGACTGGTGTCCTTTTAAGAAGAGAAAATTTGAGGGCTTCCCTGGTGGCGCAGTGGTTGAGAGTCCGCTTGCTGATGCAGGGGACGTGGGTTCGTGCCCTGGTCCAGGAAGATCCCACATGCCGCGGAGCGGCTGCGCCCGTGAGCCATGGCCGCTGGGCCTGTGCGTCCGGAGCCTGTGCTCCACAACGGGAGAGGCCACAGAAGTGAGAGGCCCATGTACCGCAAAAAAAAAAAAAAAAAAATAGAAGAGAAAATTTGGACACAGATATGTATGTGGACAGAGAAAAGAACATGTGAAGATACAGGGAGAAGACTGCCATCTAGAAGCTAAGGAAAGAGGCCTCAAAAGAAACCAACCCTGCTGACACCTTGATCTCAGACTTCTAGCTTCAGAACTGTGAGGAAATAAATTTCTGTTGTTTAAGCTACCCCATCTATGGTATTTTATTATGGCATCCCAGCAAACTAAGACATCCAGTGTTGGAGTATGTAAGTGTTTGTTTTTTCAATTTACATATATCATCTTAGATATAGACTCAATTTGTTTCTTTTTTTCCCCCTTAGTGCAATTTCTAAAAATATTTTCTTTTTGCTTATCATATTTTCTACAGTGTATATTGACTTTTTTGTTTTTTCTTACTGTGGTAAAATATATATAACATAAAATTTACCATCTTAACCATTTTTAAGTGTACAATTCAGTAGCATTAAATACATTCACATTGCTGTGACTCATCCATCTCCAGAACTCTTTCATTTTCCCAGACTGAAACTTTATACCCATTAAACAACAGCTTCCTCTTCCTCCCTCCCCCCAGCCCCTGGGAACCACAATTCTATTTTCTGTCTCTATGAATTTGACTATAGGCACGCTCAGAGATATTGCATGTTCAGTTCCAGACCACCACAATAAAGCGAATAGCGCAGTAAAGTGAGTCACGTGATTTTTTTTGGTTTTCCAGTGCGTATAAAAGTTATGTTTACACTATGTTAAGTGTGCAATAGTTTGATGTCTAAAAAAACCAATGTACTTACCTTAATTAAAAAATACTTTATTTCTAAAAAAAGCTAACCATCACCCAAGCCTTCAGCAAGTCCTAATCTTTTTTGCTGGTGGAGGGTCTTGCCTCAATGTTAATGTCTGCTGACTGATCAGGGTGGTGGCTGCTGAAGGCTGGAAGGCTGTGACAACTTCTAAAAGAAGACAACAGTGAAGTTTGCTGCGTTGATTGACTCTCCCTTTCACAAATGTTTTCTCTGTAGCAGGCAATGCTATTGGATAGCATTTTACCCACAGTAGAACTTTTTTCAAAATTGGAGTCAATCCTCTCAAGCCCTGCTGCTGCTTTATCAACTAAGTTTATGTAATATTCTAAATCCTTTGTTGTCATTTCAACAATCTTCACAGCATCTTCACCAGGAGTAGATTCTATATCAGGAAACCACTTTCTTTGTTCATCCATAAAAAGTAGCTCCTCATCTGTTAAAGTTTTATCATGAGGTTGCAGCAACTCAGTCACATCTTCAGGCTCCGTTTCTAATTCTAGTTTTCTTGCTATTTCCGCTATATCTTCAGTTACTTCCTCCACTGAAGTTTTGAACTCAAAGTCATCCATGAGGGCTGGAATCAACTTCTTCCAAACTCCTGTTAATGTTGATATTTTGACCTTTTCCCATGAATCATGAATAATGGCATCTAGAATGGGGAATCCTTTCCAGAAGGTTTTCAATTAACTTTGCACAGACCAGAGGAATCACCCTCTATGGCAGTTATAGCCTTATGAAATATGTTTCTTAATGACAAGCCTTGAAAATCAAAATTACTCGTTGATCCATGGGCTGCAGAATGGATGCTGTGTTAGCAGGATGAAAACAACACTAATCTCATTGTACATCTCCAACACAGCTCTTAGATGACCAGATGCATTGTCAATGAGCAGTAATATTTTGAAAAGAATCTTTTTTTTCTAAGCAGTAGTTCTCAAAAGTGGGCTTAAAATATTCAGTATACCATGTTGGAAACAGATATGCTGTCATCCAGGCTTTCCTGTTCCATTTATAACACAGGCAGAGTAGATTTAGCATAATTCTTAAGTCCCTAGGATTTATGTAATGGTAAATGAGCATTGGCTTCAACTTAAAGTCACCAGCTGTGTTAGCCCTTAACAAGAGTCAGCCTGTCTTTTGAAACTTTGAAACCAGGCATTGACTTCTCTCTAGCTACAAATGTCCTAGAGGGTATCTTCTTCCAGTATAAGGCTGTTTCATGTACACTGAGAATCTGTTATTTAGTGTAACCACCTTCATTAATTAGTTTAGCTAGATCTTCTGGGTAACTTGCTGCAGCTTCTACATCAGCACTTGCTGCTTCACCTTTTATGTTACGGAGATGTCTCTTTCTCTAAACCTCATAAACGAACCTCTTCTAGGTTCAAATTTCTTTGCAGCTTCCTCACCTCTCTCAGCCTTCAGAGAATTGAAGAGAGTTAGGGCCTTGCTCTGGATTAGACTTTGGCCTAAGGGAATGTTGTGACTGGTTTGATCTTCTATCCAAACCACTCAAATTTTCTCCATATCAGCAATAAGGCTGTTTCCCTTTCTTATTATTCATTTGTTCACTAGAGTAGCCCTTTTAATTTCCTTCAAGAACTTTTCCTTTGAATTCACAATTTGGCTAACTATTTGGTGCAAGAGTTCTAGCTTTCAGCCTGTCTCAGCTTCGACATGCCTTCCTCACTAAGCCTAACTTCTAGCTTTTGATTCAAAGTGAGAGATGTGGGACTCTTCCTTTCACTTGAACACTTAGGGGCCATTGTAGGGTTATTAATATTGTTGTATGTTAGGGAATATGGAGGCCTGAGGAGAGAGAGAGAGATGGGGAACGGCCAGTTGGTTGAGCTGTTCCCACCAACCTAACATTTATTAAGTTCTCTGTCTTATATGGGCATGGTTCATGGCACCCCAAAACAATTACAATAGTAATATCAAAGATCACAGATCACCATAACAAATAAAATAATAATGGAAAAGTTTGAAATATTGTGAGAATTACCAAAATGTGACACAGAGACAGGAAGTGAGCAAATGCTGTTGGAAAAATGGTGCCAATAGACTTGCTTGATGCAGGGTTGCCACCAGCCTTCAACTTGTAAAAAAACACAATAAAGTGAAGTGCAAAATGAGGTATGCCTGTATTCTAGGCACCTCATATAAGTGGAATCATGTAATATTTGTCCTTCTGTGTTTGGCTTATTTCACTTAGCATAGAGTCTTCAAGGTTTATCCATGTTGTAGCGTGTGTTAGCATTTCCTTCCTTTGTAAGGCTGAATAAATACTCTATTGTATGTAAATACCACATTTTGTTTATTCACTCATCCACTGATGAACATTTGGGTTGTTTCTACCTTTTTGCTCTTGTGAATAATGCTGCTATGAACATGGGTGTGTAAATATCTCTTTAAGATCCTGTTTCAATTCTTTTGGATAAATACTCAGAAGTAGAATTGCTGGATCATACAGTAGTACTATTTTTAGTTTTTGGAGGAACTTCCATACTGTTTTCCACAGCGGCTGCGCCATTTTGCATTCCCACCAGCAATGCACAAATGCCCCAATTCCTCTACATTCTTGCCAGCATTGGTTAATTCTGTTTTTGTTTTTATATAATAGCCATCCTAATGGGTGTGAAGTGGGATCTCATTGTGCTTTTAATTTGCCTTTCCTCCTATAGCTTTTAATTTTTGAATTTTAATCCTACTTTATTTGACATATTAACATTATCTTCATTTAGTTTCTTTGTGGATTGTAACATTTAGCACTATGAAGTTCCCATTTTAAAAATCTGATTTAGGGGCTTCCCGGGTATTGCAGTGGTTAAGAATCCGCCTGCCAATGCAGGGGACACGGGTTCGATCCCTGGTCTGGGAAGATCCCACGTGCCGAGGAGCAACTACGCCTGTGCGCCACGACTACTGAGCCTGTGCTCTAGAACCCGTGAGCCACCAACTACTGAAGCCCGTGCACCACAGCTACTGAGCCAACGTGCTGCAACTACTGAAGCCCGTGCGCCTAGAGCCTGTGCTCCACAACAAGAGAAGCCCGCGCACCGCAAAGAAGAGGAGCCCCGGCTCGCAGCAACTAGAGAAAGCCCATGCGCAGCAATGAAGACCCAACCATAAAATAAATAAATAAATAAATAAATAATTAAAATATATATGATTTAATGTCTTTTCTGTTAAGTTCAACCTTGTCCATTATTAATATTAAAAGTGTGCCTCTTCCATTTTGGTTTGCATATTTCTACTCGGTCTTTGCCAAGTCCTTTTGCATTTATCTTTCTGGCTCACTTTGTTTCAGAGAATTTTTGTATGTGATTGTATTAGCTTGGGTTCCTCAAAAGGCAGAGCCCGAGACAAAAATCTTCCTTGCCATTACTTAATGAGGGAGTGCAATCCCAGGGAAGCCAGAGGAAAGAACTGAGGAGCAGGGAAAGAGGGAGAGCAAATCTAAGGGTGCATTACTCAACTGGTCACCACTTGGAATTAAGAGGGAGTGCTCGTCTGGCCTTATGGGCCCATCTTCCAAGAAGCCCTTTCTTTCTTTCCTTTTTTTTGGGGGGGGGGCAAGCGGCATGTGGGATCTTAGTTCCCCAACCAGGGATCGAACCTGTGCCCCCTGCATTGGAAGGGCAGAGCCTTAACCCCTGGACCACCAGGGAAGTCCTCCAGAAAGCCCTTTTAACTATATTTCATCACAGTCTGAACAGGGAGAGAAAGGAGGAAGAATTTATCTGCCAGCTTCTGTCCCCCATTGGTCAAAGGTTCTCTCCACAGGTGTTCACTCCTCTGCACTTAGGGTTGTACAAGCCCTGGTGCCCAGAGGGCCCTAGTGTCTTGTGTTTCAGCCTCAATAAGGATGCCCCAGGGCAAGAGGGGGAGACAAGTGACACAGGGACATCTGAGGCACTGTTGGGTTGTACCCACATGAAGTGAGTTGAAGCACACACGGTTTGTCATCACAGCAACAGCTAGAATGGAACAAGCGGCCAAAGGCCCCAGAGACAGGTGGGGCGAAAGGTCCAGCGCAAGCACCACCACTCAGATCTGCTTCAGCTGCCCCCACCCAACCTGACTGCTTTACTACAACATGGGACCTCCATTTTTGTGAGAAAAAAATTCCTTAGTCTCAGGATTCCCTTCAACGTGGTGGCCAGCCACACATCTCTGAAAAGACTTTTATGTGAGAGTCTAGTTCCAGGGTAGTACCTACTTATCTACTCCCATCAACCCCACGGGGCATCTCAAAGATACCAGTGGTCCTGTCCTTCCTCAGTGCCTCTGGGACTTCCCACCCCTAGTCAGATGGTGGGTTCTCAGGTCTTACATAGTAAATCCCTCTTACAGTCCACTCTCCCTGAGCCTTGTGATCACTTTCTCAACATTGTGTCAAGGAGGTTCTGGCATCTCTACCTCACTGTCATATACAAGTTTCGTAGCCATCTCCACACACAGTTGAGACCAGCTCCAGGCATCCTTGCTAGAATATTGAAGGCCACGTGGCAGGTGAATGTCCCATGTCAATACATTCTCTCCAACTGAGCCTTATGTTCCACTCTCCCCTGTCCCCGGTCGATCACCTCAGATCCACTGCCATGTGGCTTCCCTTTGTTCCAGGTGGCACATGTTGACCAGGTCCTGCAATTCCTTGGGTATGTAAGCTGAGCCTCTGGGAGGAGGGACTGTACCCGCCTGCTCAGGTTGTGGTGAGTCCTGATTCTGATTATGGGCCTGGAGGCAATGAGTGGTGAAGGACGCAGATCTTAAGAAAAGCAGATGACATTTTGCAAGGCATCTGCTTCCAATGAGGTCTTTGCACTGTCTCCACATTAGGGGAGGGACTGTTTCTGCTGGCCAGGAGAGTTTAGGGGAATTTGTGGTTTAGGGGATCAAGGTTTTCATGCTCATCCGCCCAATGTCCCCATCCCAGGGTCCCATGCTATTCGGAGCAGGGCCCTGAGATTGACAGGAGATTATCAAACCTGCACATTCAGCCTCCTTTGGCAGCTCTGTCCCCCTTACAATCAGCTGCTGAGCCTGACTTTTAGCAGTTTGCCCTGAAGCTGCAGAAGATGAGAGTCTCCTTAAAAACTGCCATGAAACTCCCCGTGGCTTTCACGTATCTTAAGTTGGCTGTTAGCTACTCTAAGCCTATCATTTTCTTTTCTGCAAGGTTTCTTATGCTGTTACTAAAAGCTAGCCTACTCTACATTTCTTATAATTATTGCCTCCATACAATCAAATGCTACATTCCATTTTCCAGCTCAATTTCACCTTCTGCCTGCACCTCCCCCCAATTAACCACAGATGAAAACCTTAGTCATTCTGATGCCACTTCATGCCAAGAGTTATCACCACCCACTTACCACTAGCAATAGTGTCCCTACTGCTGTCAGAACAATATAGGTAATCCAATTTCACAATCCTATCCTGAAAGTCTTCTTTTAAGGACCACCCTTGGGGTCAATTATCTTTGGGGGCAAGTGGTGCAGTGTGCCCTTGAGATGAGGTGTGGGGGATTGTTTCTGCGTGAAGTCAGTTGGAGCCCAAGAGGAGGTGGGTCACTACGGAGAGCCTAGGACAGGATAGGTCAAAGGCACTGGAGGCCAAGAGACTCAGATATGGCATTAAGAGATGTTTGCTACAAAGGCACATCACAGATTTTCTTTCCAAACTAGGTTTACTCCATTTGCATGTATTGATGTAATGTGATGGATAGGTTTAGTTCTCATTCTGGCATCATGTTTTATGTTATGCTTTCTCTCTTGAGTGCTTCCTTTGTTTTGCATCTTTTGCTCTGTGGTGTGTATGTGTGTTTTCTTCAGGCTATTTCACTGCATTGGTGGCAATTTAGCACACTATTTCTTCTGAAACCACCAAAATTTATCAGGACAAGATGTGTCAGATATGCTAAGATATGATCTGATGCATAAAAGCTAAGAGTCCACATGCATGCCTGCTCCTGTTTTTTTTTTTACTGTTATGTATTCGTGCCTGACAGAAATCCTGATAAATTCTATTTTGCTTTCCATCAAAAGAGAAAAATAAGTTGGTGTGTTTATAATTACATGCACAACTTTAGTGAGAACAATCCTGAAACTGCTTTCATTTTGATTAGGCTTTTTTTTTTTTTTTTGGTCATGCGGCATGCAGGATCTTAGTTCCCCAACCGGAGACTGAACCCAGGCCCCTGGCAGTGAAAGCATGGAGTCCTCACCACTGGACCACCAGGGAATTCCCTTGACTAGAGTTAACGAGAACCAAATCCTCTGCTTACAGTTTTACCTGTCTGGTAGGCGGAAGAATTTTCTTCATAACAGCTTCCAGCTCCTTAGTTTCACATCTTGTTTCTCCTACACTCCCCACACAGTCCCGGCACTGGGCACTGCAGGGCACGTTTCTCCTGTGATGTGACCCCTTGCCATGCTCTTCTGTGTCACCCACTTTGTGACCTACAACAGATAAGCCATCACAGAGGGTGGTAGGGCACTCCAACACCAGGACGGCTGATGAAAACTGAATTATAGGTGGGAAGGACTACAGACCACATAAATCTATTCTGCGAGACCCAAACTAAATGTATCTAAATGTATCTCTTGTCAGCTTTCCTTCGCTCAGGTTCATTCCAACATCATCTAACATGAGGCAAAGGAGAATTTGGACAAAATAAGATAGTGGTCTTAACTGACTGCACCAAAACTGCCTTACCTATGAAAATTTTACAAAACCAAATGCCCACGTGAACATTGTTCAAGGGACCTTCAACCCCATCCTTACAAGGGACCATGGAACTGAGGAAGATTTAACTCTCTCCATGTTGTACCTCATGGTTTATAATTTAATGTAGAGACATCAATAATCCGCAAATAGGTGTAAGAAAGTACAACAAAGTTCTGTTTTTTTCCCCATGATGATTGATGCTTTTTTAGGAAACAAATATCAAAACCTTAAAAAAAAAAAAAGTTTTCTTGTTCTTTTTAGTTGCCTGTCTTGCTGGTGCCTGGTTGGCCAATTGTGCTGATGGGGTGAAGTCACAGAGCCCAATAAGCAGATTACTCTTTTTAAGAAAGGATTTACCGCAGTGCAGTCTGATAGAACTTTCTGCAATGATGGAAAGGTTCTTCTCGGCACTGTCTAAACTGGTAGCCACTGGCCACATGTTGCTAGCTTTCGAGCTCTTGAAATGTGGCTAGTGAGACTTTAGAACTGAACTTTAAATTTTATTTAGGTTTAATTAATTAAAATTTAAATTTCAATAGCCACGTATGGCTAGTGACTGCAATTAAAGGAAGTGAAGATTTGGAGCCATCTGAGGGGGAAGATGACACAGAATGGGGAAGGAGGAGGGGGGCGTGCTGGCCATGAGGCTGTGACCAGCCTGGGGAGTATTTTGGCTTGTTTTTGTTGTTGTTGTTTTTTAATAAATTTATTTATTTATTTATTTTTGGCTGCATTGGGTCTTCATTGCTGCGCGCAGGCTTTTTCTAGTTGCAGTGAGTGGGGGCTACTCTTTGTTGTGGTGCACAGGCTTCTCATTGCTCTGGCTTCTCTTGCTGCAGAGCACGGGCTCTAGGCATGCAAGCTTCAGTAGTTGTGGCACATGGGCTCAGTAATTGTGGCTTGCGGGCTCTAGAGAGCAGGCTCAGTAGTTGTGGTGCACGGGCTTAGTTGCTCCGCGGCATGTGGGATCTTCCTGGACCAGGGCTCGAACCCGTGTCCCCTGCATTGGCAGGCGGATTCTTAACCACTGCGCCACCAGGGAAGTCCCAAAAAGCTGTACGTTTTTGATGTATACAACTTGATGAGTTTGGAGATAAGTACACACCCATGAAACCATCACTACAATCTATGCTGTAAACAAATTTATCATTTCCGAAAGTTTCTTCAAGACTTCTTTTTTTTTTAATACTTTATTTATTTCTTTGGTTGCTCTGGATCTTAGTTGTGGCAGGTGGGCTCCTCAGTTGCAGCATGTGAACTCTTAGTTGTGGCATGTGGGATCTAGTTCCCTGACCAGGGATCGAACCCGGTCCCCCTGCACTAGAAGTGCAGAGTCTTAAACTCTGCACCACTAGGGAAGTCCAAAGCCTTCTTTCTTTCTTTATTATTATTGTGTGTGTGTGTGTGTGTGTGTGTGTGTGTGTGTGTGTGTGTAAGAACACTTAACATAAGAACTGTCCTCTTAGTAAATGTTTAAGTATATAATACAATATTGTTAGCTACAGGCACTCTACTATACAGATGTCTAGGTCTTACTCATCTTGTACACCTGAAATTCTGTGCCCTTTGACTACTACCTGTGCATTTCTCGCCCCCAGCCCCTGGCAGCCATTCTACTCTCTGCTTCTACTAGTTTGACTATTTTAGATTCCTCATGTAAATGAGATCATGCAGTATTTGTCTTTTTGAGTCTGGCTTCTTTCACTTCCAGGTTCATCCATGTTGTTGCAGATTGGCAGGGTTTCCTTCTTTTTTTAAGCCTGAATAATATTCCATTGTATGCGTATACCACATTTTCTTTTTCCATTCATCCACTGATGGACATTTAGTTTGCTTCTATGTCTTGACTATTGTGAAAGGACCATGGGAGTGCAGATATCCCTTTGACATCCTGATTTCAATTCCCTTGGACATATACCCAGAAGTGAAATTGCTGGATCATTTGGTGGTTCTATTTTTAATTTCTTGAGAAACTTCCATAGTGTTTTTCATAGTGGCTGTACTAATTTACACTCCCATCAATGTTGTACAAGTGTTCCCTTTTCTCCATATCCCTGCTAACACTTACCTTTTGTTTTTTTGATAATAGTCATTCTAACAGGTGTGAGGTTTTCCCTGATGATTAATGATGCTGAGCAGCTTTTCATATACCTGTTGGTCATCTGTATGTCTTCTGTACGTCTATTCAGTTCCTTTGCCCATTTTTTTTTATCGTGTGTTTTTTTTGTTTTTTTTTTTTCTTTTTCTATTGAGTTATGAGAGTTCCTTATATCAGCCTGGGGAATTTTGAAGAGACAGAGCCAAAGGACAGTTCTGCCCAGAGGGTCTTCTACATCCTTCCTTCCTAGAATTTAGGGAGCAGCCAGGTAGGCCAGATAGGGGTGGGGCTGACTAATCCATTTGACACCATGCCTAAGGCACAGGAAAATATATTAATTTCTTTTAAAATCAGAAGAAAAAAAGAATTTTTAGGCCAAAGAAAATGTCTTAATATATATTAATATATTCATCTTTATGTCAACCCAGTCATAAAATATAATTTAAAGACTTTTTTTATGGAGGAGGGAGCCCTTGAAAACAAAAATGCCAAAAATGCACAAAAGTCATAATGTGTGGGTGGAGGGGGTGCTTCTTCTACCACTGACAGCTCAGCTTGGGCCCCCAGGTATCTAACCTGGCCACCTCCGCTTTGAAGTCTCCCCCAGAGGCTACACTTCGACTCCATGAATGGGCCCACCTGCCCCAGGGCTTGCCACAAAGGAGTCAAACAAAAGAACCAAGGCTCTCAACAATCCCGGGGTCAAAACAGATCCCTGCACCCGGGCTTGGGAAATGCATCCCTAGACTGTTATATACTTGGGCAAAGGGCAGTAGGGAGCTGGGAAGGGGTCCAAGAACTGTGCGGGAAGACGGCGAGGGGCAATGCTCCTTTCTAGAGTGAGTTTATTAAATCCTTACAACCCCTCTGATACTGACCCCGTTTTACAGAGGAGGAAGCACGGGCTCAGAGAGGTTGAGGAACTTGCCCAAGCTCACACAGCTGGGATTCCAACCTTGTTAGGCCGTAGATCTTGACACCCAAGACCAGGCTCCTTCTTTACAGATCCCTGGAACCCCTCCCTCAGCCACTGTGCGACCTCGCGCGCGGGCATAAAGAGCAGCTCTGTACTTAGCACCCTGCCGTCCCTGAGGGCTGTTCCCTTTTTCCCATTCCTGCTCTCTGGAAACTCATCCTTTCAGAGCTGACCCTATAGGCTCTCTGGGCCTCAATTTCCCCTTTGTGCGTGTGTGGGGCAGGGGTCTCCTACTAGTAACAAGGAAGAGGGAGAGAAAGAGAAGGGAGTGGCTCCCTTCCCCACCCCCACCCCCGGGGCTAAGGTCCCAGCCGGGTCTTCAGGGAAGCCCACCTCCCGCCAAGCAAGGTCCCGCGGGCAGGAATGGGGCTCGGCCCCTTTAAATCCCGCGCGGGAACGCCCGGGGCCGGGCCGCGCAGCTCCCGGATCTGCAGCAGGGAATTGCTCGTCTCCGCGCTTCCTCCCGGCGCTTCCCCTCGATGTACCCCACCTCGCGGTGCCCCCAGCCCCGCGTCCAGGCTTCTTGCGCCAGGCCTTGAGGGCGCCGCGGCCGTGGGGAGAATGAGCCGCATCTATCACGACAGCGCCCTCCGGAACAAGGCGGTTCAGAGCGCGCGGCTGCCCGGGGTCTGGGACCCCGCCGCCCACCAGGGGTAGGCTCCGCCCGCGTCTCCCCACCGCCTCCCGGGCCGGGCCTCCGTTGGCTCCCGAGGCTCAGCTTTGAATCCGGGCTCCCTGGTTGGCAGGGGGAGGGGGTGCGTTAGCGGGGTCGGGTGCGGTTGGGAGGAAAGGCGGGGCTCGCCAAAGACCTCCCTGGCCTCCAGACCGCTCCTCCCTGCGCTCCCCTGGGAGCGCACCCCCCCTGAGACACTGATCGGCGTAAAGCTCACCGAGGGTCGGTCCCGACTCCCAAGCAGGGCTCAAAAGGCGGTGCTTACTTCACGTCAGCCTTTGTCTCAACCCCACCCCGGTGACTCTAAGCTTCACCCCGCTGCCTTGCCTTCAGGCCTTTGCACAGGCTGCACACCGCTCCGGAAGGGACAGTGTCCTGCTGGACGGCAACAGCGGGTGGGAGTTGGCCTGGCAGGGCTGGGGGAGGGGCAGGGCCTGTCTGGAGGGCGTGTTGGATCCGGAGGGCCAGGCCCTGCCATCAAGGACGCCGAGGTCATGAGAACGAATGGACCATTCCATTTGCAATTACAAACACTAAAGAATGAAGGGCGTAAGGGGCGGGGGGCGGTAGGGGCAAGTGAGGTCCAGGGAGTTTTCACTTTTCATCCCCATCCCTTCAGCTGCCCCCACCCCTCTCCCATTTCCGTGGTTCCAGAAAAGAAAGTCCCCAGGTTCTGCTTTTATGAAAACTAGAATTGGGAAGCGGGGGTCCAGTTCCTCTCAGTAAGGGACCCTGCGATCTTGGGCTCGTCACGAAACTTCTGAGTCTGGGTTTCTCCACTTCTAAAGTGGATAGGAATGAGAACAGGAATATGAAAGTGCTTTAAAACAGGTGCAAAGGGAAGATACTTTATAGCAGCTTATACCCCGCCCCCCCAACAAAAATTTGGTGAAATATAAAAGTAAAGTCCGCCGGTCAGAATGGCCATCATCAAAAAATCTACAAACAGGGCTTCCCTGGTGGCACAGTGGTTGAGAGTCCGCCTGCCGATGCTAGGGGACACGGGTTCGTGCCCCGGTCCGGGAAGATCCCACATGCCACGGAGTGGCTGGGCCCGTGAGCCATGGCCGCTGGGCCTGCGCGTCCGGAGCCTGTGCTCCGCAACGGGAGAGGCCACAACAGTGAGAGGCCCGCGTACAGAAAAAAAAAAAAAATCTACAAACAATAGATGCTGGAGAGGGTGTGGAGAAAAGGGAACCCTCTTGCCCTGTTGGTGGGAATGTAAATTGATACAGCCACTACGGAGAACAGTAAGGAGGTTCCTTGAAAAACTAAAAAAGAATTACCATATGACCCAGCAATCCCACTACTGGGCATATACCCTGAGAAAACCATAATTCAAAAAGAGTCATGGGGCTTCCCTGGTGGTGCAGTGGTTAAGAATCCGCCTACCAATGCAGGGGACACAGGTTTGAGCCCTGGTCTGGGAAGATCCCACATACCGTGGAGCAACTAAGCCGGTGCGCCAGAGCTACTGAGCCTGCGCTCTAGAGCCTCCGAGCCACAACTACTGAGCCCACGTGCCACAACTACTGAAGCCCGCGCACCTAGAGCCTGTGCTCTGCAACAAGAGAAGCCACCACAATGAGAAGCCGGCGCACCACAACAAAGAGTAACCCCTGCCCCCTGCAACTAGAGAAAGTCTGCGCGCAGCAACGAAGACCCAACACAGCCAAAAATAAATAAATAAATAAAATAATTTTTAAAAAAAGAGTCATGTACCACAATGTTCATTGCAGCACAATTTACAATAGCCAGGTCATGGAAGCAACCTAAGTGTCCATCGACAGATGAATGGATAAAGAAGATGTGGCACATATATACAATGGAATATTACTCAGCCATAAAAAGAAACGAAGTTGAGTTATTTGTAGTGAGGTGGATGGACCCAGAGTCTGTCATACAGAGTGAAGTAAGTCAGAAAGAGAAAAACAAATATATGGAATCCCCCCCCCCCAAAAAAATGGTTCTGATGAACCTAAGGGCAGGACAGGAATAAAGACACAGATGTAGAGAATGGACTGGAGGACACGGGGAGGGGGAAGGGTAAGCTGGGACAAAGTGAGAGAGTAGCATTGACATATATACACTACCAAATGTATAACAGATAGCTAGTGGGAAGCAGCTGGATAGCACAGGGAGATCAGCTTTGTGCTTTGTGACCACCTAGAGGTGTGAGATAAGGAGGGTGGGAGGGAGACTCAAGAGGGAGGGGATATGGGGATATATGTATGCATATAGCTGATTCACTTTGTTATACAGCAGAAACTAACACACCATTGTAAAGCAATTATACTCCAATAAAGATGTTAAAAAAAAAGTCCTTTATATTTAGTAAACACTTAATAGTTTACAAAGCGCCTTCATATACATGATCGTATGTCATTGTCATAGAAGCAGAGTAAGGTGGCTATTACTCTCCCATTTGGTGGGTAAGAAGACTGAGGCTCTGGTTACAGTAACCCCCTGCAGGAGGGGCCATGGCTCAGTCTTGCAGCCTGTCAATGTTCATTCTTACCCTCCGATGGTGCCGCAGCCTTTGGGACCCTCAGAGGAGTGGAGGCCCAGTGTGGGAGCCCAGAGAAAGGGGCTGCATCATACTGGGCCTGCCCAGGGACCAGGTAAATGGGAGACACACCTGGGACTTGCTTCTGTCCTAGTGCAGACCCTGACCTGGGCCACTGCACTTGTGGTTCTTGCCCGAGGACTGACAGAACCAGTTGAGCCCTCATTCTCTCTCATCCTTAGGGGGAATGGCGTCCTGCTGGAAGGAGAACTGGTCGATGTATCTCGGCACAGCATCTTGGATGCCCATGGCAGGAAGGTGAGGATGTTTCCCTGGGGGCACCCGCAGGGCACTGGCTTCAGGGTCCTCACCCACCAAAGCATCTCTCTGCTTGGCTCTGCCAGTGCCAAGGCTTGGGATCCAGCTCTTTCCTTGAGGGGCTCACAGGGCAGGTGGGGGAGGTTGGTTGGGAGATTAGCAGCCAAAAGGGGCGACAGATGGAAGAGATCAGTTAGGGCTGTGCTGGGTGTGATGGGAGGGCCTGGGTTCTTGCCGAGAAGACAGACCAGGCCCTAAACCCAAGGGATGTGTTTGGGGCCAGGACTGGGAGGGCTGAGAGCAGGAAAGGGTGAGGTGAGCGGTTTAGGACTCAGGCCGTGGGCTCTGAGTGGGCTGGAAGGCCTCCCTTCTGAAGAGGTCCTGTCACCTTCTGATGGAACAAATTTAGAGTGTTGGGAAGCTTGCTGGGTAGGCAGGATGAGTGGCTCTTTATTTTGGGGCTGAAGGCCCAGCTCCTGTCCTCTGGCCTGGTGGTTCCTACTGCCTCCGGACCTGATGGACAAGGTCAGAGTGAAGTTATCTGCCTATGTGGGTGCAAGGTCAACAGTGACCTTCCCCTTTAGGGGTACCAGCTCTGTAGCTGGGAAGTCGTGTGTACTTTGAATTGTTTAAAATTGAATTACTTTAAATGCACTGTTGGAGTTTACTGTTAGAAGGCGCCTTGAAGTGACTGCATTTGCCAAGTGGTGAATATCTTAGTATGGGTTTACACATCTTTTTTTTTTCTTTTCTTTTCTTTTTGGCTGAACTGCGAGGCTTGAAGGATCTTAATTCCCTGACCAAGGATCGAACCCTGACTCCCTGCAGTGGAAGCGCGGAGTCCTAACCATGGGACCACCAGGGAATTCCCTTGCACATCTTTTTTTTTTTTTTTTTTTTTTTTGCGGTACGCGGGCCTCTCACTGTTGTGGCCTCTCCCATTGCGGAGCACAGGCGCCGGACGTGCAAGCTCAGCGGCCATGGCTCATGGGCCCAGCCGCTCCGCGGCACGTGGGATCTTCCCAGACCGGGGCACGAACCCGTGTCCCCTGCATTGGCAGGCGGACCCTCAACCACTGCGCCAGCAGGGAAGCCCCCCTTGCACATCTTGTAATATCACTGTGTGGCTGGGTGTTTTGGAATGTTGGATTTTTATAAAGCAGGTCACTGGTGTGGACCTGGACCTCCACGTATGTAGGGGTGTGAGAGCGTTGAGGTGGGAGGAGGGTTGCTGAGTTCTGGACCTTTGTTTCCAGCCTGAGTGTGAAGTCCACGTTGCCCGGGGCTTCGGTTCCCATGTCCATGCCCTTCTCCTCTTGTCCTCTCAGCCTCCTGGGGTTATGCCCTTTATCGCCTGCCCATCTCAGATGTCCATGGACACACCTGGCATTCTCCATCCTGTACTAGCCAGTGTTTCTTTCCTGAGCACCAATTCTAAATCTCCACCCCCCCCAATAACCCCACCCAGATGTGCTGACCACCTTATCTCCTTGATCTGTAGAACCGAGCTCATTAAATCCCTTCTTGAGGCAGGCCAGAGGCCTGGGGCTACACACAGCTGTTTTTTCACCCACACCCCATGTGCACAGCCTCGGCTCCTGCTCAGCACTAGTTTCAGGTCAAGAGATGCTTTGCTGCACCCTCCCCTCCTTAGCACGCAGGTCAGCAGGCTGAGCACAGCAGTCTGGAGCCCTAGCCAGCCTGCCCAGGAGAGCCCAGCAGTAGCTGAGTGGAGCTGGCCTGCCTCGGCCGTCCTCCACAGGCAGGGTGTTCTCCAGCCCCTCTCCAAACTTGCCTTCTCCAACTCCTTCTTTCCTAATGATAGTGCACTAGACGCCCCCGACCACCAGCCTGCAAACCTCCACTGTCCCCCTCCCCTCTCCCCCAGGTGAGTAATGCCTAGTCCTGCAGGCCTCCTACCTTGACCATTTCCCCCTCCCCCCCTTCCTCTTTCCATGTCTGCTCGCCTCACGTGGGCCCTCGGGAACTCAGCCTGTCCTGACTAAACCTTGCACCCCCTCTCCTGCCTTCTGGCTGCACCCAGCGCCCATTCCTGCCCTGCTGCCAGCTTGTCTCCTGAAAGACATCTCTCAGGGCCTCGCTGCTGTTCAAAAACCTTTCAGGATTCCTTCTAGTCTACCACATAAAATGCAAACTCCAAATGCCAACTCAAGGCTGATCCCCCACTTGCTTCCCCAGCCTGGACTCCCATGAGACCTCTCAGGGCCCTGCATTGCTCAAACATCCACACAGGACCTTGACTTTTATTTTATGTACTTGTCCAGGCTCTTAATATTCTTCCTACACCCTTATCCCACAGTTGCAGGTGTCTCCCCACTCTGAGACCTTGCCTTCTCTGTTTCTCCCAGAAAGTGGTTTCCTTTTCTTTAATCTCCTGTTTTGTGTGTGTGTTATTATAATATTTATTTATTTAAATTTTTATTGATGTATAGTTAATCTACAGTGTCGTCAGTCTCCTGTTTTGATTAGGATAGCTGGCAAAGAGCATTTACAGCACATTTCATGCTTTATACTGTGCTTGCTCCTTGAACCCTTACAACGTGCCTGAAAGCAGACATCACGTTGTCTCCAGGCAACAGGGGAAACTGATGCTAGGGGTGATTTGCTCCGGGACTCACATCTGTTGGAAGAGGCACAGTGGCTGTCCTCATTCAGAACTCCATTTCAGTGCCCTTTCCATGGCATCTTGGCTGCTTCTGCTCCTGCTTCATGGTATTTGGGCTCCTTGGTGCTCGGGTTATGGTTTTCTGTATATTCTTTCTGCCTCTGACATGTGGAGGCCCTGGGGTCAGGCTCTGAGCCCACCCTCTCATGGACGTCTAGCCATGGTTCATTATGTGTGGCAAGTGCTCTACTAAACACATGAATGAATGAATGAATGAATGAATGAATGAATATTGGGAGTGGGAGCCTGTGGCCAGCTTGAATATCTTTTGGAGGTGGGGTGGGATTCTGGGGTAGAGAGTGAGGTTGGGGGGGCTGCAACCGGAGCACGTGGGTAGTGTGTGTTGTGTTGGAGGCTGAAGGGAATGAAGCAGCCCCTCACACTCTCTCTGCTTGGCCCCAGGAGCGCTACTACGTGCTGTATATCCGGCCTAGTCACGCCCATTGCCGTAAGTTCGACCCCAAGGGAAATGAAATCGAGCCCAACTTCAGCGCCACCAGGAAGGTGAACACAGGCTTCCTCATGTCATCCTACAGTAGGTACCCTTCGCCCTTTCTCCCTCAGAGCCTTGGTACACCGGTCTTCCTTTGTCTCTAGAGGTCTCTTGGTCCCTAGAAAGTGTCTTCTCAGCATGGTCGGCCTTGAAGCCCACGTTTGGCCTGAGGGGCCCCTGGCTGGACTCTTTCTGCCCCCCATTCACTCAGAGGATCCCCGGTGCCCTACCTCAGTGCTGAGGACCTGGGTGCCTTCCCAGCCCCTGCCATCTCCTGCAGTCTGGCAGAATCGTCCACGAACCTGCCTTAGTGCAGAGCCCAGGCCAGGTGGCCTCCATTTTCCTGCCAAAATGCTCACTTCGTTCTTGCACCCTTTGTGATCTTATTCCTCTTCCCAGTTTTGCCTGGAGAAGGACCTCCTTGCTGTCTGCCCTGTGTGAGAAAGTTTGGAGGTTGAGTGGGTACTCATCATCCCTCTATCATTTTATCCATTCATGCTTTCGGTTGTTCATTAAGTATCTGAACATTTAATGAGAATCCACCATGTGCCAGACCCTGAGCTGCATGCTGAGGGTTCAGGGACGAGCAAGACTTGGACTTGCACACAAGCCATTCTCAGGCTGGTAGAGGAGATGGACAGGCCATGACTGGAGCCCTAGCGGGGGCTCTGAGCCCAGGGAGGCGCAGCTGGGGGAGGTGCCCTGGAGGAGGGAATGCCAGTACTGGATCCTGAAAGACAAGCAGGTATCAGCAGGGTGCCAGGGCTTGGAAGGGTGTTTCAGAGAGGGGGCAGGGTGCCAAGGGCATTCTGGGAACTGAGGGCTCCCGCAGGTGAAGAGCAGCCCTGCAGAGAGGGCACTCAGTCGAGGGTTCAGGGCAGCTCTGCGTGAGTGGTTTTAAGTTAGGTGAGTGATATGATTAGATTTGCTCTTTTTTAAAATGAATTTATTTATTTTTGGCTGCGTTGGGTCTTCGTTGCTGCATGCGGGCTTTCTCTAGTTGCAGCGAGCGGGGGCTACTCTTCATTGCGGTGCGCGGGCTTCTCATTGCAGAGGCTTCTCTTGTTGCGAAGCACAGGCTCTAGGCACTCGGGCTTCAGTAGTTGTGGCACGCGGGCTCAGTTGCTCCGCGGCACGTGGGATCTTCCCGGACCAGGGCTCGAACCCATGTCCCCTGCATTGGCAGGCGGATTCTTAACCACTGCACCACCAGGGAAGTCCAGATTTGCTTTTTAAAATCCCTGGGGAAGTGAAGAGACTGGAGACCAGGAGGCTGTTAGGAGGCCATGATGGCATCTAGGAGGGAGATGAGAGGCCCAGGATTAAGGACTGATCAGTGAGGATGGAGAGACTGGGCAGACTCAAGATAGAGGAGGGACCATGGCCTTGGTGTTTGTTTGGATATGGGGGAGTCAGGGATGACCCCAGGATTCGGGCTCAGGTGCCAGGTTTGGGGGATGGGGGTGCAAGAGGAGGAGGTTTGGGGAGAAGATATCTGTTTGGGACACATGGCATTAGCCACGTGGTGGTGCTTCCAGGTAGAGGTAGATGTACACTAGGGACTTGGTACAGTTCTAGAACCCAGGAAGAGGGCTGGGCTGGCAGCAGCTATTTCGGAGTCATCACACACGGGTCGTATTGAAGCTGTGCCAGTGGACAGAGTCACCCAGGAAGTTGTCCTGGGGAACAGCAACAACGGGGGTGGACAGGGAAGGAGCCTTGTAAGGAGCAGGGGAGGGAACGCCGGCGGGGTCTGAGCGGGATGGGGCAGGTGTGTGTCTCTGAAGCCCAGCGAAGCCCAGGGGTGAGGAGTAGCAATGGGGTCAGGCGGTGCCCAAGGCCCAGTTAAGTCGGGACTGCGGAGCATCCAGTGGCTTCACAGTGACATGCTCCCCAGTGACTGGTAGGGGGTGAACAGTGTCTAGAGTAGTGGGTGCCAGAGCCGGAATGCGGGAAGGTGGTAAGGAAAGATCCAAGAGAGGAGCAGGAGAGGCAAGTCCTGGAGGAGGTGGGAGGGGGTGGGGTCTGGGGCCCAGGTGAGCTGGCCTGAGGCAGGAGGGGAGACACCTCGTCCTCTGAGACAGATGGGAAGGAGGAGAGGTTTCTTGCGGTTCTAGGTAACTGGACAGGTAGGTGGTGGCCCCACCTCTGGCTTCTGTTATCTTGCGAAGTAGGAGATGAGGTGGCTTGTCTGGGGGACAGTGGGTAGGGTGAGGGTTGAGGAGAAAGTTCTCTGTTTGAGCAAAGTGTCTAGGGAGTCCCAGAAGGCGTCCCTGACGGAGCTTGGCAGAGGTTTTACGCCACAAATGGAGCATGGTCTGGTCTTCGGGACCCGCGGCCGCCTGGGTATCAGTGTGGGGAAGGCAGCCAGTGACGGCACTGGGGTTGCCATACTCTCAGCGCTGCAAGGCCTCACTTCTTAGTCTGGGACCGGGACTCCCCGCTCCATGCTGCCCCGCCCTGGGATTAGCAGATTTGGGACTTTCAGGGTAGGCGGGTGACAGGCTGTTGGAAGCTTCCCTGAGCCTCTGCGCTCTGCCCGAGCCAGGATGAGCAGGCCAGTAGAGAGTATGAGGACCACCAAAGTTTGCTGCTGGTTCCAGCAGACCCCACCCCAGCCAGGGAGTCCCTGAGAGCCCAGAGAGAACCCTGCCTGGTCACTGGGGTCTCAGTGGGAAGTCAGAGTTGTGTGAAGGGCTTGAATCCTGCCTCCTCCACTGACTAGCTGTGTAACCTTGGGCAAATTACTTAACCTGTCTAAGCCTTAGTTTTCTCATCTGTGAATAGGGATAGTAAAAACATTGACACTTGCTGAGTGCCAGGCCCCATGCTAAGTGCTTTACGTGCATTCGATATTTCTTTCACACGTCACGTCAGTCCCATCAGGTAGGTACCTCTTTTATCCTTATTTGTCAGGCACAGAGAGAGGTTAAGTAACTTGCCTGTGGTCACACAGCATGTAAGCAGATTTGCACCAGCCAGCCTGGCTCCAGAGCCCATAGCCATAACTCCTCTGTGATGCGTTCCTTGAGTACTGGCAGGATGGGAACTCAGAGCCCCCACCTTCAGGTGGTTGTGAGCGTGTACAACACTGAGGCCTCACCTGGCTCCTAAAAAGCCCTCCTAGAGTGCTTGCTATTACAGTGGTAATGACTGTCTCGTGCTGTGTGCCTGCAGAGGTGGAAGCCAAGGGGAACACCGACAGACTCACGCCTGAGGCGCTGAAGGGGCTGGTGAACAAGCCAGAGCTGCTTGCGCTGACGGAGAGCCTCACCCCCGACCAGACAGTGGCATTCTGGATGCCTGAGTCAGAGATGGAGGCCGTGGAGCTCGAGCTGGGGGCTGGGGTACGGCTGAAAACTCGAGGCGATGGCCCCTTCCTGGGTGAGCAGTGCAGCCCTTACTGTGGCCTGATGCTCCTATATGGCCTGTGGGGGCTCCTGGCCTCCTGTCCGAGGCTTACCCACCCCTCCAGCTTTGAGTTCATGGAGCAGGCCACATCTGGCCTCCCCGTGGACAAGACCCCTTGAGGTTTATTCCTAAGTCCCTGGGCAAGTGCCTTGGGGCCAATAGCCTGGACACTTTGGATCCTGGAGTGCTGCCCAATCTCATGGTACCTATGGGTGACCTCTCCTATCCATTGCCTTGGGGGTCCCATCCAGGGCCTCCCTGAGCACACTCAGGCCTAGGGGACCCCAGCAGAATGGGCCAGCCCCCACTATGTTTCTGCCACACGGAGAGAGGCCTTCAACTTCTCCTTTCAGATTCATTAGCCAAACTCGAGGCTGGAACAGTGACCAAGTGTAATTTTGCTGGTGATGGGAAGATGGGGGCATCCTGGACAGACAACATCATGGCCCAAAAGTCTTCAGAGGGGGCTGCAGTGGAGACCCGAGAGCAGGGGGACGGCGCCGAGGACGAGGAGTGGGTAGGTCCAGGGAGATAACCGTGGACCTGGCGTTGGTGTGGTTCATCTCCTGGCAGGAGTTTTGTATGCACTGGTTGTGGTTGGGTGTAGGACAGCAGCATAAACTTTACTCCCCAGCTTCGGTGGAATTCCTGAGAGTGTGTTAGCATCAGGAAAATTCCCTCAAGGTATGAAGGGACCTTTCTTTTTGGTGGGTCTGAACTGTGCCAATCAACAAGAGAGCCCCCAAGATTTATGAAAGCAAGGGATGGAAAGAAGGGAGCGCAGAGGGGAGCCAAGGAGACTTAATTCCATTAAGGCTCCAAACATTTCTACTTCAAGTGAATACATTAGCCATGTTGAGCAGCTGAATGAGCATTTTTCCCCCCTTTGTTCTGGGCTCCCTGCCCAGAGTGGCTGGAAAATGGCTGACCTGGTCCTTAATAGTTATTTTGGCCCAAAGTTCAGCTTCCTAGTTGATCCTCAGCCTACTCACAGTTGATTTGGTATTTTGCGGTATATTTCACCCGAAGATTTTTTTTTTTTTTTTTTTTTTTTTTGCGGTACACGGGCCTCTCACTGCTGTGGCCTCTCCCGTTGTGGAGCACAGGCTCCGGACGCGCAGGCTCAGCAGCCATGGCTCACGGGCCTAGCCGCTCCGCGGCATGTGAGATCTTCCCGGACTGGGGCACGAACCCGTGTCCCCTGCATCGGCAGGCGGACTCTCAACCACTGCGCCACCAGGGAAGCCCTCACCTGAAGATTTGAATTGGTGTCAAAAGGCCCCAGATTGAATGTTTAAAACAAAGTCTCAGGAAAACGGGCTCTTTATCTAGGTGATGAAGATGATGATATTTGCCAGAGAAAGCAGGGGCAGATAGAGGGAGTGGATTCCCTTTTGTCTTAATAGAGTGAGTCTTGGACTAAAAAACAATTGGAGTTGCCAGGCTGGCTTCCTGGGCCAACACTAATGAGGTGAGGCCAAGGCAGGTAGCCGCGGGCCCCACTGGTACTACTCAATCGAACCCTCGTTTGTCTGATGACGGTAGAAGACTTTTACGAAATGTGCTCTGTTCATATCTCTTTACTTTACCTCTAGGACGACTGAGGTCAGTGAGAGATGTGGTGCCTCCGGGGCCCACTGTTGAGCATTTCTTCCATCAACTTTCACTCTGGAGCTCGAGAGAGCGGGTCTGCCAAGCCTTACCTGGCTCTTCCCTACAGCCACTGTGGAATACCCTTTGAACAAGCTCTGCTAAAATCAAATGCAAGACCCTGACGTTAGACGTGGGACCCCAGCCTGTGGCTCATGGAGGGTCCTTCCCTGGATGTGAGTCTTGCCTTCCTAGACATTTTCATGGTGGCCCTCACCCTGAGTGGCAGCCTTGTTTCTGGAGGCAGGCAGGGGGCAAGTCCCCCAGGGCAGTCAGAAGAACTGGACCTGGTTTTGGTGCAGAACTGGTGGGGAATCCCTCATCTGCATGCAGAGTGGCTCAGAGGAGAAGTTAGTGGGGCCTTCTTCTTCTGTCCTTGTTGTATTTCCTGCTTTCCTTCTGCAATTGCCCTCCTCCCCAGCACTCTGTGCTGTAGCCTCTGCCCTCCTGCTCAAGCCTCCTTGTCCCCTGTGCCCTTTTCAGTCCCCAGAGCTGCCAGTTCTTTATTCCTCCTCTGGTTCTCTGCCACCCTGGGGGTTCCTGTCTCCTGACCTCCTTTGGCGGCTTTCCTGGGAATGCTCTTTTCAGGGAGGCTGAGAGCGTTCACAGGTGTGGCCGGCTGGTCTTCATCTCTCTGACTCATTCTGCCAGGCCACATTTTGGACAACACCTTTTTTCTTGTTGTTTTGTACCTTGAGAACTTTTTACGAATGAGTAAATCTTCAGGAAGGATTCCTCTACACCGACTGTGTTATTATTAGGTATAAACTGGGCAGCCTCCCTATAAGAAGAAAGCCGTATCTTTTTGGTCATGAACATTGCCTTGCTGGGTAGTATGCCCACACCCACATCTATGAAGAGACCTGGAGTTGAAATCTACACGTCCTAAGAATGGGTAGGGACTTGGTGGAATGTGGATCCTGCTTCTCTCAGGGAAAAGAGGGGTGGTAGTAAACTAACAATTATGGAGTCCCCTAATGTGTCAAACACAGCACTAGATGCTTTCCATGATGATAATTATAGTCCCTGACTGTTGAGTGCCTCTTGGTTCTATTACTTGTGCCGAGCACTTCCAGTATCTTACTTAATTGTCACAACAATCCCAAGAGGCACATGTGATTATTATCTCCATTTTTTTTCATATGGCTTTCATGGTTGAGGTCCCAGCATTATTATCATGGTTCAAACTTTCATTTGCCTTCCTGCATATTTGAGCCTGGGCTCAACAGTATGGCTATGAGGCTTGGGGTTAACACTTCATTTAGGCCACCTGAAGTCACAGGTCACTGGACTGCCCTCGGGTCTCTTCTG
The DNA here is from genome assembly GCF_949752795.1 of Hyperoodon ampullatus. Classification (NCBI taxonomy): domain Eukaryota; kingdom Metazoa; phylum Chordata; class Mammalia; order Artiodactyla; family Ziphiidae; genus Hyperoodon; species Hyperoodon ampullatus. The sequence continues at coordinate 37,727,875 of NC_136916.1, forward strand.
TTCTTGTTGCCCTTTTCCTAGTTCATATCCTTGTTCTCTTACCTCGGCTACTATAGAAGCCACCTCGCTAGTGTCCCGTGTCTGAATGGGGCTGGCTCACTGTTGAGCATGCTGGGACCTCAACCATGTGGTGGCCAGGGGAGGGGTTAAACAGGAGGAGGACTGGGGACACTGACATGGGGAGAGGCACCCAGTGAGGGCATCCTGTTGCCCAAAGCACTGTGGCCAAAGGGTATGGCAAGCTCATGTGGGCAGGCCACCATTCTAAACAAGGAGGCACAGCGTGTCAATGGGGGAGCCCCTGGGCAACAGCTAGGCTTGGTGTCTCTGGGGGGTGGGGATGGGCTCCTGGAAGGAAAAGGCCATTGTGGCTGGAGCTTAGAGAATGGTGGGAGGTTGGGCATGGCATCTTCAGCATGTTAAGTATTTTGGGACTTTATCCTTAATACCTTGGAAGTCAGTGATCCCCGGGAGAGTAATAAGATCTGATTTGTATATTTCAAAGATCACTTGACTGCAGAGAAACTGAAGGCAATGAGCCCAACTAGGAGACTGCTACAGTGGTGGGGGTGAGAGCCTAGAGTGATTTAGTCTATAGCAGTGGCAGAGGAGATGGAAAGAAATTCAGGTAGACAGGTAGAAAGGGACTTTCCAGCAAGAGAAGAGGACCTGCAAGGCCATGGAGGTGGGGGAGTGGCCCGATCTTGGAATATGCAATTTCTGTACATGGTCATTGCAATTTTATACCAACACATAAAATTTGATAATTCTTTTTCAGTTGATGTTATATAACTACTTCCTATCAATATATCGCTAGTCTTCATGTCATTGTTTTTAAGATTGACTACCTTAACAGCTCTATTATTTTCCAGAATTTGGGTAATTAATTGATCCCTCTTTGGAGCTATCTGTGTCAAAAACTATTGTAAATTACATAGTTCCCTCAATCTCACCTGCCTCCCCCCGCCACTATATTTTGGTTTTTGGGGTTTTTTTCCAAGATTTTTTGATGTGGACCATTTTTAAAGTCTTTATTGAATTTGTTACAATATTGCTTCTGTTTTATCTTTTGGTTTTTTTGGCGCGAGGCATGTGGGACCTTAGCTCCTGGACCAGGGATCAAACCTGTACCACCTGCGCTGGAAGGTGAAGTCTTAACTGCTGGACCGCAAGGGAAGTCCCCGGGGTTATTTCTTTAGGGATGGATTCCTAGGAGTCAGATTACTGGGAATCTAGGAATTCTTTGTAAAGGTCTTGGGTTTTTTTTTTTTTCTGTTTGTTTTGTTTTGGGTTTTTTGGCCACGCCTTGCGGCATGTGGGATCTTCCCTGACCAGGGGTTGAACCCATGCCCCCTGCATTGGAAGCTGTAAAGGTCTTGTTATATTGCCAAATTGCTTTCCAAAAGGGTTGTTCTAAATTATAATCTCACCAGCAAGGTAGGAGAGGACTATTTTCACGCTACCCTTGCTAGACTTGGGTATGATAATATTTTAAAAATTGATATTTGATAAGGTAAAAATAACACTTTAATTTTAAGTTAATACTTTAATTTTAATTAGCCTTTTCCCCCATTAATAGTGAGCTTAAGCATTGTTTTTCATGTTCATTTTCTAGATGTATTTCCTCATTTGTTACTCAGTTCCTTTGCCCATTTATTACTGAGGGGGGGAGGTTCTTTTGGTTTATCAGTTATATTTTAAATATAACCATTTGCCATATTTTAAAAACTTTTCCATTAAAAAAATTGACTTACAAACGTAAAATTTTTATATAGCTATATCTTGACTTTTTATGATTTTTATTGTTTCTAAGCTTATATACTCTTTTCAGATGTTAGATTCTCTATCATTTTCTTCCATTCTAGTTATTACTTGGTTTTATATTTAACTCTGTAATCCACTCTGCCTTTAATTTGAGAGAGTATGAAGGGAGATAACTAAATTACTTATTTTCAAATTGCTAACCAGTTATCCCAACACACTTACTGAATTCCTTCCCACTTGCAAGGTATGATGTCTTCCACATCACATATTAAAATCACTTATACTTAAATTATCCATTATATTTCAATAAGTCTCCCTTTAATGACAATGTGAACTATCATAGTAGGTTTTTTTTTTTTTTTTTTTTTTTTTGGTGGTACGCGGGCCTCTCACTGTTGTGGCCTCTCCCGTTGCGGAGCACAGGCTCCGGACGCGCAGGCTCAGCAGCCATGGCTCACGGGCCCAGCCGCTCCGCGGCATATGGGATCCTCCCAGACCGGGGCACGAACCCGTATCCCCTGCATCGGCAGGCGGACTCTCAACCACTGCGCCACCAGGGAGGCCCCATAGTAGGTTTTAATAGTTGGTAGAGCTAGGTCTCACTTATTATTCTTCTGTTTCAGAATTTTTTTTGGTATTCCTCCTCAACATTTGAAATATTTTGTCAAGTTTCAGTGCATATTTATTGCCTTTGGATTCTTTTAAATGAAAAAAAACTGGCTACAAGAGTAATACATTTTATTTTAGAAAATTTAAAGTAAGAAAAAAATATAATTCCACCACCATTTTAAAAATCACTTATGTAGTACTCAATTATATACCATGCACTGCTCTGAGTACTTACAAATATTAACTCTTTTTGTGCTATAACAACTGTCTTAGGTAAGTAGAGTTTTTTTTTCAAGCAGAAATAAACTAGTTTTACAGTAAAAGAACCTGATATTATGCCTGTTTTACAAATGATGACACTTGCCCAAGGTGCACAGGTGGTGGACAGAGCCAGGGTTTTGATCAGAGCAGTGTGGTTCCACCGGCCTGTGGTGAACACTATGATGCTGCCATTCCATCAGACACAATTATTATTCACATTTTGGTGTATATACTTCCAATCTTTTACAAAGTGGAGTGTCCCTCTACATACATATGCATGTGGATCAATGCATTTAACCAGTTTCTCATTTTGGAATAATTAGTTTGCTTCCCACTTTCCCCTGTAGTAAGACTGCTGAGATGTACGTTCTTGAGGCTAAATCTTTTCACACACCCACATCGTCTTATTATAAATTCTAAAACTGGAAATGCTGGGTCAAATGTTCAATATATTTTAAAGGCTTTTGATAAATATTGTCAACTGTCCTTTGGGTAGGTGATTCCAATTTGCAGGTCTATCTGTGATATAAGGACGTGCTCCACCTCACCCGCACTAAGTCATTAAAAGAAAATACAAAAACTTTACTAATTTGGGGTCGCCGGTACCTTTTAAAAGGAATTGCATTAAAGATCCCTTAATTCCACCATTCGCTATCTACCGTGGAGAGACAGCCCTTTTGCACGAGGAGGCACATATATAATTCACTACAGCATTGTATGTAATACTAAAAAATAAAAATGAACCTAACTTTCCCCAACCGGGGAATGGCTAAATTAGCCTGCATCTCCACACCGCGCAACGTTCTGCAGTGTTAAGGGGAAGGTAAGACTGCATATGTTAAGGCAGATGATGATAAAGGGAGACTCCCGCTGCGCTTCACCTGGGAGCGCGGCTGCTGTTGGGGTTTCTGCTTCTTGATCCGCTTTTCCGGTGTGCTCGGCTTTGCGCCAGGCCCGGGATTCTGCGGCCCTAGCCTCGGTGTCCGCACCAGCCTTACCCCCGCAACCCGCCGCCCGTCCTGGAGCCTTCTGCAAGGCGTGCCGGGAAACCGGACTCTTGGTGGTCGGGCCCTTGGGCGCCGGGACATGTTTCCGGGAGCCACTCTCAGCAGCGCACCAACCGGAAGCGTCCGTGTTGTGGCGGAAGGAGATGCTCTCTGGAAGCAGCCGGTGGTGAAAGGAGCGTGGCGGGCAAAGATGATTCAGGCGATTCTGGTTTTCAATAACCACGGGAAGCCGCGGCTAGTCCGCTTCTACCAGCGTTTCGTGAGTGCGGCCGAGCTTCGTCACATCCTTACAGGGCACCTGCGCCCCCTTCTCTCTCTTTGTCCCGTACGGCGCACGCGGGCATCGCCCGCTGACCTCCTAGGCCTCCTGCACCGTATATGTGATCTTCCCCGGACCGGGGCCAGTGTCAGGCCTATGTGTCCCACGCCCGCTACCCCCGCTCTTTCCCACCCCTTCCTGGACCCCGGCATTTTTGTGCCATTTTTGTGACACTTCTCGCAGAGTCTCAGGGCTCTATAAATGGTGTGTGTGTGTGGAGGGGGTGTGCCTCATGGACAACTTGAATGATTGACATCAAATGATTGAAATCAAATTAATCTCAAATTAATTAAACTGTTAAACGCAGTTTCACGAGGAGGAAGAAATATGCAGCTTTTAAATTTTGCTTTAGCTAACGGATTTGGAAAAGTGCTTTCTTGGAATTATTTTGCTTCAGTGTAGGCTGGGACTGCCCAGGAATTGATACCTTTCACTACGTAGAGTTGAAGAAAGTCAGTTTGAAAGTGAAAAATGTTGAGAAATTATACGTGATAATGTGAATTTGAATTTTCCAAAGACGTTACTCTGGAAAAAATAAACATCATTATTTGCCTCCTGCCACCCAACGTTTTATTTCTTCGTGGCTAGGTTTCACAATGTTAAGTACGTAATTGTGAAACCGTAGAGTGGAGAGTGTCAGAAAACTTATGTTCAGGCCTCAGCAACACCTTATTTTACCCTTGTGTCAAGTTAACAAAAACCTCTTTCAGACTTCATTTCCTCTTTTGTCAAGTAGAAATGAAAAAAAAATTTTTTTACCTTTTTCATAGAATTTTTTAGCTAGGTTACATTTTATTATATCGATTTTATATTAACACTCAATAACACTATTCAATTTGTATTTGCATTTGTGTGTGTGTGAATTTTTCTCTCAGGTTTTAAAGTGTTATTGAGATATGTTACATAACATACAGTTCACCTTTTAAAAATATACAATAGAATGGTTTTTAGTACTTTACAGAGTTATGCAACCATCATCACAATTTTAGAACATTTTCATTATCCCAAAAAGGAACCCCCTACCCATTAGCAGTCATTCTGTGTTTCCCCCTCAACTCTCCCAGCCTTAGGCAACCACTAGTCTACTTTCTGTCTCTCTAAATTTGCCTATTCTGGACATTTCCTATAAAATGGAATCATACAATATGTGGTCTTTTATGACTGGCTTCTATTACTTAGTATAATGTTTTCAAGGTTCATCTATGTTGTAGTGTGTATCTGTTCTTTATTCCTTTTTATTGCTAAATTATATTCCATTGTGTGGATGCGCCACATTTTTTTTTTTTTTTTTGCTGTACGCGGGCCTCTCACTGTTGCGGCCTCTCCCGTTGCGGAGCACAGGCTCCGGACGCGCAGGCTCAGCGGCCATGGCTCACGGGCCCAGCCGCTCCGCGGCATGTGGGATCCTCCTGGACTGGGGCACGAACCCGTGTCCCCTGCATCGGCAGGCGGACTCTCAACCACTGCGCCACCAGGGAAGCCCGATGCGCCACATTTTGATTGTCCATTCATCAGTTGATATTTCCACCTGTGGCTCTTGTGAATAATGCTGCTATGAACACTGACGTATAAGCTTTTGTGTGAGCATGTATTTTCATTTCTCTTGGGTATATATCTAGGAGTAGAATTGCTGAGTCACGTAGTAACTTTATGGTGATCATTCGGAGGAACTGCCAAACTGCTTTCCAAAGTGACTGCACCATTTTACATTCCTATCAACAATATATAAGAATTCCAATTTTTCCATCTCCCTATCAACATTTTCTATTATCTTTTTGATTAAAAACATTTTAGTAGGTGTAAAGTGGATTCTTGCGGTTTCAAAATTTTTTCTAATGACTAATAATGTTGAGCATCTTTTCATGTCTTTATCGACCATTTGTTTATCTTCTTTGGAGAGCATAGGATTTTTATAAGACCTAAATTAGCTCCTAAGTGAAAGTTACCTTGAAAACTGCAGAGTACTAAAAGATATGAGGGATTATTAAAATGATTGAGAGATGTAAGCAGTTGGTAGTTTGCTATTTTGTTGAATTAGAAATTAGGTAACCTCACCATTTCATAGTGCTTACCCACTGACTATCACCACTTCCCTGTAGAATCAGATAAAAGGCTTTGCAAGATGTTTTTGTCAGTTTAAAAAAGTGCTGATGCTTAGCATGTTTTGTATTTCTGGGTACACAGAGTTAATCCTTTACAGCATCCTGGCGTCTGTGAGCTTTCTGAATTCTTTAAATGGAAACCAGAAAATAGTGATTGATTTACTCAAACTTACAGTGACCAGTTATTAGCAAGTTTTCATTTATCCATTTGGTAAATAAGAGAGCCACTGTATACCAGTGTAAGTCAAAGTTATGAAAAGTAATTTCTCCACAATGACATTTTCCCTGTTTTTTCCTGTTTCATTTAAATAACTAACCATTTCAAGTCTAAATTCAATGCTGTAGAAAGAAAGGGGTTAATGTTACTTGAATCTATGTTCTGACTCTTAAGGGAAGTCCAGTCTGAAGGTTTTCTTAAGCTTTGCTACTCAAAATGTTGTCCTCAGACCAGCAGCATTGTTTTCACCTGGAAACTTGTTAGAAATGCAGTCTCAGGACTTAGTCCAGACCTACTAAATTAAAATCTGCATTTTAACAACATTCCCGGGTGATTCATTATACATTGAGATTTTTTTTGGCCCTGCCATGTGGCTTGCAGAATCTTAGTTCCCCAACCAGGGATTGAAACTGTGCCCTTGGCAGTGAAAGCGCAGAGTCCTAACCACTGGACCGCCAGGGAAATTCCATTATACATTGGGCACTGGTCTAGAGCTTTTTATTACTTTTGTCTTTTTTTTTTTTTTTTGGCCATGCAGCATGTAGGATCTTAGTTCCCCTGAATCCCCTGCATTGAAAGCGCCAAGTCTTAACCACTGGACCTCCAGGGAATCCCTACTTTTGCCTTAATGACTGATTTCTCCCTCCCACTATCCTTTTTTAAAAACCATACTTACTATGAACTTCATATGTATAAATAGAAATCAAATGTGAGTTATCAAGAGATTCCATCACAGTTGAGCTTTCTGGAGTGTAGTAAGTGAAAAAAGGTGTTTATAGCTCTGCAATTGTTCAAGATTCTAATCTGTAAATAGAACACTTTCTGTCTTTCTCTGTAGTACTTTGTTGGTAACACAGCATCTTATATGTAATGTCTGTATTACCAGTACAAAAGATGGCAAATGCAGGTTTTTAAAGCACGTACATGATTACATCTTGACTTCCTTAAAGTGTTAGACCTATTAACGTTTGTTATTTGCCCTGGCATAGATGTTTTCTAGAGTAAGACAAAATATTTCAGAACCAGGCCTTCTAGTTATTCTTTGACCTTGTATGAGAGTTTGTCAGTTCTCCTTTCCTTGGTTATTCACAGTAAAGAAATATCAGCTTACCTATCAGGATGGTAATGGTTAGGGACTAGATATCTAGGTAAATATACCCTATTTTAATTCCGGTAACAGAGCCTTGTCAATTTTTCCATAGATTCCCCTTTTACTTTTTCTCTACTCGTCATTTCTATCTTTTCTGTAAACTGGTACCAAATGCTCAGATCATTCCTAGTTTGGAAGCCCTTGCCTTCCTGTCCATCCTCACTGATGGGATGTAGTTTTTCAGACTTTCCCACTGATCCACTTTATTTCTTTTATTCCGTAGCCAGAAGAAATTCAACAGCAGATTATTCGAGAGACCTTCCATCTAGTTCTCAAGCGGGATGACAACATCTGTAACTTCTTGGAGGGTGGAAGGTAAATGATCAGTTTTCTCCCCATACATCCACTTTTGGGTGGCCTTCATCATTATTGCTTCTTCAGGCAGTACTCAAGTGTCAGGTGAGTACCTGATGCAACTTGAGCTGAGTTGAGCTAAATCTGCTCAGGGAGAGACCCAGTTCTGTTTTGGAAGCTGCTAAATGGTTGTGCTTCAGATATTTACAAGTTTGGTGCCTGGGAGGATGGGCAGAAGAAAAGGGGAGGTAAAATGGCTTTAGGCACCTCTGCCAAATTTGGTTGCCGTTCACCTGGTAGAAATGGCCTGTTGTTTGGCCTGTCCTCCCCCTTTCTGTTGGGCCCCTTCTCCTCCCTTGGCACAGAGTTTCTCTTTGATATATTCAGTTAAGATATAGGCATTTAAATGTTTCCCATCTTCCACAGTTTGATTGGTGGCTCTGACTACAAACTGATTTATCGGCATTATGCTACCCTCTATTTTGTATTTTGTGTGGATTCATCAGAGAGTGAACTTGGGATCTTGGACCTCATCCAGGTATGTGTAGCAGGTAATGATGGCAGCCACTTCAGAGAGTTTGCATGGAATTTTTGAGTAACCATCTGTAGGTCCTTTTGTCAGTATCTTTTTTGATACTTGGTGAAAGTTGCTACATGTCCACCAGATGGTGCTATGAGAAAGCTCCTTAGCAACCCTTTAAAATTCTTAGAGCTTTTGCATTCTTCTTCTCCAGCCCTCTCACTCCCTTCGTTTTCTTTTTCTTTTTTAAAAATATTTTATTTATTTATTTATTTATTTTTGGCCATGCCACGTGGCATGCAGGATATTAGTTCTCCGACCAAGGATCGAACCCATGCCCCCTGCAGTGGAAGCATGGAATCTTAACCACTGGACCGCCGGGGAAGTCCCTCCCTTTGTTTTCTTATACGAGGCTGACACCAGTTCCAATGTGTGTACTCACCCCCACCCCAAGCAATTAACTCAGTTCTCCATGGACAGTAACCAGGTGTCCCACAAATTTGCTCAATTCTGACACTGTCTACCTGGAGATAGATACCAATCTCAAGTCCAGGTTGTCTGTCACCTGTGCGTCTGACTGACAGCCTATAGCTTGAAGATTCCCATGATTTCCTCCTCAGGTTCAGTTTATTTGCTGGAGTGGCTCACAGAACTTTCTAGAGAAACATTTTACTTACTAGTTTACCAGCTTAATTTAAAAGGGTGTAACTTAGGAACAGCCAGATGGAAGATGGGGAAAGGGCGTGGAGCTTCTATGCCCTCTTCAGGCACGCCACTCTCCTCGAATATCCACATGTTTACTAGCTTGGAAACTCTCCGAACCCTGTCCCTTTTGGGTTTTAAGGAGGCCTCTTTACATAGGCATGATTGATTAAATCACTGGCCATTGGTGACTGACTGAGTTTGCAGCCCCTCTCCCCTCCCCAGAGGTCAGGAAGTAGGACTGAAAGTTCCCACAATCACATGGTTGGTTCCTCTGGCAACCAGTCCCCATTCTTGGGTGCTTTCCAAAAGTCACCTTATTAACAGAACAAAAGGTACCCTTAACACTTAGGAAGTTCCAAGGTTTTTAGGAGCCCTGTGCCAGATACAGGGTTGAATACCAAATATTTCTCATTATAAATTACAGTGTCACATCGTGTTTTAAGATATTTTTCAAGTATCAAACTAAATGACATTTAAAAATGCATACTTCGTATTTTCACTTGTAATTCTAGCCTAAAGCAAAGAAACTTGATGTTTTATTTAGTCTGAGCAATCTTGACATAGGTAAACATGTTTTTTTAGGCTTTTTGAAAATTAGAAATGGCTTACAGATTTCTTTTCATTACCTTCATGGAAACTGAGATATGTAGGGACCCTATACTGGGAACTATTAATTTAGTGCAATTCCGTCATTTTGTACATGATATTCTAGATAGGCTTTAAGTGACTTGAAGAAGTCACTTAAGTTGAAAGCACTCAAAAGGAGCATGCATTAAAACCTAATAACAACAATTATAGAAAACTCTAGCTATAGATTATAAACTTTACATGCTTACAACTATATTTTATTTTGTTAAGATAAAATTGAAGAAGCTAAATTTAATATACCTTGGGACAAATAAATGGAAATTTTAAATGTGTATTTTTATTTCAGATATACTACACTCTTCCAAAAAGTTATATTCTTGGACATAGCAATTTTTAAATTTTATTTTATTATTTTCTTTTAAATTTTATTTATTTATTTTTATACAGCAGGTTCTTATTAGTTATCTATTTTGTACACATTAGTGTATGTATGTCAATCCCAATCTCCCAATTCATCCCACCCTCTTTCCCTCCTTAGTATCCATACGTTTGTTCTCTACATCTGTGTCTCTATTTCTGCCTTGCAAACGGGTTCATTTGTACCATTTTTCTAGATTCTACATATATGTGTTAATATACGATATTTGTTTTTCTCTTTTTGACTTACTTCACTCTGTATGACAGTCTCTAGGTCCATCCACATCTCTACAAGTGACCGAACTTTGTTCCTTTTTATGGCTGAGTAACATTCCATTGTATATATGTACCACATCTTCTTTATCCATTTGTCTGTCGATGGGCATTTAGGTTGCTTCCATGACCTGGCTGTTGAAAATAGTGCTGCAGTGAACATTGGGGTGCATGTGTCTTTGTGAATTATGGTTTTCTCTGGGTACATGCCCAGCAGTGGGATTGCTGGCTCATATGGTAATTCTGTTTTTAGTTTTTTAAGGAGCCTCCATTCTGTTCTCCATAGTGGCTGTATCAGTTTACATTCCCACCAGCAGTGCAAGAGGGTTCCCTTTTCTCCACACCCTCTCCAGCATTTGTTTGTAGATTTTCTTTCTTTTTTAAATTAATTTATTTATTTTTGGCTGTGTTGGGTCTTTGTTGCTGTGCATGGACTTTCTCTAGTTGCAGCAAGCGGGGGCTTGGTTGTGGTGTGCGGGCTTCTCACAGCAGTGGCTTCTCTTGTTGTGGAGCATGGGCTCCAGGCGCGAGGGCTTCAGTAGTTGTGGCACGCGGGCTCCGTAGTTGTGGCTCATAGGCTCTAGAGCACATGCTCAGCAGTTGTGGCTCACGGACCTAGTTGCTCTGTGGCATGTGGGGTCTTCCCGGACCAGGGCTTGAACCCGTGTCCCCTGCATTGGCAGGAGGACTCTTAACCACTGCACCACCAGGGCAGTCTCATTGTTTGTAGATTTTCTGATCATGTCCATTCTAACCAGTGTGAGGTGATACCTCATTGTAGTTTTGATTTGCATTTCTCTAATAATTAGTGATGCTGAGCAGCTTTTCATGTGCCTCTTGGCTCTCTGTACGTCTTTGGAGAAACGTCTGTTTAGGTCTTCGGCCCATTTTCTGTTTGGGTTGTTTGTTTTTTTAATATTGAGCTGCATGAGCTGTTTATATATTTTGGAGATTAATCCTTTGTCCCTTGATTCATTTGCAAATGTTTTCTCCCATTCTGAGGGTTGTCCTTTCGTCTTGTTTATAGTTTCCTTTGCCGTGCAAAAGCTTTTAAGTTTCATTAGGTCCCATTTGTTTATTTTTGTTTTTAATTCCATTACTCTAGGAGGCGGGTCAAAAAAAGATCTTGCTGTGATTTATGTCAAAGAGTGTTCTTCCTGTGTTTTCTTCTAAGAGTTTTATAGTGTTCAGTCTTACATTTAGTTCTTTAATCTGTTTTGAGTTTATTTTTGTGTATGGTGTTGGGGAGTGTTCTAATTTCATTCTTTTACACGTAGCTGCCCAGTTTTCCCAGAACCATTTATTGAAGACACTGTCTTTTCTCCATTGTATATTTCTGTTTTTGTGCCAGTACCATATTGTCTTGATTACTGTAGCTTTGTTATATAGTCTGAAGTCAGGGAGTCTTATTCCTCCAGCTCTGTTTTTTTTCCCTTAAGATTGATTTGGCTATTTGGGGTCTTTTGTGTCTCCATACAGATTTTAAGATTTTTTTGTTCTGGTTCTGTAAAAAATGTCATAGGTAGTTTGGTAGGGATTGCATTGAATCTGTAGATTGCTTTGTGTATTATACTCATTTTCAGAGTATTGATTCTTCCAATCCAAGAACATGGTATATCTCTCTATCTGTTTGTGTCATCTTTGATTTCTTTCATCGGTGTCTTACAGTTTTCTGAGTACAGTTCTTTTACCTCCTTAGGTAGGTTTATTCCTAGGTATTCTTTTTGTTGCAATGGTGAATGGGATTGTTTCCTTAATTTCTTTCTGATCTTTCATTGTTAGTTAGTGTATAGGAATGCAAGAGGTTTCTGTGCATTAATTTTGTATCCTGCAACTTTACCAAATTCATTGATTAGCTCTAGTAGTTTTCTGGTGGCATCTTTAGGATTATCCATGTATAGTATCTTGTCATCTGCAAACAGTGATGGTTTTACTTCTTCTTTTCTGATTTGGATTCCTTTTATTTCTTTTTCTTCTCTGATTGCTGTGGCTAGGACTGTGAAAACTATGTTGAATAATAGTGGCGAGAGTGGACATCCTTGTCTTATTCCTGATCTTAGAGAAAATGCTTTCAGTTTTTCACCATTGAGAATGATGTTTGCTGTGGGTTTGTCATATATGGCCTTTATTATGTTGAGGTAGGTTCCCTCTATGCCCACTTTCTGGAGAGTTTTTATCATAAATGGGTGTTGAATTTTGTCAAAGCTTTTTCTGCATCTATTGAGATGATCATGTGGTTTTTATTCTTCAATTTGTCAATATGGTGTATCACATTGATTGATTTGTGTATTTTGAAGAGTCCTTGCATCCCTGGGATAAATCCCACTTGATCGTGGTGTATGATCCTTTTAATGTGTTGTTGGATTCTGTTTGCTAGTATTTTGTTGAGGATTTTTGCATCTATATTCATCAGTGATATTGGCCTGTAATTTTCTTTCTTTGTGACATCTTTGTCTGGTTTTGGTATCAGGGTGATGGTGGCCTCGTAGAATGAGTTTGGGAGTGTACCTTCCTCTGCAATTTTTGGGAAGAGTTTGAGAAGGATGGGTGTTAGCTCTTCTCTAAATGTTTGATACAATTCACCTGTGAAGCCATCTGGTCCTGGACTTTTGTTTGTTTTCTTTGATTTCTTCAGTGATCTCTTGGTTATTTAGTAACGTATTGTTTAGCCTTCACGTGTTTGTGTTTTTTACAGTTTTTTCACTGTAATTTATTTCTAATCTCTTAGCGTTGTGGTCAGAAAAGATGCTTGATATGATTTCAGTTTTCTTAAATTTACCAAGCCTTGATTTGTGACCCAAGATGTTATCTATCCTGGAGAATGTTCCGTGTGCACTTGAGAAGAAAGTGTAATGTGCTGTTTTCGGATGGAATGTCCTATAAATATCAATGTCCTATAAATATCAATATCAATGCAATCTCTTGCATTCCTATACACTAACTAAATCTATTAAATCTATCTGGTCTGTTGTATCATTTAAAGCTTGTGTTTCCTTATTAATTTTCTGTCTGGATGATCTGTCCATTGGTGTAAGTGAGGTGTTAAAGTCCCCCACTATTATTGTGTTACTGTTGATTTCCTCTTATATAGCTGTTAGCATTTGCCTTATGTATTGCGGTGCTCCTTTATTGGGTGCATATATATTTATAATTGTTATATCTTCTTCTTGGATTGATCCCTTGATCATTATGTAGTATCCTTCCTTGTCTCTTGTAACATTCTTTATTTTAAAGTCTGTTTTATGTGATATGAACATTGTTACTCCAGCTTTCTTTTGATTTCCATTTGCATGGGAAATCTTTTTCTATCCCCTCACTTTCAGTCTGTATGTGTCCCTAGGTCTGAAGTGGGTCTCTTGTAGACAGCATATATATGGGTCTTGTTTTTGTATCCACTCAGTGAGCCTGTGTCTTTTGGTTGGAGTATTTAATCCATTCACATTTAAGGTAGTTACTGATATGTATTTTCCTATTACCATTTTCTTAAATGTTTTGGGTTTGTTTTTGTAGCTCCTTTTCTTCTCTTGTGTTTCCCATGAGAAGTTTCTTTAGCATTTGTTGTAGAGCTGGTTTGGTGGTGCTGAATTCTCTTAGTTTTTGCTTGTCTTTAAAGCTTTTGATTTCTCCGTCAAATCTGAATGAGATCCTTGCCAGGTAGAGTAATCTTGGTTGTAGGTTCTTCCCTTTCATCACTTTAAATATATCGTGCCACTCCCTTCTGGCTTGTAGAGTTTCTCCTGAGAAATCAGCTGTTAACCTTATGGGAGTTCCGTTGTATGTTATTTGTCGTTTTTCCCTAGTTGCTTTTAATAATTTTTCTTTGTCTTTAACTTTTGTCAGTTTGATTACTATGTGTCTTGGCATGTTTCTCCTTGGGTTTATCCTGCCTGGGACTCTCTGTGCTTCCTGGAGTTGGGTAGCTATTTCCTTTCCCATGTTAGGGAAGTTTTCAAATGTAATCTCTTCAAATATTTTCTTGGGTCCTGTCTCTCTTCTCCTTCTGGGACCCCTATAATGTGAATGTTGGTGCATTTAATGTTGTCCCAGAGGTCTCTTAGGCTGTCTTCATTTCCTTTCTTTTTTTTTTTTTCTTTATTCTGTTCCATAGCAGTGAATTCCACCATTCTGTCTTCCAGGTCACTTATCCATTTTTCTGTCACAGTTATTCTGCTATTGATTCCTTCTAGTGTATTTTTCATTTCAGTTATTGTATTGTTCATCTCTGTTTGTTCTTTAATTCTTCTAGGTGTTTATTCTTTAATTCTTCTAGGTCTTTCTTAAATATTTCTTGCTTCTTCTCGATCTTTGCCTCCATTCTTTTTCCGAGGTCCTGGATCATCTTTACTGTCATTATTCTGAATTCTTTTTCTGGAAGGTTGCCTATCTCCATTTATTGTTTTTCTGGGGTTTTATCTTATTCCTTCATCTGGTACATAGTCCTCTGCTTTTTCATTTTGTCTGTCTTTCTCTGCATGTGGTTTTCGTCCCACATGCTGCAGGATTGTAGTTCTTGCTTCTGCTGTCTCCCCTCTCTTAAGTTTTATTTATTTATTTACACCCATTCACGTTCAGAAAATGACTTAAAATGATTAGTTTTAAAATTTCATATAGTATATTCACTTATCATATATAAAAGTATAAATAAATACTAGAAACATCCAAAAGAGATTTATCTCTAAGATAATTTTAAATGCTTTTTTTTTCTTTGGCTGCATTGGGTCTTTGTTGCTGCCTGTGGGCTTTCTCTAGTTGCGGTGAGTGGGGGCTACTCTTATGAGTGGGCTTCTCATTGCAGTGGCTTCTCTTGTTGCAGAGCACGGGCTCTAGGCATGCAGGCTTCAGTAGTTGCAGTGCGCAGGCTTTAGTATTTGCAGCATGCAGGCCCAGTAGTTGCGGCACGCAGGCCCTAGAGTGTGTGGGCTTCAGTAGTTGTGGCACGTGGGCTCAGTAGTTGTGGCGTGTGGGCTCTAGTGCGCCGGCTCAGTAGTTGTGGCAGACTGACTTAGTTGCTCTGCGGCATGTGGGATCTTCCCAGACCAGGGATTGAACCCCTGTCCAGCAGGTGGACTCTTAACCATTGCACCACCAGGGAAGTCCCTTTAAATGCTTTCTTAACACCTGAGTTTGATTGGACATTTAGAGTCAATGTGGCATAACAGAAAGAGCTCAAGATCTAGAATCAGAAAACCTGGGTTTGAGTCATGGATCCACCACCTGATATAGAACTACTAGGTTGTAAAAATGGAACAGACTTACAGGTACAGAGAACAAATGGGTGGTTGCCAGAGGGAAGGGGGATGGAGGTGGAGGGCAAAATAGGTGAAGGGGATTAAGAGGTACAAACCTCCAGTTATAAAATAAATGAGCCACAAAGATATAATATACAGCTTGAGGAATATGGTCAATAATATTTTAATAACTTTGTTTGGAAAGAGATGGTTGCTAGACTTACCTTGGTGATTGTATCATAACGTATGCAAATGTCAAATCACTATGTAGTATATCTGAAACTAACATAATATTGTATGTCAATTGTATTTCAACTAAAAAAACCTGAAATACTAGGTTGTAGAATTCAATTGTGACAATGTACTTTATATTATTGTACACTGTAGAATGCTATAGGAATGTGCATATAATAAGTGTATTAGAAAATAAAGGTAAAATATATAGTGATAATATATTTTAAAAATTGAGATGCAATTATTAGAGGAGATGCACTTCAAGACAAAAGAGAAATGCATATTAACAAGACAAAAAGAGAAGTGTAACTTTATAATGTCATGGACATTTATTAAATACTTAACATGGATTTGGGAAGATAGATAAAGAAAAGGTAAAAATAATTGGAACTGGGCTTCCCTGGTGGCGCGGTGGTTGAGAGTCTGCCTGCCGATGGCAGGGGATGCGGGTTCGTACCCCAGTCTGGGAGGGATCCCACATGCCACGGAGCGGCTGGGCCCGTGAGCCATGGCCGCTGAGCCTGCGCGTCCGGAGCCTGTGCTCTGCAACAGGAGAGGCCACAACAGTGAGAGGCCCGTGTACCGCAAAAAAAAAAAAAAAAAAAAAAAAAAAAAAGGAACTAAGAGTTTTCATCATTGAAAAGACAATAAAATCAGTAAATAGTTATCCTAATATAAAGAGGATAAAAGTCAGAAATAGAAAACATTAAAATGTTTTAGTGGATGATATACATAGTTATAATGCCAATATATTTGAAATAGCTGACCTCAAAAAATAAATATCCAAAGACACTGAATCCAATATCAGGATGAAATAAGAAAGGTAAAATGAAAAACTGACTCCCTAATAGACTCAGTAGATTTTAGTACAGTAAGACCTCTATTATGTAAGTTATTTTTTAAACTCAGACTAAAAAATCATACTGCTTAAGTGTATTTTATGGAGTAAATTGGTTATGATCCAAAACTTCTCACAAAGAAAATGTTAGTCAGATACTGCATTTAAAAAAAAAATTTATTTATTTTATTTTTGGCTGCGTTGGGTCTTCGTTGCTGTGCGCAGGCTTTCTCTAGTTGTGGGGAGCGGGGGCTACTCTTTGTTGCCGTGTGCAGGCTTCTCATTGCAGTGGCTTCTCTTGCTGCGGAGCACAGGCTCTAGGTGCGCGGGCTTCAGTAGTTGTGGCACGTGGGCTCAGTAGTTGGGGCTCACGGGCTCTGGAGCACAGGGTCAGTAGTTGTGGTGCACAGGCTTAGTTACTCTGCAGCATGTGGGATCTTCCTGGACCAGGGATTGAACCTGTGTACCCTGCATTGGCAGGCGGATTCTTAACTACTGCACCACCAGGGAAGTCCCAGATATTGCATATTTTTATTGGACAGAATTATTAAATAAAATCTTAGCCAATAATCAGTTGAACCAAGGAGTCATGAGACCTGGCTCTTGTTTTGGACTCTCCTGTTAGCAAGCGGCATGGTCTTAAATCATTTAAGTTTTGTTGGCGTTAGTATTTTTGTTTTATGTTTTGGCTGTGTGTGTGTGTGTGTGTGTGTGTTTATTTTGATTTATAAGTATACTAGGTGTTCTTTCTAGCTCTAAAATTCTTTCTCAGGAATACTGCGTACTAGAAGAATTATTTATTATGTACAAATAGTCTTTATTCCAAGGATACAAGTCAGTTTAACAATGACATATTCTTAGAGTCTCTATTACAACAGTAAGAATAATATAACTAATATAATTTCATCAGTAGATGCTGAGAGAAATGATTACCCAAATTATATTTCTGAAATACTCTTAAATTGGAATAGGAAGCATTTTTACTTGATTATTTAGTGCATGTTTTCTTTATTCAGTATAAACTATTTATTGTTGAAGAAATAATACACTTATGTGGTTCAAAATTCAAAAGGCATACCAAGAGTATACAGTGAAAAACATCTTTCTTCTCTTCTCCCCCAGTCACCCAGAAACAGCCAATTTTAGTTTTAAAACCAAGAGCCAGAGCCAGTGTTATCTCAGGGGAGAAATCTACAGGCATTTATGAAAACAAGGTGTCTTACTGTTTACTCTAATTTGAGCAAACATTTGTAATGAGTAGTTAAAAAAGAAATGAAGAAGTAACGTAGTAAAGGAGGAGAGAGGTAAGTTATTACTGTAAGAGAGCCTGATTATGTACCTAGTAAACCTTAAAAAAAAATGGGGGGAGATGGTAGCAAGTAATGAATGATATGAGCAACATGGCAGAATATGAGATCAGTTCGTCAAAATTGAATTTCCTATTTTTTGTGAAAACAGCTAGGAAATTCATAATTAAAGAAATTTCACTTACAGTAGTGACAAAGGATATTTAATGTTTGGAAATTAACTTAGTATGGAATACTTGATATTGATTCCAATAAAATTGTAAAATCTTTCTTTCTTTATTTATTTGGCTGCGTTGGGTCTTAGTTGCAGCACGTGGGATCTTTAGTTGCTGCATGTGGGATCTAGTTTCCTGACCAGGCATGGAACCCAGGCCCCCTGCATTGGGAGCATGGAGTCTTAGCCACTGGACCACCAGCGAAGTCCCTAAAATTGTACAATTTTAAAGGAAAAACATAAAGGAATACTTGAAATCAGTGGAGCTATAAGCCCCTTATTGGGAAGAGTTGAGCAGAGATGACAGTAGTGGGCTTCCCTGGTGGCACAGTGGTTGAGAGTCCTCCTGCCGATGCAGGGGACACGGGTTCGTGCCCCGGTCCGGGAAGATCCCACATGCTGCGGAGCGGCTAGGCCCGTGAGCCATGGCCGCTGAGCCTGCACGTCCGGAGCCTGTGCTCTGCAACGGAAGAGACCACAACAGTGAGAGGCCCGCGTACCGCAAAAAAAAAAAAAAAAAAAAGATGACAGTAGTAATCAATAGATTAAATGGGGAACCAAGTATAAATCCAGATCTTTTTTTTTTTTTAATTTTTTTTGGGCCATGCGACACGGCATGCGGGATCTTAGTTCCCCAACCAGGGATCCAACCCGTGCCCCCTCCAGTGGAAGCACGGAGTCTCAACCACTGGACTGCCAGGGAAGTCCCAATCCAGGAGATTGTATAGAACTTGGTAAAGAGAAAGTTTATGAGGAAAAGTGAATGGCCAAGAAATGCAGAAGTATGTTCTGAGGGAAGAGGGGCAGTAATGAGTGATTGGCTTCACTAGGCTTCAGAATATATAATGGTTGCAGATGAAATTATTATCTACCTAGAAATTACAAAACAATCAACTGGAAAACAATTAGAATGAGCAATATAGTTCAATAAGGGACTGGATACAAGTTTAATGTATAAAAACTAATAGCTTTCCCTTAGCAATAATAAGTTAGAAAATATAATATTTAAAAGGGGCCCATTCACAGTAGGAAAATGTTCCTTAAGATACCCAAGAATAAATGTAAAAAATGTGTAAGATCTATATGAAGAAAACTTTAAAATTCTACTGAAAATATGATAAAAGAGCAAAATAAATGAATAAAACATACCCTTTGCCTGTGGAAAAAACTTTTAAAACTGTCAGTACGGTTGACCCTTGAACAACACAGGGGTTAGAGGTGCCGACCCACCATGCTTCGAAAATCCCTATATAATTTACAGTAGGCCCTCCTGTATACCCAGTTCCTCCGTGTACACGGTTCCTCCATATCCATGGTTCTGCATCTTCAGGTTCAACCAACTGGGGATTGTATAGTACTATAGTGTTTACTATTGAAAAAAATCCGAGTGTAAGTGGACCCGCACTATTCAAACCTGTGTTGTTCAAGTGTCAACTGTACTTCCAGCTTATAAATTACTGAAAACCCAATCAGGATCCCAATAAGATTATTGTTGTTTTTTAAATAATTTTTATTGTGAAACGTATATACAAAAACTACGGAAAACATGCCTATACAGTTTGAGGAATGCCAGTAAAATGAAGCTCTCACCCAGATTAAGAAATAGTACATTGCGGGGCTTCCCTGGTGGCGCAGTGGTTGAGAATCTGCCTGCCAATGCAGGGGACACGGGTTCGAGCCCTGGTCTGGGAGGATCCCGCATGCCGCGGAGCGACTAGCCCCGTGAGCCACAATTACTGAGCTTGCGCATCTGGAGCCTGTGCTCCACAGCGAGAGGCCGCGATAGTGAGAGGCCCGCGCGCCGCGATGAGGATTGGCCCCCACTTGCCACAACTAGAGAAAGCCCTCACACAGAAACGAAGAGCCAACACAGCCATAAATAAATAAATAAATAAATAATTTTTTAAAAAGGCAAAATTCCTTTAAAAAAAAAAGAAAAGAAATAGTACATTGCTAGTACCTCAAAGCCCCCGTATGTCCCTCCTCAATTCTGTCCCCCTTGTTCATTGCATTCTTCTTTAGACTTTTTTAAAATTATTTATTTATTTATTTTCCTTGTTTTCTTTTTCTTTTTTTTTTTTTGGCTGTGTTCGGTCTTCATTGCCCTCACAGGCTTTTCTCTAGTTGTGGTGTGTGGGTTTTCTCTCTTTAGTTGTGGCGCGTGGGCTCCAGAGTGCGTGGGCTCTGTAGTTTTTGCAGCACGTGGGTTCTCTCGTTGAGGCACTCGAGCTCAGTAGTTGCGGCACGTGGGTTTGGTTGCCCCATAGCATGTGGGATCTAAGTTCCCTTAGTTAGGGATCGAACCTGCATCCCCTGCATTGCAAGGTGGATTCTTTACCACTGGACTACCAGGGAAGTCCCTTTCTTCAGACTTTTAAGTTGATCATTGCTTTGCTTCTCTTTATAGTTTTATCATGTGATGTATATTCCCTAAATGATACTTTGTTAGTTTGGAAAAACTGAGTGTAAGTAGTTGTGTAAGGAAAGGATAATTTGCCACTACTAGATGAAAGCTCCCACAAGAAGATAAGTTGAACAGTGTCACCATCTGGCTTCAGTATCCCTGAGGGTTTACAAGAGGCCTTTCTGAGGAAGTCTGAGGGCAAGGTCATGTGAGTGATTCCGGGGAAACTTAGAGCTCACCGTAGTTGGGGCATTAGCCTTTGGCTGTCTTGAAGGAACATGGACAGGAGGAATGGACCACTGTGCGTTTTCTGCTTCTCACCTTTCATAACCTCTGTATTTCAAGAGTAAATCAAAGCAGAACATTTCAATGGGGGATGGGTAAAATGAGTATTCTCAGCTGATCCAGGCGGCAGAGCAGTAGAACAGATACTAGATGGTTTGATTGTTTCCATTTTCCTTTTTTTTTTATTAGTTTGATTGTTTTCATTTTCCTTTTTTAAAATTAACCCAAATAGAACTACTGTAAGTCTTTATGCAAACTGTTGTGTCTCTTCACATCCCAATGAAATTCCTGGGTCAAGGGATTAATATTTCTAATTATAATGCATGTTGCTAGATAGATATTTGGGAAGGTTATATTAGTTTATAATGCTTCCAGAACTATATGAGTTTATGTTTCTTCCTAACTCCAGCATTGAAATATGTCATTTTTAATTTCTACTCGGAGGTGAGTGGTACCTCACAATGTCTGAATTTTTATTTTTATTAATCATGCCAACTTTTCCCATGTGTGAATTTACAATGTTCTTTTTCATGTAAACCTTTTGTAATATAATTGAAACATTTGTCCAGTTAAGTCTAGTTCCTGGTTTATAATATTATATTTCATCTCTTGTAAGATACACATTTTTTCACACTTTAATAACTAACATGAGGATGTATATTACAGTAGATGACATCTTACAGTTACAATTGACAGCATTTTTTTCTTTGTTAATACAAAAATAATGGTTTGTCTTATAGTCAATGAAAAAGTAATTCTTTGTATATTTTTGTTTATTTTAAAACTAACTTTTTTCTAAACGATTCTATTAAATGTAAATAATCCATTTATACCTCCCCTTGTTGAAGAAACCTTCGTGTATAGTATGTTAAGTTTAGAGTAAAATCCAAACTCCCTATCACAACCTGCAAGGCCCGACATGGTCTGGCTCCTTTGTCTCTCTCTGTCCGATCTCACCATAGACACTGTCACCTTCACTGTAGCCATTCCAGCCTTCTTTCTGCTCCTCAGGTCCAAGTACATTTTTGCTTCAGGGCCTTTGCACCTGGTCTGTCCACTGGAGTGATTTTTCCCAGGTTTTTCACTCTTCAGCTCTTCAAAAGACTGGCTTCATTCATGACTCAGCTCAAATGTTAATCCTCAGAGAGACTTTCTTGACACTCTGTCTGAAGTAACCACCATCACATCATCTATTTACTTCCTTCAGAGCATGTGTGACAATGGAAAAGATCTTGTTTATCTGCCTCATTCTTCCCACACCCAGAACATAACCCAGACAAGAATGTGACTTGCTGACTGAGGTGTCCCCAGAGTACACCCGTGTGTGCCTAGTGCACAGTAATCACTCTCTATTTAGTGTTTACTCTTCACTTTGTTCCACTGAGTTATGTTTCTCTTTCTGTGTTAATTTTGCACTGTTTTACTTGTTGGTGTATAGGTTCATATCCCTAGTAAGACCAGTTATTCCCCTTGGGTGCGGTTCTTTTTCAGAATATTCTCCAATAGTTATAACCATTTATTCATCCTTATACATTTTTGAATAATTTGTAAAAGTTCCAAAAGTCCCTGTTGGATTTTAATCAGAAGTAAATTTAAAGTAGCGTTTCCTTGCATTTATTCATTCCTTCTTTCAAATCTTACATTACAGTTTTGTTTTGTTTTTCAAAAAAGGTCCTAATATCCCATGGTTTATTCTGGAGTTTTAGGATATTAAGCTTTTTTTTTGCGGTACGCGGGCCTCTCACTGTTGTGGTCTCTCCTGTTGCGGAGCACAGGCTCCGGACGCGCAGGCCCAGCAGCCATGGCCCACGGGCCCAGCCACTCTGCGGCATGTGGGATCCTCCCGGACCAGGACACGAACCCGTGTCCCCTGCATCGTCAGGTGGACTCCCAACCACTGCGCCACCAGGGAAGCCCACGGTATTAAGCTTTTATTCATCATTATATTCACAAATATTTCTTTACCATTATACAGCCGTCCCTCTAATTCTTACTTTACGCTGTTCATTATTTGCACTTCAGCATAGTTGAAACTATCCACTTTATGTTTATCTCCTCTACTTCTTCACTAGTCATAAGTTTATCTTCCAATTGGGACAAAATTCCAAATCATTTGTTTTCAATTAAAAAATGTTTTAATAAGTTTTTAGCACAAAGATTATTTAAATCTTTTTAACACACAAAAGATTTATTTCAGTATATCTGAGATAGGGAACTGAGTTTCTTTTTCTCTGTATCATGTTCCAGTTTCTTCAAATTATTCAGTCTCCCATTGTTTCACTACTTCTAGTTTAACTTAAATTTCTTTATAAATGTAGGCCCCTTTTTGGAATTTCAAGTACATTGTTTTGGGTTTTTTAAATTATACAAGTAGTACCTGAATATATTCTTTTTATTAAAAAAGGTAAGGTTTTTTTAAAAAACAGTTTTATTGAGATATAATTCACATACCATACAATTTATCCATTTGAAGTGTGTAATTGAGTGGATTTTAGTATATTCACAGAGTTGTATAGCCATCATCACAACCAATTTTAGAACATTTTCATCACCCCAAAAAGAAACCTCTTACTCATTAGTCACTTCCCATTTCCCTCCAACTGCCTCCTAACTCCAGCCCTAGGCAACCATTAATTTACTTCCTGTATCTATAGTTTTGCTTATTATGGACATTTCATAAAAATAGATTTGTATAATATGTGGTCCTTCTGGACCACAGAAGGACCACAGAAGACTGCCTTCTTTAGCATAATAGTTTCAATATCCATCCATTGTTGTAGCATGTATCAGTATTCCATTCCTTTTTTTTTATTATTAATTTTTATTGGAGTATAGTTGATTTACAATGTTGTGTTAGTTTCTGCTGTACAGCAAAGTGGATCAGTTATACATATACATATTATCTGCTCTTTAGATTCTTTTCCCATATAGGTCATTACAGAGTATAACAGTAAATTTATTAAGTATAATGGAGAAGTCCTCCCCCTTAGCATTCATTCCCCTCTCATATACCACTCCCCTTTCTAGAGGTAGCCACTATTAAGTCTTTTAATGCATGTACACACACACACACACATGTGTCACATACATTATTTAATTTTTAAGTAAAAAGTAATCTCACTACATACATAGTTCTGCAACTTGCTTTTTTAATCCCTTAGAAGTCTTGGAGCTTTTTCCACTTCATATATGCTTTTTAGTGATGCATGATTTTCCACAATATTAATATATCATAGTCTTTTATTTATAATATTTTATTCAATACCCTACCTGTGGGCATTCAGGTTTCTCCCAGTTTCTTCCTATTGCAAATTATTGTGCAATGATATCCTTGCACATGCATCTGTATGCACGTGTGTTAGTTTCTTTAGGATAGATTCCTAAATTTGGAATTGCTGCTTTAATTAAAGATGTGTGCTTTTTAAATTGTTAGATAGTACCTGGTTGCCTCTCCCCAAAGTCCTATTTCCCCATAACCTTACCAGCTTTAAATATTAAGGATATTTTCAAATGTTTGCCATCTTATGGGTGAAAAAATAGAAATTTGTTGTTTTCCCTAGCTTTCTTGAATACTAGTGAGGCCACATATCTTTTACTGTTTACCAGTCATTTTGTATTTGAAAATGTCTTACCATAGCATTTGTCCACTTTTCTAATGGCTCATTTGTTTTTGTTTTTTTAAATCTATTTATTTAAAAATTTTTTGGCTGCATTGGGTCTTTGTTGCTGCGCTCGGCCTTTCTCTAGTTGCGACGAGCAGGGGCTACTCTTCGTTGTGGTGTGCGGGCTTCTTATTGCGGTGGCTTCTCTTGTTGTGGAGCATGGGCTCTAGGCACGTGGGCTTAGTAACTGTGACTCACAGGCTCTAGAGCGCAGGCTCAGTAGTTGTGGCGCACGGGCTTAGTTGCTCCGCGGCATGTGGGATCTTCAGTTGTAGCGCGTGGGCTTAGTTGTTCCATAGCATGTGGGATCTTCCCGGACCAAGGCTCAAACCAGTATCCCCTGCATTGGCAGGCGGATTCTTAACCACTGTGCCACCAGGGAAGTCTGGCTCATTTGTTTTATTCATTTGTAAGCGTTTGTTTTTTTCCTAACTTTTTTCCTTTTCTGTTATATTTATTGCAGATATTTTCTCCTAGTCCATTTGTCTTTTAACTTTATGTAGTTAGGTTTGCTTGTCTTTCTTCTTGTAGCTTGAAGGTATATAAAAATATTCTCCAGTATTGCCATTGCTTTTTTTTTTTCTTTTGAGAAAACCATTTTTATTATTATCACCACCCAGCTTATTTGTGCTTGATTATGTAGCACTTTGGCCAGATTGTCTAAAGAAATCTACATAACATTTCTTTCGTGTTTCAAGAGATGAAAATAACTATAAAAAGTTAACAGAAGTACACAAGACAGTGGATGCAAAAAAATCTGTGTGTGAGATTTTATCCCATCTGCAGCTTTTATATATTTGAAAAGTAGGATTCATGAGCTAAAAAATATTGTCCTATCAAGTTTTTTTTTTTTTTTTTTTTTTTATGGTTGTGTTGGCTCCTCGTTTCTGTGCAAGGGCTTTCTCTAGTTGCGGCAAGTGGGGGCCACTCCTCATCGTGGTGCGCGGGCCTCTCACTATCACAGCCTCTCTTGTTGCGGAGCACAGGCTCCAGATGCGCAGGCTCAGTAATTGTGGCTCATGGGGCTAGTTGCTCCGTGACATGTGGGATCCTCCCAGACCAGGGCTCGAACCCGTGTCCCCTGCATTGGCAGGCAGATTCTCAACCACTGCGCCACAGGGAAGCCCTCAAGTTTGTTTTTTAAAATTTTATTTATTTTTGGCTGCGCTGGGTCTTCGCTGCTGCACGTGGGCTTTCTCTAGTTGTGGTGAGTAGGGGCTACTCTTTGTTGCGGTGCGCGTGCTTCTCGTTGCAGAGCACGGGCTCTAGATGTGCAGGATTCAGTAGTTGAAGCACGCAGGCTTGGTAGTTGTGGCATGTGGGCTCAGTAGTTGCGACATGTGGGCTCTAGGGCACCCGGGCTTCAGTAGTTGTGGTGCGCAGGCTCAGTAGTTGTGGCTTGCAGGCACTAGAGCGCAGGCTCAGTAGCTGTGGTGCAAGGGCTTAGTTGCTCCATGGCATGTGGGATCTTCCCGGACCAGGGATCGAACCCGTGTCCCTGGCATTGGCAGGTGGATTCTTAACCACTGCACCACCAGGGAGGTCCCCTCCTATCAAGTTTGATAGAAGTAGATTTAACCTGATTACAACACTAACACCAGTATCATTGATTTAATAGTTATAAAAAATGATGTTTTTCTTTTTTCCCCCAGCTTTATTAAGGTATAATTGATATATAACACATAACATTTTGTAAACATTTTGTAAAGTTAAGATGTATAGTGTATTGACTGATATATATTGCAAAATGATTACCACCATATCAAGCTAACATCTCGTATCATATCACAAAATTATCATTTCTTTTTTGTGGTAAAAATCATTTTTCAATATACTAAAGTCAGCATGACATCCATGCAAATTAGAATGCTAGCTGTTTGTTCTGAAGACCTGACTTCAGAACAAGAACAAGAACTCTGTAAGTCCCATACTTTTTTTTCTTTTTTTTTTTTTTTTGGCCGCGCCTTGTAGCATGCGGGATCTTAGTTCCCCAACCAGGGATCAAACCCATGCCCGCTACAGTGGAAGCGTGGAGTCTTAACCACTGGACTGCCAGGGAAGTCCCTCCCATACTTCAAATGTGTGATCTTTTTCAACCTGTATCCATTCCTCGCGTTGAAGAGTGAGACCCAATCCTACTCCTCTTTGTGTATGAGTTTATGATCTTTTCATACTGAGCATCTAGATTACCACATACTACTTCCTGTTGCTTCAGAGTCTTGTAACTTTCTTCATCAGCTGAACTATATCCAGTGTTTTCCTTTTTATTTCTGTTCAGCGAATTTCATTGGAGTCACACTGCTGTGTTATAATAGCTAAATGTGGCTATTCTGACCTCTGCCAAAGGTTTAGCTTGTGGGGCTGCCCTATGAGCCTCTGTAGCTACCTGAGGAGTTACCTGTGTTCTTGATGGCAACAGGGCAGCAACATTGAGAACAGAATCTCCAGTAGCTGCAGCTGTTTCTTCTTGTTTTTGTTTTTACACCATTTCCTTTTCTTGTAATTTGTCTGCCCTTTGCAACCTTGTAGGATCAAGACCTTTTCCATTCCTTGCTTCTACTAAGGTGATGCCTTTTATGAGACTTAGATGTTGAATGACTTTTGCCTCTTGATGACTTTCATTCTTTGTATTTGTGTCTGTTCTCACCATTTGCAGATGAATTTAGTTGCTCTTTTCCTTTGTGAGAAGAATGTTCTTTGTCATTTTTTTTTTTATTAGTTTCTGCTTTATAACAAAGTGAATCAGTCATACATATACATCTGTTCCCACATCCCTTCCCTCATGCATCTCCCTCCCTCCCACCCTCCCCAACCCACCACTCCAGGCGGTCACAAAGCACCGAGCTGATCTCCCTGTGCTCTGCGGCTGCTTCCCACTATCTATCTACCTTACGTTTGGTAGTGTATATATGTCCATGCCTCTCTTTCACTTTGTCACAGCTTACCCTTCCCCCTCCCCATATCCTCAAGTCCATTCTCAAGTAGGTCTGTGTCTTTATTCCCGTTTTACCCCTAGGTTCTTCATGACATTTTTTTTTTTAATTCCATATATATGTGTTAGCATATGGTATTTGTCTTTCTCTTTCTGACTTACTTCACTCTGTATGACAGACTCTAGGTCTATCCACCTCATTACAAATAGCTCAGTTTCGTTTCTTTTTATGGCTGAGTAATATTCCATTGTATATATGTGCCACATTTTCTTTATCCATTTATCCGATGATGGACACTTAGGTTGTTTCCATCTCCGGGCTATTGTGAATAGAGCTGCAATGAACATTTTGGTACATGTCTCTTTTTGAATTATGGTTTTCTCAGGGTATATGCCTAGTAGTGGGATTGCTGGGTCATATGGTAGTTCTATTTTTAGTTTTTTAAGGAACCTCCATACTGTTCCCCATAGTGGCTGTACCAATTCACATTCCCACCAGCAGTGCAAGAGTGTTCCCTTTTCTCCACACCCTCTCCAGCATTTATTGTTTCTAGATTTTTTGATGATGGCCATTCTGACTGGTGTGAGATGATATCTCATTGTAGTTTTGATTTGCATTTCTCTAATGATTAATGATGTTGAGCATTCTTTCATGTGTTTGTTGGCAGTCTGTATATCTTCTTTGGAGAAATGCCTATTTAAGTCTTCTGCCCATTTTTGGATTGGGTTGTTTGTTTTTTTGCTATTGAGCTGCATGAGCTGTTTATAAATTTTGGAGATTAATCCCTTGTCAGTTGCTTCATTTGCAAATATTTTCTCCCATTCTGAGGGTTGTCTTTTGGTCTTGTTTATGGTTTCCTTTGCTGTGCAAAAGCTTTGAAGTTTCATTAGGTCCCATTTGTTTATCTTTGTTTTTATTTCCATTTCTCTAGGAGGTGGGTCCAAAAGGATCTTGCTGTGATTTATGTCATAGAGTGTTCTGCCTGTGTTTTCCTCTAAGAGTTTGATAGTTTCTGGCCTTACATTTAGGTCTTTAATCCATTTTGAGCTTATTTTTGTGTATGGTGTTAGGGAATGATCTAATCTCATACTTTTACATGTAGCTGTCCAGTTTTCCCAGCACCACTTATTGAAGAGGCTGTCCTTTCTCCACTGTACATTCCTGCCTCCTTTATCAAAGATAAGTTGGCCATATGTGCGTGGGTTTATCTCTGGGCTTTCTATCCTGATCCACTGATCTATCTTTCTGTTTTTATGCCAGTACCACACTGTCTTGATTACTGTAGCTTTGTAGTATAGTCTGAAGTCAGGGAGCCTGATTCCTCCAGCTCCGTTTTTCGTTCTCAAGATTGCTTTGGCTATTCGGGGTCTTTTGTTTTTCCAAACAAATTTTGAAATTTTTTGTTCTAGTTCTGTGAAAAATGCCAGTGGTAGTTTGATAGGGATTGCATTGAATCTGTAGATTGCTTTGGGTAGTAGAGTCATTTTCACAATATTGATTCTTCCAATCCAGGAGCATGGTATATCTCTCCATCTATTTGTATCATCTTTAATTTCTTTCATCAGTGTCTTATAATTTTCTGCATACAGGTCTTTTGTCTCCTTAGGTAGGTTTATTCCTAGATATTTTATTCTTTTTGTTGCAATGGTAAATGGGAGTGTTTTCTTGATTTCATTTTCAGATTTTTCATCACTAGTGTACAGGAATGCCAGAGATTTCTGTGCATTAATTTTGTATCCTGCTACTTTACCAAATTCATTGATTAGCTCTAGTAGTTTTTCGGTAGCATCTTTAGGATTCTCTATGTATAGTATCATGTCATCTGCAAACAGTGACAGCTTTACTTCTTTTCCAATTTGGATTCCTTTTATTTCCTTTTGTTCTCTGATTGCTGTGGCTAAAACTTCCAAAACTATGTTGAATATGAGTGGTGAGAGTGGGCAGCCTTGTCTTGTTCCTGATCTTAGTGGAAATGGTTTCAGTTTTTCACCATTGAGGACAATGTTGGCTGTGGGTTTGTCATATATGGCCTTTATTATGTTGAGGAAAGTTCCCTCTATGCCTACTTTGTTCTTTGTCATTTTATTCCCCAGATTTGTTTCTTAATTTAGTTTTAGATTCATGTCATATTATTTTGCCATCTGAGTCTGTAGCACCTTCATTTCAGTCCCTTCATGCATTAGCACGCTGTTTGCTTATTATGTTCTGGCTCCTGCGGTTTCTTCCTACATTATCTGACTTTTGTTTCCTTTCTCTTGACCTTGATTATGATCTTGAATTATGATGTTTTGAGAAAGCTTTAGGAGAAATAGATACATCTGACTGTTCGTTTTGATCTCTATCTGGGGATGTCTTTTCTGGAGCTATTCCATCTTATTCTGTATCACTAGCCTACTGAGAACCCAATTGTTATGGACTAAATTGTGTCTTCCCAAAATTTGTATGTTGAAGGCTTTAACCCCCAATGTGACTGTATTTGGAGACGGGGCCTTTAAGGAAGTAAGTTAAACTAGGCCTAAGGGTGGGGTTCTGATCTCATGCAGCTGGTGTTCTTATAATTATGAAGAGGAAGAGACACCAGAGATCTCTTTCTTTCCACATGCACAAACTAAGGAGAGGCCATTCAAGGACACAGGGAGAAGGCAGCTGTCTGCAAGCCAGGAGGAGAAACTGCTCCTGCCAAACCTTGATCTAGGACTTCTAACCTCCAACACTGTGAGAAAATGTCTGTTGTTTAAGCCACACAGACTTAGTTACTACCATGTGGTATTTTGTTGTGGCAGCCCAAGCAGACTAATACACCAATCTTTTTTTTTTTTTGCGGTACGCGGGCCTCTCACTGCTGTGGCCCCTCCCGTTGTGGAGCACAGGCTACGGATGCGCAGGCTCAGCGGCCATGGCTCACGGGCCCAGCCACTCCGTGGCATGTGGGATCTTCCCGGACCGGGGCATGAACCCGTGTCCCCTGCATTGGCAGGCGGACTCTCAACCACTGTGCCACCAGGGAAGCCCCTAATACACCAATCTTAATTTCATTAACCCTCTTTAATGAAAACAGCCCCTTGGCACAGTGCTGCTGAGAAATATGGGCTGCTTCTCCTCACGTGTCCTGGCGCTAGGCAGCATCTCCACTTGCTGCTTTGAACAGTGTCAGCTAACCAGAAGCATCCCACAGAATGACTAAATCATTTCCAAGAGAGACCCAGATGACATAAAATGGATCTGCCATTGCTTTGTTAGTTTTTTTCTGTTTTTTGTTTTTTGTTTACATTTAGCTCAATATCTTTAAGGTATTTATATGTCTGTATTGAGATAGGTACAATATATATATATATATTTTGGCGGTACGTGGGCCTCTTACTGTTGTGGCCTCTCCCGTTGTGGAGCACAGGCTCCGGACGCGCAGGCTCAGCGGCCGTGGCTCACGGGCCCAGCCGCTCCACGGCATGTGGGATCTTCCCGGACCGGGGCACGAACCCGTGTCCCCTGCATCGGCAGGCGGACTCTCAACCACTGCGCCACCAGGGAAGCCCAGGTACAATATTTTTTACCCCAAAGGATAGCCATTTGTCCCGACACTATTTATTGTCTAGGTCATCTTTTTCCCATCAATTTAAAATACCATCTTTATCAAAAATTGTATTTTCTTGGCATGGGAGGCTCCATGCAAAATGAAGTGCCTCTACGCCCAGACCTACCAGGGCAGGGCAGAGGAGGGGACATCTGCAATAGAGGGAGAGGAAGAGGATTTGGCGGTGCCAACCATTGGAGGCTACATGAATGCTGGCACCCAGTATGGGAGCTACAGATATGGAGGCAACTTGGTGACGGCAGGCTATGGTGACTTTTTCACAGACTGCTACAGCTGTCATGATTCTGGGTCTTCCTCGAGCATGTAAAAGTATTCCGCACAAAATCTACTTTCTACTTCAATTTTCTCAAACTTCAAAACCCAAAGTGTCTGTGCTGTGTCCCTGTGCTTCACTGCGTTTGTCAACTGTGACTTTTTGGTGAAACTTATCTGAAATTCATAGCCTGTAGAATTTAAGACAATGGCAGTTTTTAATCATGCCTTGTCTTTGAACTTGATCTATTGACATTCACAATAAGTGGAAAACAATTTTCAGAGAATGCATTTTTGTTTAGACTTGCACAGGATTCTAGAACCAGCGTTATTCAGCATTAAGGCAAAAGCCCACCTTTGCTTTTTATGGGAAGTATTACTTTATTTAAGAGACAGATGATGGGGCTTCCCTGGTGGCGCAGTGGTTCAGAGTCCGCCTGCCGATGCAGGGGACACGGGTTCGTGCCCCGGTCTGGGAAGATCCCACATGCCGCAGAGCGGCTAGGCCCGTGAGCCATGGCCACTGAGCCTGTGCTCCGGAGCCTGTGCTCCGCGAGGGGAGAGGCCACAACAGTGAGAGGCCCGCCTGCCGCAAAAAAAAAAAAAAAAAAAAAAAAAAAAAAAAAAAAGAGACAGATGATGCATTTTAATCTACATCATTTTAATCTACATTACCTTAATTTACAGTAGGTTTTTTAAAATGAACTTTGACCATTTAACAAATTTCCAACACGTGTTTATGCCTTTGATAGTAATGAAAATGATTTATCCCATCCAGAAAAAGAAATTGTTTTCTTATAAATGTGTATATGTTCCAGTATTTTATATTCTGTCCCACTGATCCATCCTTTTATTTCTATCTTAGTATTACACTCCCTTAATTACCAAAGCTTTACAATGAATTTTGATACCTAGTAAGACCAGTCATTCCTTATTATCATTGTTTGTCCAAATGTTCTTGGTATTCTTTCACATTTTATTTTCTGTGAGAATTTTAGACTTTGTCAGTTTCATGTTTTTAAAAGTCCTCTTGGGACCTCCCACACTTCTAAGTTCATTTTCTTCCTTTAAAACTATAGAACATGAATTTTAAAAGAACATACATACCCACAAGGACAGAGAACAGGAGAGAAGACAGTAGCAAGGAATTTTTTGAAAGAAGGGAAGAGTATGAATGCCTGGTATTGACTTGGCTGGTCCAAGGAAGTCACACCCCAGGCCAGCAGTAGAGAAAGCTGACAGCCAACCTGCTACACACCGTGGAACCCTCAAAAGGCACAAAGCTAGCTGTACAGAGTCTCACTGTGGTGTGGGTGTGGAGTGGTCAAGGAAAGCTGAGAACCAGTTAGATCCCTAAATCCTTTCTCCAATTCTAGACATAGTTGATGGTACAAGTCAGGGGGATTAAGTGAACATATGCCTTGTGAATGTTGTATACTAACTTTCCAACCCTTTTCCTGCCACTCAGCTCCCAAATTTCTGACAGCTAGTCTTTTACTGTTTAGGCAGGAGATTGTAAAATTCCTCTGGGAAATCTGACCAATCTAAGGAAAATGAAATTAAAAAGCCCAGGGCGGTGGTGGAGGGTAGGATTCCCAGCAAATAGCCATTATTACAGAGCTTCCAATCAGCCTTTAATTCTTATGAATAAAAAACAAGGATAATCAGACATCTGAGGAAAGGCTCTGACATGGAAAATGGAGACTAAAACAGTAAAATTCAACTCATTTTAACAATAAAACAAACAGCCCCCTATCTCTAAGCCACAGAGAAATAATGGAAGACAAACAAAAATGGGCTCATAAACAGGAAACACAGAGCAGAATGATCTCTTAAAAATTAAAAACATGAGAGGAAAATGAGACAGAAAAGAAGAAAATGGGAGGTCTAATACCCCAATATAAACAGCTCCAAAAAAGAAAGATGAGGAATATGGAAGGGAGGAAATTCTCAACAAAATTATTTGATGAAATTTCCTCAAACTGAAGGACTTGAGTTGCCAGATTGTAAGGGCTCACT
The DNA here is from genome assembly GCF_949752795.1 of Hyperoodon ampullatus. Lineage (NCBI taxonomy): Eukaryota > Metazoa > Chordata > Mammalia > Artiodactyla > Ziphiidae > Hyperoodon > Hyperoodon ampullatus. Next base: position 37,761,069 of record NC_136916.1, read on the forward strand.
GCCCAGCACAGTGACTGAAAACCCATATTTATGTATGTTATCCTTACAGTGGATATTCAGTCATTGTTAAAAATGTATAGGGTTATAAATAATGCTATTATGAAATTATTATATGTGTTTTTTGGCATACATTTGTATGCATTTCTTTTGAGTATGTACCTAGGAGTAGAATTGCTGGATCATAGAGTATTAGTAAATAATGTCAAATAGTTTTCCAGAGTGGTTGGAAGTATAGTTTCCATTTATATCAATTTGTCAAAACAAAAAACTCAAATGTCTGTAGGAGAATGGATAAATAAATTTAAGAATGAAATACTATACAGCAGTGAATATGTACAAGATTTTATGACATGCAACAACATGGGAGAATTGACAAACATTGTTGAGTGAAAGAAGCCAAACGAAAAGAGTACATGATGTATGACGCCTTCTATGGAAATTCAAGGACAGGCAAAACTAAACTGTGATGGTAGGAGTCAGGATGGTGGTTACCTTTGGAGAGCATACGGTCTGAGGGGGCATGACGGGGGCTTCTAGGGAACTGGTAATGCTCCATTTCAATATTTGGATGGTGGTTACATGATATGCTCATTCTGAAAATTCATTAAGCTATATACCCTTATAGCTTAATTATAAAGTGTTTATTTATAATATATAAATTATAAAGTGTTTACCCTTTGAACACTTTTCTGTTTAAATGTTATATTTATAGTAAATTAAAATCGTAAGCATGTTAATTAAGTTGATTCATGGAAAAGTGTTTTGAAGTTAATGTTCATTGAAATTAGCAGGACAGAGCTATGTTAACACCATGATAATGAAAAATGTTTTTACATGTATACATGGAGGCTTGGGGAAAGGACATAGTATTATAAGTAGCTGTTACTTCGTTATTCTTTTATATCAGCTGGCATCTTATAAAGGGGGAAAGAAAGCCACATGTGTCTGCTGGTTGTGTTGCTATACTGAAAACAAGATTGTCCTGTCTTCAATTGTCCCCTTCAAATTGGGATAAGTAGGGTGATCAGCTAGTGCTGGGAGGTTTGCGGTGGGGTTTTTTTTGGGGGGGGTCGTGGGTTTGAGATTTATCATAAGGTAAATAGTATCTTGACTGCCCCCTTTACTTTCAGATGTGACATTTATGAAGATGTGACTTATGTATCTATTTCTCCTCGTTTCCTAGGTTTTTGTGGAGACTCTGGATAAGTGTTTCGAAAATGTTTGTGAATTGGATTTGATCTTCCATATGGATAAGGTAACCTTCTCTCCCAAACCAGGGTTACTAGGAAACTAAGAACTTTGGACATCTCTAGGCGTCTGTACACCTTCATGTTCTTTCTTTTGTTTTTTTTACTCTAGGGATAGTCCTAGAACCTAAGTTATTAAACTTAATAACTTAAGTTTAATAGTTTGGGGAGTATTTTGCTGAGACTTGTTACCAGTTTTAACACACACAGGTTAATTACTGGGCCTATATTATGGTTCGTGTTTTCACAGACGGACTTCTTGGTTTAGGGCAATGATGGCTACCAGGCCAATGGTGAGATAAATAGTTTTATATTGATTTTGAAATGAGTTTCCCAGGCATAGTCCAGTGACAGTGAAGCTTTGAAATAAACACATCATGGTTTTGAACTTAGCTAGTAAAATGTACCCTTTTCCTAAAGAGTAATATAGTGACTAAGACATCAGTAGCATAGTTTGAGGTCAGGTGATACTCTGTAGGGAAGCCTGCCAGGCAGAACTGAAGTGGTCCAAAGTACATGTTCTCAGTTTTGTGTTGCTACCATAACTGTGACATGGCTTATGTCCTCATGTGCCAAATGAAATATGGGAGATAGCCAGCAAGGGGATAGGAGCTGCCACATTTATTTTATCCAACTGGGCACATGCTGTACCCAGTGCTGTTCATTGGTGGAGGTTGGTGCATCTTAGGTTTGCTTGGTCCTGGTTTTTCTTCCACTGATTATTGTCACTATGATCCATGGCCCTTAGAGGGAGATAATGATGTTTAGGAGACTACTACCCATTGCTATGCCATGATCCTTTATTAATCTGTTTTCATCATAACGAGGTAGGTTATTTTTAGATCCATCATTGCCATCTAGAGCACTTCCATTTTCCAGTAGGATCTTTGGTCTCAGTTAACTCTCCCAGGGTTTCTCAGATAGCATTTTCTGGGCTAATGCAATGGGTGTTGGAATGGAGTACAGTTTTCTCTCTCAACATGTGGCTTGGCTGTGTGGCTCCCTGAGCAGCTTGGTGCAAGAGAATCACAGAACCCCATTCCTTTTATAGATACTTGACTTGGGGCTCCCTGATAGCCTCACAAAGCTTCCGGGACTGACTGATACTTTTCTTTCTTTTTTTTTTTTCTTTTTTTTGCGTTATGCGGGCTTCTCGCTGTTGTGGCCTCTCCCGTTGCGGAGCACAGGCTCCGGACGCGCAGGCTCAGTGGCCATGGCTCACGGGCCCAGCCGCTCCGCGGCATGTGGGATCCTCCCGGACCGGGACACGAACCCGTGTCCCCTGCATCGGCAGGCAGACTCCCAACCACTGCGCCACCAGGGAAGCCCTGACTGATACTTTTTTTTTTTTTTTTTGGATTAAATTTTTTTTTATTAGTCTCTGCTTTACAACAAAGTGAATCAGTCATACATATACATCTGTTCCCACATCCCCTCCCTCCTGCGTCTCCCTCCCTCCCACCCTCCCCATCCCACCCCTCCAGGCGGCCACAAAGCACCGAGCCGATCCCCCCGCGCCACGCGGCCACCCCCCACCATCCATCCACCCCACGCCCGGCACTGTATACACATGCATGCCTCTCCCCCGCCCCATCACAGCCCACCCCCCCCCATATCCCCAAGCCCACCCCCAGTAGGTCTGTGTCTCTATTCCTGTTTTACCCCTAAGTTCTTCATGACATTTTTTTTCTTAAATTCCATATATATGTGTTAGCATATGGTATTTGTCTTTCTCTTTCTGACTTACTTCACTCTGTATGACAGACTCTAGGTCTATCCACCTCATTACAAATAGCTCAGTTTCGTTTCTTTTTATGGCTGAGTAATATTCCATTGTATATATGTGCCACATTTTCTTTATCCATTTATCCGATGATGGACACTTAGGTTGTTTCCATCTCCGGGCTATTGTGAATAGAGCTGCAATGAACATTTTGGTACATGTCTCTTTTTGAATTATGGTTTTCTCAGGGTATATGCCTAGTAGTGGGATTGCTGGGTCATATGGTAGTTCTATTTTTAGTTTTTTAAGGAACCTCCATACTGTTCTCCATAGTGGCTGTACCAATCCACATTCCCACCAGCAGTGCAAGAGTGTTCCCTTTTCTCCACACCCTCTCCAGCATTTATTGTTTCTAGATTTCTTGATGATGGCCATTCTGACTGGTGTGAGATGATATCTCATTGTAGTTTTGATTTGCATTTCTCTAATGATTAATGATGTTGAGCATTCTTTCATGTGTTTGTTGGCAGTCTGTATATCTTCTTTGGAGAAATGCCTATTTAAGTCTTCTGCCCATTTTTGGATTGGGTTGTTTGTTTTTTTGCTATTGACCTGCATGAGCTGCTTATAAATTTTGGAGATTAATCCTTTGTCAGTTGCTTCATTTGCAAATATTTTCTCCCATTCTGAGGGTTGTCTTTTGGTCTTGTTTATGGTTTCCTTTGCTGTGCAAAAGCTTTGAAGTTTCATTAGGTCCCATTTGTTTATCTTTGTTTTTATTTCCATTTCTCTAGGAGGTGGGTCCAAAAGGATCTTGCTGTGATTTATGTCATAGAGTGTTCTGCCTATGTTTTCCTCTAAGAGTTTGATAGTTTCTGGCCTTACATTTAGGTCTTTAATCCATTTTGAGCTTATTTTTGTGTATGGTGTTAGGGAATGATCTAATCTCATACTTTTACATGTAGCTGTCCAGTTTTCCCAGCACCACTTATTGAAGAGGCTGTCCTTTCTCCACTGTACATTCCTGCCTCCTTTATCAAAGATAAGTTGACCATATGTGCGTGAGTTTATCTCTGGGCTTTCTATCCTGTTCCATTGATCTATCTTTCTGTTTTTGTGCCAGTACCACACTGTCTTGATTACTGTAGCTTTGTAGTATAGCCTGAAGTCAGGGAGCCTGATTCCTCCAGCTCCGTTTTTCTTTCTCAAGATTGCTTTGCCTGCCGATGCAGGGGACACAGGTTTGTGCCCCGGTCCGGGAGGATCCCACATGCCGCAGAGCGGCTGGGCCCGTGGGCCATGGCCACTGAGCGTGTGCGTCCGGAGCCTGTGCTCCACAACAGGAGAGGCCACAACCGTGAGAGGCCCGCGTACCGCAAAAAAAAAAAAAAAAAAAAAAAAAGATTGCTTTGGCTATTCGGGGTCTTTTGTTTTTCCAAACAAATTTTGAAATTTTTTGTTCTAGTTCTGTGAAAAATGCCAGTGGTAGTTTGATAGGGATTGCATTGAATCTGTAGATTGCTTTGGGTAGTAGAGTCATTTTCACAATATTGATTCTTCCAATCCAGGAGCATGGTATATCTCTCCATCTGTTTGTATCATCTTTAATTTCTTTCATCAGTGTCTTATAATTTTCTGCATACAGGTCTTTTGTCTCCTTAGGTAGGTTTATTCCTAGATATTTTATTCTTTTTGTTGCAATGGTAAATGGGAGTGTTTTCTTGATTTCACTTTCAGATTTTTCGTCATTAGTGTACAGGAATGCCAGAGATTTCTGTGCATTAATTTTGTATCCTGCTACTTTACCAAATTCATTGATTAGCTCTAGTAGTTTTCTGGTAGCATCTTTAGGATTCTCTATGTATAGTATCATGTCATCTGCAAACAGTGACAGCTTTACTTCTTCTTTTCCGATTTGGATTCCTTTTATTTCCTTTTGTTCTCTGATTGCTGTGGCTAAAACTTCCAAAACTAAGTTGAATATGAGTGGTGAGAGTGGGCAGCCTTGTCTTGTTCCTGATCTTAGTGGAAATGGTTTCAGTTTTTCACCATTGAGGACGATGTTGGCTGTGGGTTTGTCATATATGGCCTTTATTATGTTGAGGAAAGTTCCCTCTATGCCTACTTTCTGCAGGGTTTTTATCATAAATGGGTGTTGAATTTTGTCGAAAGCTTTCTCTGCATCTATTGAGATGATCATATGATTTTTCTCCTTCAACTTGTTAATATGGTGTATGACATTGATTGATTTGCGTATATTGAAGAATCCTTGCATTCCTGGAATAAACCCCACTTGATCATGGTGTATGATCCTTTTAATGTGCTGTTGGATTCTGTTTGGTAGTATTTTGTTGAGGATTTTTGCATCTATGTTCATCAGTGATATTGGCCTGTAGTTTTCTTTCTTTGTGACATCCTTGCCTGGTTTTGGTATCAAGGTGATGGTGGCCTCGTAGAATGAGTTTGGGAGTGCTCCTCCCTCTGCTATATTTTGGAAGAGTTTGAGAAGAATAGGTGTTAGCTCTTCTCTAAATGTTTGATAGAATTCGCCTGTGAAGCCATCTGGTCCTGGGCTTTTGTTTGTTGGAAGATTTTTAATCACAGTTTCAATTTCAGTGCTTGTGATTGGTCTATTCATATTTTCTATTTCTTCCTGATTCAGTCTTGGCAGGTTGTACATTTCTAAGAATTTGTCCATTTCTTCCAGGTTGTCCATTTTATTGGCATAGAGTTGCTTGTAGTAATCTCTCATGATCTTTTGTATTTCTGCAGTGTCAGTTGTTACTTCTCCTTTTTCATTTCTAATTCTATTGATTTGAGTCTTCTCCCTTTTTTTCTTGATGAGTCTGGCTAATGGTTTATCAATTTTGTTTATCTTCTCAAAGAACCAGCTTTTAGTTTTATTGATCTTTGCTATTGTTTCCTTCATTTCTTTTTCATTTATTTCTGATCTGATCTTTATGATTTCTTTCCTTCTGCTAACTTTGGGGATTTTCGTTCTTCTTTCTCTAATTGCTTTAGGTGCAGGGTCAGGTTGTTTACTTGAGACGTTTCCTGTTTCTTAAGGTGGGATTGTATTGCTATAAACTTCCCCCTTAGAACTGCTTTTGCTGCGTCCCATAGGTTTTGGGTCGTCATGTCTCCATTGTCATTTGTTTCTAGGTATTTTTTTATTTCCTCTTTGATTTCTTCAGTGATCACTTCGTTATTGAGTAGTGTATTGTTTAGCCTCCATGTGTTTGTATTTTTTACAGATCTTTTCCTGTAATTGATGTCTAGTCTCATAGCATTGTGGTCGGAAAAGATACTTGATACAATTTCAATTTTCTTAAATTTACCAAGGCTTGATTTGTGACCCAAGATATGATCTATCCTGGAGAATGTTCCATGAGCACTTGAGAAAAATGTGTATATTCTGTTGTTTTTGGATGGAATGTCCTATAAATATCAATTAAGTCCATCCTGTTTAATGTATCATTTAAAGCTTGTGTTTCCTTATTTATTTTCATTTTGGATGATCTGTCCATTGGTGAAAGTGGGGTGTTAAAAGTCTCCTACTATGAGCGTGTTACTGTCGATTTCCCCTTTTATGGCTGTTAGTATTTGCCTCATGTATTGAGGTGCTCCTATGTTGGGTGCATAAATATTTACAATTGTTATATCTTCTTCTTGGATCGATCCCTTGATCATTATGTAGTGTCCTTCTTTGTCTCTTCTAATAGTCTTTATTTTAAAGTCTATTTTGTCTGATATAAGAATTGCTACTCCAGCTTTCTTTTGATTTCCATTTGCATGGAATATCTTTTTCCATCCCCTTACTTTCAATCTGTATGTGTCTCTAGGTCTGAAGTGGGTCTCTTGTAGACAGCATATATATGGGTCTTGTTTTTGTATCCATTCAGCCAATCTGTGTCTTTTGGTGGGAGCATTTAGTCCATTTACATTTAAGGTAATTATTGATATGTATGTTCCTATTCCCATTTCCTTAATTGTTTTGGGTTCGTTATTGTAGGTATTTTCCTTCTGTTGTGTTTCTTGCCTAGGGAAGTTCCTTTAGCATTTGTTGTAAAGCTGGTTTGGTGGTGCTGAACTCTCTCAGCTTTTGCTTGTCTGTAAAGGTTTTAATTTCTCCATCAAATCTGAATGAGATCCTTGCTGGGTAGAGTAATCTTGGTTGCAGGTTTTTCTCCTTCATCACTTTAATTATGTCCTGCCACTCCCTTCTGGCTTGTAGAGTTTCTGCTGAGAGATCAGCTGTTAACCTGATGGGGATTCCCTTGTGTGTTATTTATTGTTTTTCCCTTGCTGCTTTTAATATGATTTCTTTGTGTTTAATTTTTGACAGTTTGATTAATATGTGTCTTGGTGTATTTCTCCTTGGATTTATTCTGTATGGGACTCTCTGTGCCTCCTGGACTTGATTAACTATTTCCTTTCCTATATTAGGGAAGTTTTCACTATAATCTCTTCAGATATTTTCTCAGTCCCTTTCTTTTTCTCTTCTTCTTCTGGAACCCCTATAATTCGAATGTTGGTGCGTTTAATGTTGTCCCAGAGGTCTCTGAGACTGTCCTCTGTTCTTTTCATTCTTTTTTCTTTATTTTGCTCTGCATCAGTTATTTCCACTATTTTATCTTCCACCTCACTTATCTGTTCTTCTGCCTCAGTTATTCTGCTATTGATCCCATCTAGAGTATTTTTCATTTCATTTATTGTGTTTTTAATCGATGCTTGATTCATCTTTAGTTCTTCTAGGTCCTTGTTAACTGTTTCTTGCATTTTGTCTATTCTATTTCCAAGATTTTGGATCATGGAAACAGAATCTTGGATCATCTTTACTGTCATTATTCTGAATTCTTTTTCAGGTAGACTGCATATTACCTCTTCATTTGTTAGGTCTGGTAGGTTTTTATCTTGCTCCTTCACCTGCTGTGTGTTTTTCTGTCTTCTCATTTTGCTTATCTTCCTGTGTTTGGGGTCTCCTTTTTGCAGGCTGCAGATTCGTAGTTCCCGTTTTTGGTGTCTGTCCCCAGTGGCTACGGTTGTTTCAGTAGGTTGTGTAGGCTTCCTGGTGGGGGGGACTAGTGCCTGTGTTCTGGTGGTTGAGGCTCGATCTTGTCTTTCTGGTGGACAGGTCCACGTCTGGTGGTGTGTTTTGGGGTGCCTGTGGCCTTATTATGTTTTTAGGCAGACTCTCTGCTAATGGGTGGGGTTGTGTTCCTGTCTTGCTAGTTGCTTGGCATAGGGTGACCAGCACTGTAGCTTGCTGGTAGTTGACTGAAGCTGGGTGCTGGTGTTGAGATGGAGATCTCTGGGAGATTTTTGCCGCTTGATATTATGTGGAGCTGGGAGGTCTCTTGTGGACCCGTGTCCTGAAGTTGGCTCTCCCAGTTCAGAGGCACAGCACTGACTCCTGGCTGCAGCACCAAGAGCCTTTCATCTATCTGGCTCAGAATAAAAGGGAGAAAAAGTAGAAAGAAAGAATTAGTAGAAGAAAGAAAGAGAGAGAGAAAGAAAGGAAGAAGGAAAGAAAGGAAGGAAGGAAGAAAGGGGGGAGGGAGGAAGGACAGGAAGAAAGAAAGAAAGGAGGGAGGGAGGAAGGAAAGAGAAAGAAAGGGGCGGAGGGAGGAAGGGAGGAAGGGAAGGTAGGAAAAAAAGAAAGAGAGAAGATAAAGTAAAATAGAATAAAGTATAATATATAGTAGCGTTATTAAAAATAAAAAGTAATTATTAAAAAAAAAAGCGGACGGATAGAACCCTGGGACCTATGGTGGAAGCAAAGGTATACAGAGAAAATCTCACACAGAAGCATACACATACACATTCACAAAAAGAGAACGGGGGGAAAAAATCGAAAATCTTGCTCTCAAAGTCCACCTCCTCAATTTGGGATAATTCGTTGTAAAAAGAGGAAAAGGGGAAAAAGTCTGAAATCTTGCTCTCAAAGTCCACCTGCTTAATTTGGGATAATTCGTTGTAAAAAGAGGAAAAGGGGAAAAAATCTTAAATCTTGTCCTCAAAGTCCACCTCCTCAATTTGGGATGATTCGCTGTCCATTCATACACTCCACAGACGCAGGGCACATCAAACGGACCATGGAGATTTAATCCGCTGCCTCCGAGGCTGCACAGAGAGATTTCCCTGTCTCTTCTCTGCTCTCGCAGCTCCCGGGTCTCAGCCTTGGACCTGGCCCCGCCTTTGCGCGTAGGTCGCCGGAGGGCGTCCGTTCTTCGCTCAGGACGGGTTTAAAGGAGCCGGTGATTCGGAGGCTGTGGCTCACTCAGGCCGAGGGGAGGGAGGGGCACGCAGTGCGGGGCGGGCCTGCGGCGGCAGAGGCCGGCGTGACGTTGCACCAGCCCGAGGCGCTCCGTGCACTTTCCCGGGGAAGCCGTCCCTGGGTCCCGGGACCCCGGCAGTGGTGGGCTGCACAGGCTCCCCGGAAGGGGTGGTGGACAGTGACCTGCACTCGCACACAGGCCTTGTGGCGGCGGCAGCAGCAGCCCCAGCGCCCCACGCCCGTCTCCGGGGTCCGCGCCTTCAGCCGCGGCTCGCGCCCGTCTCTGGAGCTTCTTTAAGCAGTGCTCTTAATGCCCTCTCCTCGCGCACCAGGAAACAAAAGGGAAGAAAAAGTCTCTTGCCTCTTCGGCAGCTCCAGACTTTTTCCCCGGACTCCCTCCGGGCTAGCCGCGGCGCACCAACCCCTTCAGGCTCTCTTCCTGCCGCCAGCCCCAGTCCTCTCCTGACTGATACTTTTGAGGTGGTCACTCTCCCTTTTCATATGAAAGGACTTTAGAAACTTCAGAGACCTCTCAACCTCCTCTTTGCAGGCAATTAGGGTGGTTTTAGGCTTGTCAGTTGTTAAAGGTGCTGCTATCTGGTAATTTCTGTCAAGGAGAGCCATAGCTCTAGTTTCCTTCTGTACTACTGGGGAAAAAAAGTTAAGACTTAAAGAGACTTGAGAATATGGAGGGAACAGAGGAATGCTTCCTATAGGCCTTATTATTATTTTAAAACAATTTTTTTAAAATTGTGAAATACAAGGTGTTAACCTTGGGGTTAACACCTGGTTTCAAAGTGGATTCCTTTGGGGATGCCACCTGTTGCTTACCAAGCCGGTCTCAGCTCATGCATTAAGGGATAGGCTTTGCTTGGGAATTCCCAAGCAAGAGAAGAGGAGGCACAGGTCTCCCATCCTCCCATTGTCCCCATGGCAAGGTGTGTCAGGGCCTGTCTCTGGTAGAGTGGCTTCCCGCCCCCTCCTCCCAATGCCCTTTCTTTTTTTTTAAAAAAAGAAACTCTATATTCTTCTTTATTTAAAATTTTTTTTTTATTTTTGGCTGCATCGGGTGTTCATTGCTGCACGTGGTCTTTCTCTAGTTGAGGCGAGCAGGGGCTACTCTTTGTTGCAGTGTGCGGGCCTCTCATCACGGTGGCCTCTCCCGTTGAGCACGGGCTCCAGGCACGCGGGCTTCAGTAGTTGTGGCGCATGGGCTTAGTTGCTCCGCGGCATGTGGGATCCTCCCGGGCCAGGGCTCGAACCCATGTCCCCTGCATTGGCAGGCAGACTCCCAACCACTGCACCACCAGGGAAGCCCTGCCCTCTCTATTTATCAGACAACTGCAGGAGCAGACTTACCAGTGAGGAGATACACAAACTGCCTGGATACTAGGCAGTCTGTATTTGGGTGCCAGCTGTCTCTAGAAGTTGTCTCAGAATGCCAGATGCCTAACACCTGAAAACTTGGGGGCCTATGGGATGATACACCTGGAGGAGGCAGTTGCAGGTCCTATGGGAAGTTGAGCTTGGTCCTTTGCATTTTAGTGTGCAATTTAGGGTCAATTTGTAAGTTACACATGCGCACATGCACACACACACCTGTTGGGATTTTGATTGGAATTGCATTGAATCTATAAAACATTTGAGGAGAATTTACACTTTTACAATATCAAGTTTTATCCATGTTATGGTATAGCCATTTCTTCAGGTCTTCTTTGAGGTTTCTCAGTGAACTTTTACAATTTTTCCCATAGAGGTTTTACATATCTTTTATTAAATTTATTCCTAGATACCTGTTTTTTTTATGTAATGATGTTTTAAATATTCATTTTTTGTTTATTGCTGCTATATAATATATACATCACTTTATTTCTGCAAGTTGATGTTGAATTCAGAGATTGTGCTAAACACTTAACTAATTCTGATATTTTATCTGTAAACATTTTGCCCATTTGTTTTCAATCCTGTAGCTTTCTGTTTCTTGCTTTACTGACTAGGAATTCCAGTGTAATGCTGAATAGAAGTGGTGATAGTGGGCATCTCATTTTGTTCATAATTTCAAAGCGAAGTCTTCATCTTGTCAGTATTTGCTGTATATATAGTATTTGAAGTATAGCAAGTTTTTGGGTAAATATTCTTTATCAAGTTAAAGGAAGTTTCTTCTTTTTCTAATGGCGAAGAGTTTTTAGTCATGAAAGGATGTTAAAATGTATCAAAAGCTTTTTCTCCATCTCCTGAGGTAACCATGATTTTTTGCCTTATCATTCTAATATTGTTCTTTAAATATTTGTGAGGATACCTGCTAAAGCAGTGAAGTAATTCCAGTCCCAACTATTTTATTGCATGTGGCTTTTAAAGGAAGTAAAAGGCCATAAAAATGTTGTTCTTTCTCATATGTCTTATCTTCAGATGAGTTCTATGAAGTGTTTCGCTGCTGCTGCACATTTCTTTTACAGTTTATAAAACTGTAATTTATTTTTAGTTGCTCTATGACATCAGGAAATTGCTGTCCATATCTCCTAAGGTTTTTGAAAAGTGATGATGCAAGGACCAAATCTCACTGTACTCGCCTGTAGAATGTCTAAAGGTGTCTTCCAACAGGTGAGTTTCTTTCAGTGGGATTTCAAGCTTACCTTTGCCCTAATGTAGAGCAGTTGCTAATTCAGGCATATCTTCTATTGATAGTAGAAAATGGTCTTTTACTCAGATAGGCAAAGGACCTGTCATAAGACAGGAGGAATGTCACCTTGAACGCAGTCCTTCTTAATTAGTCTCCACCTTAAGTCAGGAATTCCCATCAGGCGGTTACACTCTGCATTGGGTTGTCATGGATAGCTGCCCCATTCCCCTAAGCAGTTGTGGCTGGAGTAGCAGGCCTGTGTAAGGTCCAGAAATGACTGAATTCCTGCTGCCCTGGCAATTTTTTTCTAATCTTGAGATTTCTTTCTCAGCTTCTAAATTATTTTTGTCAGTGTCCTCTTTTAATTACTGCTGCTCTCTTCACCTCTTCACTCACCCTTTCTTCCTGTCTTACAGGAAGGTTTATTCCATTCCATTTCTAGAACTAAGTCCTCTTCCTTTCTCTCCCTAATATGCAGCATAATCTCGGTTCTTCAACTCATCTCCGAGGTGTCTTTGCTCCTTCTCCTGTATCTACAAATTTCGCCAGATTGTCCCAATCTCTTACAGAATACAGCTCTCCCCATGCTTCTAGTGCTCCTTTTAACTGTCGTTTCATTTCCATCATTTCATTTAAGGTAAACCTCTTCATGTGTGTGTGATTTATACCCAGTCTTGCATTTCTACTTCGTCTGTTCCTTTTGTGGAGCCTATAGCCTGGTTTTCACTTCTACGCCAAATTCACTGATTATTTCCTAATTCTATTTGCCAATCTTCACCTTCTTTAATGTTTCTGCAGTATTTGATGCCATTGATCGTTCCATGAAGCACTGCCTTAATCCTTTTCCTACCTTTGTTTCTGTCACATAGAACCCTCCTGGTTCTCTTATTCTCTTCCCACCGTCTACCAGTAAATTATGATGTCAGTCATCTCTCACTTCACTCTTTTCCCTCTCCTACTTCTATCATAGATCTCATCTGTTTCTCATACTTAAACTATTATCCACTTAGGTAGTTCGTAAATTGATATTTCTAGTCCTGATGTGTGGCCTGAGTCTTATTTTTCCCAACTACTTGAAGACATTTCTTTCTCATTTCATTCTAGTATCTTGTTTCTTCTTGCCACTTCTTATCCATAGCCAGATTCAGCACGTGTCTCCTGAAAACTGTTTCTTCCCTTAGCTTCCCTTTTCCGGTGGTGCTACCAGTATTCTATGTCATGTACACGCAAAACCTTTCCTCCTTCTTCCTTGCCCCCAGCAGCCAGTCAGTCACGAAAATCTGTGCTTCTTTCCATAGAGTCCTTCTTATATCTTGTTCTTAGATTCACTAGTTATTGACATTGGTCACACTTGCTTTTACATCTCTCTAGATACATACTTTTTTCCTGAACCATTTGAGAGTTAGTTGCAGACATCATAACTTTTCAACCCTAAATACTTCAGCAGACCTCTCCTAAGAGCAAGGACATTGTCTTATATAATATGTTGTGCATAATTCTCTAATATACTTAATTACAGCATAATTAACCACAACATAATTAACATTCAGGAAATTTAACATTAATATATACTGTTATCCAATATATAGTTCATATTTAATTTTCCCCATTTGACCCAGTAATGTCCTTTATATATATATATAAATTTTATAATCCTAGTTTCAATTATGAGTCAAGGAGAGCCACTGTCTTCAGTTATGGTGTCTCTTGATCTCAGTTGTGTCTGTTGGGTTTTCTAACCTTGTTTTCTCTTCATTCTTGTTGATCCTGCACACTAGAATTAGATTCATTTTCCAAAGCACCCTTTAGACTAGCTCCCTTGATCACAGAACCTGTTTTGGTCCCCCATTATCAAGCTTTGACCCCCTGTCCAGGCATTCAAGGCTGTTCACAGTTTGTCCTCACTGTCTTGTCCTCACTTACCATTACTTCTAGCCAGATACCTTCTCCTCTAGCCAGAGTGGACCAGTCTTCATCACTTTGTAATTCTTGCTTCAGAGCCTCTGCCTGAATTGCCTTTCAACATCTCTTTGTAATCCAGTCTGTCATTCAAGCTCAGCTCAAATCCTACCACCCTAAAGCTTGTCCTGGTTACCCTGGCCTGTCATCATCTCTGTGGACAATATGTAGTGCTATTTCTGACCTTATGTACCTTAGTTTATGTAAGTTTGTATGTTTTCGCTACTTGACTAGACTGTTCTTTTCTTTGTGTTTGCCCTTGTCTCCCTCCCTGGATCTAGCATGGCCCCTTTTACTGAGTAAGGTGTCTACAGGTGAGTGTCACTAAAGAGTTCTCATGTCTCTAGCCTCATAAGCTTCTTCATGATTTAAAATGCTGCAGGTTGGAGTAAAGTTTGATTTCATAGTCTCTGGCATAGTCCTCAACTCTCCAGACTGTGCCATTTGGAGCTTATCTTGCCTGGGCAGTTGGTTCCCTTCTGCTTTCAGAAATCCCCCAAACACAGCTCAGTTTCATGGCTGAGGTGGGTATTGGTGTTGATTTTGGTGAATTGAGTTTTGTTCAAAGAAAGTCATGTGAGTAGCCTAACATTCTGTTCTACCAGTGCCTCAACAGCAAAGCTGGATTTGGAGCTCAATTGGGCTTTCAAGATTTGGTCATCAGAGTCATGGTTTAGTGCGTACGTCAAGGGAATTCATCCAGCCTTTTTATAGATTTCAATCTGCAATGGGCTGTCTCAGGAGATTTGGAACATATGCTTTGGGGCAGGTCTGAGCCCAGGAAACCTTGTAGTATGGAATTTAAATCTCTGCTAAGTATAAGCTGCTGAAATGGGAAAATGCTGAGGGCTCAAAATTGAAATGAACTGTTGAGACCTAAGATGAAAGGATCATAAATAAATGATGGTGCTTGTTAAATGTCCCTTCTGGGAACAGAGGTTGTGATAAGAAAGCTCATTAATGCCCTCCACACCCCAGTGATGTTTGAAGCAGATACCCTGATTTCTGTTTCAAAGAATGGAGGAAGAGTAAAGGACACACGTTTTATGTGTTTTTAGTGAGGAAGGAGGAGCTGTTTGGGCCTAAAAGAACAAGACGTTCTGTTTGAGTTTTAGTTCTTGTGAAAGGTTATAGTTGGCATGTCTAACCGTCTCTGGCTACCTGTGTTTCTCTCTCTGAATGCTCCCGAGAAAGTGGAGGGGAGCCGAGGCTTGCCTTTTGTCCCATCGCATCCCAAGCCCTTCTCTGCTGAGGCTTGAGAGAGAAGAATTTTGTGGCAGAATATTTTTCAGAGGCTAGTATCTTATTCCCTCAGGACAGCTCAGAGATTAGCAATAATGATTTCTTAAATTTCTAACATTGCTATACTTTGTTTTAAAAAAAGGAAAGAAAAGCTCAGACTGCTCCAAACTACACTTAATATCTGCTACAGTACACACTTTCACTTTCCTTTGTGCTTGAACTTTGCACTGCCTCAATGTACAGTCTCATTGATTGCCACTTGAAATTACAGAGAACCTTTTTGGTTTGTTTAATCGTTCCTTATTACTGGTTTAGGGTATTAGGATGATACTGTACACAAAACAGCAAAATTTGACCTTTAGAGCTGTTTGTTATCTGGCCTTTTCAATAAAACCTAGTGTTTGTCAAGACTGTAGTTACAGCAAAGCTTGTTACCAATGATGTTACTTGGTTGTGTTGCAGATAAAACAAATTGTGTATCACTTTGATTGCTGATGTGTAGGTGCCCTAAAAGGCTGGAATTGAGATTCACTTCTGCTGTTCTTGCTATTATTATTTATGATGCAAAAGAGGATTGGCCTGCTCTGAGATAAAAAACAGAATTTCTTGATCCCCAGTTGAAAACCCTTTGCCAGACTTGGTGTTTGTATCAATCTAGGTAGACTAGGTAATAACATAACTCCACACTTTCAGTAGCAGAAAGGTTAATTTCTCACTCAGGCTGTGTGGCCGTTGTGTGTCTCTGCTCACTGTAGTCACTAGGGGGTCCAGGCTGAAGGAAATCTTCATCAACGTGTACTTTTCCACCTGGGCGCTTAAAGTGTGTTGGCTCTTAAAGTGACGCATCCATTGCACTCACATTTCATTGGCCAAAAACAAGTCACATGCTCTCACTTAAAGGCCTAGGAAAGTGCAGTCCTACCATGTGCCCAAGATGGGGGGGAACCTGAAATAGTTTTGAATATTACTAATGACTACCACAGTTTTGTGTTTTTTTTTTCATTTATTTTCTTAGAAGCAAAACAAATCCGATGTTTGCTTCAGTATCAATTTATAGGTGGAAACTTAGAAATTTTAGCATCAGAAAAATAGAGGAACACTCTTGTAAAAAGGAAACATGATTGAATCTTAGGAAAAGGCATCTCATGTAGCAGCTTTTCAGTTTCTCTAATGAAATACTTGGCATTTATGTCTTATATACTTCCCATATGAATTTAAGGTGATTTACAAAATTTAAATTCCCTAATAGAATAAATTGCTTCCATATCTGAGAGGCAGGTTCCTCTCTCCTTATAGAGGCTTTCTTCCAGTTATCTATCTTACCTTGGTGGCTTTCTGACCTTGGTAAAGTACTGAAGTCTGTTGAGAATGTTTCTGTCTTTTTTTTTCTCTGGTTATCAAATAGCAAACATTTATTAATGAGGAGGCCACTGTGTTAGATATGGAGATACAAAGATGGAAAAGACAAATATTCTGTCCTCAAGAGGTTCATGATGCACCTATAAAGATGGGTCACATAGAGACATTCCTGGGTCTTGGACTAAAGCAACGTTTTTGGAGAAGGAGCCTTAAGTTGAATGTAATTTTTTAGGAGGCATGTTATATGAGGGAGCCCTCATTTTGTACTACTCTTTATAGCAGTGATCACAAGCACTGCATTTAGTCAAATATATATAGTATATCTGCATATTGTACTTCACAAAACTAAAATGTATATACATTATTTATACAGAATAACATAACACCTAATCATGAGCTCTTTTATTTAATGATATTTAATCAGAGGTAGAGAAAGAAGAATGGAACTTTAAAGAAATAGCTGTTTCTGGGGCTAGCCTCTGAAATTGAGGAGGGGCAGGATAGATGGTGGCCCACCTACAGCTTTTGCCTGAGAGCCTGAGGTCCTAGATATGGAGCATGTTGGGCAGCCTACTGACTGAGTGCAGTGGCCTGTGCTGCGTGTGGCAAGGCTGGACCAGCACCACAGGTGTGACGGCCCCAAGTTAGGTAGCTGGAGAAAACCATTAGCAACTTGAGGTAGAAGATCACTGCCAAGTGAGAAGACCAATGAGGTCTGTATGAATTCCTGAGTAGAACACAGTTAGCCCTCTGGATCTGAAGGTTCCACATCCGCAGGTTCAGTAAACCTCAGACTGAAAATACTTGGAGGATAAAAACATTCCAGAAAGTTCTAAAAAGCAAAACTTGAATTTGCCATGCTGCCAACTATTTATATAGCATTTACATTGTATTTGTAACTATTTATGTAACATTTACATTGTATTAAGTATTATAAGTAATCTAGAGATGATTGAAAGTACATGGGAAGATGTACGTAGGTTGTATGCAAATACTGTGCCGTTTTATATAAGGGACTTGAGCATTCACGGGTTTCAGTATTTGGTGGCAGGGTCCTGGAATCAGCCCCAACAGATACCATGGGTGGACTGTAATCATTCAAGGGGAGGGTAATCATAGAAAGGGAAATTAATGTTGATTGGGCAGCTGCTAAGTGCCGGGCATTGTGCTAGGTACTTTAAGCCCAATAATCTTTAATACAGTAGATAGTAACACCCCTGTGTAACAGATCAGCAAGCTGAGGCTTAAAGTGCCTAAAACTTAAACAAACAAACAAACCAAAAAAAACATGTTCTTTCCACTATACTACAGAATTTGAGAATTTAAAAGCAGGAATATTATAATAAATATGATTTGTAAAAATTTACAGAATTTGTTGACTTCTCATTCCCAAACCAGAATTCCAGGAGACCAAACAGTAGGAACAAAGGCTAAAGGTATGGCAGGGGGTGGGGAGGAATGGGAACATTAGGGGTGAAGGCCACTGGAGATTGGGAACTTTGCATAAACTGCCGCTAGACAAAGGGTCTGCCAGCTGAGGCATTAGTGGCATTTTGGGCAGTAGTGCAGTTGTTCATTGAACTGTGGATATCCCTGACCCCCTCTACTAAATGCTAGTAGGTCCTCTGCCTGATACATTTCCAAATGCCCTCTGGGGTGGGAGCAGTGCTATCCTAGATGAAGAGCACTGAGTTAGAGTAGGGTGTGTGTATGGGGTTAGGCCGAGAGAAGTTTGAAGAAGTAGATGATGATCAGACTGTGGAGAGCCTTGTCCTCTGTGTTTCTGAGTCCAATGTACACTCCCCAGTGCCCTTCTCACCAAGCAGTTTTGATACTTCCTCATTCTTAAAGCATTCTTTGTTTCTAGTTTTAGGTTTTATCTACCTTTCTGGCCATTTCATCTGTCATTTTGAGCTTCTTACCTCTTAAATGATCCCTCTTCTCTTTTCTTTTAGACACTCTTTTCTTAGGAAATCTCACACAATCCCATGACTTCAGTTATCTTTCTGCTAGTGATTCCTAAAGTACCATCCAAACTCACTTCACTTCAAACTCAGTTATGTCCAAAACTGAATCTCTATCCCCCTGTATTTCCAGACTGACAGTTCTGGAAAGGTTTTAGGAAAACTTTTCTTGGCATTCCCCTCACTGCCCATAGACTGAAATAGATATACTTATCTTGTTTCCCCCCCAATCACCTTCAATTACTTTTGCTGTGACATTTAACACAGTGTGTTGTTTTTGCTTATTTGCCTGTTTAAGAGCACACGCTCCAGAGCCTGCATGTCTCGGCTTGATTCCTGGCTCTGCCGCTTAAGAACCATATGGCTTGTGCCTTAGGAACTTATGTGTGGACAGGAAATCGTGATAGCACCTAGCTTATATGGTGGATGTGAGCATTAAATATGTGGAAAGTGCTTAGAACACAGTAAATATTTATTTCATTCTTTTGTTTGTTTACCCCCCGCCACCTCCAGATACTGTTAAGGTAAGGATCAGACTGTCTTGCTCACTACTGTATTTCCAGATATTAGCACAATACTTGGCACATACTGGTTATTCATTGTTGAATTCATTTGTCCATCTACTGCCAGCGAAATAGTTAATCAAAAATTCCTTTCTTCATGAATCTTATATCTACTAGAGGGAGACAAAATAAAATAAATGTTAGGTGGTAATAAGTGCAGGAGAGAAAATAAAGCAGGCTGAGGGGTGGGTAGGTATGGCTTGATATTTTATATAGGGTGCTTAGGAAACGCATCCCTGATAAGACGGCATTTGAGCAAAAACCAGAAGAAAGTAAGAGAAGAGAGAGATAGGTTCTTCCCTGGAGAAGAACATTCCAGGTAAATGGAACAAGTCCAAAGGCCTTGGGGCTGGTATAGCTGAATGGAAGTGAGAAGGGGGGGCGGAATAATAGGAGATGAGGTAGGGATGGGGAAAGAGGAACGGAAAAGTCACCACTGCCTCTGGAGAGGGGAGCTAGGTAAGTGTGGGGACTAACTTTTCAAAAATGTTGTACCATGTGCATATATAGCCTATTTATCACACTGGGTCTTCTAGGCCCAGTGCACTGAAGAAAGAGTACAGCCCTCTCTTAATATAAGCTTTATACAGCAAACAGTTTAAGTTGCTGTCTGCTGCTCTGAGGCAAAGTCTGAGCTTGAAGCTAGATAAGTTGTAGATTGTCTACACATTATCCCTTCACCTTAGCCTAGGAACTGTGATTAACTCCGGAGTACAAGTGGGAGGGCCAAGGGAGTGTGTGCACAGTAGTGGTAATGGCCCAGAGTACACCTCAGGACACATTTATGAGTCTGAAAGCACATCGATCTAGATTGGGGAAAACAATTCGCTACATTGACATCTTGGTCATTGATAAATCTTTGTGGCCTTATCTGCTTATGACCTCAAGAATTAAGGTCCATATTCTGTAGAGAACAAGTTGCTTGATGTGTTTCTGAAGTTAGCCAGGTGTGTACCGTGAGACATTTTTAGCAGGTTAGGGCAGAGGGATGCCCAGACCCATCCGCCTGCGGTTGAACTCCCGATAGCACTGAAGGGAGGTCATCCTGTCAAAGCCTGGAGTTGAGCACTTCCTGTTTTTTGCCCAGTCACTATACAAGTGCATCCCTTTAGATTTTCAGAATCCATATATCTGAATTTACCCTAGAAGAATCATGTTAATGTTGTTTAGAAACCTCAGGGAAGGAATGGAAGGTTCCTTGCTGACTGGGCCTGACCCCCTTGGGCTTTAAGACTGCTGCTTCTTTTCCTACCTACAGAATGAGAGAAATGGGCACATTCCACACAGGTCTGTCCCTGGCACCCTGCTGGCTTTCTCTTTTTACATTCATCCTTGGGCACTCGTCTGCTTGGATACAGATGGGCGACAGATCTACATCTCATTCTGACCCAGGCTAAAGGCTTGTGTTTATGGGAGTGTACAGCACCTTTCCATCTGGATGACCTGCCATCACTTCCAACTTAGTGTACACCAAACCGCTCATTTTCTCCTCCTTTCCTCACCTCCTCTCTTGCCTACCCCTCACCCACTTACCCACTCAACTGTGGTCTTCTCTTCTTCCCTTATTCTGTCAGCGATATCATCTTTCTTCAAGGCATGAAATCTCAGGGATGTGTACTTTGCTTTCTATTTCCAAGTGGTCGCAAAATGGTATTGGTTCTTCTTTCAGGGTCTGCTTCAGTCCCACCTCTGCCTTTCCTTCTCTTTTCCTTTCCCCTTTCCTTTCCTTTTCCTTCCTGGGTAACTAATATATTAGCTCTAGGTAACTACAGCAGCTATATCCAGTCTTTCTCCCAACCTTTTTCACTCAGTCTAATCTTCCATAGAAAATATTTCTCCCATTTTCCCTTCAGTCTGCATTCTTCCTTCTGGCCTCAAAGGATCTCTGGATTGTGGATCCTCTTGTCCCTCAGGCTCTCTCTGCTTTGGAACAGAGACCCCTCAGGCCAATCAGACACATCTTCCTCTGTTTTTCATACATACCTTGTCAATTCCCACCTCTTTGCCTTTGCCTATGCCTTGTCCCCACCCTGTAATACCCTCATCTTCTCCCTAACAAGCTTTCAAGGTTTCAGCACCCAGCTCAAGTTTTACATTTGATGAAGTCTTCTCTGAACTCCAGTATTGTAGGTCTCCAAGTTATTTGTCTTCTTACTCTTGCTTTAAAATTTTTATTCCTAATTGTTTCCAGTAGGTTTTAAACTCTTGGAATAGTGTCAATATGTAATAGTTTGTTGGTTACCTGAACAGTACAGGGCACTCAAATATAATTGGTAGGTTGATTGTTGCAGTTGATTGATTGTCCAAATTTTGTGTGGTTTTTAAATTTTTTTAATTTTCAAAGCACTTTTCAGATATAATGTCTGATTAACATAGCTAGAGGCCTATTTTTAAAAACTAGATTCTCATTAGACCTCAACTTTCAAGGTTATGACCTGTGTACACCCACTAGTTTCAGGGCATACATCAGTCTATCACTTAGCTTTGCCTTTGCTCCCTTGGGAGATAACATCTGGGTGGACTCAGGAGGAGCCCGGTGTTCCTTGAGTGGGATTCTGCCTGAAGTGGCTTCATGGGTTCTGGCTCTACTAGATTCTAACTTTGTGACTTAGGCAACCCTCCTAAGGACCTCCTTGTGCCTCAGTTTCTTCAGTTGTAAAATAGGGATGACACCAGGGTAGAGGGCAGGGACTTATTCTTTACTGCTCCAGAGGGCACAGGTAGGGTCAGGAGTTGGAAATGGTTCCATGCACATTGTAGCTCAGTACAGTTAAGAACTTTCGAACAGCTATTACTGTTCCACAGTAGATGGAGCAGTTTAGGAACAGTTGTGAGCTCTTTTCACCTCAGCGAAGACTCTGTTCTGTCTCAAGAGCCAAAGAATAAATTCCTGCATTGGGAAGGAGGTAGGACAATTATAACCACTACTAGTATTCATCAGGTACTTAAGTGTGAGGCACAAGTGTTTTAAATACACTGCCTCATTTATTTCCTGCATCACTTTATTTTATCTTTAAATAGGTATGTCAGGTAAGAACTCTTGTTCTCCCCATTTTACAGATGGAGAAACTGAGCTTTAGAGCTAGGATGCCTCAGTTTCTCCAAAGTCACACAACTAATAAGTGGCAGAGACAGAATTCAGACCCTGGACTCTGATTTCAGAGCCGGCACTCTCCACGCAGCTATGCTCCCCTTAGTGTCCTCTCCTGCTTTAGCATCCTCAATGTGGTAAGAATGTATTAAGCTCATGTTTTGTTAACAGATAACCAGCCAGAGAGAGGATAAAATTCAAGAGAACAAAACCTGGACCATTTTCTTTACAAAGTGTTGTGCTTAGCATTTGGGACCAATATTGCAAACAGGCAGGAAATGAGGGAGGATGAAACAGTAGACAAAAAAGAAAGTCCTGCTAGAACATTTTAAAAAAATTACTTCACAGAGAACTCTGACTCATTATAGGAATCTTTTTTTTTTATAAGGAAGGAGTAAAATGCAATGAGTACACTTTGCTGCAGTCAACAGTACATACTCAAGAGCACAAAACAGGACTTCCCTGGTGGCGCAGTGGTTAAGAATCTGCCTGCCAATGCAGGGGACACGGGTTTGAGCCCTGGTCTGAGAGGATCCCGCATGCCGCGGAGCAACTAAGTCCATGTGCCACAACTACTGAGCCTGTGCTCTAGAGCCCGTGAGCCACAACTACTGAGCCCGCGTGCCACAACTACTGAATCCCGTGTGCCTAGAGCCCGTGCTTTGCAACAAGAGAAGCCACCACAATGAGAAGCCCGCACACCACAATGAAGAGTAGCCCCCGCTCGTCGCAACTGGAGAAAGCCCACACGCAGCAACAAAGACCCAATGCAGCCAAAAATAAATAAATAAATAAATTTATTTTAAAAAAGAGCACAAAACATAAAACCAGCAAGTGAGTAATCCTTTTTAAAGAAGAAGAATTATTAGGAGAGCATAAAGAATAGTTTTTTGTTTTGTTTTGTTTGGAGACTTTACCATGATTTTTTTCTTTTTTCTTTTTTAATTTTATTTATTTTTCCGCTGTGTTGGGTCTTCGTTGCTGTGCACGGGCTTTCTCTAGTTGCAGCAAGTGGGGCTACTCTTCATTGCGGTGCGTGGGCTTCTCATTGCAGAGGCTTCTCTTGTTGCAGAGCATGGGCCCTAGGCACGTGGGCTTCAGTAGTTGCAGCGTGCGAGCTCTAGGGCACACGGGCTTCAGTAGTTGTGGCACGCAGGCTCAGTAGTTGAGGCGTGTGGGCTCTAGGGCTCAGGCTCAGTAGTTGTGGCGCATGGCCTTAGTTGCTCCACAGCATGTGGGATCTTCCTGGACCAGGGATCAAACCTGTGTCCCCTGCATTGTCAGGCAGATTCTTAACCACTGCACCACCAGGGAATTCCCTAAAGAATAGTTAATGAGTTACTGGGTGATTTGCCATTTCCCCTGCCTGGATAGCTTCTCTTCCATTTACTGGTTAGTTTAAGGCCCAGCCTCGTCTAAACTTCCACAGCATTTTGTACTTGGGTCACAGTCTTCCTTTTATTATAGTTAATTCCATGCATGTTTTATCTTCCCTCCTTGACTAAGCCCTTTGAGGCCAGGGTCTGAATCTTATCTTCACTTCTTCCTTCCAGCTTTAACATTCTGTGATGTTAAGCATATTTAAAAACAGATATTGATGGGACCTTCCTGATAGTCCAGTGGTTATGACTCAGCACTTCCAGTGCAGGGGTCTCGGGTTCTGTCCCTGGTCAGGGAGCTAAAATCCCACATGCCATGCGGCGCGGCCAAGAAAATATTAAAAAAATAAAAAATAAAATAAAAATAGACATTGTTACAGATCACATTCTTTTAGTGAAAATGAGTGAATACTTGAACCTAATACATTATCTTGTGTGTGTGGGTACAGTGGGCTCACATATACATACTTAGTATATACAGATTCATCTCTAACCATTTGGCAAGAAGAAAGAGAATTAAATTCTAAATACACAATGATTCTGTCCACAATTCTACTCCCTTAGTCTGTGCCTGGAATGAGTGTGAGAGGGAAGATTTGAATCTGCTCTTCTTTGCCTCTCCTCTCATGTGCCTGTCATGTGCCTCCCATGAGCATCTTACTGTGTTTAGAGTGATTTTAATCCCTAAAGATACAATACAGATTTTCAATCTGTGTGGTCCCTAAACAACAAGCCAGCCACTTTATCTAGTACTTAACTGAGGACAAAAAAAAGTAATCAAGAGGAAAGACTAGCCAGGTTGGACTGCATTGGTGATTTAAGGGATTTTGGCTATGCATAGTTTCCATCTTACTTGGTGACTTTAAAACTTAAACCTTATATAAGATGAGATTCCACTATTTTCTTATTTTTTCATTGTGTGATCATGTGAGTGAAAGAGAAAGACAGAAAATCAAGGGCTAGGGATTGGGTCTTATGGAATTTCATGACAAGACATCTGGAGAAAACTGTGGAAAATGTCTAGTCTAAAAACCAAGGAAGGTCATGAAAGTGGTCCAGGAGACACTAATAGAAAGGAAAAGAGAAAAACAGAACTTTACAAAGCAGGTTGCTTTCTTTTCCTGCTCTCTTTGCTTTAGCAGAGCATACCAGGTTTCTGGAAGGCATTTTTATGCCCTCTTCCCCTTTTCATTTCTTTCTAAAATGGATAATATGGGAACTAGAGACTTACTCTGGGCAAAATGACTCTCAGATGATTTTCTCTTCCCCTATCAGTACTGAGTCCACTTGGAGCATCCTCCTACCCTTTGGCCTATTAATAGCCACCACACCCCCAGCATAGACAAAGAGATGGTGCATACCCCATCCTACCAAGAATCTCTTCCCTCCTTACTCTCTGGAGGCCTTTCCTAGGAACTGATGAAACCAACCAAGCTTTTTGACTTGGGGTAGAAAAAGTTATTAGCACTTAGATTTTATATAGTAGACTAGATATTTTATTAGTGATTAACAGTTCTTTTTAAAAACTTGAATGTTGCAATATTGGCATCCTCCTGTTCCAGTACAAGCACTGTGACCATGCTCTTCTGTATTTGATGAGCATTTTATTGTCTTCTCTGTGGTAATAGTTGTTTTAAGAAAGATATGAGGGACTTCCCTGGTGGTGCAGTGGTTAAGAATCCGCCTGCCAATGCAGGGGACACGGGTTCGAGCCCTGGTCCGGGAAGATCCCACATGCCACGGAGCAATGAAGCCCATGTGCCACAACTACTGAGCCTGCACTCTAGAGCCCACAAGCCGCAACTACTGAGCCCGTGTGCCACAACTGCTGAAGCCTGCGTGCCTAGAGCCTGTGCTCCGCAACAAGAGAAGCCACCACAATGAGAAGCCCGTGCATTGCAACCAAGAGTAGCCCCCGCTCTCCACAACTAGAAAAAAAAAAAAAAAGCCCGTGCGCAGCAACGAAGACCCAACACAGCCAAATAAAAATAAAAAATAAAAAAAGATATGAGAATATGGGTACGAAGTGGGGATGTGAGCCCTTGTCTTGTGTGATACAGCAGGCTTTCATCCTCCAATGCAGAATACCTGGAGAGGGATTGATCTAGTTTAGAGATTTCTGTGGGTATGATTGAGCTTGGAGTGTGGTGAGTGTTGACATGTCACTACCCTTTCTGCCCATGGAGTTCCTCTAGATGGGTTCCTGCCATCCCAATATAGAACTGCATTTTACTATGGAAACAGTATTATTCATGGTACTTAGTTGTAGATGCAGGGGTGCTTTATGGTATCACATTCTAGGTAACATTATGGATTTGAGTCAGATTTTGTGTCCTGCTTGCATGAGAACCTTATTTATTATAACTATAGAAAAATACATTGTAACTTTAATACTTAAAAATAAAAATAAACTTTTGGAACATGGCCAGCAATGTCTGGAGACTGTATTTTTACTGGAGGAAAGCGTGATGTTTGTTATCTTCAAGCTCCAGGTCAGTTTGCTTTTAGTGATTGCTGGAGGACAGAGGGAACAAAAAGTGCCCAGTGAACTGAGAAGGTATCTTGAGACTGAAAGACAAGACAGGCAGCTCTATATAATCAATGGATCAGTTTATTATAGGGTAGTTCACTCACAGGGTGGGATCAGGCAGTGATCTGGAAGCGTTTGCAGCTACACTCCACACTGCCGAGGGGCCCTTGGGACAGTTTCATAGTTAACCTATTGTAGGGGGGTATGTGCTTGGAAATGGGACATGCATTCCTAAGTCAAGATTTATGAATGGGTTACTAGTCTCATGGGTAACCAGGTATATGTCAGCAAAGGTCTTCATCATTGTTTGAGAACTAACAGAGCATAGAGGCCACCTGGTCAGAATGATTATTATAACAATAACTATTACATACCAATCCCCTGACAACAGAGAAGTGATTACCGCACAGTACAGTCCTGGGTAGTATCAGCAGAAGGATAGGAGGAACTGTATGTGCCCAAGATAGCGTCAGTTATGCTAACAGCCATAGACAGTGATGGCTTCTGTTGACCTGGGATTGGATTCAGAACTTCTTTGTCTTCAGTGACAAACATAACCAAGGATGAACTTTTTTTTTTTTTTGCGGTACACAGGCCTCTCACTGCTGTGGCCTCTCCCGTTGCGGAGCACAGGCTCCGGACGCACAGGCTCAGCGGCCATGGCTCACGGGCCCAGCCGCTCCGCAGCATGTGGGATCCTCCCGGACCGGGGCACGAACCCGTGTCCCCTGCATCGGCAGGTGGACTCTCAACCACTGCGCCACTAGGGAAGCCCCAAGGATGAACTTTTGAAGGTCCTGGAATCCTCTATTCTTGGATAGGTTTGTTGAAACTGACTTGTCTCCACACCCTGTAGTTCCAGAGCTGTGTCCCTAAGGAACACCTCTGTCCTTGAAGTGACACTTTTATTTTCCCTTTTAGACTGTATCAATCCTGACATGAAACGAGCAAGCTCATTTTAACCCACTTTTATCTGTGGAGGTTAACTCTTGTGTCCCAGGCAGTAGAGTGTGCTTCTCAGTGCCCGAATGGGAAGCCAGGCCAACTCAAAAGGCCTGTGTCTCCTCAAAATCAGGACTTGTGAGCCAGATGAGCCTCTTTCATCCATTCAGCCAAATTTATGAAGTACCACTGTTACGAAGCACGGTGCTTGGCACTGGAGACCCAGAGAAGAATATGACATGGATTCTGCCTTCAAGGAAAATCATGGTGGAGGAGAATAAAAGACAAGTGAAAAATATGACAGTGCACTGAATTGAGTGCCTCAGGAGAGATGCATACTGGGCACAGCAGTATCACTGAGAAGAGTGTGATTATCTCAGCCTAGAGAGGTCCTTAGTCTTTCTTGAATTTACTCGGCCCAAGTCTTAAGTATTCATCACCTCAAATCTTGGAAGAATGGTTTTGCAGTCTCTGATTTTTACAGAACTGCTTAACAGGATCAGCATGAAGAATGGTAGAAGGTAGTGAGGGTTAGTATTAGCAATTCTCAGCAGAGTTGGCAGCATTACAAGCCCTTGTTCAATTAGAGAAGTGCTTTCTTTCCATCAGGAAGTCCCAGCAGGTTAAACAGTCATTTAACTCTCCTTCGATGCTTCCCAGTGTTATTTTCCCCTTTCTGTGCATTTTCACAGTGGAACTGCTTACCAAGCCTTTGTTGGCACAGAACCTCTCTGATTCAAGCTGTTCAGAACAGGAGAGTCACACCTTCCAGGAGTCCCAAAGCTGTACCTAAGCACTATTGAATGCTCAACATACACCAGATTTATTCTTTTTATTTCATCTGTTAGTAAACTGGGTCACAGGAATACTTCCTGAGGGAGCCCAGGGTACAAACTTATAAGTCTCTATCCTGATCAGGACATTTCATATTGCCTCTAGGGAATGAGATGGGGAAGGTCTCAAACAGTTAGCTTATACTGACAGGAAAGAATAGAGGGGCCACATTGGATGCCCAGTGGATCCAGTTATAGAAGCAAGTACCTTCAACAGAGGGAGGATGATGTGACAGCTTCCTGGAAAAGAAAAATGAAGGAGACGGATGTCCAGATGTGTGGGGAGGAGAGAATAGAGTCTCGATAGCAGGTTAGATTGCCTTCAGAGGAATAGACATCTTGACTGCTAATCATTCCTACTTTTTGACTGTTTTGAGGGTTGTTGTTTTTCTCTTTAATTAATTTACTTTTTTAGTTTCGGCTGTGCCAGCTCTTAGTTGCGGCATGTGGGATCTTTGTTGTGGCATGCAGACTTCTTAGTTGTGGCATGCATGTGGGATCTAGTTCCCCGATCAGGGATTGAATCCAGGCCCCCTGCATTGGGAGCGCAGAGTTTTACCCACTCGACCACCAGGGAAGTCCCTTTGAGGGGTTTTAAGAGACAGAATTAAAAACACCAACTTTCACTCATTAAAGTGTGGCCATAAATTTATGTATCTTGATCTTGTAAAACACAGTTTCCAACCAGCATTTTACCTGTTAACATTTCAGATTCATCACCCAAAGTATTTCCTCTGTTGCCTTACCCTCACATCAAGATAACCTATTTGTTTATTAGGGTTATCTTAATCTTTTTATTCAGATTAAACTCTTCCCTGTTGTGATTACTCTTGGGTCAAATTACCAGGGGATTTGCCAGGAACTAAGAAATCAGTAGCACTTTTGTTTAAACACTTCTGAATGAATTTTGCTAGAGAGCTATGAATTACTATTACTTGATATTTGTTCAGTGCACACTGTGTTAAGCTGGGTTTAGGGCTCTTGAGGGCCTTTACCTCTTTGCTATCTTCTATTCTGTGGTTTTTATTGCCACCTACATGACTCAGGTTTCAGATTTCTTTTTCCCTCACCTCAGTTGGTTTGTTGGTTTGATCCTTTAACCCTCAGTGTTCTCTGAGGTACTTACCTACATTTCTGCTAGCATCCTTAAGATCAGTCCATCAGTCAGCTCCTGTCATTTAACAGAACCATTCTTTGTGATCTTTTTTCTAGTTTTTTAAGTACATGAGTTTGGTATTGATTCTTGGCTGCCTTCTCCCCACACTCATGCTTGACAACCTCCAGCTTTCTCAAGGCCCCTCTATCTCCACTCAAAGAAATGTCACCCATCTTTCATGGTCCACTTCATAGTCAGTGGAAGGAAGTCTTCACTGACTTGTCAGGTTAACATGGGCAGCTGGTGAGCTAATCCCTAGTTGCCCATGCTTTGCTCATTTACACTGCACGAGTCACTGTGCTTACCAAAGGTCAGTTGTGATTGTTTCAGACCTGTTGATGCCAGTTATATTGGTATTGTAAATAAGTAACTTAATTAATAATATACAGATAAACCATGAGTGAGGAAAGAGACTTGTTCTATGAAAAATTAACTTGCTTTGGAAAGGCAAAGTAACTTGCGTTGGAAAGGCAAGTTACTTAAAAAAGGAAATGAAGTTGAATTAGGTTTGGACAGAATAACTATAGGAGACTAGAGGTGGAGGACTCCTAAAATCTAGAAGAGTTCTGTGCTTCCTGTTTCACAGGAGTCTTGAGTTCTCCCTCTCCTTTAGAGAAACTGGAAATTGTGGATGATACATATGAGTGAATTTTATACAAGAAAAAGGCTTAGATCTCTAGCTAGCAGAAAAGATCTTTTGGGCTCTACATAAAAAATTTGATGGCTCTCTGGAATTTAAGAAAAAATAAAAATGTCATGAAGAACCTAGGGGTAAGACAGGAATAAAGACACAGACCTACTAGAGAATGGACTTGAGGATATGGGAAAGGGGAAGGGGAAGCTGTGACAAAGTGAGAGAGTGGCATGGACATATATACACTACCAAACGTAAAATAGATAGCTAGTGGGAAGCAGGCGCATAGCACAGGGAGATCAGCTCGGTGCTTTGTGACCACCTAGAGGGGTGGGATAGGGAGGGTGGGAGGGAGGGAGACGCAAGAGGGAAGAGATATGGGAACATATGTATATGTATAACTGATTCACTTTGTTATAAAGCAGAAACTAACACACCATTGTAAAGCAATTATACTCCAATAAAGATGTAAAAAAAATGATGACTCTCAAAGTAGTGTTTATAGCAGATGATTGTGGGCTTGGACATTGGGAAAAAAGTCACAATAAAAGTCAAAATAACTTATCTTTATTACATGAGTTGTCGGTTTTAAATGCTATCCATTGAGGGTAAGGAAATCAGTGTTATTATTCTGCCTCCCTCTTTTTTTCCCCCGTCTTCCTAATTTTTTGCTAGCTGTAGCTTTCTACATTGTCAAAGCATATAGCATGGGCATTCTGTTTTCACTCTAATCCCATTTGTCTTAGTCCTACCATTAAGGGGATTCAATGTTCACCGCCAGTCTTTCTGCCACGGTTTTTCCAGTCACCTCTTGGTTAGCAGAAGTGTTTTCTTCTGTAGATTCCTCAAAAAAGACTCATGGGAACAATATTTCCTATTCTGTTACTCTTGATTGACAGTCACCTAGGTGTAAAATTCTTGGGTTACCCTTTGTCTCCTTGGGAATTTTTGTAAGTATTGCTCCTTTTTCTGCTAGCATTGAATTTTACCGTTGACATTTTCAAGATTTTGTCCCTCTTTTAAGTGATTTGATCTTTGTGCCTGGTGGCAGAAATTGAGAAATCTTACCTTCAAAGTCTAACTTCGGGCTTCCCTGGTGGCGCGGTGGTTGAGAGTCCGCCTGCCGATGCAGGGGACACGGGTTTGTGCCCCGGTCCGGGAAGATCCCACATGCCACGGAGCGGCTGGGCCCGTGAGCCATGGCCGCTGAGCCTGCGCATCCGAAGCCTGTGCTCCGCAACGGGAGAGGCCACAGCAGTGAGAGGCCTGCGTACCGCAAAAAAAAAAAAAAAAGTCTATCTTGGCAGTGACTGTTCTGGGTCAGTTTTTCCCTGGGATACAATGTGCCCTTTCAAGAACATCCTGAATTATATTTTTACATCATCTTTATGAACTGAGTCTTTACATATCTGTCTGTTTCTATGTTACAGTTTTCCTTTATGCATATGTTATATCTCCTTTGCTGTCTTCTGTAACTCATTTTCTCCCTATTCCTTTTAATTCTTTTTTTCATTTCATTTTAGTTGCTTTTTAAAAATTTCTCCCCTTTTTGTTCCTCCCTATATTTTCAGCAGTCTCTCCTGCCTTTTGTTCCTTCCAGTTTCATCTTCATTTCTGTATGTTTTTTCCCTTCCACTTATGTCTTCTTTTCTTCTTGTCTCCCTGCCTCTCCCATAAACTCTTGCACTTCTGCTTTGAGCTCTTGCTTCATAGTTTTCTTTTTTCAATTTTATAAAGTATTTTATTACATTTTATCTGCTCTATCACAGCATTTTTCTGGTGTGTAGTCTTAGTCTGCCCTTTGGGTTTCCTGTTTCCTAATTTTTTTCTTGTTGCATCTTTATATAGATCCTGTGCAGATTTCATTTTTATAACTCATCTTTAAATAGATGAGTTTTTCAGGGACCAGCTATTTGCAGGATGCTTGTTTAGGGGAGGTCCCAAGTCTATATTCCAGGCTGGCTGAAGTTGTTCTCATAATTTCAGGTTCCGGGTGAGTTCCTTTACCCTTTATTTCTACCTAGCCAAGAGAGATGGGCGTCTGCAATTTTTCCACCATGCAAAGGCTATCTTCTCTGCTGCCACAGAGACTGGCTCTGTGAGGCAAATAGAGCTTGTTTGGGTGTTTTCTCATTTAACTCCAGGTCCAAGGAAGCTCCTGTTTTCCAAAAACAAGGAATCTGTTTGGTCCCAGAGGGTGTGTTCTTTACCTACAAAAAGTATATTTTTGCAGGTCTTCCTGAGCTCTCCAGCTCCCATGTCCTCTCTCGGTAGCATCCTTTCTTCTTCTTCTCAAAAGGAAAAGAGCTCTTGCTTGAGCTCCCTGCTTTTGACAGCTTTTACACCTATTTTGGTGCCTGGGATTGTGGTTATCTTCTTTTTTTTTTTTAATGTATTTATTTATTTTTTTTTTAATTTTTGGCTCTGTTGGGTCTTCGTGGCTGTGCGCGAGCTTTCTGTAGTTGCAGCGAGTGGGGGCTACTCTTTGTTGCAGTGTGCGGACTTCTCATTGTCGTGGCTTCTCTTGTTGCAGAGCATGGGCTCTAGGCACATGGGCTTCAGCAGTTGTGGCATGCGGGCTCAGTAGTTGTGGCTTGCGGGCTCTAGAGCTCAGGCTCAGTAGTTGTGGTACATGGGCTTAGTTGCTCCGTGGCATGTGGGATCTTCCCAGACCAGAGCTCGAACCCGTGTCCCCTGCATTGGCAAGCAGATTCTTAACCACTGCAGCACCAGGGAAGCCCTGTGGTTATCTTCTAATTTTGTTGAAAATGGAGTTTGCATTTTTATTTATTTCTCCTTTTTTGCACTTGAAACACATTTTGAATAGCATTTAAAAATTATGACTTCGTGATGCAGTGTTCAAATCAGAAGTCTTAACTGACGTTACCTATTAACCAACCGCTGGTCCCCATGATATCCTCTGTTAGGCCTTTTACTACACCTTCTCCATAAAGCCTCCACCACCACACTGTCATCCATCTTTTAAGCACTTGAAGCCCAAGGAAGATGCTATGAAGATGCTTTTCAGACTTATGAAAAGCCTTTTATTCATTCAACATGCCTACTCCACACTGGGCATTGTTCCAGGCCTTGGGGATAAAGCATGGAAGACTTTCTACTAGACTTTTGACACACCCTGTTCAGATGAAGAGGGTGGAAGACTCAGTTTGGAATTTTGAGGGAGTATGGTGGAAAGGGTAGAACAGTAGTTGGAGCAACTAAGCCCATGCGCCACAACTACTGAGCTCTGGAATCAGACTGACCTAGATTCAGTGATCAGTTCTGCTACTTAATATGTGACTTTGGGATAGTTTATTGACTTTTCCATGTATCGGTTTACCTCAGATGGATGTTATAAAATTAAAATAAGTTACATATAAAGTGCTCAGCACATAGTAGATGCTCAACAAGTACTACTTCCCCCATGAAGAAGGGGTTCATTAAACAAAAAGAATAAATACTAGGAGTACTGGTATAGAGACCTATTTTTTTAAATTGTGGTAACATTTACATAACATAAAGTTTACTGTCTTCATTTTTAAATGTACTGTTCAGTAGTGTTAAATGTGTTCACATTTTTGTGCAGCCCATCTCCAGAGCTCTTCATCTTGCAAAACTGAAACTCTGTACCCATTAAACAACACTCCCCGTTCCCTCCTCCCCTCAGTCCGTGGCAACCACCGTTCTACTTTCTACCTCTATGATTTTGACTACTAGGTACCTTATATAAATGGAATTATACTATACTTGTCCTTATATGTCTGGCTTATTTCACCTAGCATAATATCCTCAAGGTTCATCCATGCTGTAGCATGTTTCAGAATTTTCTTCCGTTGTAATGCTGAAAAATATTCCATTGCATGTATATGCCACATTTTGTTTATCTGTTCATCCATTGATGGACAGTTGGGTTGCTTCCTACTTTTGACTATTGTGAATAATGCTGCTATGAAGATAGGTATACAAATATCTCTTTGAATCCTTCTTTTCAGTTCTTTTGGGTATAAACCCAGAAGTAATATGGTAATTCTATTTTTAATTTTTTAAGGAAACACAGTACTATTTTTGGAAGCCTATTTCTTGATGGGGAAGTATAAACAGTGTAGTCCCCCAGGGCATAATTTTAAGACCAGTCTTGTTTAACATTTTGTAAATTATCTGTATATGAGAGTTTCACTATTAAATTGCCATTGCGTATAGATAATGAAATAGTTCATATTGTGTAAAATTTTAAAACACCTCATGTGAGTGTATATGTAGACATAAAAGTGGTTGATAAGGCTTAATTAATGTAGGCAAACATATTTTATTTGTATTTGAATGTATGCTTTATTACACTCCCTCCTCGAGGTCGGAAGAAATACCCTAGTTACATCTGTTAGTGTATTCCCCTCACTTATTATGGGCAAAATATGGAGAACTGATGTGTCAGAAAACTTCATGTGTCAAAAATACACATACACAAACTTGCAGACGTGTCTTTTTTCTTGACTGTCCATAACCTGTGGAGTATATTGGCCCTCAAATCCTCCATAGTTTAGTCTGGACTTTACACCAGTAGGGTCTCAACTGAAGACAGTTTTTTCCCCTGGAGACATTTGATCATGTGTGGAGACATTTTTGTTGTCACAGGTGAAGGAGTGCTACTGGAGTCTAGTGCTCAGAGCCAGGGATACTGCTAAACATGCTGCGATGCACGGGACAGCTCCCCACAACAGAAAACCCTCCAGCCCCAGATGGCAATAGTGCCCAAGTTGAGAGACCTTGCCTTAGACCCAAACTACCTTCTCAGCATCATCCTCAGCCTCTCTTTTGCATAAACCTGACCTTCTAGCCAGATGCTGCTCAGACCATACACCAGCTGAATTGCTTCCTCCAGTGCCTTTCACCCGAAATCCTCCTCCCTGCTTCTCTGATGGCAGACCCAGCTTCAGTTCTCTCACTGTCTCGGTGAAACTGGCTCTGGTCTCTCTAGCCATTGCACTCTTCCTTCTCTGACCTCCTGTATGACTATTCCACTAATCTGGCACTTCGTTAACAATACAGAGTGGTACTTGCTCTCTTTCCAACTTAATTGAAAGTGCTTTGAAGGCCATGTTGATAGGACTTGATTTGAAATATGAAGTACCACCCCTTACATACCCCAGTGGGCACCTTGACCCACCTGGGGCTTCCCATGGCAGCTTTCCTGCCACTGTGGGATAGAGTGGTTTAGTCAGCACAATACTCGGCTGTCACAGCAGTCTGAGACTCAGCTTTGTTGGGAGAAGTACTAGCTAGATGGAAGGCCCACTTGTGAGCCTCATGACCAAAAAAGTATTCACCCTGAACATGGTTTCTTATCTAAAGCTGGAAGATATGGGATGAGGACGGGTGCCAAGAAATGGGCCTGTTTTGCCTCCAGCGGAGCACAGACTGGAGGATCTTGTGAAGCCTGGGGGATAACATATTTCACATGGAAATATGCGTGGACAGGAATTGTTCTGTCATAGCTGGACTGACTTAATGCCAGTTGGTGTTTATGATGATAACACTAGTAATGAAAGGCATCATTATTTTTTTAGAACCCAATGTGTGCCAGGCACCGGGTAGGTGCTTCACACAGGTTGTCTCCTTCCGCCCTCACCACAATCCTGGAAGGAAGCTGAAGCACTGAAAGGATGATTTGCCCAAGGTCACCCAGCTAATAACAAAGAGCGGAGCTGAAATTTAAACACAGTCTGACTTCAAATGAAGCCTGTGCTCTCAGCTACCACCTTGAGTGTAGCCAGGCCCTTCTGCACTGCTTTTGGAAGAGATTTGTGTCTTGATATGCCGGGATGTATGGGGAATCCCCTGTGGTCTCTGAGGCATTTGTTGTGAATCAGGTGCCAGTGTCAAGTATGACCACCCTGCTGCTGCAGGAAAGCCCACGAGGTTTCCTTCGGGTCCACACTGTCACTCCCACAAAGGGCTCTAACCCTTCTTATTTTTATTTCCCCTTCAGGTACACTACATTCTTCAGGAGGTGGTGATGGGTGGGATGGTGTTGGAAACAAACATGAATGAAATTGTGGCTCAGATTGAAGCTCAGAACAGGCTGGAGAAATCCGAGGTGAGATGCAGCTGTAATTTTGCCCTGGCTGGTTAGAGAAGACATGGGCAGAAGGAGGAATGGCTAATGTGTGGGTTTGGGTTGCTGTGGAACCTTAGCAGTGTTTTCTACTCATCCTGTTTCTTCCTTGAGTCTATCGAAACTCATTGGTTTGAAGGCCAACCATGAAGATTAAAAAGGTAAGAAAAAGGCTAAAAGTGTGAATGGAAAAGCCAGGTGGCATGGGAAGGCAAACAACTTCTGGCTTGGGAGGTTATGGCCAATGTTTGTGGTTTCTAATTCCTCCTTCAAAGCCACGTGTTGCCTGGAGGGACCCAGAATCCCCATCTCTGATTCCAGTGTGGTTTCCTAGCTTGTGTGCCTATGAGTCTGGTCTCCCAGCAGGCACTTCTCGTGGTTTCAGACCTCAGAGTTGCCAATTTCCTTATTTCCAGTTAGCCTTATAAAAAGCTACAGTAGAGTTTGGGCTGGGTTTGAAAATAGCATACCCCAGGTCCACCCCCACATAGTGCTGAGTTTGGTACAAATGCTCACAGTAAATTCCCATCCTTTTCCCCTGAGATCTCTCCATCGCCTTTGTCAGCCTTACCAGGGAGTAGAGGTTACAGGCATACACCTTCACACGTGGCAGAACAAGCAGAACAAATTACCTCTTCAATTATCTGAGTGTCTTAAAGAGCTTCATTGCTTTGTGTAACGGAACTTGATCTTGCGAAACCAGGAATGCTTCCTGTGAGGACTGGCAGTCCTGCTGAAGAAGCTTTTCCAGACCACAGCTATTGTGGCAACTATAGTTCTCTTAGAAATGTAGGCTGGGAAGCTTCCAGGAATAGTAAGTGAGTCAGAGGCAAGGGGTTTGGAAACTAGAAGCAATGGAGACTTTCTGGGCGAGGGTGGAATTGGAGTCAGGATCCTGAAAGTAGTCAAGAAGGACGAAACAGTTTTGAGAACATCCTCGACTTCTCCCCGTCTCCACACACCGGGGCCAAGCCTGGAGAGTGAGGGCTGACTGCAGGCACCTTTCCTCTCTGTTGTTCCCAGACTTTCTGTGTCTGTGGGTACACTCCACCTCCTACGTGTCCTTCTTCCCGTCTTGTGGCCACATGACATTTCTAAAGCCAGCTCTTGTCCATTTCATGATATTAATTGGCAAGTGGTTGTCCTAAGCTGTGACATTCCTTTTCCCTTTAAGAGTTTCCCTGTGACTGCCCTCCTCTGTAAGAGTCTTCAGTCTCTTGAGGAAAGGGTTTTGTTTTATTTTGTTTCATAACCCTGTTGGTGAATATGACTTGGTTAAACTTCCTTGGTTATTTCAACAGGCATCTACTTAACACCTACTGTGTGCCAGGCACTGTTGGCACTGGGGCTATAAAACTGCATAAGACACAACCCACCTTTAGGAGTGCAGTTTGGGTCCCTGTACTATAGAACCCACTAACCTAAAGATTGTTGTTTTGGCCACCTTTGAGGCATAAGGAGGGAAAAATCAAAATGTGCATTGCATGTGCTCGGTTTGGACATTTTCTAGCCCTCTTTCACTTGTTTTTATTTAAGCCTTAAGCAGATGACACTGAGGGTTTCTCTTATACCCACCTTCACGTCTCCCCAGGGTGGCCTTTCAGCAGCGCCCGCCCGGGCCGTGTCCGCTGTGAAAAACATCAACCTGCCGGAGATGCCTCGGAATATCAACATTGGCGATCTCAACATCAAAGTCCCCAACCTGTCCCAGTTTGTCTGAGAGTGGAAGATGGCTGAACTGAATCCTTGGAACCAGCAAAGCTGAGCCAGTCCTGCAGCAAAACCCGCTCTGCGCCCTAGAGGAGTCCAGCCTCAGGCTGTGGCCCCTGCTATCCCGAAGCGGGAAGGAGTCCTGTGTCCACTGGCAGCGTTTGTGCTTGCTTCTCACATGTGCGGCCTTGCCCGTCTCTTGTACACACAGCCACTGCAGATGTGAGGGGCCCTGGCTTCCTCAGTGGGTGTCAGGTGCCCAAGCCACTCGCCCCCTTTACCTGCCATGTGCAGCCACTCCCAGGGATTGCAAACTGTAGTGAGAGGCCCCCCTGCTCCCAGAACCCCACCACGAGGATGTTCTCTGATGCGAGTCTTCAACCTTAGCACCATGTGGCTCCCTGAGGTCCTGTAGCATTGACTTTCCTGGTGAGGTGCCATAGCTAGAAAAGAGCTGACCCTCTAGATTTGGGGATGTGGTGAGTGGCAAACAAGGGCAGGATGTTATGAGATCCAGAGTTGCCTACTGACTCTATAGAGTTGGCACACCCAGAATCCTTTTGTAGAGCCACGCTGTCTCATCACCACCTCCTGCAGCATACACTCCCCACTGCCACAGTCCTGGCCGTGCTCTCCCAGGTGTTTATGTGCAGGACACAGTCCAAATCATAAGCCTGTTGTTTGCCTTCCCCCGACATTTCTGCCAATAGGGAGGGCACCCCCCTCAGCCAGAGGGGTCCCCCTCAAAGGGGAGGGGCCCTGTGTCTGTAGAAAGCAAAGTTGACAACATGGGGAACATCTAAGAATTATGACTCTTCCAGGTTTAAAATACATTCTCCTTCCGAGGAGCAGACGGGTCGGTTGCTGTGTTATGAATGATGAGTCTTCTTTGTACAGGAAACCCACTGCTGTCTACACCAGCTTCTGGAGCATGAGAGCCTGAGCTGGGGTCATGTGTTCTGGACCTGGCACAGGGGAAGGCTGGGGACACGGGCAGCCTGCTGGCTGAAACCGGTGGCAATGCAGCATCTTCTCCCCCGTGTGCGAGGGGTCCCTGCCTGAGCTCACTCTGGGCACACCCTGTTCCCCTCAGATGACAGTCCCCTGGAGCTAGCTGTGGAAACCTGTAGATGTTTACATTCGGTAAGAGCCTTTCTTCCTGTGGTTAACTTAGAGCTGAAGCTGCTCCTCGAAGCAGTGCCTCTTACTCCCGCGCTGCCTCGGGGCCAGGTCTCAGGTATGATGTTGAGCTGCCTTGAGATTAGGGAGCTCGCTGCACCATCACGGTAAAGCCTCCCGGCCTGGGGACTTTTCATGCCTGCCAGCCAGTGGCCCAAACTGTTTCCTCAGGCCTCCTGATGCTGTCGCAGAGCCCGTCTGAGATGGTGCCCGGCAGGACCATGGTCAGGACCACGTCTTTTCCCGCTTTGAACAGTGCTTCCTGTGCTTGGTGCCTTTTGCTCTCTGTAGCCTCTTAACCTCAGTCTTTTGGAACATCTCTGATAACCTCAGAGATGGGTAGTATTGATCAGAATGTAGGCCCTCTTATGTTGGAAGAGGGAAATGTAGGTTTATATATCTATCTGATGTTAAAACCTCTGATATTCTTTTAAAGAGTTTAATTTTTATTTTTAACAGACATTTCAGTATATTCACATCCCTCTCACATTTGCTGAAAGTGATATAGGAACAAAGAAGGAAAATGATATTTATTTTGCACCTCCTGTAAGGTGGCATGAGCGAGATCCTTTCACAATCCTTACAACAGACACTGTTATCTCCATTTTGCAAGTCAAGAAAGTAAGACTCAGAGAGGTCAAGTAACCTGCTTTAGGTCACAAGGGCTAAGAATTGAGACTGTCTGTATGTCTAAATCCACAGTTCATTTTTTTTCACTGCTCAAGATGGCTTCTCCTGATTTTATTTTCTTTCTTATGGATGAGGAAACCTCAAAAAGTTTAGGTAGCTTCTCAGAAACTGTGATAAAAACTGGCTTGGTGGGCTTCCCTGGTGGCGCAGTGGTTGCGAGTCCGCCTGCCAATGCAGGGGACATGGGTTCGTGCCCCCGTCCGGAAGGATCCCACGTGCTGCGGAGCGGCTGGGCCCGTGAGCCATGGCCGGTGGGCCTGCGCGTCCGGAGCCTGTGCTCCGCAACGGGAGAGGCCGCAACAGTGAGAGGCCCGCGTACCGAAAAAAAAAAAAAAAAAAAAAAAAACTGGCTTGGTAGACAGTGACAGCATCAAAGAGTGTGAGCTGGGGGGTCCTCCACATGCCTCCATTGAACTGGTGAGGAAGCAGAAGCCCAGAGTGTTTAGTGTTGTGTCCAGGGTCACAGAGCTGGAACAAAGTCAGTTTTCTTTTTTCTTTTTTTAAGATTTTTATTGGAGTAGAGTTGATTTACAATGTTGTGTTAGTTTCAGGTGTGCAGCAAAGTGAATCAATTATACGTATAGTCGTTTTTCTTGAGTCTGTTTCATGGCTTATCGCATTGCTGCCACATGTCCTGGATTTCCTGGAATAGTCTTTGAATGTTTTGCCTGCCAGAAACCAATGATTCCCAAAACCCACTGACCGGTGCTAGAGACTCCAGCAGTGGGCATCCCAACATCATCCCTCATACCGCTTCTAAAAATGACATAAAACTTGAACCTGGTCTTTTGTTTGGAACACTTGATCCCTTTGGATGAGCCACAGTAATTGTTCATTAACTACTTGAGGTTGCCTGAAAATCCAGCTACCTTTTTTGCTTGTTACGAGCAAAGCCACAAACGTTTTTGAAAAATAAGAGGAAATCCTCATTGGCCTTTTTTTGGAGAGGGATACAAATACTGCTGCTGAGAGATGTTGGTTATGAAAATAGGGGCCAGGTTTGAATTTGGGAGCCCTTGGCCCTGGATGGTTTACAATGAGGATTTCCTAAAGTGGTACAGAATACTGGGTTTTCAGTGTTCACTGCCACTGACAGAAATCTAATATTCCTCCATTATGCAATTTCTCAGTGCCTGGTGGATGCCAGGTTCAATTCTGGGCACTGAAGGTTGCGAGCAGTGAGGCCCTGCCTCCTGCAGCTGTCTCTGCTGTGCATCTCTGAGTGCTCAGTTTGCATCTGACTGGCAGCCTGAATTTGTGGAGACTAGAGTCAGTGACTTTGTGTTTTATGGAATATTTAAAGGCCAGTAACCCATTTCCCAACCCCAGCTGAGCCCATCATGCTCTGCTGTCTATGCTCCAAACAGCCTGTCTTCAAGCTGCTAGAACAAAAATACCATAGACTGGGTGGCTTAAATAACAAACATTTCTCACAGTTCTGCAGGCTGGTCGAGATCAAGGTGCCAGCAGATTTGGTGCCTAGTGTGGGCCTACTTCCTGTTTCACAGAGGGCCATATTCTTGCTCTGTCTGGAAATAATGAAGAGAAAGCTCTGGGCTCTTCATCCCCTTATAAGGGCGCCAATGCCACCATGGGGTCTCCACCCCTGTGACCTCATCCAAATGTAATTACCTCTCAAAGGCCCCATCTCCAAATACCATCACATTGGGGGTTGGATGTCAACATATGAATTTGGGAGAGGACACAAACATTCAGTCCATACATACCCACCTTTCTGCTAGGCCTGGTCATGGCTCTGTGCTTGTCACATTAAGGATTAAGTCAGCTATCTTGAGTCTTCTCAAGTCCCTGTTATTCAGGCCTCTGCCACAGAGCCAGCCTTTCCTCCCCACCACCTCCACCTCCATGGAGCCAACCTAGGGAAGACCTCTCGGGCCCCAGCTTCACCAGGTAAGAAACCAGGGGAGTTTGGCTGAAACCAGGCTGCTGGCTAAGTCCTGTCTCGTGGACCAGTCTTTAGTAGGGGATTTCCTTAGTGTGGTCCATGGGTTTCCAAATAGGATGCAGCAGTGATCAGTGCCTGAAGATAAAGGTCAAGAGAGAGTGTGATAGCCAGGACAAGAGCCAGTGAGGTAAGGGGAGTCACCTGGGGTGGAGTGGGGGTGTCAGCTCCTAGCAAACATCCTGGTCTTCAGCTTCCTGAGTCTCCTGCCCTACCCATCTCCTTGTGGTCATCGTGAGCCTGGTGTCCACATGCCTGTGTGTACACGTGGCCAGTGCCCGCAGGTGGACGAATGGCTGATCTCATGGTTAAAATGTTGCCCACTGGGGAGCACTGGAGGATGCTACATTTGCGATGTCTGGCAGCAGTTGGCAGATAGACAAACAGGCCTCCTATAAGGCAGTAGTTCCATGGAAATGATTAATCTTTTCCAGAAGACTGTTCAAGTTCTTTCCTATTTCAATGAATTAATGTTTTGAAAAGGAAATTCACGTGGTTCAAAATTTAAGGTGACAAAAGCCTGTTCAGCCAGACTCTCACCCTGTTCCCCCAAACCACGGAGCACCCACCCCCATCCCTGGAAGCAACAAGTGTTTCCAATTTAAAAGATTAAGAGACAAAGCCCGTGGATTTTTATTACTGAAACTGAGAGAGTGTACTTTCCTCAGAGTTGGGTCCCATTTGACCTTGGTTGACCTCAGCCCACTACAACCCTGCTGTGCTCTGTAGAGGGAGAGGCCTCCCAGACCACCCCGTCCTTGCTCTGCCTGTCTGTTTTCCATGGCACTCTGATGTCCTGTGTGTTTGAGTTGTAGTTTTTATCTCCTCTACTAGGATGTACGCCCCTCAAAGTCAGGGATTTGTCTCTCCTGTTCAGTGCTGTCCCAGCTGCTATGACCAGTGCCTGGTATGTACTGCTCTATATTGAATGAGTGAATAGTTGAGACAAATGGTAACTCATTCTAACAGCAACTTGTAGCTTATGCTCTCCAGGGCCCTGTGCTCAGTCAGCATTTGGGGAAAGAGCCTGGGTAATGGCATTGGGAACAGCCTATAGAGAGGGACCAGGTGATGGCCTGTGGAGGATGAGGGAGAGGAGAAAGGCAAAGCTGATGACAGTGGAGCCCACATGACCAGAGGACCAGCAAGGGAGAAAGACCAGAGTTTGGATGTGGACATGTGACACTGGAGTTGCCTGAGAGTATCTGGGGCAGATGTCCACCAGCCAGCTGGGAACCTGGGAGTGGGCAGAGAGGAAATGAACGTCCAGCCCAGAGAGATGGTGGTTGAAGCCATGTGGGCGAGCGATGTGGCCAAGAGGACTCAGCCTGTGGGCAGAGTAAGGGAGATGAGAGTCTAGACAGGAGCAACTTCCA
Source organism: Hyperoodon ampullatus (assembly GCF_949752795.1). Lineage (NCBI taxonomy): Eukaryota > Metazoa > Chordata > Mammalia > Artiodactyla > Ziphiidae > Hyperoodon > Hyperoodon ampullatus. The sequence goes on from NC_136916.1 coordinate 37,803,618, forward strand.
GTCGACGGAGGACTTTCAGTGGGAAGGGCCCCTGCTGAGAGGCCAAGGGGTGGGACTTAGAAGAGATGATCTTTATTGGTCTTGCCATTGCCCCTCCACCCCAAGCCCTCTAAGTGAGGCAGCGAAATGAGGGAACTTGGAAGGGGTGGTTCTAGCCGAGTGGTGGGGTGGGTCTCACCCACGAGGTGGTTGTATAAGAGTGTGCGTTACAAGCTAGCTCTGTGACGTACAGAGCCTTCGGAAGGTCAGTCAGTGACCACATCCATAAAGGGGTACCAATAACTCCTGCCTTAGGGGGCTGTTTGAGGGTTAACTGAGAATTGATGAAGACCACAAAGGACTCCATAAACACAGGCTGCTGTCATCATTGGGATTTTTGCAGAGGGAATGGGCGCTGAAGTAGATGCAATTAGCTGGGAGAGGTTTGGTGGTGCTGGGAAGGAGAGATGGGCATCTGTAGTGCTCAAGTCCTGGCAGAAGACCTCAAAGGTGGGGCTGCAGAGGGATGATGGGGACAGTGGATGCTGGCCTGGCCCCACCAGTGGCCCATATCTAGAGGCCACCGGTAGATAAAACTGTAGGAGAAGTGGTGGAATCTCTGGAAAGTGAAGCTTCCCTTACAGTAAGGAGGTTGAAGACATAGAAGAGCAAGCTTGGGATTGGTAGGACCGGAAGCGTGGGGGACAGAGCCTGGAACTCCCTTCCCCCAGAGTCAGGGGGAAACGGAGAGGTCCCAAAGACACAGTGGGAGGAGTCAGCATTTGGCCAGGACAGGGGTGAGGGCCTCTGACCAAGCGGGCCTGTCCGAGGGTTGGGTTCCTATAGAGACTCCACGCTTCCTGTGAGAAATGGGATCTTTAGGCTTTCTCAAGAGCAAACCTTTCATTTTTTTTCAACTCTGATAGCAGCCTGGCCTGAGAGCGCTTGGGTATAGGGGTGCCCTCCCCTCCCACCTAGGATTGGACTGCACTTTCAAGAAGGCAGGTTGGGGGCTATTTTCTGTATTGGTGATGATGAATGCCCTTTACAAACCCATGGGATATAGGTACAGCTGAAATGACAGAAAGGAGGAGGTACGGGTAAATACTTACTCATTTATTATTTTAAGAGTTCACCTATTGAATATGTTACAAAAGAGGTTCAGTCGAAAAGCCCAAAGCCCATGTCATCATCAGACTCCTCAGACTCTTCTGTCTTCGCCGCCACTGTCTTCTCAGCTGGGGCAGCAGTGGTGGAGGCGGCAGGACCTCCTGCTGGTGCTGCCCCAGCTGACAGGCAGGCCCACCAGCCCCTTCCTTGCAGATGAGGCACCCGATGTTGACATTGGCCAGAGCCTTTGCAAACAATCCTGGCCAGAAAAGGTCAGCATTTACACCAGCTGTTTAATGAGGGCATTGATCCTCCGTGACCATCACCTCATAGTTGTGCAGGATGAGGGCCGAGTAGATGCAGGTGAGCTCCGAGATGGAGGCCATGGTACAAGCGAATGCGAGGAGGGCGTGGTGCTAGTCGCCGGATGAAGTGGGGGGTTCACCCCAGTGTGACCCAAGCTTCCTCGGAGGGACTGAGCACCTTAGCGGCAGCTGAGGAGAGGGAGCCAGGTGAATTTTTCAAAGACTGGGATCCATTGACTCCCCAGGCTCAGGTGATATTCAAAATATTTACCAACAGGCCTGTCTCAGGCACTGACAAGTGGAGGTACCAGATGGGCGCTTGGGGATGTTACTGGTGGTCCATGATGCTTCTGCCACCAGGCCCTACCTCTCCTGTGGTAACAGGAGAACCCAGGAGGTTGCCACACCTGCAGCTGCTGCAGTTCGCTCCTCTGCTGGCCTGGGTGGGGCCCTGTTGATGGCAACTGTGGCTTGGTGAGTCAGTGTGCCTCTTCCTGCTGGGGCCCTGAGGTGGGAGGGGCAAGGAGCCTCCTCATACCCCACCCCTAGACCCTTACAAGCTGGAAATGAAACTGAAGGCCAAGAGACACAAGCCTAGGGCACGCCCACTGCAGAAGATCACCACCTTTGCCCTGGGGATCCCGGCACTGAAGCTTTCCTCCAGCCTCCCAGTTCTGAGTCCTTGGCACTGGGTGCCCTTCCCTTGACCCCTCTCCAAGCCTCCGAGTGGCTCCCCAGCTGGCCGCAGGCCACATGAATCTTATTCTGGCTGGCAGGCCTGAGGTCGCTGCATGCCAAAGATGGCAATATGCACAGCCTGGAAGGTAATCCTTTCTTGCTAGGAAAGTGCTTATCTAACTGAGGCAAGCTAGGATTTGAACTGCTAATTGCTAAGCCAGCTTTTCTGGAAATTCTTTTGTGTGTCTGGGAGGTACAGCTGGTCCACGAGGAGGTGGCTCCCATTCAGATGCTGGACTGTGCACTCTGGGGTGTTTTCTGCTGAAATTCCCTCACGTTTTTTGCTGAGTTTCCCAGCCTCTACCTGCCTCTTCTCCACCATCTGGGGCCTACCTGGGCCCTATGAAGTGCCAACCAACCCATCAGCTGTTTATTGTGCACGATGATGTTACAAGATTGGAAGGAAATCCCTGGGTCCAAGGTCTGTGCCAAACAGGCACGTGATACGGTGACGCTGCCTGGCATTGTACTGTGCCTGGCACAGGTTGGTGGCCCGCAGTGGGCCATCCTTTCAGGCCTCTCCCTGAGCCGCAGTGCTCAGGGTTACAACCCTTTCCTATCAGGTCACCCACTCCCAGCTCCAGCCCAGACCTGATGAGCTGCTCTTGGCTCCTGTGGCCCCAGAAAGGCCTCGGACTCCAGGCCATGCCAGACCCTGGCCCTGGCCATCCCCTCTGCCTGTCTTCAGGTCTTTCTCACTCGTTCACTTCAGGAGAGTCTCTGCACAAATGTCACTGTCAGAGGACTTCCTTGCCCTTTCCTATTTCTCATGGCATTTATCACCTGACGTGATAGTGTTTGTAATGTCAAACTCTGTTCTTTTCACTATTTTTTGCTGTTTTGCTGTGCCTAGCACAGTACCTGACCCACTTTAGCTGTCGGTTAAATAAGTGATTGTTTATGAATGAATGAATGAATGAATGAACACTTCTGCTGTTCCCCTGTCAACATGCATGGAGCTCCACACCTACTCCAGGCTTGAGGGCAGGAAGCTCTGTGGGGTGGGAGTCATGGGGCCTGGCTTCTCAATTCACTGTGTGAGCCTGAGTGAGTCATTTAGCTGCCTACTTGCAGTTGTAGGAATAGTGTATGAGAACGCACTTATCATAGAGACATAAAGCCCTGAATGGGATATAAACTTGGTTTGAATCCCGGCTCCACCACCTGCTAGCTGTGTGGCCTTGGGCAACATACCTAACCTCTCTGTGCTTCCGTTTCCTCATCTGTGAAATGGGAGTAAAACAGCTTCCTTGAATCAGTCAAGGTTCTTGGTTGCAAACAATAGCACCAACCCAGAAGCTTACTAAAGGACTATAGGGAAGCTCTCACAGGCTCAACGGAAAGGTGGAAAGCCCAAAACAAAGCTGTCCAGGACACAAGGAAAAATATTCTCTGAAGCACGCCACCAGCACTGCCAACACTGGACCCCAGGGCCACGGACCCCAGGGCCTTCCCTGAATAGACCAACTCCCAGGCAGTGCCTCTGATTTGTAAAACTCAGGTCCAGGGGCCAGGGCAGCAAGTAGAGGAGGCTGGCCCCAGCATCACACAGTGAGGAGCTTGCCAAGCAGGGAAGAGACGCCTGTCCACCACATCACATGCAGAGGGTTGTCCTGAGGATTAGAGTTAATCCAGAACCTCGAACACAGCTAGTGGGAAACCTGGTGGAATCTGCTGGAGTTAGTACATGCTTATCCTATGACTCAGTGATGTCAAACTAGTGTGCGTGTCTGGAAGACGGGGACAAAAATGTTAACAGCAGCGCTATGTGTAATCGCCAAAAACTGGGAACAGCCAGATGCCCATCAAGAATGGAATACATGAATAAATAAGTACCCTGGACTACTACACAGCCACAAGAAAGAGCAAACCACAACTACATGTAACAACGTGGAAAAATCTAACAAACACAACACCAGGCATAAGAAGCCAGGCAGAAAACCATGTAGGTTGTATGGTTTCATTTATTTGCTCTTCAAACACAGGCAAAGTGAATGCATGATTTTAGAAGCTGGGATAGTGGGTGTCCTCCTAGAACGAAAGAGAAGAAGGGGCAGGAGTGGGGCTCCTTGTGCTGAGAAAGCTCACTTTCTTGATCTGGGTCCTGGTTTCACAGTGTGTTCACTTTGTGAACCTTCATTGAGTTCTTCATTTATGATTCTGTATTTTTCTCTAGGCTTGTTATACTTCAATTAAAAAATCACATACGGAGCTTCCCTGGTGGCGCAGTAGTTGAGAGTCCGCCTGCCGGTGCAGGGGACATGGGTTCGTGCCCCGGTCCGGGAAGATCCCACATGCCGCGGAGCGGCTGGACCCATGAGCCATGGCCACTGAGCCTGTGCGTCCGGAGCCCGTGCTCTGCAACGGGAGAGGCCACAATGGTGAGAGGCCTGCGAACCGCAAAAAAAAAAAAAAAAAAAATCACATACGGGTTTAAGAAAAAAGAAAGAAATAATTTGTCTCTGGGAAGCACTGGGGATAGTGCCCATGGTATGAGATGAATAAATCTTAGGTCATTGTTGTTACCATAGTCCTTGTCCCTGGTTGGTCTCTCTCCTACCCCACACACCCTATCCTCACACACTGTCCTCCCAGGCTGGAAGAGACCCCTGTGTTCTCAACCCTCAAATGCATTCAGTAGGCAGAGCTGGTGCTACAAGCACAGGGGTTCTGAGCTCATTTGTGAGTGGTGGGGAAGACCTCTTGGCTCAGCACAACCCATTCACTCCTCAAGGAATTAGCCACTTCCTGCAGAGGCTGGGAGGCCAGAGAGAGTGAGAACTGGGCAAACAAAGGGACTGCAAGTAGCTGAGGACAGGAGTGGAGAGAGATCAGGGAGGTGATGGAGAGCTGGGGCCTCGGAGGCAGGGAATGTGTTGGAGCCCATCCTGATGACAGTAGGAAGCCAGGGTAGGAGTGGTCTGTGTGTGCCTGTGTTGGGCATGGGGGAGGTGTATGTGTCCAGTTTTGCTCTGGCTTTAGTGAGGAGAATGGATGAAAAGGGAGAAAAAAAACATTCCAGGAGTCCAATTTGGAAGCCTTTGGTGGTGACCAGGTCAGGGTGAGACCATGGAGGTGGAGAGAATTGGAGGATTCATGGGGCATTCTAGGATTAGAACTGATAGGACTTGGGGATCGTCATCCAGCGTGGAGGGAAGCATGGGGATGGGCGAGGCAGGCGATGACCAGGGGCTTGAGTAGCCCCACAGATGATAGGTCTTGCTCTATCTGGCACCCCGGAGGAGCTGGATTTGGGGTGAGTGTAAGTTAGATTTGGGGAGCAGAGTCAGAAGAGACTGAGACAGTGGGCAATGCCTGTGGAGGGTGGGCTTGTGGGAGGGAAGGGAAGCCGTGTGCATAGAGAACCCCTGGCTTACAGGGACACTGCCGAATTTAGGCAGCCAGCTCAGAGGAGAGGCCCAGATTAGGAGAGTGTGGGCCATGGAACCAGGGTTTCTGGGGCTCAGTGAGAAGGAGGGGAAGGGCTGACAGGGGGATGGGATGGGTGCACAGAGTGAGCCAGGGCCAAGGATGACAGAGATGTGGGGCCTGGTGGGCTTAGCTAGTCTCTATAAATTTCCAAATCAATGAGGTGGACACAGGTGAATGGGAGGACCCTGACCCTTGAGAAGGAGAGCACCCAGCCCAGGGTGGTGGTGCATCAGGGGACATCAGGCTAGATCACGTGTGTGGAGCCTCTACATGATCTCCAACTAGAACAATATCAACGATAATAGTGAAAGTGGCTCTGGTAGACATTATTACTGTTCAAAATACCTATTGCCTCTCCCTGGGGGAGCATGCCACTTCCCATACCTTTGACATCAGGCTTGGCTACCTGACTTGCTTTGGTCAATAACCTGAGCATAAGTGAGGTGTGCCACTTCTAAAAAGAAACTTCTGGAGTCATGGTGCTGCCACGTTCATTCTTATCTCTGCCAGGAGACCTGCAGTGTCCCAGATAAGGGCTGCTCCTTCAACCTGGGTCTTGGAGTGGAGCTGACTTACTGCAGAGCTGCAACCAACCCTGACGGACATGTAATGTGAGTCAGAAATAAACCTTGTTGTAAGATGCTAAAATCTGGGGGCTGTTTGTTGCTGCAGTATAACATAGCCTCAGCTGACTGATACAGCAGCCCGTGGATTTGGAGTGTATACTCTGCACCAGGCACAAATGATTCCATTTGTATAAAATTCTAGAAAACATAAACATCTATAGTGACAAAAAGCAGATCAGTGGCTGCCTGGGAACCGGGTGGGAAAGAGGGGGGCAAGAGGGAGGGATTACAAAGGGCATGAGAAAACTTTTGAGGTGACAGATATGTTCATTACCTTAAGTGTGGAGATGGTTACATTACTGTATATACATGTCAGGTCTTACAGACTTTAAATATGTACAGTTTATTGTATGTCAAGTATACCTCAATAAACTGTTTTTATAGAAAAGTCAACTCTGTTGGACTAGAATTCTAATAAAATTCTTATCCTTATTTTACAGATGAGGAAAATGAACCTCTTTGGGATTAAATTACATGCTGAGGGTCACTCAGTCCTTAAAGGCTGGATCCAAAATCTGAACCAGGTGTGCCTGAATTCAAAACCTGTACCTTTTAACCCTAAAGGAGTTTGAGTGGCAGGCCAAGGGTCCAGGGGTGAGGGCCCCCAGGCATGAATATGGGCTACATATGGAACCCCAGAGACAGCCCCTGCTTAAACACAGTGTTCCCCAAGAGTCACCTTGTGGGGGGAGAGGAGGTGGGCAGACGCCAGGCCCCACGGTTTTCAGAGCAGCCCCACGTCTCCTGGAAGAGTAGGCACAGCATGGCAGCAGTGGGGTTCTGGAGCCAGCTGGTACCCACATGGGAGAGCCGGCTGTTAAAATTTCAGGAATTTCACGAATCAGTTGTTAAACGTAGCCATTATTAAAAATTAAATCATATATGCTTACAATTAAACAAAATATGTAAAAAACAAAGATTATAATACTCAAAACTCATGGCCTCCTAATTATGTTCCCACTCCTGACTGGTGTTTATGCTCTTGTGGTTCTGCACACCATTGTGTCTATTAGGGGGAGATGGTCTTTTCCCAGCTCCGCCTCCTGTGGTAGCTTGAATTCGGACTGGTGGGATTATTTACCCCGTGGAGATGGGAAAAATGCTAAATCCTAAACATGCTAAATGCTAACCCCTCAAGCCCACACCCTGCGGATTGTTAAACATTTAATCATCACATCACTGAGCCCTAGGGTCTTGGACAGGAGGCTCAGGTCTGGGGCTGAAGGGAGAGGCAAGTACAGACAGAGGCTGGAGGCCCGGAGCGCCTATAATGACAGTGATAAAATGGCTAGCCTGACCGTAGCTGCCTGACAAGTTTTTTTGTGAATTCCATCCCTTAATCCTCACCACAACCCTGAGAGGTAAAGTGTTATTACTACCTGCAGATGAGGAAGCCGAGAAGATATAATACTTGCCCAGAGTTGCTCAGCTAGTAAGCATCACAGGCAGGATTACAAAGCCTGACCCTTAACTGCTACTGTCCACACACACCCCGCCCCCTGAAAGTAGCAGTGTTGGGCTCAGGGTCTGGTCTAACCTTTTCCTGAAACCTCCAGCTAGGCACAGGCTCCAGGTCCCTAGGAGCCTGGAGTAGGCTTCAGTGACCACTGGGCCCGTGGCCCCAGTTCTCCTGTGGGCAGCCTGTCTTGGGGGCCACATTTTGTGCAGAACTGAGTACCAGGGAGAGGACTGACCCGTTTCCCATGACCGAGGCCAAGGGCAGGCTGACCCCTTTCCAGAACAGTTTGCGCCTCTCAGGGGCCCTGGAGCACTAGGGGACAAGCTGGGCTGGTGGAAGCCCTGAAGCCTCCTGAGGGCTCTGAAGAGGAGAAATTCCAGAATACCACAGCCTGAGGGGCCTCTCAGATCCTCCTCTCAGATCTTCCTCTTCATATGTGAGGAAAGTGAAGGCTTGGGAGTGCAAATGTCACTGAGACTGAGATAGGGCTGACTGTCCAGAGTCGAGTTTCAGAGAAGAGAGTTTTGGAAAAGGTCTCAGGCTGCCAGAGCAAGAGGAGGAAGCCCTGGGAAGCCAGAAGGTTGGAGCAGGTCTCCCAGGTGCCATGAAGGCGGTGCCCCGAGGGCCGGTGGGAAGGATGCCTGTGATTTTCTTTCTGATGCTGGAGGTGAGGGAGGCTGCAGTGCAGGGTTGGGGGTGACGGGTGTGCTTCAGGTGAGCCACATGGGGAGTGGACCAAGGCTGGCCTGGAAGAGATTGGGGAAGCTGAGGAGGGCCCCAGGGCCCTGCTGAGTGTAGTGGGTTGAATGGTGTCCCCCAGAAAGACATGTCCAAGTTCTAATCTCTGGAACCTGTGAATGTGACCTTATTTGGAAAAAGGGTGTTTGATGTAATTAAGTTAGGGATCTGGAGATGAGATCATCTTGGATTATTCAGGTGAGCCCTAAATCCAATGACAAGTGTCCTTATAGGAGATACACAGAGATGAAGGCCACGTGACCCCAGACAGAGACTGGAGTGATGCAGCCACAAGCCAAGGACCACTTGGAGCCACCAGAGGCTGGACAAGCCACTGAAGCATCCTCCCCAGCGCCTTTGGAGGGAGTATGGCCCTGCTGACACTGTGATTTCAGACTGGTGACTCTCCATACCAGTGTGAGAATATGTTTCTGTTGTTTTTGGCCACCCAGTTTGTGGAAGTCCTAGGAAACCCATCGGTGGGGGTGAAAATGGGCATGTTACAGAGATTCCTCCACTGCATGGGATGGTGCCAGGTGGGAAAGGAGGCTCACAGACTGGCAGGTGGAGTGCGGTGGGCTCAGGCTGGGTGGGCAGAAGGAAGCCCTGCAGAGGGGGATGGATGGAAAAGACTATGGGTGGGAGGTGGGGAGAAGCTTGGAGCTCTCAGGGGGATGGGAGAGCCAGGGTCCAGGAGGGGGCTCAGGAAAAGGGCACTTTCAGGACATGGCAGGTCCTGGGAAGAGACGCGGGAGGGGTGGCCAAGAAGGCAGATGGGGAAACCCCCAGAGCTGAGACTTTCTAGACAAAGAGGCTGACATGCTCAGGGAGGGGCATGCCCAGAGGAGTCATGGGCTATGTATGCCAAGTGGGTCAAAGACGAGCACTGCACCGATATCATCCACGAAGGAATCATTACTGAGGGCTCCTGTGGGCCGGACGTTGGTAAACGCTGTGCACAGCTTTTCTCGTGTAACTCTCACAACAGCTCGATGAGGGATTGTTCCCATTTTACAGGCGAGGAAGGTGAAGGCTGGGGGTAAGGTAGTTGCCCAGCTTGTAAGTGTCAGACCCTGACTGGAAGCCACGTGTCTGCCTGCAAAGCTGGCCTCCTTCTGAGCATCCTGTCCTGCCCTCGGGAGGCTCCTGGGGCAGCCTGTGGCCAGTGCGGGGTTGGATGGGGTGTGGATCGAGCACTAGGATGGGAGCCGGCCCAGGGGAGCGACGCTCACCCTGCCTTCTTGCCCTGCCTGGCCTGTCCCTCCCTCTCACCCCGCCTCAGAGACCACTGTCCCTCCCGCTAGACTCCCAGTCCATTCTGTCCCTTCCACGCCTGGGACCCCGCTGGGCTCAACTTCGCATCAACAACAGGCTCTTTCCCACTTCCGGCCTTGCCAAGAGAGTCAGCTCTAAAACTGCTCTTTGTCCTTTTTTTTTTTTTTTTCAAAAAATGTGTTTTTGATCAATTTTATAATAAAACCCAAACTGAATTCTTGAAAACAACAGCAATGAGAAATAATAAAAGAAAAAACTCTCAGCTCCAGGAAGTGCTGACTCCAGCACCATCCTCTCCAGCCCAAGCTGCAGCGCTGGTTCCCTTCCCTCTCTCCCCCCAAACCCTGCCTCCACCCACCCATGCACAACTCCTGGTACCAAGCCTCCTAAATAGCCTCTAGCCCCTTGGTCTCTGCCTGCTGCTGAGATCCTTCACCTCTGGAGAGGCTCTATGCCTCCCAACTGCTCTTCCAGCCTCCAGTCTGATTCCCCTCCATGCTGGTCCCCTCCGTGCATGCTCTCCCCAGAGGCTCACTCTGAAAGACAAATCTGACTTCATCAGTGTCCTTTACTCAGAGTTCATAGAGTCTTAACTCCTTACCACGGCATTCAAGGCTTCAATGTCCAGTCCCTGCTCGCCCCAGCTTCATACCCCACCAGGCACCTGACCCCCTGCCTTTGCATATGTTGGTCCCTCTCTCTGCTTGGGACACCCTTCTTCCACCTGTCCATCAAGATAATTCAACTCAATCCTCAAGACTCAACCCAATTAGTTCCCTCTTTTGATGGCCCTCTCCTGCCCTCCCCAGGCAACAGAGTGGCCCTCCTCCCCACTGTCATGACAACTGGGTGGAACCTGGTTCATTCATTCATCTGATACGTGTCCATTCCCATGCTAGGCACTGGGGCACAGCAGAAAACAGTACCGGCCCAGCCTCTGCCCCAGTGGACATTACTATCCCTGCTGCTGTTGCCCAGGTAGACCGTGAGTCCCCCAGGACAGGTGCCACCTGCCTGCACAGAGACGAGCTTGGTGCCCACAGGCAGTGTGTGCTCCTTAAATGTTTGTTGACTGAATGACCAACCGGATGAGTGAGTGAATAACCTTAACCCCTTCCAGCTTCCCCTTCCCCAAAGCTTTTCTATCTCCTTTTCTCTTTTAAGTAGTATTTTAATGGTTTTGGTGGTGGTTGCTCCAAAAATAGTACAGATGTATGTTTCTTCAAACAATTCAAAGAATGCACAGGTGTACAAGGAAAAAATGGTAGTCTTTCCCGGCCCTGCTCCCCCCAGCCCCCTGCATCAAGTCGACCTCACTGAAGCCGATGACATTAATCATTTGGCAGGTGCATTTCCACCACCCCAACACTTCATGACTCTAAATAAGTCTACATGCACCAAGAAAGTTCTTATGAAGATGAGTAATAGTAAATATATTACTTTGGCTCTTGCTTTTTTAACGTAAAAATATGCTAGGGACATCATTCCAAGGTCATATAAACAGAATTAACTTGATCTCTCCAACTGCTGTGTAATGTTCCCTGTGGATGTTTAATACTTTGTTTAAATGGTACTCTATGGACACTTTGGCCTTTTTTTTTTTTTTTTTTTTCTGTAACAAGGAATGCTGCAATAAGCCTCCTGCTACACATCTTTGAGTTCTGGTTGGGTTTCTCCAGGGTTTAGGATAAAGCCCCCGAAGCAGAGTCACTGGGTCAAAGGGGATATGCATGTGAATTTTTAATAGGTCTTGCCATTTTACTTCCTCAAACAGTCAGAGCAATTCACAAGACTCCAGGAGTGTATGAAAACGTGAGTTCCCCATACCCTGGCCAATCCTAGATGTTATCAATAGTCTAAATCTTTGCCCGTATCATGGGCAAAAAATGACATCTAATTGTTTTGAAATTGCATTTCCTGAATACATCTTTTCATGCAATGGTTGGCCTTTTTTTATTTCCTCTTCTGTGAGTTTTTGCCAGTTTTCAATTAAAAAATCACCTTGTAGGAACTTTTTAAACATTATCGATATTAATTCTTTGTTGTATGTGTTGCAAATATTATAATCCCATGTAATAATCATCTTTTGCCATACAGAAGTTTGTATATGCTTAAATGATTTTTAACCCCTTATTACAAGAATTTGAAAACATACTCAAAAGTAATGAGAACGATATAAGGAACTCCCAGTGTACCTACCTCTGAGCTCCAACAGTGATCAAGATAAGGATAAGGCTAATTTTTCCCCCAGTATTAAGTTTTCCTATTGACGTTGCTTGTGGTGGTTTGTTTTGCAGAAAAAAAATTTTTTTTGTAGTCAAATTTATCTTTTGTCTTTTCTTTTGAGGCTTCAGGTTTTGTATAATATTTATAAAGGACTTCCCCACTCTGGGATTTAAAAAAAAATTCTCCCATGGTTTCATTCAGTAGTTATAAAACATGATTTGTTTTTCATGGTGGGATAGTATTTCATTATATGGGAAGACCATAATTTACTCAACCAATCACCTATAGCTGCATATTTGGGCTATTTCTGATTTTTCCTGAATTATAAGTAATACAAGGCAGTAAAAGCCTTGTCCATGAATATTCTAGTTCATCAGGCTAAATTCCTGAAAGTGAACTTCATTTCCATCGCCAAACTGCCCTCCAGAAAGTCGGGTTGCATTTCTGCCACAGTGGCTTGTGTATTACTCTCAGAATGCCCTCAGAGCCTAAAGCAGAAAGGCAGGGACCCAGAATGGAAGATTCTCTTCTGGCCTGATTGAGCCTTTCTTTGGCTTGTCAGCCATAGAGAGGATTATGTCAAATATGCTAGAGGAGGGGGCCAGGCAGCATGAGACTGGAGGCCCAGAGTAGCTGCTAGGGTATCACTCAGAGCCAACTTTTACTTCACATACAATTCTATACTCCAATAAACTTGTGACCTGGCTTTTCAGAGCACAGGAACAAATGAGAAAGGGGAAGCAAGGCTGCTACTAAGAGCACCCTAGCCCACTTGTGCTGTTTCTAAAGGAAGAGAAAGTGCATGTCAGTCAAAAAGCAACCACTTTGGACCATGGTGATGCAGTGCTAAACTGTCCCACAGATCCCAGTAATGGATGAGGGAGAGTCAATTAGACTGGGTGATCTCGAAATTTGCTTCTAAACCTGAGATTCTGGAAGGTATCTTGAACTTTGTGGTAGGCAGAGTAATGCCCCCTCCCTGAAGATGCTCTTGTCCTAATCCCTGGATTCTGTGAATATGCTTTGCTATGTGGCAAAGAGTAATTAAAATTGCTATCAGTTAACCGTAAAATAGGGAGATTATCTTGGATTATCAGGGTGGACACAATGTAATCACAAGGATCCTTAAAAGCAGATGCAGGAGGCCAAAGAAGAGTTAATGTCAGAGTGATACAATGTCAGAACGACTGGATAGGCCACTGCTGGCTTTGAAAATGGTAGGGGACCACAAGCCAAGGAATGTGGGCAGCCAGAAAAGGCAAAGAAATGGATGTTCTGTAGAGCCTCCAGAAGGAAGCCCTGTGGACACCCTTGAATATAGCCTAGTGAGATCCATCTTGGACCTGACTTACAACACTGTAAGATAATAAGTGCGTTGTTTTAAGTTTGTGTTAATTTGTTACAACAGCCATAGGAAGGAAATACAAATATCGTCTGGTACTGCCCAGTAAAAAAGATACCCAGAGAAGAGGAGTGCCCTGCCCCTGGCCGCACAGCCTCTGGAAGCAACATACTCCTGGCTCTGGTCTTTATTTTATTTTATTTTTTTTGCTAGGTCCTGCTGCTTCTCTGCCTTCTTAATGATGAGCCCCAGGTATCACGAAAGTTAAATTCTGTGCTGCCGACATTCAGTTATCTGGAACAGCCATCTCCGGGGGATGCCCAGTTTATTTTTTTGAATGAGTGGGGCTCCCCCCACCCCCCGCGCCCCAACTCGAAGGTCGAGGCTTTGTGTCCCTCCCCCAAGGGCAGGTGCTGTCCAGATGGGGGGGCGGGGCCCTGGGGCTCCGGCCACAGCGGGGCTGGGGGGCGTAGCGGGGTGGGGTGTGGAAGCGGGAGACCTGGAACCGAAGAGCAATTCCAGGGCCTGCGGGCCGGCCGTCGTTGGAGCGGCTCCCCATCTAGGATGCTCCTGGGAGGCTGCGGGCAGGCGAGGGAGGAGTCCAGGCGGAGCTGCGGGGGGGCAGAGATTAACCCGGGAGTAGTGGTCGGGTCAGGTTACTTCCCTTTACAAAGAAGGGGAAAGGAGGAGTCAGGTCCTGGTGGGCAGTGTCCGTGGCTGATCCGGATCGTCGTTCGGGAGAGAAGGCTCCGAGCAGGTCAGGGTCGGGCGCCCTGGCGGCCACAGGCAAGTGGAGCGCGGTGGAGAGGGTCTGCGGGGCGCGGAGGGGCTGCGGGGCAGCTGCGGGGCGGCAGCCACAGTGAGGAAGGGACATTGGCGCAAGCGCGCGCAGAGACCCCGACGTCCCTGCCGACTCCCCCTTCTCAGACCGGTACACTGAGGTCCAAGGAGAGCGAAGAATTCTTTTGGCTGAGATCCCGCTATGATCTCGCGGCCGAGTTGGTTCCGCAGCGGGCCTATCAGCCGGGCAGGGGGCCGCCCACCTGGAGAGGTGGTCCCCAGGGCGGGGAGGGAGGCTGCCGGCGCCTCTGGGGGAGGGCAGATGGAGAGACCCCGCTGGTGCAGCGGAGTCTACCCCGCTGGGGTCTGAGGCAGGGTGGTGTGGGGACAGAGGTGCGAGCGTGGTGACTATGAGGCACCGCAGCTCAGACTCTTAGTGGTGGGGAGGAGCCAAAGATGAACGGAATCCCGGCCAGCCTTTGGGGTCTATACAGCCCCCAGAGGAGGACGGGGGTGGGGTGGTCCAGGGTCAAGGCCGCAGCAGGAGTCCCCCTTAGCTAACCTTGGACGTTTTGCCTCCGTCCAAAGCCCTCCCCGACCGCTTAAAGGGAATTCCCGCTGAACAAGCGTCGTCTCCCTTGCTCCTTACAACCCCATAGTTCGAGGGTTCTCCTGAGGCAGGAACGGAGCGCCGGCTCCAGCACTCCCTGGCAGCCGAGACGATCAATGCGCCTACTGCAGCCCGCACTTGTTCTGGGGAGGGGTCCTCCAGATGAGCCAGTGGGGCCCTAACTCTGCACCTCCAAACCCCCAGCAGTGCAGTGGTCACGGGTGCCCCAGTTGGGTCATGCCTTGGGTTTTGTAACTTGAATCCGCCTCCTCCCTCCAACCCAGCCCAGGGACTGCACCAACCAGGCAGTGTGGTTGAATGGTCAGAGCACTGTTCTCAGTCAGGCCTAAGGTATGATTATGGCTTAGTCTCTGAGTCTCTAACTGACCTGGACCTCTCTGGGCCATGCCTTATTCACCTGTAAAAGCAGAGTCTTGGACTAGATGGGCCCTCCCGTTGGTTGTCTGTGTTTGAGGAGCTGGCTGTAGATATGTGAGGTGGGGGAGGGGAGAAATGAGGGCATGGTCACACGGAAGTGGAAATGGGCCTCCAATCCACCAAAGATCCCTTTTGGACACATTGGGGGCAGGGGAGGTGGGGAAGGCAGGGTGCCTCGCCCCTCTCTGGCAGTGGGCTGGCATCCTCCACTAGCTCACCTCCCTAAAAAGCCCTAGGGTAAAGCTAGACTATCAGTGGAAGAAAGCTTACCCCAGAGAGCTGCTCCCACTTCACAGATGGAGAAACAGGCTCAATGGCGTGAGACAGACCAGCCGCCTGCCCTGTGATTACCCCAGAGCCTTCTAGGGAGTGGGGCATCAGCTCCTTCCCACTTCCACAACCCTTAAGCCAAGTCCTCCAGCCCCTTTGCTTCAAGAGTTTTATTGCTAAGCATTCTGAGAAGACAGGTGGGGGGTCCCCACGTGGGAAGGCATCAATCAGGGTATTGGAATGGGGCCTACTTCCTGGGC
The DNA here is from genome assembly GCF_949752795.1 of Hyperoodon ampullatus. NCBI lineage: Eukaryota > Metazoa > Chordata > Mammalia > Artiodactyla > Ziphiidae > Hyperoodon > Hyperoodon ampullatus. The sequence continues at coordinate 37,819,206 of NC_136916.1, forward strand.
CTCTGGCTCTGGTGGAAAATCCAGGACCCCATGCTGGCGGCTATTCGAGAGTCTAGGAGGGATGGCAGGGACAGTAGGCCAGCTGTTCACACTGAGTCCCCTGGGTGCCTTCCTTCACACAGGGCAATAGCCATCACCTCCAGCCTGGGCCCAACCCTGGGTGTCCGTCATTGGAGACGCTACAGTAGTTCGGCTGCACCCTTGAAGGCAAGCCAGGGTCCTCCACAGAGACCTGTGTCTGGTAGCACAGCGCTCCCCCTCTGATAAGAAGTTCCACTTGCTAGAACCAGCCCCTGCTCCCGGTCCTGGTCTGGGGGCAGGGAGTTCATGGCCCCTCTGTAGAGCCCCCAAGCTGACTTCCACCAGGTTCCCAGTCTCTCAGCTATTCCTTGCAGCAGCCACTCCTGCCCCATGTCCCTTAGTGTGCCTCTAAAATTCAGAAGAAGGGACACACAGTTCCCCTAAAAGATGATCAGGTCTTTCATCCTGCCCAGATTGGCCTTCCTTAACTTGTTGTCATGTGTTGTTATGTTGAAAGGTGTGTGTCTCCTCCTGTGGTCTTTTAACCCTCCTGGGCACTGCATAGTAGGAAATGTGGGGAGCTGTATGAGAGGATGCTTTGGGAGACACATATAGTTAAGCAATAGAAACTGCCACTAACTAGCTGTGTGACCTTGGGCAAGTCACTTCTCTGTGCCTTGGTTTTCTCAACAGCCAAATGGTGGTGATTATCCTGATGGTGATTATCTGTTCAGTTACACAGATGGGAGTTTACAGACAGGATCCACAGCCCAGAATGGCCCTTCAGAGGCTGGTGTACTTCCCCGACTCCAAGAGGGCCCCTTCTGCTCCTTCGCTCCTGAGTGCCCTTGCATTGGGCTTCAGAGGCCAAAACAGGAGCTGACTTCCCATTAGGGCCTTCTGCGGTTCTCACAGGATGGACAATGTCCAGGGCTCCCAGAGGAAGCACCCTGGGGGCTGGCCCAGGCCCAGCCTCATGCAGCTGTGGGTGGAGACCTCAGAAGTCTGGGAGAAGGCCAGGGGCTGGAGGGGCCAGAATGTGCCCTGCACTGGGGCCCCAGCCTCATCCCTGCTCCTAACTCGCTGCTCCTTCAGAGCAGACAGATGGGCTTCAGGTTGTTCCATAGCTCCCAGCCTGCCCAGCCCTGCAGCTGAGGAGGATAGGGCGGGGAGGTGTTGAGCGAGCATGAGCAGCAGCTTACCCCAAGACCCAGCGATCTGTGAGGGAGCCTGGACTGCACAGTTGTTTGCCTGACTGCTGGTCCTGGCTTTCCCCACTACAGCCCCTCCCAGGCTCCTGGCGTCATGTTTGAATTCAAGGCAACTTGTACCCCCATATCTGAGATAAGGCTGACTTTTCCCATTCAATTAATGTCTTCTACACGAGTGGCTATGCCTCAAATATTCGCTAACATGATTGTTGTCAACCTTATTTATTTTTTTAAATTTAGAACTTTTGTTCCCAGACCAAAACATAGGCAGGGCAGAAATATATAAACCCATAGATGGGAAGGCTGCTTTGGTTGAGACTGGGGCTGGGTACTCAGCTTCTCCCCCATCAAGAAATGAGTGGTAAAAGGAATGCACACATTCTGCTCGCCTGCAGAAATCTTCCACTCCAAAGACAGTCTGCAGGTGATGCCACCCCAGAATCATACAAGGTGGAGCAGTGATTCCCCAAGTGAGTGCAGCTAAACAAGATGATTTTAGTAGCTACCTAGATGAATAGTTTTAAAATCAATAGTCATAAACTGAAATGTGTATCAGAAAAAATATAACGTAATACATCCAACCATGACTTCATGGTCGTTATTGCTCAGAAGGAGAGTAAGTAGTGAGTTTATTTAAAGAAAAATGTAAACTAAATAATGTACAGGAGGATCACAGATACGGCAAAACTCACAAAAGTGGTTTGTATGCACAATCTAGGAGCCCAAGAAGGAATGTGAGGCATAGAGGGGAAATCTGTGCCGAGGATCCAGGGTCTGAATTAACGCCGAGTTTGGTCTTTAACCACTGCCTCTCGTTTTCTTATGGCTGCTCCATTTCGCAAGCATGTGTTACCTGCCTGCTGTGTACTAGGTGCTTGCCTGGTATGGAGGATACCATCCTCGTGGCGCTGAATCTTGGGGGTGCTGGGAGAGCTGCCCCGGGATAGCATTGCTGAAGTGAGCTTCCAGGATGAGTGGGTGGTATGTGAGGGAAAGACAGAAGCTGTCCAGGCCCAAAGAGAAGCTTGGGGTGAGGGTGAGGGTGAGGGTGGAGTGGGGGTGGAGGAAGGAAGAGATGGTGGGCTTGAGAAACCAAAAGAGGCCAGTGGGGCAGAGCAACAGGGGGAGAAGGCTTGAGATGAGACCAGAGAATCATTGGAGGCTAGATCACACTGGATCTATAAGCCAAGCCAAGTTCTATAAGCCTTGCCTATAAGCCAAGGCAAGGATTGTGGACATTGTCATTCATTTAGCCAGTGTTGAGCTTCTGCCCTGTGCTAGACATGGAGGGGTGTACAAAGTCACAGAGGCTTCCCTTGAGGTGCCTAGGTCTAGTGAGAAGCTTTTGAACACATAGATGGCCTTAAGTGCTGTGATAGAGGTGTGAACCAGAGGCCAGGGAAGCACCCGGGGGAAAGGGGCTGCCTGTTCATGAGAAGGTAGTGATGTTTGAGCTGGGTTTTGAAAGATGAGTAGGAGTTTGACAGGAGGGAGAGGAAGGGCATTCCTGGCAGTGGAAACAGGATGGGTAAAGGCACAGAGGTATGAAAAAGTCCAGGGAGTTTGGGGAAATACCCACAACTGGAGCCACATTGGGCATTGGAAAGAGGAGAGGCCAGAGGGTCAAGTCCACAGAAGGTTTTCAGGCTCAAGCCAGAGCTGAGGTTTCATTCCACAAGCAGTGAGGAGCCAGAGACCAGGTTCAAGCAGGAGAGGACGATCCCTCTGCCAAGGTGTGCGGGCAGGTTGGGTGACAGGGGAGAAGAGCATGGTTACTGCTACCCAGTGGGGTGTGGAGATGGCCATGCCTGGGCCTTGGCAGGGGGCTGGAAGAGGGATCCCTTTTTATTATCAGAGAATGTGGGGGCTGTGGAGCATGCCCCTCTATGTGCCCCCAGCCGGGGCTGGCACAGTACCCAGAACAGGGACCTCTCATTACAGAGCAATGGGCTGCCTGCTGTGCCAGCTTTGAAGACCAAAGGCCCTTTCCAAAAGGATAAAGATCCCAGCCAGCTGGGCCCACGGGCTGTGTCCAAAGCAAACAGGAAAAGGCCATGGTGGGCCAGGCAGGGACTCTTTCTTTGTTTGGAGTAGAGATTAGGCCAATCAGGCTTATGTGTCTTTTTGCTGCAAACGTGGGTGAGGGCTGCAGGTCCTACAGAGTGAAACTTGTTGCAAGGGGATGCATGACCCCTGGGTGCCAGCCTTCAGGGGTACAACAGAGATGGCTTTCCTTGGCAAATTCTAGCCCTGATGAAGGGAGACTGGAAGCACATACTTCTCACTCTCAGTCACCCTCAGGGGCTGCCGCTCCCTCTGTCACCATGCCCAAGTTGGGGCCCTCCCTCGGTACTTGGCTTCCCACTCTTGCCCCTTGGCCATCAGCCCAGGCCTAATAGGGGTGGCTGTAGGTCACTGCCATGGGAAGTCCAGACTGCCCAGACCAAGGCCCTGGGGGGCAGGTCTCTAGAGAGAAAGAGGGAAGTGCTGACGGCTCAGAGCACCCTTGAGCCCAAAGATGGGCACCCAGGATTCCCCTGAAGACCCTATACAGGGATGCCTGAATGAATTAACCTATGAATACTTACCATCCATGCATGCATTTGTTTACCAAGCCTCCAGGCAGGCTCAGGGGTTGCTGGGCCAAGCCAGGGCAGGGAGTGGCCAATGAATGAGGAGCTGACAGACGAGATGAGGGAGGAGACAAGCGTGGGCCCTGAGATGCATTTGGCCCTAGCAAGAGTCTTGCCTGTCTGCCATGGTTGGAGGAGGGCTCAGAGAAGTGGGTAGACAATTCTCCTAGGGCTAAGTGGGAGTGGAGACAGGCGTGGAGATGGGCTGCAAAGACTCCAATAAGGAGTGACTCCTGAATTGACTCACTCATTCATCCATGCACCCATTCACGCCTGTGTGCATTCACTCGGCAAATATGTATTGAGCAGCTACTATGTGCCGGGCACCGTGCCTAGTGCCAGTGAGCAGAAGCAGCCAAGGACCTGCTCTCATGGGGCCTGCCGTTGGTGGGGGAGACAGGCAACACTCAAGTCATCACCACACAGATCAAATGGAAAATTGTGCTGAGTTATAGGGCTTTGAAGAAGAGGTTTGTGGTTCTAAGGGGCCTGACCTAGTCACAGAGGTCAGGGTGTCTTCTCTGAGAAAGACTTGAAGGATAAATAGGAAGTAACCAGGGCAAGAAGGGGGAGAAGATGATCCAAGCAGAGGGAACTGCACATGCAAAGGTCCTGTGGTGGAGGGTCTGGGTGAAGGCCAGAGTGGCTGGAGTTCTGCAACAGAGGGGAGTGTGGTGAGAATGAGGTTGGGAAGTGGGCCAGCTGATAGCACTTGAACTTGTGGGTGTCTTTAGAAGATTTGGTCTAAATTCCAAGAGCAAAGGGAAGGTTTTAAGCAGTGGTGCAAAATGATCCAATTTGTGTAGCAAACTAGTTTGAGGGGGCCCAAGTGGAAGTGAGGAGTCATGAGGGTCCAGCAGTGCTCACATAAAAAATGACAGTGGTTTTGACCAAGGACGTGGTGAGATTGGGGGGCAGGGTGAGTTGGATGTTGGGGTGAGGGTCTGGTGATGTTGAGGTCTGAAGAACTGGGCTGGTGGATGGGAAGGGTGATGATGAACATCATATTCCTGTAAGAACATATTATATTGAGCATGATAAGTAATATCTTCCTTTCTACCAAGGATAGAATGGTTGACCTCTGAGTAAGAAAGAAGGGAAGGATTTTCAGGTTCTACTATATGGTATTTAATATGTTTTCTCATTAAATCTGTTCAACAAATCTGAGAAGTAAATACTATTATTTATGTATGAGGAAAGGGGTCTCAGAAAGGTAAAATTACCTGCCCAAGGTCATGGCTGGGAAGAGGTTAAGCCTCCAGCAGCCTCCTCTCTTAAAAAAAGAAAAAAAAAAAAAAAAAGACAAAACAACTTATTTCATTCTTCTCAGTGAGCTTATAATTGAGGAAAAAGTTTTTGGCAGAAGGGAAAGGGAGGGGAACCTGGAAGAACTCCCTGCTCTGAAAGAATGCAAGGGAGGCTGGGGCCATGTCACTGAGGAGCCCTGGGCATCCATCCAACCACAGGGGTGAACCAATGTGTTCTTGACCTGAGCCAGAAACCAACTCTCCCTTTCTCTTCATCTCCCACCTCCCTGCTCCTGGGAAGTCCTTCTAACCTCCTGGACCTAACCTCGATCCTCCTGTTCTGGTGCCCATTGTCTCAGCTTGCAGGCAGATCCAAGCCACCTGGCCGCTCCCTCTCCCCGCTGGGCACGAAGCCTGACGCCTGCCCTTCAGCCCTCGGTGGGCTCCCAGGAAGGCTGCAGCCTGTAACCGGACAGTTTGCTCCCAGCAGGTACCCCTGAGCTGCACTCCGCACACTGTTCCTGGATCTCCTCTCCGAAACCTGGGCAGAGTGTGTTCCCACCCAGTCCGGTGACCTTCGCCTGTCTGAGCCCTGGTTAATTTTTGCCCAGTCTGCAGGCTGTGGGGCTCCTCCCCTTCAGGGATATAAGCCTGGCCCGAGGCTGTCCTGTGCCTCACCTATCCTGAGCCTCCCCAAGTTCCCTCCGCACCCTCACCATGGCCAAAGGATTCTACATATCCAAGGCCCTGGGCATCCTGGGCATCCTCCTGGGCGTGGCGGCCATAGCCACCATCATCGCTCTGTCTGTGGTGTATGCCCAGGAGAAGAACAAGAATGCTGGGTGTGCCACCACCGTGGCCCCTACGAGCCCCACGACCCCTACGAGCCCCACGACCCCTACGAGCCCCACGACCCCTACGAGCCCCGCGACCAGCCTGACCACCACCATCACCGCGGCCACCACCTTGGATCAGAGCAAGCCGTGGAACCGATACCGCCTACCCACGACACTGTTGCCCGACTCCTACAATGTGACACTGAGGCCCTACCTCACTCCCAATGAGAATGGCCTGTATATCTTCAAGGGCACAAGCATCGTCCGCTTCATCTGCAAGGACCCCACTGACGTCATCATCATCCACAGCAAGAAGCTCAACTACAACACAACCCAGGGGCACATGGTGGCCCTGCGGGGCGTGGGGAACTTCTCGGTCCCCAAAATCGACAGGACCGAGCTGGTAGAGCCCACGGAGTATCTGGTGGTGCACCTCAAGGGCTCGCTGGAGGCAGGCAGAATGTACGAGATGGAGAGTAAATTTCAGGGGGAGCTGGCCGACGACCTGGCAGGCTTCTACCGCAGCGAGTACATGGAAGGCAATGTCAAAAAGTAAGTTAGAGCCAGGTCTGCTGGGTGGGGGCAAATCCTAGGTGCTGAGGCAGAGCTGGACCCTGGGAGCCAAGGAAGGGCTTGGGTTCGGGGCCTTTGAACCTTCGGGAGTCCTTGGCTGGCCCATCACTCCATCTGCAGCTCCGGTAGAGCAGCTACCAAGACAATCGACCCTTTCCCGGAGGGCTCCTCTATACTTTATTAGGGAGTGGGGATGAGAGATGAAATTGCCCCTTGGATAGATAGGAAAACAGGCTCTGAGGAGAGAAATTTGCCAAGGTTTCCCAGCCAATACAGGGATGGAACCTGCCAGGACTTTGACCCTGAGTCCAGAAGGAGCTCTGCTCTCCCATGTCAGCTGGCCTGTCGGCCTGGAGACGGCCTGGGGGAGGTGGGGAGGGCAGGGATTAGGCCAGGCAGCATCTGTGCACCCCCTCCCTGCACACCCAGCAACACCCTACAGCCCCATCCCCACACACCCACACGGGCACAGGCATTAAGCTGGCATACCCTCTAACCCCCGCTTCGGGCAGGGTGCTGGCCACGACACAGATGCAGTCTACAGATGCCCGGAAATCCTTCCCGTGCTTTGACGAGCCGGCCATGAAGGCCAGATTTAACATCACCCTCATCTACCCCAAGGAACTCACGGCCCTGTCCAACATGCCGCCCAAAGGTGAGAAGGTCTGGCTGGGGCCACACATCCTTGGAAAGGAGACCCCCAGGGCTGGGGCACAGGGCAGGGAGAGGGCACAACCCCACATGCCTGCATGCTCCCTGCCCAGGTCCCAGTGTCCTGCTTGCAGAAGACCCCAACTGGAGCATCACTGAGTTTGAAACCACACCTGTAATGTCCACATACCTTCTGGCCTACATCGTGAGTGAGTTCACGAGTGTGGGTACAAGGGCACCGAACGGCGTCCAGGTATGGAGCTGAGGCCACCTATCCTTCCTCGGGATTGGTCCTGGCCTGGGAGATATTCCTATTTATCCTCATCTTTGTCCCAGCCCCTGAGTTGCTAGGCAGTGTTTGAATCCCAGTTCTGAGTGATCTTGGGCAAGTGCCTTAGGTTCTCTGACCCTCCGTCTCTGCATCTGAAAAGTGGGACCCTCCTCATGAAGGGAGTTCCTGACTCCTGGGTGCCAGACAGATGGTGTCTATGGCTATTGTTATTCCCCAAAGGCCACTGCCCGTGACTCAAAGCTCTGAAGAGACACCCCTGCCCTCTCCTCCGCTGACCATGCCTCCCAGTTTAACCTAGTTGGTCCCCCAGCCTGCCAGGCTTTGGGACTCGGCCCACCTGCACCAGGACCCAAGAAGGGCCCCTGACCTACCTCTGTCTTCTTTGCAGATCCGGATCTGGGCTCGGCCTAATGCAACTGCAGAGAACCATGGCATTTATGCCCTGAACGTGACAGGTCCCATCCTAAACTTCTTTGCCAGTCATTTTGATACACCCTACCCACTCCCAAAATCTGGTGAGTGAGGTACCTCACATTGGGGGGAAGTGGATGGGTCTCCCCCCATAGCCCGAGGCCATCCCACCAACAGCCTGGACTCCCCAGACCAGGTTGCCTTGCCCGACTTCAACGCCGGTGCCATGGAGAACTGGGGGCTGGTGACCTACCGGGAGAACGCGCTGCTGTTTGACCCACAGGCCTCCTCCATCAGCAACAAAGAGCGGGTTGTCACTGTGATTGCTCACGAGCTGGCCCACCAGGTAGCCCCCCAATCATGGGGAGTGCAGACAAAGAATGAGGGGGGCTCTGGGAGGAGACGGCACAAGTTGTGGCTCCGTCCTTGGCAGCTGAGAAGGGAAGAGTTCCACCTGGTAGGGTGTCAGAGAGGAGAGTCATGATGATGTCGGTGAAGCCGAGCTCAAGACTGGCACACTGGGAACACTCGGTGAAGGGTAGCTCTGGGTACCGTTAGTGACCGCAAGGCCCGAGTGGCTTGCCGGACTGACCTCCCCTCCCCCACAGTGGTTTGGGAACTTGGTGACCCTGGCCTGGTGGAATGATCTTTGGCTGAACGAGGGCTTTGCCTCCTACGTGGAGTACCTGGGTGCTGACTATGCAGAGCCCACCTGGAACCTGGTGAGCCCGCTGCCCAGGGATATCTGGGGTCTGGGATGGGGGAAGACTTGGGTCACCCCCTCCCAGGCCAGTCTCCTGATGGCTGCTGGGGATTTGCAGAAAGACCTCATGGTGCCGAACGATTTGTACCATGTGATGGCTGTGGACGCGCTGGCCTCCTCCCACCCCCTGACCACCCCTGCCGACGAGGTCAACACACCCGCCCAGATCAGCGAGATGTTTGACTCCATCTCCTACAGCAAGGTGCTGCCCAGCCCCCATGCTGGTCCTGAGACAGTAGGGGTCATGGGAAGGGAGGTGGGGTCTCGGCCCACAGGGGCCCACCAAAGCCAGGGGCTCCGGGAGCACCTGTCCCCGCCCGATGGGGACACAGGGTCTCCTGCTGGCTCGGCGCAGCCTTCTGAGCCCCCTCTTCTCCACCAGGGAGCCTCGGTCATCAGGATGCTTTCTGAGTTCCTGACTGAGGACCTGTTCAGGAAGGGCCTGGCGGTGAGTACCCTTGGCCAGCCATAGGGTGGGAGGTGTTTCTTCCAAGCCCCGGCCTACCACAGAGGCTGAGTGGTAGACCCTGGGGCAGCAGCTTTACCCTCACTGTGCCCTGTCTTTCCACAGTCCTATTTGCATGCCTTTGCCTATCAGAACACCACCTACCTGGACCTGTGGGAACACCTGCAGATGGTCAGTAACAACCAGCCCCCCTGAAGCCATTCTGTGGGGGTCCTGAGATGCTGAAAGTCCCTGGGGGCAGCACACGTGTAAGAGAATGTGCCCAGCTCCACTGCTTACCCTCCCAGGCAGACCATCTGGAGGCTTGGTTGCTCATCTGTAAAATGGGCGCAATGATGGCTCCTTGAAGGAGGTGTTATGAGAGCCTGGGTCACGAGCCCTGGCAGGCAGCCCCCCTCACGCTACAGTGAGCTCTGTGAGGGCAGCTGAGGAGTGCCGTCATCTGAGTAGCGAGGAAACGGGCTCTTGTGGTTCCCAAGCCCAAGCCTTCCTCTCCCTGGAACTTTGGAGCCAGTCATTCACCTACTCAGCATTCCTGGCTGCCGGGCGCCCCGGCTTGCCCCTCTCAGACATGACTTTGCACACACCAGCACCCTCGGCGCGCTCTCTGACCCTCCTATCCAGCCTCACCTTGCATTCCTGTCCATTCAGACCCTGAGTGACCCCTGTCTTTGGGCAAACCCTCTGACCACGCCCACCCTCCCGCCTGCCCCTCCTCCCCACCTCTCTTGAGACTCTCCCCATCATCCCCCATCATGTCCTCTCCTTCGTGGCAGCCCCCACCCCTTCTCTGTGGCCCTGGTCAGCCCTACTGATCCCCCCATATGCCTGTGCTCCATGACCAGCCTGACCAGGGAGGGGAGGCCCAGGGCCTTGTCACAGAGTCACAGCTGGGCTCCAGGGCCCTCCTGGCCAGTCTCCAGCCCGACATCCATCTGCCACAAGGCCGGTCCACCTCCCACACCTCCCATAGCGTCAGTCCCTCCCCTCCACTTCCACTGTCTTCCTTGCCCAGCCTCAGTTTCCAGCGCCTTCCTTTCTTCTGAAGCCAAGCCCTCCTCCACACCAGCACCCCTCCAGCTCCATCTGCCCCTCCCTCTTTCCCTGAGCCCCTTCCCTCTGCAGCCCCCCTAGAGACGCCCTCTCCCTCAGCTTGCACCTTCTGACAGGGTCTTCTGCCCTCTATTTACGCTGTTCTTAGTTTTTTATTTTCTCAGTTATTAATAGATGTGGTTGGTTTTTTTGTTATTATTATGAAAGCAATGCACACACATGGAAAGAGATGAAAAAAGATTTAAGACAATAACAACCACCCTAAGCCCATCCCCAGACCCTCATCCAGGTGCGTTTCCTTCACATCGCCATGACCCTCTCCTTCGCGCTGCCTATGACATGGGGACACTGGTTTTCCTTCCTCTCTGTCTCCTCTCCCTGCCTGTCCTCCCGGGTTTGTTCAGGCTGAGCCATGGGCATCCTGGGTGCCCCTTCCTGACACACACCCACCTGAGGTTGGATCACAGAATGGGAGGCCACATAGATTTGCTTAATCAAAGTGGAATGAACCAGAGGCTGGGAAGCTCTTGGCTCATCCAGCACTGGGCAGCCGAGGAGACAGAGAGCCGGGCTGGGACCCCAGCTCCTGCCTCCCAGCCCAGTGCTCCTCCACTGCCTCCCAGCAAAGTGGTACCACTAAGGGGAGGCCAGGGTGCAAGGGGAGAGTGGGTGGGTGGGAGAATGGCAGTCGCTGATGGCCGCACCATATCTCTCTGCCCAAGGCTGTAAACAATCAGTCGGCCATCGTGCTGCCAGACACCGTGCATGCCATCATGGACCGCTGGACCCTGCAGATGGGCTTCCCCGTCGTCACCGTGAACACCAAGACAGGGGACATCTCCCAGAAGCACTTCCTCCTTGACCCCGAGTCCACCGTCACCCGCCCCTCAGAGTTCAAGTGAGCAGATGAGGTCACTGAGACAGGCGTCCTAGTGAGGGTTCTGAGGGGCAGTTGCTCTGGGACCCTCTGACCATAGCAGGGCCTGGCCTGCTGTGGCCCTGCCATAGTGGCTGTAGACAGTCTCCCTCCTGGGCCAGGAGGATGGGGGCGTTTAGTGCCAGAGTTGGGCAGAAACTGGAAGTCCGGGCAAGGCTGTTCTTTGCTGGCAGTGCCCAAGAGCTGCCATTTCTCACATCTGGCCTCTTGTTGCAGCTACCTCTGGATTGTTCCCATCTCATCTATCAGAAATGGCAGCCTACAGGGCCACTACTGGCTGCAGGGCAATGCAACAGGTAATCCAGCCCTGCCCTAGTGGACAGCAGCCCCATCCCATACTCCCAGCTTCTGGCTCATGTTCTGGGGTTATGGCAGGCCTCAGCCAGGGCTTCCTTCATCGTTTCATTCAACAAATGGAGCCAGCGTCTTTGGTTCTAATTTCTACGCTGTGTGACCCTGGCCAAGTTACCATCTCTCTCTGGTCTCCATTTCCCCATCTATACAATGGGGCTAGGAACAATATCTACCCCATTGAGTTGTGTGAAGGTTAAAGAAGAGGATTCCCATGAAATGTTTAAAACAGTGCCTGGCACATAGTATGAGCAGTCCTACTCTGCCAGGCACTGAGGAAACCAAGGTCAAGGCAAGTCATCCTCTGCCTAAACCAAGGCTGTAGATGAAGGGAAGGAAGACAAGCAGTTCAGACGTTCCAGAGCTGTGCTGAGTGCTTTAACAGAGGCATATGTGGCCTCTGGGGTACTGGGGCAGGTGGGTAGGGAGCAGGGAATAGGGAGCTTCAACTTCATGGAGAGGTCAGGAAACCCTTCCTGGAGGAGGTGAGCTGAGTCAGAGTAAGAGCAGGAGTTCGCCAGGCTAATGGCAGCAGAGAGAAGCAGTCCAGGCAGAGTCAATAGCAAGTGCAAGGCTTGAGGTAGGAGAGAGCTCGGGGACTGAGTGTGGCTCGGGCAGAGGTGCGCCCTCAGTGAAGCGGGTCCCTGCAGGCTGCAGGAGACAATGGCTATGTCCTCGGGCCAGGAGGAGCTGGGACAGGTGGGAAGTGGGAAAGCCATTGGGTCTGACCTGCAGGTATGGAAGGATCCTCTCTGGCTGCCAGGAGAAAGGGTGGAGGGAGAGCCGTGAGGAGGGGGCACGGAGCCCCCAGGAAGAGATGAGCAGTGCTGGGGGGCTAACTGGATGGGAGGCACTGCCTGGGTGCGATGGCGCTGTTACAAGCGGAGAGGTGGGAGGAGGAGGGGGTGGAGGGGGAGAGGCCCCCTGGGGAGTTGAGTCTGAGTGGCGGGGGGTGTGCCGATGGAGTTGTCCTGGTGGATGCCACTGGCCCGGCCACACAGAGCCTGTGGGAGGCAGGGCGGCCACTGAGGTTCAGAGATGGTAAATGGTCTGTCCGAGGTCCCCGGCCAGAGTCGGGCCCCGGCAGCCAGTCCTACCCCTCTTCTCCGCCCCCCTCCTTGGCGTTGGCCCAGCGGCGTGAGGGCCGGCTGCTGCCAGGCTGCAGTGGAGGCTGCTCTGCCGAGGCCTGGGTCAGGTCAGCCTGTGGCCTTCTGAGCAGCTCTGCCCAGCTCTGGTCTCTCTCCACAGCCCAGCATAATCTGTTCAAAACCGAAGAAAGAAAAGAAGAAGACTGGGTCCTGCTAAACGTCAACGTGACGGGCTATTACCAGGTGAACTACGATGAGAACAACTGGAGGAAGATTCAGAATCAGCTGCAGAGAAGACCACAGGTGGGTACCTGCTGCCCCACCCATCCCCTGCCCGAGGCCCAGCCCCAGGACGGGGCCCCAGACTGCAGGGCCCGCCCGCACCGCCAGCCCGAGGTCACACGCTCTGTTGCCCCTTCTAGACCATCCCTGTCATCAATCGGGCGCAGGTCATCTACGACAGCTTCAACCTGGCCAGGTGAGTGCTCAGCCACGGAAGCCTGGAGACTTGGCGAGTGCGGTTCCATAGTGAGAGCCAGTGCTGCCTCCCGCCGTCCTCGCCGTGTGCCAGGCTCAGCACCGTGGGGTCCCTGTGCTTGTGCACACCCCTCCCTTGACCCCATGTCCCCGGAGATTGTCGGCGTCACAGCCCATACTTCCCAGAGAAGGACTCTGAGATTCAGAGCTTGAGTACCCTGCCTGAGGTCACACATTAGCCCATGGCAGCCAGACGCAGTCCTGTCCAACTCCAAAACCACAGTGCACTCCACGGCACCAAGGTTTTCCGGAGGGCTACCTATGGCCCAGGCCACCATGCTCAGTGCTAAGAAAAATACGGGAAGGACAGGATAGAAGAGATGCAGCATGGATAAACAGATATTTATTGATCAGCGGCTGTGTTCATGAGCACCAGCAGGTGCCAAGTTCTTAGGCATAAGTGATGTCACCCATAGACATGGACATTTATAAACCAAATATGCACAGATGGCCTGAGGAGGTGGAGGGAGGAAAGACCAGAGAGCCAAGCAAATCAGAGAAGAGGTGGGCAGAGTAAATAGCACAGCTTTCTTGTCTTTTTGAATCTCTGATCTGTCTCCTATGGGCTGTGTGGCCTTAGGCAAGGCACTTTACCTCTCTGAGCCTCAGTTTCCTCACCTGTAAAATGGGGATAATGAGCAAGGAAATGTGACTGGCAGTGGGTGAGGGCCAGGCCTGGGCTGGCCTCGTTTGTGGCACCAGCCAGCATCCACGTCCCTCACCCCTACCCCCAGCCCCACCCCTGGTGAATGCTGGAGCTGGCTCAGTTGGGCCTCTGGGACCTCAGGCTCTAGGAGGAGGCTGGGGTTCCCACAGTGAGGCTGGACTGGGTGGGGGTGCTTACTTGAGCCCCTCTGTCTGTTCCCAGTGCCCGTATAGTCCATGTCACCCTGGCGCTGAACAACACCCTCTTCCTGAACAAAGAGACAGAGTACATGCCCTGGCAGGCCGCCCTGAGCAGCCTGAGGTACTTCAAGCTCATGTTCGACCGATCCGAGGTCTACGGCCCCATGAAGGTACAGAGGGGCATGGCAGGGTTCAAGGACCAACTCCCCAGTGCCTGAAATTACATCATAAGGAAGTGAATAGAAATATTGCCTGGAATGGTGAAACATGCCAGGTCCTTGGCAGTGGTGAGAGAGTAGGAGGGATGTAGGGTGAAGGGAGCAGGGGCTGAGCAGGTGAGCAGGTTGGGCACAGCATAGAAAGGACACAGACTTCTAGCAAAGTTTGCTAGATTTGGAAATTAGCAAATCCTTCTTTCAGAAGGCAACAGAAAAAGCCACAGTACAGGAAGGGGGTGGGAGACGGGGAGAAGGCCTTGTACCAGCTGTGTGGACTCAGGCAATCCTCTTCAGACCCAGAGAACCCCTCCGTGAAAGGAGCAGGCCTGTGCCTGCCTAGCCTGCCCTAAGGGCCTGGAGGGGGATGCCGATGTTAACAGTTTTGAAGCTTGGGGGCACGGGCAGGGAGGATCAGAGGGAAACTGCTCGCTCTGGATCCATAGCTGACCCCATAAGGATGTTCATTGAAGTGTGGTTTATAAAAGACAAGAAAACCAAAAATACTCAAATGTCCAACAGTTGGAGTTGGTTAAGTAAACTAGAATATCCATTTGATGGAATATTATGTAGTCATTAAAAATGTTGTTCACATGATTAACTAACTGTTATGGTAAATGAGGTTTTAACTCACTTTAAACTCATTAACCTACCTACACCTTGGATTCACCCCATCCTCCTAATGTAGTAAAATCACAATATTTGGTCAACTCAGTATTCAGCATTTACTTTATGTGATTATTTAAATATCATTCTCCGCTGAGCCACATAAAGTACCATGTTTGTGTCTCCTTTTTTATACATCTTATACAAATATATCAGATAATACATTAGTTTTGCTTTTTCCTGGAGGCATCCCTCCTGGAGCCCTCTGTCGGCCTGCTCCCTTCTAGAACTGCTACTCAGCTCCCATGCTGGGAGGCTCTCCATTGTTGCATCTCTTGTTTCCTGAACCCATGGATTCTTCCTTGAGTTTTCTCTCTATTAGGGGAGCACATCTTCCAGTTTTGGAGAAAGGGTTCATAAGAGGTGGATTTTTTCAGGTAGATTGTCTGAAATGTCTTTATTCCACCTTCACACTGCATTGAGAGTTTGCTTGGGTTTAGAAGTTTCTAGGTTGAGAGACTTCCCTGGCGGTCCAGTGGTTAGGACTCTGCACTGCCACTGTAGGGGGAATGGGTTCAATCCCTGATCAGGGAACTAAGATCCCACATGCCTTGCAGCATGGCCAAAAAATTGAAAAAAAAAAAAAAGTAGTTTCTATTTTGGAAATTATTCCTCAGGAAATTTCAGGTCTTTCTCCATTGACATCAAACCTCTCGTGTTTCTGTTGAGAAGCCCAGGGCCTTTCTTATTTCCAGTTCTTTGAATGTGGTCAGGTTCTCCTTCTGGAAGCTGTGGGCTCTTCTCTCCATGCTGGTGGTCCTTCATGCAGGCCTTTCTTATCCTTCTACATTTTCAACCTGGACAACTTTGCATTGCTCCTTTAAACTTTCTTCCTCTCCTTTTTTCCCCCGGTTCTCTCTTTGTGGGACCCTTGTTAATCCAATTCACTGCCCTTACATTGGTCCTCTAGTTTTCTTCTCTCCTATTTTCCAGCTTGTTGACTTTTTGTTCTGCCCTCTGGGATATGCCCTCAGTTTAGCACACCACCTCTCCTCATTTTTTCTATCATATATTTAAGTTTCCAAGTGCTATTCCTGGCTCCAGCGTCCTATGCAATATCTTCTCTGAACTCTTGGAGGATATTTATCATAGGCTTTTATGAAGTTTTCTTTTTCTTTCACTGACTTGTTTCCTCCAAGTCTTCTGTTTGTTTTGATCTCCTCTTTCAAGTTGGAAGCTGAGCTGCCCCTTTGAATTTGAGAGTGAGGCAGTGGTTGAAAGCTCCACGAGGAGGTGGAGTTTGTCACCTGCAGTCTTGTTATGGGGTGACTAGGTGGACAAGTAACTCCTCGTGGGGACCCTCAAAAATTAATATCTGTGACTGTGTTCCCTCGAGACCATTCAGTCTCCAGAGTGATCCTCTGTCTTATGCAGTTGAGGCTCACTTTCTGGGATCAGGGTGGGGAAGGAAACTGGGGGTACCTCCATTTAGGCTGTAAACTTTCACCTCTGGCCCTCTCTGCAATTCAGCAACCCTCCTACTGTGTCTGGGGACCCTAGTGCTGAGCCCCTCTGATTCAGCCTTGCTCATGGGGGAGGGAGGGGTGTTGCTTGAGGCAGGGAGGGAAGTGGGCGCTTGAGGGTTTAATTAGTCCCTCTACAGACTTTGACTCCATTGCCCTCTTCACAGCCCGGCCTCACTCCTGTCCCCTGCACACCCATCCCTCTAATCCTGAGCCTCGTCACAGCAAGTCTCCTTGCTTCTGTCTCCATCTCCCCCATGGCAGGTGCTCTGCTGCAGACCCCCGCCTTGGCCAAGCCTGTTCCATCTCCCTCTCTCCACCTCCCAGCTCCTACACTGTGTGGATGTCTCATCCACTGTTGTTTCCTTTCCAATTCTCTTTGCTCTTGGGGGTTTATTCCTTTTACATTTGGATGCGGATTCTGATTGACACACATGATAATCTACTGTATTGAACCAGCATCTGCAAAGGATTTTAATAACATGGGTTGGGCCTTACACGACAATGCCAGCTAAAAGAACAGCATGCAGAATTGTAGATATGCTGGGTAGAAAAGAGAAAGGAAGGGGCAAACTCACCGATTTGGAAGTCATGGATTTGGTAAGTCCTGGGGTGGTTAGTATTTTCTGCCTATGCTTTACAGTGTTTTCTAAATTCCCCACAATAAAGGCAGAATACTTATGATCAGGTGGTGGGGGATGGTAGGCCCTAAAACTGTATTAGGAAATGGTGATACTTAGACATCAAGTGTCAGAACTGGTGGAGGAGAAAGAATCTCAGATCAGTCATCTGAGACCTGGACTAGCGCCGGCTCCTTTGACCACTATCTGGCCTTGGGCAAGGCCCTTAGCCTCTGGCCTCTTGCTTCTGTAGCCATTAGCCCTTGCTACACTTGCCCACCCACATCAGAGGCTCCGTGGGGCTCCAGGTGGGTCAGGCATGAGTCTCCTCTTTGAGGCTGTTCATGTTTTCTTTTTCCCAGAGTTACCTCAGGAAACAGGTTGAACCCCTCTTCCTATATTTTGAAAATCTCACCAAAAACTGGACTGAGCGCCCAGAAAGCCTGATGGACCAGTGAGTATGACCTCTCTTGGGTCCGGAGATCACAGGTGGCCCAGGCACCCTGACCTGGGAAGTCCAGAGCAAGTCCCAGCAGCATCCTCCTCTGAAGTTCCCAACTCCTGGCCGGACCAGGGCCACCAGTCAGGGAGAGACCCCCCACCCACTAGGAATAGGGAGCCCTGCCCTGAGGCTCTATGTGGCCTCTTTGTACAAGGGACCAAACTGAAATTTCAAGGTCCCCTCACCGGCATTGTTACTCAGATTCTAGGTGTTGAAGGTGGGGCTGGAGTTTGTGCCCGCCGTCCCTGGGCTGCCCAAGACAAGAAGCACAGAGGGGGACCCAAAGGGCGGGTGGGCTGCAACCTTAGAGCCCCAGCCCTGCTGCCCTGCCTGGAGTTGTGTGTCAGCAGGGGAGTCTTTGCCAGAGTCAGAGCCAGGCC
Source organism: Hyperoodon ampullatus (assembly GCF_949752795.1). Lineage (NCBI taxonomy): Eukaryota > Metazoa > Chordata > Mammalia > Artiodactyla > Ziphiidae > Hyperoodon > Hyperoodon ampullatus. Next base: position 37,836,968 of record NC_136916.1, read on the forward strand.
TGCTGACAAAGTGTCACCCCTGGGGCAGGTACAATGAGATTAATGCCATCAGCACTGCCTGCTCCAATGGGCTGCCTAAGTGTGAGGAGCTGGCCAAGAACCTTTACAACCAGTGGATGGAGAACCCCAAAAATAACCCGTGAGTGTGTCCCCTGCTTGTCTCCTGATCTTTATCTGTCCCTCAAGCTCACAGCCCCGTCCTCATCAGACCCTCGTCCCACCCTCCCTGCTGCTGCTCTACCCCTGACACCCTGATCCCACACCAGGATCCACCCCAACCTGCGGTCCACCATCTACTGCAATGCCATCGCCCAGGGCGACCAGAAAGAGTGGGACTTTGCCTGGAAGCAGTTACAACAAGCCCAACTGGTTAATGAAGCTGACAAACTCCGCTCAGCGCTGGCCTGCACCAACCAGGTCTGGCTCCTGAACAGGTGAGGACCAGAGCTGGATGGGGCTGGTGAGTTCCCCTCCCCGCCGGGGACCAGGGTCCCAATGTAGGGGAGAAAGAACCAGCCAGGCGCCCACACTCTCCTCCGTGGGATCCTCACAAACCTGTGCAGTGGAGCAGTGTGTTTCCCAGTTTTACAGATGAGGACACTGAGGCTCAAAGAAGCAAAACAACATGCCCAAAGTCTAGAAGCTTTACTAAGTGAAAAAGACAAGATTTGAATCTGGATCTGGGTCCACGTCCTGTGCCTTTAACTGCTGCAGTCTCCTAGCCTTTACCTCTCTGTCAAGGGCTGTGGTGCACCTGGACCTGAGGCCTTCTGGACATCCAGCTGGGCACCCCCCAAAACCCTTGGATGAGGTCTCCTGGCTCCCACTGTTGTGCCTCTTATGCCATCTTCTGTACTTCAGTAAAGAAGAGCTACCCTCAATGGCAAAGACAGGAGTGGCCACCCTACCTGGTGCAGCGCTTACCCCTTCCTTCGTTCATTCATCATCAGATATTTATCAAGCACTTGGTCTATGTCAGTATGATACCTGGCATAGCCAGCGACCCTGCTTAGTGGACTCAGTGTCCCATCTACAGGAGGGCGGTAGGACCGAGGAGTCTTTAACCCGCAGCGTGCTGAAGGCATGTTGAGAGGTTGCAGGAGAGGTGTGTGGGGTGGAGGGCAGGGTCCTTTTACTTATCACGCAGCATGCTGTCCTCACAGGTACCTGAGTTACACCCTGAACCCAGACCTCATCCGGAAGCAGGATGCCACCTCCACCATTAACAGCATTGCCAGCAATGTCGTCGGGCAATCTCTGGCCTGGGACTTTGTCCGGAGCAACTGGAAGAAACTCTTTCAGGAGTGAGTCTTCTGAGAGCATGTTAGGGGAAGCGCACACCAAGGCTGTGTCCCCTGGGGGTGGGCTGTGTGCACCACACCCTGTAGGGTTGGGAGTGGAGGGTAGACACTGCATCGGAGTGGTCCACAAAGAACCCAGCTTGAGGTCGGGAAGGGACAGGAATTGAAAGACGTGGCAGCGGGGCACAGCTGTCCCTTTTCCCACTTGGGGGAAAGAAAGTCTGGCTGGTGGGAGTGTTCTCTGAAGAGATGGGAGCAAGGACACTGCAATCAAACCTGTGTTCAAGTCCCTAGTGGTGTCTCCTAGGACATGTCATTTCATCGCATCTACGAGATGGGGACAGTCACAGGGTCCTGTGTCACCTGTCAGTCACTGAACATTTGTTCCTGGCCCCCCTCACGGTTCCTCTCTCTCCCTGCCCTGCAGTTACGGTGGTGGTTCCTTCTCCTTCTCCAACCTCATCCAGGCTGTGACCAAAAGATTCTCCACTGAGTTCGAGCTGCAGCAGGTAAGAAGCCCCAGACCTTGGAGCGGCATCCAGAGGCCCATCCCCAGTCTCAAGGGACAGCCGCCACTCAGCTCCCACCGCATGTGTTCACAAAGCAGCGGGGCTCCATGTGGTCAGGCCTTCCTCATGTACAGGGGAAGCTGGGTATCCAGACTTTCTAAATGTCACAATTCAATCACAGATATTCATCTTGGAATTTTTGTATAGGTAAAAGGTAAAGAGAATAATATAATGAACCTCCATGTACCCGTTACTCAGACTGAACAATTATTAACATTTGCCGATATTTTTTGGGGGCGGACAGTTTTCAAGCTAATCACTGATATTATATAATTTCACCTATAAACACTTTAGTCATATCTAAAATAAAGGAATTTTAAAAACATAATCTATCATTAGCAAATACAAGAAAATTAACAATGCCTTACTATCATCTTATACCCAGGCCATTTTCAAATTCTCTGTCTTTTTTTTTTTTTTTTTTTGGCCGTGCCACAGCCGCTTGTGGGATCTTAGTTCCCTGACCAGCGATTGAACCTGTGCCCCCTGCATTGGGAGCGCAGAGTCTTACCACTGGGTCCAGGGAAGTCCCCTATGTTCACGTTTTTGAGTGAACCTCTGTTTTTACTTCTCGTAGGTGTACACCTAGGAGTGGAATTGCTAAGTCATTTGGTAACTGTGTTTAACTTTTTGAGAAACTGCCAAAATGTTTTCCAAAGCAACGGCACCAACTTACATTCCCACCAGTAATGTATGAAGGTTCCAATTTATGTTTTGGGGAAAATTGTTATTTTCCTTTTTAAAAAAATTATAGCCATCCTACTGGGTGCAAAGTGGTATCTCACTGTGGTTATGAGTTGCATTTCTCGGATGACTAATGATGTTTAGCATCTTTTCATGTGCTTCTTGGCCATTTGTATATCTTCTTTGAGAAATGTCTATTCAAATCTTTCACTCTTTTTTTTTTTTTTTTTTTTGCGGTACGCGGGCCTCTCACTGTTGGGGCCTCTCCCATTGCGGAGCACAGGCTCTGGACGCGCAGGCTCAGCGGCCATGGCTCACGGGTCCAGCCGCTCCAGGGCACAAACCCCCGTTCCCTGCATCGGCAGGCGGACTCTCAACCACTGCGCCACCAGGGAAGCCCTTTCACTCATTTTTTTAAAAAATGAATTTATTTATTTATTTTTGGCTGCATTGGGTCTTCATGACTGCGCGCGGGCTTTCTCTAGTTGCGGCGAGTGGGGGCTGCTCTTCGTTGCCGTGCACCGGCTTCTCATTGTGGTGGCTTCTCTTGTTGCGGAGCATGGGCTCTGGGCACGCGGGCTCAGTAGTTGTGGCACCCGGGCTTAGTTGCTCTGCGACATGTGGGATCTTCGCGGACCAGGGCTCGAACCCGTGTCCCCTGCATTGGCAGACAGATTCTTAACCACTGTGCCACCAGGGAAGCCCCCTTCACTCAGTTTTTAATTGGTATATTTGTCTTTTTATTGTTGAGTTATAAGAGTTCTTTATATATTCTGGATACTAGGCCCTTATTAGACAAATGATTTGCAAATATTTTCTCCCATTTTGTGGATTGTCTTTTCAGTTTCTTGATAGTGTCTTTGATACACGAAGTTTTCAATTTAAAAAATATTTATTTATTTATTTATTTATGGCTGCATTGGGTCTTCATTGCTGCACGTGGGCTTTCTCTAGTTGCGGCGAGCTGGGGCTACTGTTCGTTGTGGTGCGCGGGCTTCTCGCTGCGGTGGCTCCTCTTGTTGCGGAGCACGGGCTCTAGGCACACCGGTTTCGGTAGTTGTGGCATGTGGGCTCAGTAGTCGTGGCTCGCGGGCTGTAGAGCTCAGGCTCCGTAGTTGTGGCACACGGGCTTAGTTGCTCCGCGGCATGTGGGATCTTCCCGACCCAGGGATCGAACCCATGTCCCTTGCATTGGCAGGCGGATTCTTTATCACTGAGCCACCAGGGAAGTCCAATAGTTTTTTATTTTGATGAAGCCTAACTTCCTAGTTTTCTTTTGTTGCTTGTGCTTTATGTGTCATATATAAGAAACAATTACCTAATCCAAGGTCACAAAGATTTACACCTATGCTTTTTACTAAGATTCTTATCATTTTAGCTCTTACATTTAGGAGTGATCAATTTTGACTTAATTTTTTTACATGGTGTAAGGCAGAGGTCCAATTTCATCCCTTTGCATGTGGCTATCCAGTTGTCCCAGTACCATTTATTAAAAGGACTATTCTTTTTTTTGTAATATCATTAATTTATTAAAAAATTTTATTGGAGTATAGTTGATTTACAATGTTGTGTCAGTTTCAGGTGTACAGCAAAGTGATTCAGTTATACATATACATATATTCATTCTTTTTCAGATTCTTTTCTCATATAGCTTATCACAGAATATTGAGTAATGCTCCATGTGCCATACAGTAGGTCCTTGCTGGTTATCTATCTTATATATAGTAGTGTGTGTATATTAATCCCAAGGTCCTGATTTATCCCTCCAGGCCCCCATGTTTCCCCTTTGGTAACCATAAGTTTGTTTTCAATATCTGTAAGTCTGTTTCTGTTTTGTAAATAAGTTCATTTGTGACATTTAAAAAAATAGATTCCACATGTAAATGATATCATATGATATTTGTCTTTCTCTGTCTGACTTGCTTCATTTAGTATGATAATCTCTAGGTCCATCCATGTTGCTGCAAATGGCATTATTTCATTCTTTTTTATGGCTGAGTAATATTCCATTGTATATATGTACCACATCTTCTTTATCCATTCCTCTGTTGATAAAAGAACTATTCTTTCACCCATTGAATGATCTTGGCACCTTTGTTGAAAATCAATTGACTGTAAATTTTAGGGTCTATTTCTGGACTCTCAATTCTATTTCATTGATCTGTTTGTCTTTATGCTAGTACACATTGTCTTAGTTCTCATAGATTTGTAGTGAGTTTTGAAATCGGGATTGTGGGCCCTCCAACTTTGTTCTTTTTCAAGATCACTTGGCTATTTTGAATCTTTGCATTTCTTTATGAATTTTAGGATCAGCTTGCCAATTTCTGCAAAAAAATACAGTTGGAATTTTTTTTTTTTTTTTTTTTTTGCGGTTTGTGGGTCTCTCACTGTTGTGGCCTCTCCCGTTGCGGAGCACAGGCTCCGGACGCACAGGCCCAGCGGCCAAGGCTCCCGGGCCCAGCCGCTCCGCGGCATGTGGGATCCTCCCAGACCGGGGCACGAACCCGTGTCCCCTGCATCGGCAGGCGGACTCTCAACCACTGCGCCACCAGGGAAGCCCCAGTTGGAATTTTGATAGGGATTGTATTGAATCTGTAGATCAATTTGGGGAGTATTTCCATGTTAGTAATATTAAATCTACCAATCCATTAACACAGATTTATTTGTCATTATTTTTCCTTTTATTTAGGTCTTCTTAATTTTTCTCAACAATATTTTATAGTTTTCAGCATACTGGTCTTGCAATTCTTTTGTCAAATTTATTCCTAAGTATTTTATTCTTTTTGATGCTATTGTAAATGGAACTGTTTTCTTAATTTCATTTTCAGATTTTTCACAGCTAGTGTATAGAAATACAATTGATCTTTGTATATTGCTTTTATATCCTGCAACCTTGTTGAACTCATAAGTTTTAATAGTTGTGCTTTTTTATTTTTCGATTCCTTGGGATTTTCTGTATACAAAATCGTGTTATCTGCAAATAGAGATAGTTTACTTCTTCCTTTCTGGATGCTTTTAATTTCATTTTCTTGCCTAATTGCCCTCGCTACAACCTCCAGTATTAATACATCTTTTAATCTGTAGCATCTCTTTAAAAACAACAACAACAACAAAAAGCATTTATTTGCTCAAGCAACTGGGCCATTTGTACTATAGAAATGGCCACATTTTGAATTTGGCTGGTTGCTTCCTTGTGGTGTCTGTTTAATTTGTCCCTCTCTCCTCCCTTGATTGGATTGAGATTGTAATTCATTTAAAAACTGAGGATCAACTCAATAAGAACCTCACAATGAAGGTTAAATACATGTAGGAGCCAAGCTGAACCTTGGGGCAGTCATTTTTTTAAAAAATTTTATTTATTTATTTATTTATTTTTGGCTGTGTTGCGTCTTTGTTGCTACATGCAGGCTTTCTCTAGTTGCAGCAAACAGGGGCTACTCTTAGTTGTGGTGCGCGGGCTTCTCACTGCAGTGGCTTTTCTTGTTGCAGAGCGCAGGCTCTTGGCGTGCAGGCTTGCTTCAGTAATTGTGGCTCGCGGGCTCTAGAGTGGAGGCTCAGTAGTTGTGGCGCACGGACTTAGTTACTCCGAGGCATGTGGGATCTTCCCGGACAAGGGCTGGAACCCATGTACCTTGCATTGGGAGGCGGATTCTTAACCACTGCACCATTAGGGAAGCCCAGGGCTGTCATTTTTGACCCCTGCCAGGGAGAGGGAAGGACTGGCCCTCCCTGTCCTGGAGAACAGGCTGTGGTTCCCATCCCCAGGGGCCCTAACATGGAGGGGGAGGACAGAGGACCTGGCAGCCCTCTCCTCAGGGCTGTGTTAGAGACCTCACCTGGGGCTCAGAATTATCCTTTTCCTCGCAGCTGGAGCAGTTCAAGAAGAACAACATGGATGTAGGCTTCGGCTCAGGCACCCGGGCTCTGGAGCAAGCCCTGGAGAAGACCAAAGCCAACATCAAGTGGGTGAAGGAGAACAAGGAGGAGGTGTTAAAGTGGTTCACAGAAAACAGCTAAATAGTCCCTGGTCCTTACAGTCACCTGGCCCCCCTGTGAGATGCCCACGTGTGTCTATCCAAGTGGCTCATGGTAGGGCCCCCATTCCTGAAGCCTGAGGCACCCGTGTCCTCCCCTTAGGAACAGAGTCTCTGGCCCATGTTCTCTCCACTCTGCCCAGGGGGCCAATCCAGTTTCTGATGGCCAGACTGTCCAAGTGCCTCCCAGCCCCTGCCCCTCATGCCAACCCTACCCCAGGCCTGGCATGGCTCCTGTCACCCAGGTCCCTGGGGCTGATCTCAGGGAAGTCCAGCTCCAGGGCCAGATGAGCAGAGGCCCTCGATGGATGATGGACTGCCTTGGAGGGCTGTCCTGTGCCCTCTCTCACCCTCCCATAAAGACCCTGAATCTGAGGAGTCAACAGAGCACCAGATCTGTATATTTTTTTCTAAGATAAAATGTAAATAAAAGATTTCTAGATGAGTTTCCAGACTCATTACTAAACTAGAGCAGGAGTGGGTCTGCACAACAGCTAGAGAACCTGGGGTGCATGGGGGCCTTGGACCCCCAGGAAACAGGAGGGAAGAAGTACCCAGCCTGCCGGTCCTTCCTAGAACACCTGTATGTCAGTGTCTGCCTGCAGTGTTCATTTCATTGGCAGGATTGAGACTCTGGGTGCTGGGGAACCACTGGAGGTGGAAGGAATGGGGACACAGCGGTCCCCAAGGTGGAGTGGGGCTTGGTGCCAGACACAGAGCAGGTCCTGACAGTGGAGCGAGTGCTTTTCCAGAAAGCAGGAGTTTCCATGGTTTCAGAAGCTAAGATTTGCACCTGAACTAGCGTAAGGCAAGTTCAGGGAGCAGGGTGCTGGCTGGGCCCCTCTTCCTGCACTGCAGCCAGCACACCTGGGAGAGTGAGAGAAAAGGGCCCACGGTAAGGGCAGCAAGCCCTGGGTCCAGACCTGGTGTGACCACTCACTGGCCAAGGGCATGTCCTGCCACCTCTCCAGGATCCCTGGGTGGCATATCAGTTTGTAAAGTGGTTGTTTTCAAGAGTAGCATACAGAAAAAGGGCAGGTGCTCTCCAGATCACCTGGGGCAGCCAGTGATCAGGGCCAACTCTGAGGAGAAGGTCTGGGACTCGCAGGGCTCCACGGCCCACATCAGCCTTGGTGGAAATTTCTTGGCAAAGGAGGTCCACCTGAGCACCCAAGGCTGGTGGGAGGGAAAGAGGGAGGTAACAGATAGCCCAGGTTCCTCAGGGGTCACCTCCAGTTGACCCCACCTGTGAGCTGCTCCAGCTAGTCTTGAAGTCCAGCCTGTTTCTTGACCCCTGGGCTTTGGTTTCCTCATCTGCACAATGAAGACGATCTATCGTAGGGTTGGTGTGTGGATCTAAGGAGATACACGTACTTAGCACACAGTCTGACACTTAAGGAGAGAAGGGTGTTACTATCATCCTTAGCCCTGTCTCCTGCCCAAGGCCCCATCCATCCTTTTTCCTCCCAGCTTCTTCCTCCTTGTGAGAAGCGCGCCAGCAGGCCTGGGGCCAGGAAGGCTCCTCCATGCTCCACTGCCTTCCGCATATCAAAGGGTGGGGCGGGCCAAGGGGTGGGACCAGCCTTGGGTATGGGTCCCTCCACCAACCAGGAGGCTCCCCCCAGCCCAGCCTCTCCGGACCAGCCCTTCCTGTCGCCAGGGCCCAGCTGCCGGTGGCTGGCACTTGACCTTCGGGGGACCAGAGGGCAGGCGGCCCCCTCAGGTGGTCCCCGCTGGGGGAAGGACCAGCACCGCCATCTAGGGTCCCTGGGGGAGAGCTGGCCTCCAGGTAGGAGAGTCAGCAGGGACCCTAGTCTCCGTGCCTGGCACTGGGCTAAGTGTTTATGCGCATTATCTCATTTGGTTTTCAACAGGCCCCGGAGATAAGGACTGTCTTTATCTCAGTTTTGCAGATGCAGGTGCAGGGAGGTTAAGACTCCGCCTCTAATGCCCGTGCATGAGTGGAAGCTGGCCCTGCATTTGGGGCTACAGTAGTTAGGCACTCGTCACCTGACAGCTCACAGTGCAGGCATTCATGACTGCCTGTGGGGCTGGAGGAAATCGGTACCGAGGATGCAGCGAGGACATGCAGATCCAGAGACCTGCTTGCAGAACCTAGCTCAAGGTCGGATGCAGAACAGGAGCTGCCTAGAACTCCGACTGCTCATTCCCTATCCAGCGCTCCGTCTACAGGTGGGTTGACTTCTCACGGCCAGTGGGGGGCCCTGAGGATCAGCCAGAAGCAGCGGGGGCGGGGGGGGCTCTCCCACCTCCCCACCCTCCAGGAGACTCCTCAGGAAGCACGTCCTCTGCACTGCAGGGTCATTAAGAAGCCCGGGGTGAGGTACTTGGTGAATGTCCAGTCTCTTATGGATGGTGACTGGGTCCCCAGGAAGGTGTAGGTGGACCAGTCATCCCAGGCAGGGCACCAGCATCAGTCCCTCTCCCTCCCCTGCCAGGCTCTTAGCACAGAGATGCAGCCAAGAACAGCCTGTCTGGGATGGAGCCACACATGAGAGTGAGGGGCTGCTGCTCCTGAGAGGCAGGGCTGAGCCTGCCCTCCCAGAGGGTGAGGACAGGGGTGGCGGATTAGCCCAAGCCCCCGGCCCTGCTCCCCACCCAACACCAGCAGCATCTAGGAAGTGTCCCAGGCAACTCCAGCTGGGATGATAGCAGCCTTTTGCCTCTGCCTTTGCATCTCCCAGAGGAGCTAGGAGAAGAAGGCTGCCAAATTCCAGAAGATGCTCAGCTCTGGCTGGCCCTTGACGTGGCCATCAGTGACTGGACCAAGGACTGAGCCCAGATAGGTGGGAGCCAAAGGAAGGAGATGGGCAGCTGTTCAGTTCTGCCTTAGGTGCAGGTGCCATGAGACTGTGGAGCCAACTTCTTGAGAAGGAGAGAGCACTGGACAGGGAGTCAGGGGCTTGATGTTCCAACCTAGCTGGAGGGCTAGAGAAAGTTGCTCCCCTCCCTGGGCCGGTTTCCTCAGCTGTAAAACGAAGGAGCAAAAAATAGCCATTGCTCCCAAACCTGGTTGGGCCTCGGCTCCAGGTTCCCAGGTCCCGGCCCGATGCACTGAATCGCACTCTTAGGGTGGGACCCTGGAACCAGAGGGCTCAACATGCAGTCAGATGAGGGAACCACCGGACTGGATCATCTCTTAGGTCGTGTGATTCTATTCAGCTATTATGTATTGAGCAATTACTACGTGCCAAGCCTAAGAACCCTGAGAGGTGGGGTCTATTATTGTTGCCACTTCACAGCTGAGGAGACTGAGAGTCAGGGAGGTTTTGTTCGTTTTTTAATTTTTTGGCCGCGCTGTGCGGCATATGGGATCTTAGTTCCCCAACCAGTGATTGAACCTGCACTCCCTGCATTGAAAGCTTGGAGTCTTAACCACTGGGCTGCCAGGGAAGTCCCCAGGGAGGTTTTGAAGCTTGCCCACGGTTACACAGAGAGTAAGAGCTGAATGAATGTGCAACCAGGGCAGCTGTGCCCTGTATCTTGTCTCCCTGCTGCATGTAAGCTTGTGTGAGCTTTTCCCATCCTCTGCTGTGGCAGGCAGCCCCTACAGAGGGTCCTGGGGTAGGAACCAGAACCCACTTCTAAAAGGTTGGGGGAAGATGGCACTGCAGTGGTCACCTAATCCAGCTCCTCTTTAAGAGATGGGGAAACTGAAGCACAGAGATGGAGTGACTTGCCTGGCATCAAAGGGCATGTCAGCAGGCAGTGGGTCAGATGGGAGGCCCTGCATGTGGCAGCTCACGCTCTGGTCTTCCTCCTGCCTCTGCTCTTGCCCTGCACCGTTAACAGTGGCCCCCTGCCAGGCTCCATTGCTATAAGGCAGTCCAAAAGACCAAGAGTGGCTCTGACCAGCCCACCCCTACCCTCCACCTTCACTGCCCTCTCCACCCAGGACACAGAGGCCAGATGCCTCCCCCTGCTGCCATGTGGGGCTCCCCACAACCCCGCTTCCCAGATCCTTTTCCAACTCAATTTGTCACTTTTCCCCATCAGTCCTGGACTTCAACCACCTGTTTCAACTTGGCTCATGCTGTTTCTTCTGCCTACTCCTCTTGGCAAACTCCACACATCCTTCAATACTCAGTTGCAACATCCTGCAACTCTGCCCTCTCCGAGTCAGAAACAGAATGAAGTCACCACCACTGCTGGCTCCCAAGCCTATGGCAGCCTTTGCTAATGGATCATGGCGCCCTTTCTCCAAGATCCTGGAGGTGCCTCTTAGTCTTGCTCAAGGCCACATAAATCAATGCAGCAGGACTAATGGATCAGGTAACTCAAGAACACAACAGCACTGTCAACCCCATCTCCCACCAGGCTGGCATACCCTCTCTGGTCCCAAAGTACCTGGTATAAACCCCCATCTTGACCTGGGCTCTGATCATTTCCTTCTCTGTAATTTACCCCATCAGTCAGGGCATGTTTTCTCCGGCACCTAGTACTGGGTGTTGTGAGGTGAACTGTGTTCCGCCACAACTCTTGGCAAAGTTCTAACCCCCAGTATCTCAGAATGTGAATGTATTTGGAGATAGAGCCTTTAAAGAGGTACTTAAGGTAAAATGACTTCATGTGGGTGGGCCCAAAACCAATCTACTGGTGTCCTTGTAAGCAGAGAAGATTAAGACACAGAGACTGGACCATGGGATAACCATGCAAGGACACAGCAAGGTGGCGGCCATCTGCAAGCCAAGGAGAGAGGCCTCAGAAGAAACCAAACCTGCTGACCCCTTGGTCTTGGACTTCCAGTCTCCAGAACTGTGAGAAAATCAATTTCTGTTGTTTAAGCCACCCAATTTGTGGTATTGTCTTATGGCAGCCCTAGTAAACTAATACACTGGGCCTAGCACATGGGGGCCACTCACAAGCACCCTTTGGAAACACTTCACATAACTGTGAAAGAGCCCTATGGGTCAGCAGGAATGCACCCAGGAGAATGCAAAAGGGCAATGGTGACGGGCTTCAGGCAAGTGAACAGGCCCGAGCATTAACTCACCTGTGTCGCCTGCACAGCAGGCCAGGTGGAGCCCCTGTGCAATAATTACTGTCAAACTGGCAAGTGAGGGCCTGGATTCCAGGAGGGGGAAAGCAGCATGATTTGTTCCCTGCAGGACGGGAACGTTTTTCCTTTTCCAGAAGCAATAAAAACCCAGGTGGATAGAAGAAAAACAGACCAAACCAAATTTGGGTGTTTCTTTTGGTTTTTTTTTAAGAAGTACAAAATCTAAGCATATACTTTTCTTCCCAGTCCCATCCCCACCCCCCCAAGCCCACTCCCCCACCAGTCCCAGCCTGTCCAACCACTGTGGTCAAACAACCCATGTTACTGCAGCTCAGGCTGTGCTCTGCAGAGCACTGGTCGTTCTGGGGGGCGTCTAGGAGTGGAGGGGCTGCCCCAGCCCCGACTTCAGCCAGGGAGGCCACCCTTAGCTGTTTCAAACACTGCTTCCATGAAAGACATCATTTGGAAAAGGGATCCTTGGCTAAAACAAAGCCTGAATACTAGTGAAGTAGCAGGTGAGGAGGACACCCCACGCTACAGGCCTGATTCCTGGCTGGAAAGGGGGCAGCCAAGGCCATTAGTAGAAGATGCCCAGGTGAGTCCCCTCCAAATCTTCTTGCCAAAATTCAGGGCAGCCACTGAGCTGTAGGCCTGAGCTCTGGGGAGGGCTTTCATCACTGAGCTGGAAGGCGGGGTCTGGTCCCTGGTCCTCCGAGCTGGGCAGCACCTCTGCACTGTGGCTCCAGCATCCCCACTGGGTCTCAGGCTGGAGTCTCTGGCATGCTGGGCGGGGCAGGACAGGAGGGGTTTCTGGCAACAGACAGGACTCCGGAGACATAGAGATACCCTGAGAGAGAGAAGAGTAGCGGGTTAGTGGGCCACTGCCTCATGCCCTGAGATCCTGAACCTGGATGTTCCCCACAGTGTGGCTGGCAGCTGCTGAACTGCCCTGGTGCCATGGATCCAGTGAAGCAAAGTGGTTTAGAGTACAAGCTCTGGAGATATACTGCCAGGGTTCAAAACCCAGCTCTGCCACTTACTAGCTATGAGAATTCAGATAACCTCTTTTAGTCTCAGTTTTTCCATCTATAAAATGGTGATTATGATAATAAAACCTACTTCACAGGGTTGCTGGAGGGCTGATGAGTTAGTTAATTCATGTAAAATACCAAGAATCGTCTTGGGCACACAGTAAGCATTCAATAAATTTTGGTTATTAATATGCTTTTTTATGGAAGCTTGAGAAAAGCATGAAGGTCACCAGCTCCAAGCCCATCTACTTAGGAAGCCCCTACCCCTGGGGCAGCCAGGCCTCCCTCCCCCTCAAACCTTGATGGAGCACTTGCAAGGAATTTCCTGAATTACCTGAAGGCCCCTGCTACCTTCCACCCTGGACTCTGAAAGCAAGTCTGAAGATTCCCCCCTCTTCTACATGACTGTGAAGGCTTCTAGGTAGAGGTGGTGGTGGCCTTAACTTCCCAGAGCCCCACCTCCTTCCCCAAGGAGGTTAGGGTCCTCTTCATCCTCCCTTCAGATTTCCATCCCTAACCAGGGTTGGATTAGGTAACCCGGGATCTAAAAAGCCTAAGATTCTCTGCAGACTAGAGCTTACTCACCCCCTCCGTTTCCAATCGAAGCCTGGGGACCACTCCGAGGGAAGCGGAGAGAGCCTGGGCGCGTACCTGGTACACTGCAGCCAGCTCCATTGCGGGGGGCAAGGTCCAGGGCGTGGCCTGGTTCCGGGGCTCTGGGGGTGTCTGCGTTCCGGAACAGGCTTGGGGCGGCGTCCAACGGGCCGCGTCAGGGGCTCTCCCTTGGGACAGCTGCGGGGGCGACTCCGTCCCGGGGCAGTAAGGGGGTGTCACCCAGGGACCCATATCGGGGACCCTGCTCCCCAGGCGCTCGGGCGCCGCTAGGGCTCCGGGACAGACGGGCGGGGACCCCCAGGACACCGCGGCGCTAGCGGCTGAGCCAGGGCCGCACCCTTGCGTCTGCGTCTGCGCGGGGCCGCCGTCGGGGCACAGCGGGCAGCCTCGAGGGAGCACCGCGTCGCTGTGCCGCCGGCGCCGGCGCTGCAGGCTCTCCTCGCTGAGGCCCAGTACGGCCGACAGGTGGCCGATGTAGCGGATGGCCAGACGCAGCGTCTCGATCTTCGTCAGGCTCTGGCCGGCGGGCGCCACGGACGGCGGCAGAAAGCGGCGCAGCTCGTGCAGGGCGCGGGCGAGCGTGCGCATGCGCAGCTTCTCACGCTCGCTGGCGCTCTGCCGCTGCCCGCCTGCCGGCCGGGTCCGCGCACGTCCGGGTGCCGTCGAGGCGGCCTCTGAGGCGCTGCGGGCTGGGGGCGCCGGCTGCGAGGGGCCGCGGGCACGGTCGCAGGGGCAGGAGCCCGACGAATCCGAGGAGGAGGCCGGGGACGTGGAGTCCGAGTGGCCGGTCCAGCCCCAACCCTGGGGGAAGATCCAGTGGTCGTGGCCGAGGAGGCCCTGCGGAGGAGGGGACTGGGCCATGGCCGGGGCTGCGGGCTCTGGGAGGCTGGGCCGGCCACCTCCAGGACTGAGCTTTTATCTGGACCAAAGGTGCGAGGTGGACCCCCGCCACGTTACAGAGAGGTGTCAAAACCCACAGAGCCCAGGGAAGGTCTGGGCAGGGGGCGCCCTGGGAAAGCGGGCCCATTTGCAGAGGTGTGGATTCTGACTCCTCGGGGGCTCTAATGGAGGCCCCTGCAGCCCGGGAAGTGTGGGAGGTACAATTCGCATCTGGATGGAGCTGCTAAGCTTCTCACTGTGTTCCCACCCACTCCGCCTCATCCATTGCTCCGGTGAGTGCCCGGGACCCTGACAGTGGTGGGCAGTGCCATCGTCTGGGGGCAGCCAGGCTGTCCCTCAGGTGACTCAAGGACCCCCGCAAAGAGTGGCCGCCTCCCTCATCACCACCCTCCGGGAGGCTGTACCCAGTAACTCCCACCCAGTGCCTACAAGTGTGCTGGATAAGGCGTCAAGACAAACCCCGAGGGACTTGCTCACAGTGATGGCGGGAGAGGGGTTGGGGAAGGAGGGGACATACAGGGGGACCGTTCCTGGGTTCCCAGAGCCCGCACTTGCTGCTTTGCTGAGTGACACCGAGAAAGTCATCTCACTGTCCACAGTTAGTTTCTTTCCCTGAGAAATAGTACAGAGCAGCCTGAAGAAGAGGCATGGAGTGTAGTGAGTGATGAAAATGGGGGAATGTGGGCCCCCAGGCAGGCCTGAATCAGACCCTCTTTATTTGCTGTGTGACCTTGGGCAGTTCACTTAACTCCTCTGAGACTCAAGTTGCCTCATCCCTGTGGCAGTAAATAAAATACCCACCACCTAGGATGGTTGCTGGTACTAAGTGAAACCATCCATGGGACCACTTAGAATGAGCCTGGCAAGTGGGCTGAATGTTTGTTGCTACCATTTTATTAAGAAAGTACTTACATTTCAAGATGCTTGTAGGCATTATTTAATACATATTTATTTAGCAACTGGTAAATGTCAGGCATACCAGAGTGAACAAGGTAGTTGTGGTCTGTGCTCTCATGGGATTTCAGTCTTGTGGGAGAGAGAAGTAAACGTTATGTAATTAGTAGCTCCACCACTAGCTAGCTGTGTTGCCCTTGGGCAGCTCTGAGCCTGAACTACAGCTCTTAAAACAGGAATACTAATTATAGTATCTGCTCAGAGGACTGTTGTTGTAGTCTTATGATATAACCTTTGACACAGTGAAGTTTAAAAGTAAAAGCTCCCACCCCTCAGCAATGATTACAATTTAAAGGAGGCATCAGTGTTCTTTGTAATCTTCAGAGAAAAGGCTGAACTCGGAGGGACCGTCACACTCTGGCCACAGAGGCGGAGAGGTCACAGCTGGGCCTTGAACAATGGGTAGGACTTGGGTAGGGAGCGAGGCAGGTGGAGAGCATTCTGAATGTGGGAACTGCATAAGCAAAGGCCTGGCAGTGGGACTTCCCAGTGTGCTTCAGGAATGGTGTGCAAGGTGGGGTGGGTGATGTGGAGAGCAGGAGCTCACCTTGGCTGGGGCCAGGCTGAGAAGTTGTATTTTACTGCCAAGGCAATGGGAAGCCAAATGGACTTTTCAGCAGAAGTGTGACATTAAAAAAAAAAATCAGTAATCAGTAACTAAAGGTTAACATGATGATTCAGGAATAGATTAGCCCTCAGCAGCCTGAAGTAATAAATGGCCTTGTAGTATTTTTGTGACTATTTAAAAAACTTAACTCTTAGGGACTTCCCTGGTGGCGCAGTGTGGTTAAGAATCCGCCTGCCAGGCTTCCCTGGTGGCGCAGTGGTTGAGAGTCCGCCTGCCGATGCAGGGGACACGGGTTCATGCCCCCGTCCGGGAAGATGCCACATGCCGCGGAGCGGCTAGGCCTGTGAGCCATGGTCGCTGAGCCTGTGCGTCCGGAGCCTGTGCTCCACAATGGAAGAGGCCACAACAGTGAGAGGCCCGCGTACCGCAAAAAAAAAAAAAAAAAAAAAGAATCCGCCTGCCAATGCAGGGGACATAGGTTCGAGCCCTGGTCTGGGAAGATCCCACATGCCACGGAGCAACTAAGCCCGTGCGCCACAACTACTGAGCCCGCGAGCCACAACTACTGAAGCCCGCGCACCTAGAGCCCGTGCTCCGCAACAAGAGAAGCCACCGCAATGAGAAGCCCACACACCGCAGCAAAGAGTAGCCCCTGCTCGCTGCAACTAGAGAAAGCCTGCATGCAACAACAGACCCAATGCAGCCAAAAATAATAAATAGATAAATTTATTTTAAAAAATTAACTTTGTTACACAAATTACATAACTAATATGTTCTCTTTATAAGAAATGGAAACCTGACAGATAAAGCTGGAGTCCCTGTAACCCCTCCCAAAGGTCATGTGTCCTTCCAGACTTGGTCCCTGTGCACTCACATAAACATATGTATCCTTAGAAAACACATAGTATAAATGAGGTAACATTATGGCAATTTGCCTGTAACTTGCTTTTTTTTCATTCAGCAGCGTATCTGAGAGCATTCCATGTCAGGATGTGTTTAGCTGACTCATAGTTGGTCTTAGTTGATTTAAATGTTCGTCCATTTAAATCATAGTGGATAATTTTAACTGGAAAAAAAATTAAATGGCAGGAGGTACAGATAAACCTTCAATAATGAAATTACATCACTTTCTCCTCAGAACTTTCTTTTTTAATTATTGGAGAAAATATGCCCAAGTTGCTACTCTAACGTTATGATGAAGTAATAATTGACATTGAATAAGGTTGGTCAGGGCAACTGTTTTTATTTTTTTATTTTATTTTATTTTTTTTTGTTAGGGGTAGGAGTTTATTAATTAATTTATTTATTTTTGCTGTGTTGGGTCTTCGTTTCTGTGTGAGGGCTTTCTCTAGTTGTGGCAAGCGGGGGCCACTCTTCATCGCAGTGCGCGGGCCTCTCACTGTCACGGCCTCTCTTATTGTGGAGCACAGGCTCCAGACGCGCAGGCTCAGCAGTTGTGGCTCACGGGCCCAGTTGCTCTGCGGCATGTGGGATCCTCCCAGACCAGGGCTCGAACCCGTGTCCCCTGCATTAGCAGGCAGATTCGCAACCACTGCGCCACCAGGGAAGCCCAGGGCAACTGTTTTTAGTTTATTCTAAATGCTGTGAATGAGGAGGGGACATATTTAATCTGTCCCTCACACACAAAAAAAGGTGGAATCAATCAATAATGGCCTTGATTTCAAACAGGAAAGAAGCAATTAGTTATGCAATATTTCATGATCTGAAAGGGTTTAAGCCAAGGTTAAAAAAATAATAATCCTTTTTCCTAAGGGGAGGGAGACTTAGAAAACAGTCAGTCCCACACTTTTTAGGATTAAAATAATGGCAAATCATCATTTGTCCAAGGCTGCACAGTACTATAAAGATCTTGACATATTGTACTATCAGGAAATTTATATATATGTAATTGACAGTTGTAAACAAGATTCATCAGTTTTCATGTATATTTCTTTTTAAAATTTTTATTTATTTATTTGGCTGTGCTGGGTCTTAGTTGCAGCACGCGGGATCTAGTTCCCTGACCAGGGTTGAAACCTGGGCCCCCTGCATTGGGAGCACGGAGTTTTAACCACTAGAGCACCAGGGAAGTCCCTCATGTATACTTCTTCATCTGGATTCTGAAGTGTCCGATCGCTGTGCTGTTGATACTGACTGTTCCAACTCACCCCTTTTCACTGCAGTATAATATTCCATGGAGTGCTCACACCATAGTCCCTCATTGATGTACCTTTAGCATGGTTTTAGTTTTTGCCAAAGAGTGCTGCCTTGTGCGCAGGCAGCTAGATATGGAGTGGTGGAATGGCCTTGTGATTCCCAAGAAGGTTCTGAATATCCAGAATCATTCCTCCTCTCCCCCCACCCCCTACTCATTAGAGCAAGCCTGGAGGGATTTCCTGTGAAAGGATTTGGTGAATTATGAGAATTCACCGTCAGCAGAGCTCTGCATACTATCCTTTCTTCTCTAGGATAGCCTGGCCTCCTTCTGTCTTAGTTTGGGCTAGCCCTGGCGCCCAGGCCTCAGGCTGACTGTGGGATGGCAGAGTATAAGTTCTGGGAGGTGAGGCCCTGGAGCTGGTTTGCTGTGGCCCTAGCTCTTCACTGGGCCCCTCAGCCAGGCTCTGGGAGCACAGGGGCACACTGTCACCAGCCCCACTCACTTAGCACAGGGAGACAGTATGGCTTAATGGTTAAGAGGCTGGGCTATGGAATCAGACAGATCTGGGTTTAGAGTCCCAGCGTCATCCTTTCCAAGCTCTCAGAACTTGGGCAACTTAACCTCAGTTTTCTCATCTATGAAGTGGGAATTCTGATTTCCAGGGCAATTGTTGGGACAAAGTAAGAATGCATGTTGTAGAGCTTAGAATAGAGCCTATAAGTCTTGCTTATAGTAAGTTCAGGGGCAGCAGAATAAAGTGGGTAAAGGACTAGATTGGATTGTGGGGAAGAGGGCCGACATCTTTAGCCTTGGCCCTACAAGATGATTCCTTCCTTCCTCACTCTAGCACCAGGCCTCAGGCATCCTGCCCTACCCTCTCCTCCATCTTCAGCCCTTCTTCTCTGGGACCCAGCGTGGGGAGTCCTCCTCAGCAGGGCACTCCAGCTCCTGGCCTGTGGCAGGGGTCACCAGAGCTGCAGTGCAGAGGCAATGGAAGAGCTCCAGGTGCCTGGAGCTGGAGCTGGAGCTGGAGCCGCAGCCGACTGGCCCAACCAAGGCTAGGAAGTGGAGGATCTGAACCAGCTTCTCCTGGTGGGCTGGGTCCTGGCCCAGGTGCTTTTCCAGCTTGTCTCTGGCCCTGGGACCCTCAGGCGTTCCTCCCTGTGTGCTCAAACCAGCCCCAGGTGCTGCACGAACAAGCTAGGTCTGGGCCCAGGCCGCAGGGGCTTCCACTTGAGCAGTCTCCACTTCTCTTTCATCTGACTCGCCTGGTAGAAGGAGGGATATTTATGGCTGTGTGCTGTTAGATAAGGTGATTAACTTCTGAGCCTCAGCCTGATAGTAACACCAGGTTTACCGCCCTCCTTCCCGTGATAGGAGGAGGTGGAAGCTAGATCAGAGAAACATGGTCAGTAGAATATTCACTAGTGTGGCAGACACTTCTGGCTGCCCACACAGCATCTGTTACAGCCTCTATTCTTTCTCCCTTAATAACAGGGCTCTGTATTATCATGGGTGGTGATATGCCCAGCTGAAAAACTGTATTTCCCAGCCTCTCTTGCAGATGGAATGGCCAATGAGATTTATTAGAATATTGTTTGGGGCTTCTAGGAAAGCTCTTTAAAGCAGAGAGGTACACTCCTGTGGCTCTACTCCCTTATATTGTCATCCTGGAAAATGTGATGGCTGGTGCTTCAGCAACCATTTTGTGACCCTCAGGCAAGCTCAAGGACAGCAGTCACACCTAAGGCTGGTGGATCAGAAGGAAGCCTGAGGCACTGATAACAACATGGAAGTGCCATACTGGCCCAGAACAGTCTAACTCTAAATTTCTTTAATGTGAGAGAGAATAAATTACCATCTTGTTTAAGTCATTGTCAGTTTGGGTGTGTGCTATGAGCAGCCAAACATAATTCCTGTTCACATAGTAAAGAAGTTCAGGGCTTCCCTGGTGGCACAGTGGTTAATAATCTGTCTGCCAATGCAGGGGACACGGGTTTGAGCCCTGGTCCAGGAAGATCCCAACTGCTGCTGAGTAACTAAGCCCGTGCACCACAACTACTGAGCCTGCACTCTAGAGCCCACAACTACTGAGCCTGCGTGCCACAACTACTGAAGCCCATGTACCTAGAACCCATTAATTAAACAAATAAATTTATTTTTTAAAAAATTATTAAAAAAAGTTCCTAGATTATCCTTGTCGACAAATTGGGCCATGTGAGCTTAAGTTAAGTGAATTCATAACAGATTCAATGTTCCCACAGTTGAATGGATGGATGTTCACCTAGAGGAAGGTCTCTAGTGATGTGCCACCAACTCTATTCCCAGCCTCGTCATGGGCAGCATTATGATCTTTTTAATTAATTTATTTATTTTTAATTTTCTTATTTTATTTATTTATTTTTGGCTGTGTTGGGTCTTCATTGCTGTGTGCGGGCTTTTCTCTAGTTGCGGCCAGCGGGGGCTACCTTCGTTGAGGTGCACAGGCTTCTCATTGCGGTGGCTTCTCTTGTTGCGGAGCACGGGCTGTAGGTGCGCAGGCTTCAGTAGTTGTGGCTCGTGGGCTCTAAAGTGCAGGCTCAGTAGTTGTGGTGCACGGGCTTAGCTGCTCTGCGGCACATGGGATCTTCTCAGACCAGGGCTCGAACCCATGTCCCCTGCATTGGCAGGCGGATTCTTAACAACTGCGCCACCAGGGAAGCCCCAGCATTATGATCTTGAATGAAGTTACGGACTGATCTAATTGGGGGTAAGATCCAAACCCAAGAAGTTAACTGGGTTACAGCCAGGATCTAAAGAGATTCTGGCAGGCTGGAACAACTGATCGGATCTCATTACTAATAAGGTAGAATCAGCAGAGCCCTATGTACCCTCCCTCTAAGTTGAGGGTTAGGAGACATCATGTAACTAGCAGCAACTGTGGAAAGGGCATGGTACTCGTTGCCTTCTAGGCACCAAGGGCATGAAAGTCAAATGTGATCCCATTCACGTTTGCAAGAAACAGGGAATCTTCAATCAAGGAGGCAGTGGTCTCTTATTGCCTATGCGGGGTAAGTGGTCAAATCTGGGGGCCACAGTTTATGAGGGCAGGGGATAAACCCTAGCTCAGGAGAGGGAGGTTAGTGAGGGGCTTGAAGCCAGGTCACCAGAGAAATAGCTGAAGGACTTGGGAATGTTTCATCCAAAAAGGAAAAGACACAGGGGATGTGAGAGTTGTCTCCAGATGCCTCGAGGGGATACTCCAGGGAGAGTCTGAAGGCCTTTCTAAGATCACAGGGGCTGTCTTGTGAGGGGGTGAATGGCCTGTACATGGAGGTGGTCGAGAAGAAGCCAGCTGAGTACCTGCAGGAGCTGGAGGGGATAGCTTGCTGTTGTCTCTGCCAACACTGACAGGTACCATAAAACAGGCGTTTGGACCTGATGATCCCTGAGGTACTTTCAGAGCTGAGGCCAAGAATCAGGGAGAGGACAGGAGCTGTCCCCTGGGGAGTCTCGGGGCGAGGGAGCCACAGGAGACCTTGGCTTCAGGACATCTTGGACGGGGGGAGGGCAGAATAAGGCCTCCCATGTGCTTCAGCGCTTGTGACACTCCCACCCCTGTTCTTCTGTGTGCCGGCAGCTCGGGCTCAGCTGGGCCTGCTCTCAGGGCCGGAACCACAGGGCCACGTGACCTTTGGCTCAGCTCGCCGGCGTGGCACCAGTCAGCTTGGCACTACGAGGCAGGCAGTGTCCACATCAGTATTCCTATTATACAAGTGAAGCAACAGGGGCCTCCGTCCCATCAGCCCCTGATCGACTTCCCAGGACTTTGCCCCAGACCACCAGTCAGATGGGAAGGGCAGAGGCCCAGGTTGGGGTCAGAATGTGCTCCCTGAGCCCCAGCCCTGCGAGGAGCTGCGGAGGGCATGGCCTCTGTTCAGCCTGCTCTGGGTGGCTTAGCGCAGGCCTCACCTGTGTTTGTTCACCCCCAGCCCTGCTCCAGGAAGTTCTCCACCCGCTCTTTCTCCCTGGGCAGGTGGTGCAGGTGGGAATAGGCCCAAGGACGTGGAGCCAGCTTAAGGGCTGGCCTCTGCCCCGTAGGTTTTCTTTCCCTTCCTTCCCCTTGGGTCCCTGCCAAGCCCTGGGGGTGGTCAGGCTGTGGGAACATGGGAGGGAAGGGGGCTGCATGCAGGGGGCCGTGTGGTATTCTCATTACCAGCCAGCAGTGAGGGCCAGCCCAGCCTCCCCCTTGGCCACTGTGGCTGCCTTCACACCTCCCGTCTGCCTGTTGACACAATGCCGCCTCCCCCAGGGCAGAAGGTGTCAACTTGGGAACGAGGGTGTGCAGGGGCCTCCAAAACAGCCCGGCAGCAGGTCCCCTCAGAAACCCTGGAAAGCCCTTCTGGGATGGGGGTGGGAGGCTGCAGGTCCCCATCCTGGGAGGCCCAAGGAAAAGGCAGAGCCTGTGTCCTTGGAACGGGGAGCAGGGTGCCGGGGGGCCTGCATGGGCCCCTCGCTCCGGGAGCCCTGAGTCAGCCTGCCCGGATACTCCCCTCCCCTGACCCCAGGGGCTGGTGCGTGACTCTGGGCACAGCCAGGGAAGCCCAATGACCAGGCCCTGCCAGGCAGGCACCATCAGTGTCACCAGAGGCTGACAGCCACCAGGCAAGGTCACAGAGTGGCCCCTGGAGCTGAATTCACCCTGACCAGGCCTCAGACTACTGGTCTCTGAGCATTTCCACACCACACGGCACCCAGCGCTGTGCCTGCAGCAGCCCGTTCAGTGCTCAAACCCCAGGCCTGACAGCCTGCTCTTCCCTGCTTGCTGAGCTAGGGAAACCAGGCCCAGAGAGGCCACTTCCTTTGCTTTAGGTCCCCGAGAACCACAGTTCAAACCCACAAAGGCCATGCACCCCATCATTGGGAAACACTGTTCTGAACTAGGGGGCTGAGGCTCCAGGGAGGGAGGAGTCTCTGCTGCCCTCTGGGAGCTGAGAGTTGGAGGAGGAAAAAAAATTGGCTCTGAGGGCTTCCCTGGTGGCGCAGTGGTTGAGAGTCCGCCTGCTGATGCAGGGGACACGGGTTCGTGCCCTGGTCCGGGAGGATCCCACATGCCACTGAGCGGCTGGGTCTGTGAGCCATGGCCGCTGAGCCTGTGCGACCGGAGCCTGTGCTCCACAACGGGAGAGGCCACGGCAGTGAGAGGCCCGTGTACAGCAAAAAAAAAAAAAAAAAAAAAAAAAAGGCTCTGAGTCTGTGGGGCCCTGGAGTGCGGGGCGCCCATGGACAACAGAGTGGAGCCACCTGGCCAGGTGATCAGTGCAGGTCCCAGGAGGAAGGGAGGGACCTGAAATTGTGGATTTTCTCCACGTGGAGGTGGGGCATTCCTGGCCGAGGGGAAAGGTGTGAGCTCAAGTCTGGAAGCAGGGAAGCCCAGGGCTAATTTGGGTGATTCCAAGTGGTCTGGAGCCCTGGGTTGCAGGTGGGGAGGGTGGGAGGGGTGTGGACAAGCAAGTGGGAGCCGGGTGGGGTTGGAAAGTCCTGCTGAATGAGGAGTTTGGACTCTTAGGGAGGCAATGAGACCCACAGAAATTCTGAGGAGGGAGTGGGGTTGGGCGGTAAAGAGCTGGAGGCAGGAAACCGGTCAAGAGACTGCGGTCACATCACAGCAAGGGCTGACTAGATTGGGGCACAGGAGGGGCGCTGGGAGTGGGCAGAGGATCCAATAGGAGGGAACGTGGGAAAAAGTGGGAAGGACATGGCCACTAGTGCCTGGGGCCACAGGCATCCGGGGAGCTGCCCAGCAGGCCGGGGGCATGGAGGTGGACTCGACGTTCTTCCTCCAACAAGAAGGCTGAGCCAAGGAGGCTGGTGTGGAAGGGCCTGCAGAGGCCCCAGGGCTGCCTGGTCCATCTCCTTGGGCGACAAGGCACAGTAGAGGTGGCTCAGGCCTAGGACCATCCATGCCTGGGCTCAGTCCCCATCTGAGCCTCAGTCTCCTCATCTATGAAATGGGTGTCCTTGCCAGGAGGATCAGATGCAGCATCAGGTGTTCAGCATGTAGGACTATGTGAGTATTGCCTGCCTGCCCTGCTGGGGAGGAGTGACCATCTGTGGTCCTGCAGCTCTAGGGAGGGACAAAGGAGGAGAATGACTGGTGCTCACTCCTGCAGGCTCTGCGAGGGAAGACCCAGCCTCCCCAGCCTGATCTCCAAAAGCTATAAGGGGGCTTGGGTCCACCAGCTCTACTACTGGAATGCAAACAAGGGAGGGAAGGGGGCTGCAAAGTCTTTTTCTTCCTCCCTCCCTTCCTTCCTTTTCTTTATTTTTTAATTTATAAAAGCAATGCATAATCGTTACAAAGAAGTGAGAAAATACAATCAAAAAGAAGGGAATTTTAAAGCCCCCACTTCCATCCACCTGGAGAGAACCAGGTTAACACGTTGGTCCATATCTCTGCATCCTAATCTTTTCTGAGCATCCCTACAAGTACAGAGTATGGAGACAGAGGCATTGAGGGAGCATGTTGAGTTCTTTTTCCCATTTTCTGAAGCTTCTGGTAATATATATTCTCTTTTTTATAACAGCTTTATTGAGATATACTTCACATACCATAATTCACCTGTTTGAAGTGTACAGTTCAATATTTTTTATATGTTACATTTAAAATTCCTTTAAATTGTGGTAAAATATATATAACGTAAATTTGCCATCTAAACCATTGTTAAATGTGCAATTCAGTGGCATTAATTACATTTGCAATGGTGTGCAACCATCACCACTTCTATTTCCAAAACTTTTTCATCATCTCAAGTAGAAACTCTGTACCCATTAAGCAAAAACTCCCCTTTACCCCCAGCCCCCAACCCCTGGTAGCTTCTCATCTGCTTCCTGTCTCTATGAATTTGCCTATTTTAGGTACCTCTCATATAAGTCTAATCATACAGTATTTATCCTTTGGTGTCTGGCTTATTTCATGTCATCAAGGTTCATTCACAGTGTAGAATGTGCCCAAACTTCATTCCTTCTTATGGTTGAATAATACTCCATTGTACATTTATACCACATTTTGTTTATCCATTCATCAGTTGATAGACATCTGGGTTGTTTCCACTTTTTAGCTATTATGAATAATGTTGCTATGAATGTTGGTGGACAAATATTTGTTCTAGCCCCTGCTTTCAATTCTTTGGATATATAAAGAGCATGTTGTTTTGTGACCTTTTCTCACTAATGTATGAATAACTTTTCCATATCAGCTGTATTTATTTCTGCAATGAGATTTTTTAAGGCATGCCTAGTACTCCATGGTGTGGCAGTAACAGTTTAGGTAACAAATTCTCTAGCATATACTGAGATGCCTTAAAGTTTTCCACATAGGTGTATCCTTATATTTTAAAAGTTATTATTTTTTTTTACATTTATTTTATTTATCTTATTTTTGGTTGCATTGGGTCTTCACTGCTGTGCTGGGCTTTTTTCTGGTTGGGGTGAGCAGGGGCCACTCTTGTTACGGTGCACGGGCCTCTCACTGCTATGGCCTCTCCTGCTGTGGAGCACGGGCTCTAGGTGCGTGGGCTTCAATAGTTGTGGCACGTGGTCTCAGTAGCTGTGGCTCGTGAGCTCTAGAGCGCAGGCTCAGTAGCTGTGGCACACGGGCTTAGTTGCTCCACGGCATGTGGGATCCTTCCAGACCAGGGCTCGAATCCATGTCCCCTGCATTGGCAGGCGGATTCCCAACCACTGTGCCACCAGGGAAGCCCCTTAAAAGTTATTTTTAAATTGCACGTGTCACATATGAATGCAAACTCCTTGTAAAAATTTTAGACATTACAGATATGATTAAAGTCTCCCTTTATCACACCTCAGAACCCAGCCCTTCTTCCACTCCCACACCAAGTAAGTCCTGGTACATTATCACAGACTTGGTGAGTATGCATTTACGCACATACATACAGTAGAGCCTTACAAAATGCATGGTATCATTTGATGCCTTTATGTGTAGGGGTTGGTTTTTAGATTTTTGTTTTCTTTTGCTTTTCCTTATATCAGTCGAGTCATACTGAAGGGATTTTTCTGCAGTTTGGTTCTGTCACTCAACAGTACATCTTCACTTGCACC
This sequence comes from Hyperoodon ampullatus, assembly GCF_949752795.1. NCBI lineage: Eukaryota > Metazoa > Chordata > Mammalia > Artiodactyla > Ziphiidae > Hyperoodon > Hyperoodon ampullatus. The sequence goes on from NC_136916.1 coordinate 37,862,902, forward strand.
TTTAATTTTTTCTTATCAGGATGAATTCCCCATCAGGGAACCCCCTGGGCAAAGGGCATGCTGAGGCTGTTCTGAAGCCTCAGGCCAGCCTTGGGGAGCCATGAAGGTGGGTTGTTGAGGCCAACCTTGTTGTGAGCAGCCAGCGGCACATGTCAGCACTCCCAGGGGCCTCAGCCAGCCTGGCCACCTGTGCCGGGCGCTGACCTTGCACTCCCAGGGTCTGGGGTGGTGCGTAATCTCCAAGGGTGAAGGAAACTTCCTCGGCTTAGCCAAGGGCTGGATCTTGGATTTCTCTTGGTGGGGAAACCTCTAGAACCAAGGACTGAGTTCATCCTATCCTTAGTCTTTGGCACATAATCAGTACTGACCATCTAAGACCCTTCTTCTGTTTGATTTATTATCTGGTCAACTTAAGCTCTATCCTTGCCCCCAACATGTTCTCCACTCTGTCCAGGGATGTCACTGTCCCCCAGCCTCTGGTGAAGGATCCTATGCCCAGAGGCTGTTTACTCTCCCAGGTCCTGCCTAGGCATTCCAGCTCAGTCCTAGACCCACTCTGCTTCTTATTGGGTCTGAAGACAGATACCTCGGGGGAGGGGAGGCAGAGGTGCGCTCCTTCCCCTGACCTTGGGAAGGATGACCTGGAGCTGGCTGAGAGCCTGAGCCACCCAGTGACTTGGCAGGAGCCTCATCATTGTCCTGGCACCTCACTGTTCTGCTGTGCAGTCAGCCAGGGCAGGGGTGGGGTTAGAAGGAGCCTGAAACCTGTTCGTCCTGCCTGGAGGGAGCTCCATCCTGTGCTTTCAGCAGGTGCTGGTGTTGGATGCGCCCCAAGTTGGCAGCTGAGCTGGGCCTGCAAATCCCCACTGGGGAGCTGGCGAGCCTAGAGTTTCGGTCAACCTGTGGTCTGATTGTTTTCAACCTCTGCTTCCAGAGGTGTGTAGGGAAGGTAGGGAGACCTGAGCCCTGTTTGGCCCCTGCCCTCCTGAGCCCGTCCCCCTCTCCTCATTCCTCTGGGCTCCATCTTGCTCTGCCTTTCTGCATACAGGGGTATGTTTTTCCCAGTGGACAGATGAGCAAATTGGGGTCCAGAGAGGGCAAGTGGACTGTCTGGGGTCACACGGCCCATCACGCTGGCACTAAGCCAGCTTCACCTATTTCTTAAGCCAGCCCCAGCATCTCTGCCACACCTGCTTAGCTCCCAGAGCCCACCACCCCCAACCCGCTCTGGCCCTGGCCCCAGAAGAAAAGGGCCTCTGACCGGTTGGCAGGAGGTCTGCCCAGCTCAGATCCCCAGGTCCTAGGTGGTTGGGTAGCGCCCTCTGCTGTCTGTGGCTGGGATTGCAAGGACACTGGACACCCAGGGGCAGCCCTCTGGCCTGAGACGGTGCCTTGCAATCAAGGCATGCAGTCTCCCAGGACAGCTCAGCAGGCAGTTGGGGGTCCCTGCTCCATTTTACAGCCATACAAACTGAGGAGCCGTGTGACAAGTTTCCCTACATTCACATGTCTACATCTTTGCTCTGGGCTGGTTCAACTACTTAACCCCTTTATGCCTCAGTTTCCCCATATTTCACTATAAGGCTTAGACCCTCCTCCACTTACCCAGATGAAGTGAAGGAACATAAATGTGACACCCCTAAGGAGAAGGGCACAATCTACTTACCCTGCATTCTCAGCCCAGCTCCCAGAACAGGGGAGATTCTGGCACTTCCTCTGGAGCCTTTCCCGGAATCTGACAAATCTCTCTCCTTTCCTCCCACCCCCTCCCTCCTCATCACCCCTTTGCCTCCTGTGACTTCCACTGGCTGTGCATCCGGCTGATCCATGACCAAGATAATCAGATTATCATGGGTCCAGAATAATCTATTCCATATGGCTTGCCAACTCGGTGGCTCCGGGAGCTAAAGGTGTGAGGAGAGGGGCTGATCTCAGTTGGAAGGGGCTTCCTGGGAGCTTCCGGGGCCTTAGCTGGGAGGCTGATGGGGAAGGAGGGAGGTGGAGGAGAAGTTGGGAGCCTTCCTGCTGGGCCCTCTGACTGCTCTGGGCTCCAGGTGGCTGCTGCCCCCTCTCCAGCACAAGCACGGCCTCATCTATCCACGACCCAGTGGGGCTTAGGCTCCATGGTGGGGGGCTGGGCACTCCCTGTGCCTTTTCCACTCTCTGGATTGGGGGGTGCTCACTATAGGGCATCGCTTCTCAAAAGGGGCCAAGCTTCATAATTCTTGGGAGATTTTACTTTTCACACCCAGAATCTCCTCCAGGGATTCTGGTTCAAGCAGCTCCAGGGTGGGTCTGGAAACGTTTTTCTTTTTACATCTCAACAGGTCCCAGTGACTCGTAATGAGGTTTCATGGGGGCTTGAGGACTATGGGGCGTCGTCCCCACCTCGGCACCCTCACTCTCCAGGCGGCCCTCCAGGAGGAAAGGAGCCAATCAAGTCCTCCAGAGGAGACAGGGGAGCTGGTGGTCGGACAGAACACTGGCTTTGGTCTCAGAGCCAAATGGATCCCAGCTCTGCCCCTACTAGCCATGTGACACATAGGACCGCCGCTCGGCTCCTCCGTGTCTTTAACTACAAGGCGAGGCAATGATACCCACATCACGTCAGCACAGTAGGTATTACTCATGGCTCAGAAGCAGAGGCCGGGGCCCAGAGATGGAGAGTGAGTTACCCAAGTGACACAAGTGGTACACGGCAGGGCAGGGGTTCTATTCTAAGCCACACGGGCCACACCCCAGAGGGGTGTCCTAGGCTGTCTAAAGGTGGGGACTTCATGAATGACAATCGCTCCCCTGAAAGGGCTTGCCTCTCAGGCTGGTGCCGAGGTGTGGCGGGAAGATCCCTGGCAGTAGGAAACACCCAAATTAGGAGCTTCCCAGGAGGTGCGCCTGCTGATGCCAAACAGGCTGGCGGTAGCAGAGAGCTGCTTCCTTCTCCTGGGGCCTCTGGCTCCGGAGGGGATGGGGATTAGGGGCTGCAAGGGCAGTACTCACATTGCACCTTTGATTAGCACTCCTATGTCAGAGGGCCTGGCCGGGAAAATGAGGGCGCTGAGGCTGGGAGGTGGGAGGGGGAGAGCGCTCAGGACCCAGGCTTGGCCTGAGGAAGCCGGGTGGTTCCTAGCGGGAAGGCTGAGACGGGGGCCCCAGCCTGAGAGGGTGCTGCCCTTTCCTGCCTGCCCCCACCCTGGCCAAGGACCCCGACTGAACTCTCACCTCCGCTTGGTGGGGCTGCCCCAAGGCCTCATTTCCCAGCCTTACACGTTGGCAGGCGACGGCAGGCTCGGGCCAGGGGAGCAAGAGCCACTGGCTCCGGCACTTGTCAAAACACAGGCCCCGGAGGTGTGAAGTCCTCACCCCAGCGGGAGGGCGTGTGGGCCATGCAGCCCGGAGAACTCATTAACTGGGGCAGCTCCCTAATGAAGCCACCGGAGAGGCTGGCGATAAGGAGATCAAAGGTGAGAGAGGCATGGGGGCGAGGGAAGAGGGAGGCTGGCTGACATGAGGGGGTAGAGCCCAGCATCTAGGTTGGGGTCCCCCCTTTGCCCCAACTTGGCTTCGTCAGGCCCACTGACCACAGCCCTTGCACATTCTGGGCCCCAAGACTCAGAGGCAACAGGAAAGGGAGGGACTCCCACGTGGCACATCCAATTTGTCAGCCTTAGGGCTGGAGACTGAAGGACTGGGGTTGGGGGTGGAACCCTCCCATCTGCCCTGCCTCTCATGCCATTTTTGTGAGTTCTTTGCCTCCACAGACACCCCTGGGTCTTTTTAACCCTCTCTCATGGCGTTTCTCTCCTGCTCCAGATCTCTCAGTGGCTCCCATGTAAGTGAGCGATGAATTAGTTAACTGTTCGGTCCCAGATCTGAGAATCCTCAGGGGCCAGAGCTGTGTTTTCAGGATAAACAGTCTGCCTCCCACACATATGGCCTCTTGTTTAAAGAATGTCTAGTTGATTTTGTACTTAATAAAATAAAACTTCACTTCAGAGCATTGCTGCCCACAAACCAGGGAATTGGAGGAATTTTTTGACATTCAGAGGTTGGCAACAGAATGCCCAGAGCCCTCTGAGATCCCACCCCTCCTGCCTGTCCAGCTTTTAGGCTGCACCTCCCCCTGCTTGGGTGCACAACCAATTCTCACCATTTGTTAGCTCTGGTCCAGTGGATCAAAGGGGCCATCACTGGGCTCTAATGCCAGGTTCTTGGCTTGGATCTGGAACCCCAGGAAGGCATCCATCGGCCAGGGTCCAGAAGGGGCAGACCCTGCTGACAGCTGCAGGCCTGGGCCAGGCTCTCACAGGGAGTAGATGGGTCCCATGGCATGTGCCCATGGAGTGGGCTCCTCCCCTTCTCCCCAATGGTGGGTTGGCATTGCCAGTGCTGGATGTGACCGTGGGTATAAGCATCTGGGGCTGCTGGGACAGACTGCAGGGTAGAGGGTATAGAGGGTGTTAGAAAAGGCCAAGGGCAGTAGAAGAAAAAAGAGACAAAGGGAGGAGGGAGGTGGTGAGCGGAGATGCCCAGGAAGAAGGTACCAAGCCACTTGGTTCTTTGCTACAAACCAGCTCAGCCATCAATCTCACAGAACAGGAAGCCACGGGGGATGCAAAACAGTAGACCGCCGGCACTGAAAGAGACCCTAGATACCAACCACTTCTTCTTCTTCTTTTTAATTTTTTTTTTACCACTTCTTTTGAAGACATGATACCAGACACCAGGTACTTCACAGTCTAGCTGGAGAGCAGACATCCATGCATGAAGTAGCTATTTTGACAATGTGCAAACTCAAACCCGAGGGGTCAGGCAGGCAATATATTAGATTCTCTGAGATTTCCCATGTGGACAATCATGTTGTCCACAAATAGAGTTTCATTTCTTCCTGTCCAATCTGTAAGCCTTTTATTTCTCTTTCCGTTACTGCACAAGCTAGGTACCCCCCACCACCCCCCGGCAACGTTGAAGAGGCATGGGGTAGGAGCAGACATCCTCACCTTGTTCTCAGTATTAGGGGGAAATCTTTCAGTCTTTCACTATCTAGTATGCTGTTAGCTGTAGCTTCTTTGTAGATGCTTTTCATCAGACTGAGAAAGTTCTCCTTTAGTCTGAGTTTGCTGAGAATTTTTATCATGAAGGGGTGTTGATTTTTTTTTTTCTTTTGGCTCCTCTGTGGTTTGTGGCATCTTATTTCCCTGACCAGGGATTGAACCCAGCAGTGAGAGAGCCCAGTCCACTGGACCACCAGGAAATTCCCCTGAATTTTGTTAAATGCATTTTTCTGTGTTATTTGCACTCACATTTCATTGGCAAGGCCCGTTATACCTGCCCCAAAGTGGCAGAATACCAGCTAGAGGCCACTGGTGGCAGCTGTGGCAACAGGCCGAGCCCTTGATCCTGCCAGGCTGAAGGTGGCCTGGAGGGCAGCAGGCTTCCTCTCCCTCCACTCAGACGGTCCAGCAACCTGCCCAGATTCAGCCAGCTTGTTGGATTTACCTAGGGTAGCCTTGTCCCTCCCACTCACCACCACCAGGGAAGGGTGCACCCAGGACCAACCTGCCTCAGAGGAGGAATGGATTACTCTGGCCTCTGGCAGGAATCAGGGCCCCACTCCTGGTCACTATACGAGTCCACAGACCTGGCTGCACTATGCCCTGAGGCTCCCATCATTCAAACTGGAAACGAAGATTCAAGAAAACTTAAGAATTTGCATAAGGTCCCCAACAGGTGAAGGCAGACCCAAACCTAAGTACTGAACCTCCAGTTCCCCGACCTCGCTTCCTTTAACCTACTGAGCTGGCCCAACACCCTGGACAGCGCCGGCACTGGCGCAGGCAGGAGGCCCGAGTGTCTGGGTCAGGTGCCCATGCGAGGACCCAGGAGGGGCCAACCTGGCGCAGCCAACGGGCAGGCACCTTCGCCCCCTGTTGGTTCAAAGGGTCAAGCCCTGCCCCCACCAGGCCCCGAGCCCGCTTTGAAGTGCTGATGCGGCCTGGAAGGGGCCACTTCACACCTCGGGCTCAGGATAAAGCAGTCGCTGGCCGCCGGCCCCCAGACGCGCCGGCGCTGCCATGGCCCAGTTCCTGTGCCCGCCGCTCTCTGAGTCCTGGATCCTCTCCGCGGGCTGGGACCCAGCTCGGCCGCCGCCGGCCTCCAACAGGGACTGTGGCTGCTCGCCCGCCTCGTCCCCGGACTCCTGGGGCAGCGCCCCGGCCGGCAGCCCCGTGTCTAGCCCCGGGAGGCCAGTCACCAGCGCCGCCCTCCGCGCCCCGACTGCGGGGAGGCGCGGCGCCCGCGGCAGCCGCCTAGGCAGCGGGCAGCGGCAGAGCGCCAGCGAGCGCGAGAAGCTGCGCATGCGCACGCTCGCCCGCGCCCTGCACGAGCTGCGCCGCTTTCTGCCGCCGTCCGTGGCGCCTGCCGGCCAGAGCCTGACCAAGATCGAGACACTGCGCCTGGCCATCCGCTACATCGGCCACCTGTCGGCCGTACTGGGCCTCAGCGAGGAGAGCCTGCAGCGCCAGCGCCGACGCCACAGCGACGCGGCGCTCCCTCGAGGCTGCCCGCTGTGCCCCGACGGCGGCCCCGCGCAGGCGCAGACGCAGATGCAGACTCAGGCGCAGGCGTGCGGCCCAGACCTGGGCTCAGCCGCCAGCGCCGTGGTGTCCTGGGGGTCCCCGCCCGCCTACCCCGGAGCTCTAGCGGCGCCCGAGCCGCGCGATCCGCCTGTGCTTTACGACGAGGCGGCGTGCCCGGAAGGGCCGGCGATGGAGCCAGGCCCCTCATCTCCGGTTAGTACCTCCTTCCCGCGCGGAGCTCCCTCCGGGCGCGGCGCAGTAGTGGATGGCGCTACCTACTGTTTCGCGCCCCCCGGCGCGCACTGCGGGGACCAGACCCCGTGCGGCTCCCCCACTGACGACCCGGCCTCGCCTGCTCGCCCTCCGGAGCAACAGAGTTGGTGTGCCCGGGGCGCCCGAGCGGCGAGGGGAGGGAGAGTACACGCAGGGGGCGGGGTCCCGCTCCCCGCCAGAGGCGCCCTGAAAGTGGAGCTCGCGAGGCGGACACCCACGCTCGGTGTCCAACGCTGAGGGCCTCGCTGTTCCCTCTCTCCTCAAGCTCTTTCCCGGCGACGTACTGGCCCTGCTGGAGACCTGGATGCCCCTCTCGCCCCTGGAGTGGCCGCCGGCCTGAGTAGTTGAAGTGACGGCGGACATCTGGCGCCCCGTTCTGTGAGCACCGACGCCTTTTTGGCCTCTGCGCCTTCGAAGAGGTCCCACTCCAGACTCCCTTTCCTGGAAGAGGGCACCGGCGATACTGGCATGGGCATTGCTGAAAGGGAGAGCCTGTCCCCACCCAGGACGGACTTCCCCAACCCCTCCCGTGATGGAGGGACCCAGAGGGTAGACACTTTGAGGCAGGCAGGAGGCTCTGCCTAGTACGTGTTTATTTATTTGTGAATAAATTTTGTGCTGGTGTCACTTGGCAAGTTCTTCTTTCTCTAGAGGGGCACAAAGCTCCCTTCCCCGCCTCCAAAGGACGTAGGAGAGTTGGGAGGGTTTCTTGCAGTCTTCAGACCCCAAAGCACACAGGCTCAGACCCCTTCCTCCTTTTCCCCAGCCCTGGCTTAGCACCTCCTGTTCCAGATGGGTTAGCCTGAGGGGGAGGAGATTCACTGGAGAAAGTGGCAGCGAGCGGAGTCTGTCCATCTTTTCTTTGAACCTGGTGGGGAGCTGAATAAAACCATGTATCTCTGTAGAAAATGCATTTCCATTAGTGCGTACTTGCTGTGCACCAGGTCCTTTACACATTTTATACCTAAGTAATCATTTTGCAGAAGGATAAGCCAAGGATCAGCACTCAAGCCTAGGTTTGACTTCAGAATCCGGGCTCTCAGCTCTGGTAGGGTTTTGCCAGCTCCATTCATTCTGGGGTCTTAGGGGACACCAGCTCCAAGGGCTCATTGCATGTGTCCCAAATCCTTATTCCCCTTGTGCTGGAGAGTTAGGCCTGGACCCTGGGATTTTCCCATCTCCCTTCACTCTAGTTTCTCTCCCATGTGGTTTAGAGACATGAAATAATATCAGTGGTCAGCCCCACGTTTAAGTAACTGTGACCTCCCAGAGGCCTGGCTAGGGTGAGATGAGAGGTCCATTGGTTGCATACAAATCCACAGAGCTGACCTGGAACCAGGCTTGGATTCAGGTTAGGGAAGTGCTGTGTGGGGAAGGGGAGCCTTGAGCCCTGAAGGAGCCTGGCCTCAGTCAGGGGGTCTGGTGAGCAGTCAAGCCTGGCGGGTGGTGAGGTGGGGTAAGCGGGTGTAGCCTCTCTGTCCGAGGGCTCCTCAGCCGTCTCTGGATACTCAGTTCTTCCCCTCTGCCCTGCTCAAGCATCTTTGAAATACTGGCCTTGGCATTTTTTTTTTTTTTTTGCGGTACGCGGGCCTCTCACTGTTGTGGTCCCTCCGGCCACGGAGCACAGGCTCCGGACGCGCAGGCTCGGCGGCCATGGCTCACGGGCCCAGCCGCTCCGCGGCATGTGGGATCTTCCCGGACCAGGGCACGAACCCATGTCCCCTGCATCGGCAGGCGGACTCTCAACCACTGCGCCACCAGGGAAGCCCCAGGCCTTGGCATTTTTTATAAGAGCTTTATTGAGATATAATTTATGTACCATAAAATTCACTTTTAAAGTACATAATTCAATGGTTTTAGTATATTCATACAGTTATGTAACCATCACCACTGTCTAATTTTGGGTCATTTTCATCACCCCCCAAAAGAGACCCTGTAACCATTAACAGTGACTCCCCATGATTCCGTTTCCCCACTCTCCACCCCAGCCAGCTCATCTGCTTTCTATCTCTATAGATTTGCCTGTTCTGGACATTTAGTATGAATGGAATCATATATCATGAGGCCTTTTGCATCTTGCTTCTTTCACTTAGCATCATATTTTCTCATGTATCGGTACTTTGTTTCTTTTTATTGCTCGATGCTCTTCCATTGTATGGATATACCACAGTTTATTTATCCATTGATATTGATAGGTTCGTTTTGAAACCACTTTGGAGATCATTTCCAGTGCTCTGGCCCAGGCCAGGAGGGGCAGTGATTCAGAGTGGGGTGGGGGGCTCACTGTGTATAATTCAGAAGCCCAGGCGCACCCTGCCCAGCGTTTGGCTGCAGAGAGTGCGATCCAGAAGCAGAGGCCCTGCAGGGGGCGGGACCTCACACCTTCGCTGATCCGCCCCCTTTCGCGCACCTCCACCCCCAACGCGCTCTCCCCTCCCAGAGCCCTAAGGAGCAGAACGGGAAGTCTTTTCCAGGACCTAGGCCAGTTTAGAAAATCTATTTACATGGCAAAGGCCCCGTGGTTTAGGACGGGGAATTAAAGTTATTAGCAAGTCTTTTCACAGATAAGTGGAGCTCATCGGCCAGCCCCCTCCCCTGCGGAGAGCCTCCCCTCGCTCTCCGAGCCCAGGAGCGGCCCACTGTTTATTAGCACCTGGGTGTGAATTTTCATTAGCACGTCCCTGTTAATAAGAGAGGTCTGGAGATGGGAAGGGGGCGCCTCCCACCACTCCCATGCCCCCACCCCCTTCCTGGGCTGGCCGCACTCACACCCACCGGGAGGAGGACTGTAAGCAGCGTCCAGGTAGGTGAGCCGTGGGCGAGTGGTCGCTCTCAGTTCTCTGCTAACCTGTGAGCTAACCCCAGTTAGCAGGACCATCTTGAGGATGGGCAGATAGATAAGGAAGAGGCTAACTAACACGCCCGTGCGGATATTCAGGGGCAGCGCTGGGACTGGGACGCGGGTGTGACTCTAGGGCCTGCCTGTGTGCTTCCCCGATGGTGCACTGCCTTTGCGACAGCTGAGCAAGGACAGAGGGTGCTGGGTGGCGCCTCACCTCACCTGGGGCTGGTCCAGAGCGGTCTGGGCACCGTCCTGCTAGAAGTGGGAGGAGGGGGAGGATGGCATCAGAGGCCTGGCCTGCGGATCCGCCGGCAGGCTGGTCGCCGCCAGTCAACAGTGCTGCCCTGCTTTCCGCCTTCGAAGCCCAAGGGGTCAGAAGCCACGTGGTGGAGAAACAGACATATATGGAGCAGCAATTTCAAGCCATTTTAGCCTCAGAGCCACAGGTGAGGCGGGCAGGTGGTGCTTATACCTATTTTACAGATCAGGACGCTGGAGCACAGAAAAAGTTCAAGGAATTTTCCACAAAGCTAGTACGCGGCTATTGGGGTGGGGACTATTGGGGTGGGGACAACGGTGGGTGGTAGTCGACAAATCCGGTCTTTGCCTTAGCCTGGCAGGCGAGTGTGTGAGCATGTTGGGGGTGTGAAATAAAGCTCCTAAAGCACATGGGCCACCAGTGCCGTTGCCAGCAGGGACCTGCCACTGCCTGCTGACCACACGTGTTGCTCCCGCCAAGACAGCTGTACTGTGTAGATGCTGATGCTGGACGGGCCAGTGTTTTAAGGAGGGGCAGCTAAGCTGATTGGTCGACATGCAAGACATTTATTCAAGGACACGCCACTTGGGTCACCGTATGAACCCAGGGGCAGAGGGAAGGGCTGGTGGTCATGAGTTGTCTGTATCGGCAGATGGCGGACTGTCCTGGTAGCAGGGCTGGAGAGCTGGGTGGGCAGGTGGTGCACCTGGAGGAGGGCCGTGCGTTGGCCATGCGTTGCTAAATAAACAGGTCCATCTGAGGGGCACATGGATGCCCCAGGATTCTGAAACACCCCCTACCTGGAGAACCAGGCTGGCGCAGGGCTGGGGAGGGAAGCGAGCCCTAACTGCAGAGCCCTTGTTTATCCCAGGGTGAGGCCAGGGCCACTTTGTCCACTCCCCCGCTCTCCCCCAGGGGCAGACCCTGCATTTGCACAACGCTGAGGGTAAGTGCCTCCTCAACTTTGTACCCCAGGCACTCATTTGCCTCACCCTAGTCCCAGCACTCCCCTGAGAAGACCCAAGGTTCTTGGTGCTGCTTCTAAGGGGCCCTTTCTCCCAGTGGACAAGGACCTCTTTGGGGCCACTGGCACAGCCCCAGTGGTGCACCAGCGCTAGTGCCCTGGATCCCCAGCCTAGTGCCCCCTGGGCCTCTTCTGCCCATCTTCTGGCACTTTGCCAGCCCTGGCTCCTTCTTCATCCCTCTGTGGGCCCCAGCACCTAAGGCTCCCTGTGAATGCCCCAGCCCTCTTCGCTCCCCCCACGCACACTAGGAAATGAGGAGGTGGCCTGGTGTTGGCTGCATGTGACTTTGGAAAGGGTGGACAGGGCACCTTCGTTGTCTCGGCCTGTTCAGCACCCCTCCTGCCTTCGTCCCTTGCGGCCTGTCATTTTCTTTTCTCCAGACAGCTCCCCCTTCCTTAGTTTGGGTGGCCATGACGTCCATGCCCCTCCAGGGATGGGCACGTGTGCAGGCTGGCAAGGTCGTCACGGTGAGTGGTTCAGGCAAGTGACCACATGCAGGCCGGTGAGGAGCAGGCTCAGGACTTTGCTGGAACCATCGAGAAAGGGACACTCACTGTGGGTGCTGTTGGTGGCCATGGTGCCGCCCAAGCAGAGGGCCTACCTGGAAAGGGAGTCAAAACTGAGAGGCGGAGAAGGATTCCTGCTCTTATCCAACACCGGGGTCCAGCCACACGGAAAGCATTACGCCTGGACTTTTACACTATATGAGCCCACAAATTCCCCTTGTTGCTAAAGTTAGTTTGAGGTGGGTTTCTGACTTGCTGTTGAAAAAATCCATCAGGATTTGATACAGGCTGTTCCAAGCTGTGTAACCTGAGTGTCAGTTTCCCTCTCATGTAAAATGGGGGTAATGATATCTACATTTCGCAAGGCTTATGTGAAAAATACACAGACCATGGTAGATGCCCCGTAAATGTTAGTTCCCCGTCACATTTAGGTGGCGTGTAAGGCCAAGACTATCATCCTAAGTTTTCCTTCCTCATGCTGCCACCATGCCTACTGTGGAAAAGGATTGTTGTAGAAGTTGTTTTTGCTGCTGTGTTTTCATTCCCATCTGGGGGAGGCCAAGGGGCAGAGTGTCTCAGGCGGGGACCTCTTCATCCAGGGGACATTCAGCTATAGTCAGTATCAGCACCATGAGGGCGGTGTCGTGCCAACAAAGAGTGTGTGTGACCCAGGGGAGAAGGTGGATGGGGATACAAAAGCAGCTGCGGTCACAAAACAATGCAAGCGTTTGGCCTTGGTGGGCGGTCTTGGGAGAGGGCCGGAGGCACTAACCGCTTGCAGTTCTCAAAGATACCACACGGTGTCCTCGGAGAGGCAGACGTAGGCCTTGAGCTGCAGGGGACTCCTCCACCCAGTTTTCCTGGGAAGGGCAGTTTCTAGAAAAGAAAAAGGCACCTCTCCGCCCTCTTCCTGTGCCCCCAGGTCCCCCAGCCTCCTCTAGGGTTCCCAGACCAGAAGGCAAGAGGCAGTAGTGGCACAGTTCCTGCCTGCCTCCTCACCTGCTCCTACTTTGCCTCTCACACCTGTGTGACCTCAGGCAGTCACTCAACCTCTCTGAGCCTCAGCCTCTCCAAACTGATTTCATAAGGTTATGAGACAGCAAAGAGGGAAAAGAAGTAGGCGGAGAGAAAAGGAGGCCACACAGTAGCTGGGGTGGACTGGGCATCTTACTCATTTGAACACAGTGGCTCCTGGTCCTATGAGGCAAGTGGTCCTCACAAGGCCTGGGACTCTGGCTGACATAATTGCCTGGGCCCTGCTGGGGGTCTGGACTGGGTGGGAATGAAGGTTACACACCACAGCAGCTTTGGAGTCTGGAGACAATATCGCTGTTTATTTAGGTGACACATCTGCCCGCCTGAGGATTCCGACAAGTGGCTTAGTGGTTGAAGGCCCCCCAAACTGGGCCTCTCCCCTTGCTGGCTCTGCAGAGGTCCCAGACTGCAAGTCTAGGCCCCTTAGGCCTACTGAGCTGCAGCCCTTTGTCACTGTGTCTCTTGACCTCACAGCATTCCAGGGCAAAGCCTGCCTGCTGCCAACCTTTTCAGAGAGGCCAGGGCAGCAGCCCTGTCACTTCTTGAGGTTCTCTCTTTGGAGAAGCGAGGAATACCTCTGAAGCCGGGTCCAGTGCTCCTGTTCTTTCACCTTGTTCTTCACCAACTTCTGAAACCTGTGGGCCACACAGTTGATGAGAGGAACCTGCTTTGCGCTGTGTTCCCCCCACCCTTCCAGGGGCTCCTAGGTCCCCAGGGCAGACCCTGACCACCCTGGGCTGATATAAGAAACTCTCCAAATGACACATCTGCTTCCTGTCTGTGTTCTCAGCACTCAGCCTGGTGCACAGAAGGCACTCGTAACAGCTTTACTGAAGGAACAATATAGGTCTAGCATCCTAAACTAGGAAATGTACAGTGATAGGAGGCATGGTGAATTTACAAACTAAAAGTCTGTTTGCAGGACCAACGTTAAATACATCCGAACGCCAATCGTTACATTTAACAAACATTCCTTGAGCATCTACTAGTGACCGGCACTGGTGGACGTGTTGGAAAGATCAAAGTGACTAAAACAGCCGCCCCTCCCCCCAGTTTAGTAAGAGGGACAAGAGGAAAAGAACATTTGTAACAGGAGGCATTTAAGAGCAATAGAGGTAAAGTGCAGAGAGGAGCGCTCCCTGCTTGGGGAGTGCTCTCAGAAGATAAGATTTTTGAGTTGAGTTTAAAAAAAAAAAAAAAAAAGTTTTTAAAAAAATAACAAATAAATGCATAGTCAGTGTGGAAGAATCAGAGAAGCCCAGGGTCACCCCTCATTCTGCACTTCGAGCTGGCCACTGCAAGCAGGCAGGAGGAGGCCTTCATGCTGGGGAGAGATGCAGGCTGCTGCCAGCTTTCCGCCTCTGGTGCCTGAGTGAGCGACGTTTTAAAAAATGTTTAAAAGCTTAGGGCAAACGAGAAGGGACCCTTTTGTGGGGAAAGACAAGGACTGCAGTTTTTTGCGGCTCTGCCTATGGGACAGGCATATGGAGATGTCTGGTACACAGTGCATTAAAGCATTTTTTTTTTAACTTAAAGAAGTAACCTATGCTTTGCTTTAAAAAAAAAAATCAAGGATACAAGTGAGTATACAATTAAATCTCCTTCTCACCTCAGATCCTTATTTTCTGTTCTCAAAGCAACTGTAATTAACACCTCCTTATAAATCCTTGAATACTGTTCATACACACAAGTACAGACATGCATATAATCTTTTTTAAAATTTAAATGCAAGTGTGCAACACACTGTTGTGCCGTCTGCCTTTTTCACTGAAAATGTATCCTAGCAGTTGCTTCCAGGAGGCACTCAGATCTGCCTTATTCTCTTTCCCTATTGATGACGCTTGGAGATTCCAGTATGCAGTGTATGTGTGTATATGTGTGTGTTGTGGGGGGAGCGGATGGGCAGGGGGCAGGCAGAGGGTGTGCAGGTTAGAAACTCAGGCCTTGGCCCCTCACTGCTTGTGTGCAAACCCAGCTACTTCACTTATAAGGTGCTGACCCTGGATGGGCAATTTGACCTCTGTCTTCCTCGCTGTACTGTGGGGATGATAATAATCATAGTAAGAAACAAGATATGCCACAAAGTACTTAGCATAGTACCTGGCACACAGTAGGTGCTCAGTAAAGGTTAATTTTTTTTCATTTTTTAAAATTGAAGTATAGTTGATTTACAATGTTGTGTTAATGACTGCTGTACAGCAAAGTCAATCAGTTATACATATATACATTCTTTTTTAAAATATTCTTTTCCATTATGGTTTATCACAGGATTTTTTTTTAATATTCATTTATTTATTTAGGCTGCCCCGGGTCTTAATTGCATAACGCTGACTTCTTAGTTGCAACATGCATGTGGGATCTAGCTCCCGCAGGAATCAAAACTGGGCCCCGTGCATTGGAAGTGCGGAGTCTTACCCGCTGGCCTGCCAGGGAAGTCCCTATCATAGGATATTGAATATAGGTCTCTGTGCTATATAGTAGGACCTTGCTGTTTATCCATTCTATATATAAAAGCTTACATCTGCTCACCCCAACCTCCCACTCCATCCCTCCCCCAACCCCCTCCCCCTTGGCAACCACCAATCTGTTCTCTATGTCCGTGATTCTGTTTCTGTTTCATAGGTAGGTTCATTTGTGTCATATTTTAGATTTCACATATAAGTGATATCATATGGTATTTGTCTTTCTCTTTCTGACTTACTTCACTTGGTATGATATCTCTAGTTGCATCCACGTTGCTGCAAATGGCATTATTTCATTCTTTTTTATGACCGAGTAGTATTCCATTGTATATAGGTACCACATCTTCTTTATCCATTCATCTATCGATGGACATTTAGGTGGTTTCCATGTCTTGGCTATTGTGAATAGTGCTGCTATGAACATAGGTGCATGTATCATTTTGAATTATAGTTTTGTCCAGATATATGCCCAGGAGTGGAACTGCTGGATCATATGGTAGCTCTATTTTTAGTTTTCTGAGGAACCTCCAAACTGTTGGCTGCACCAATTTACATTCCCACCAACAGTGTAGGAGAGTTCCAGTAAAAGTTAATTATAAGAATACTATTGCTGCTGCTAAATAAGTGGAAGTAAAATTGCTGGGCAGAGGGGTCAGGACAACATGGAATCAGTGAGCGACCAGTCAGGAGGCAGCGCATAGATGGAACTAGGGCAAGTTTTAAAAGGAGGACTGAAAATAAAGTCATTAGTCTGTTCAAAGAAGACGTGGGTGACTTTTAAAATATAATGTTGGAGTGTAGAAGGGCTTTCTCTATAATCTAGTAATAAATAATGGCTAACCTTTACTGAATGTGCCAGGCAATGTCCTATGAGGAGATAGGACTGTCACTGGTTTACATATGAGGACACTGAGGTTTGACCTGTCACACAGCTAGAGGCCCTCTCTACCCCCCATCGCACTGCAGACGTGCACCCTGCATTTGAGGCTCTTTACAACCGCCCCTCAGCAAAGCCTAAGGGAGAAGATGGAAAAATACCAAACTTCTGTTTGGCTAAACAAGCAACCAAAATTACTCCTATCCAAAGACAAAGCAGGAAAAATGATTCACAACATATTAACAAAGAACTCTTAAAATCAAAAGAAAATGAACTCACCCGTAAGAAAAAGACCCAGGTGGCGTCACAGAAGGAGAGAGAGAAACATACAATAGATGTAACACAAAGATGTTCAACCTTGTTAATTTCCAAATTAAAATAGTAATGAGCTATCAATTTTTATCCCTCATTTCTTGGCCAGTATGGGGAAGAGGTGGGGATGCAGAGTGAATCCACCGTCTCTGAAGGGCTGGTGGGTACAACTATCCCAGTTCAAACATGCCTACCCCATAACTCTGAAAGTCCACCTCTAATTTACCCTACAGAAATACTAGGAAAAACTCACAAAAATGACTGGTTGAGGATGTTGTCTGGGAAAGTGGGGCCAGAGTGACACCCATGGTGAGTCTGCAGTGGGCTGGGGCGCAGATGGGAGAAGAGGACACAGGAGTGGGGTGTGGACTGATTGCTGGGAGCCGTGCTCTGGGCGGAGGAGAAATAAGGCGGCTGCAGAACTGGGAAGGCGCTTGCTTGTTTTCTAACATGGGAATGTGGTCAGGACACATGCCTGTGATTAGGACAGTGGAGGGGAAGAGGTCACCAACCAGATGGACAATAAGGTCTGGGTGTCCTGGGGGAGGAGATGGCCTTGGGTATGAGCAGGATGCCTCTTTCTCTGCATCAGGAGGGAGACAGGGGGTGGGGGGTGACCCAGGAGACCCGGGTGAGAGGGCAGCCAAGGAACTGGCATGCTCTGGGAAGTGGGAGGTGAGGTTATCCACCAACGGCCAGGGCAGGGGTGGTGGGAGCTGCCTGCCACGTGGTACCAGCACATCTGCAGTGTGCTTCCCCTTGGCAGTCAGTGCTCAGCGGTGAGGGACAGGGGAGGCTGCCTGTTCATGTGAGGCTGGGCGCTGACTGTCAGGTGCCCCCTGGGGAAAGCCCTCTCTGGAGACTGAGACAACCTCCCTCCACCATCAGCAAGGAAAGGGTTTTCCTTCCCTTCATGGCACAACAGATGTGACTGCTGTCTATTGTTTTGAAGCAATGTGTGTGCATACATCTTCCAAAAAGATGGACTGTCCATCTGCAAAGTGGGAGAGGAGACGGAACATCTGTAAGGCCTCCCACAAAACCTCTGAATTCCAATAGCCTCATGGCATGCACACTTGGGATCTATGAGTCTATAAATAATTTTCCAGGGATTTGTCCCTTTGTTTCTCAAGAAAGGCAAAGGAAGGTTAGGATAGGCCCACAATTTCCCTCCCAGGGATAGTAAAAACGGGGGTGGGGTGGGGTGGGAGGGTATTCCTCCTCCACCCTCAAGGGAAGTGTCACCTGGTGTCCATACAGGGCCTGCCGACCCCCTCGCCAAGGGGGCGTGTGCCCTGTGGAGCTGGGACTGTTGGGTCAGCCCAGAAGCCCACCTTCTGCTTGGCCACAGGGAACAAAGGGGGCAGGGGGGGAGAGAGAGAGAGAGAAGCATTTTGTTTCTGCCAGCTTCCTGTGTCCTGAAATTTCTGTCTTGTGATCATAAGTCTGACCCAGCCGAGATGGCAGATACTACAACAGGGAGTGGAGCCAGATGGAAATGGTGCCCTGGAGGCCCAGGCTGGATGGGAGCAGAAGCCAGGCCTGCGGAGGGGGTGGGGTGGGGGGCACATTGGGTGCTATCTGGGCTCCTTTCAAAGTCCTAAAGGCAGGCTCCTTCACACTGGCTATTTATAAAAGTCCCAAGTGCAGGTTTTGCGAAAACAATTTGGACAGACTATCATGAGTTTGAAACTCTGAATCCATTGCCTTAAAATTTCACCTAGTTTTAGGGCCAATGGAAACTGTTTCAGACACGAGGAGTAAATAGAGGGGAAAAAAAAGATACGATTAAAAGCCTCGGACATATATGGTTATGTGTGAGAAACGATAGGAAGATGTTAATGACAGAATCTAGGTTGTGGGTATGTGGATGTTTACTGACTTTTTTCAAAGCTGCTGTATATTTAACATAATAAAATGTTGGAGGCGGGGTACTCTTTGGAAAAGCCCCAGGTGTCAGAACTCAGAGCAAGCAGAACAGGAAGAGCCTTCTTTAAATCAGTGTTTCCTAATTATCTCTGGGACCCAATTCAGAAAATGGGTTGCCGTGAGGAATATGATTTGAATATTGTGATCAGGCCCAAGTAAATGTCCCTTCAAGCTAGGCCTGCCCCAACCACACAGTGCATCCCCTTCCGGCTCCTGCTGTGGGTCCTCGGAGCCAGGGAGCACTTCCTTGAGCTCTTCCCCTCCCCCAGCTCTCACAGCCCGTTTAGCCTGAACCTTGTCCCTGGCCCCCATCGCCCCAGCTGGTCAGCCCTGCTGACGCCAGCCCTCTTCCCTGCAGAAGGTTCCCTGGGAGGCAGTCCCCTCCACCCCACCCAGCCTCTGGGGTCCCTCCCGGGGAGGGGTTGGGGTGTGGGACCTAGGGGCTAAGCTGTGTTGGCAGGGAAGAGAGACGGTTGGGAAGGGGAAACTGGAGGGGTCCCTCCCAATTCCCACTGGGGGCCAGGATAGGTCTCTGGGGTTCCAGAGACTGGAGGGGGTCAGGGCAGAAGGGACTGCCTTCTCATGAGAGCAGACCCAACCATAGCGGGGTGGGGAGGGATATTATAGACACCTTTCCCACGGAAATTACATAGACATTAAAAACCACTGTGACAAGGAAGTTTTTCTTAAAATTAAAAAGTCATTAAGTTGTATTCTGGAGTGACATAAAGCCAGATTAAAAAAGTGAACACGATCTCAACTTAGTAAATATGCTAAGGATAAAACCTTAAGGAAATGTATTAACATATTAATGGCAGTGCTGGGATTTGGGGTGATGGGTTGTGGGTTATTTAAATTTTCTTCTCTGTATTGTCCTGTTTCCCAAATTTTACAAGTGTATATATATATATATATATATATCTCAGAAATAATGAATAACATATTTTACAGCGGGGAATTACTCTGTTATGGTAGTAGTTCTACATGTGAAGCAACCTTATTGGGCTAATAAGCAGAGTTCAGCAGGTGTCTGAGTGGTAACGTCCACCTGGCACCCTGGTTGAGGGCAGGAAATGTCAGTTAGGGGCTGAAGTGTCCTGAGTTTCTTGGGGCCTCGGCTGCCAGCCAGGAGGTAAGCTGCCCAGAGCTGGAGCTACTAATGCAGAGGGCCCAGGTTCAATCCCTGGTCAGGGAACTAGATCCCATGTGCATGCTGCAACTAAGAGTTCACATGCCACAACTAAGGAGCCAGTGAGCCACAACTAAGGAGCCAGCGAGCTGCAACTAAGGAGCCCACCTGCTGCAACTAAGACCCAGCGCAACCAAAAAAACCCTCAAATCTGAGTATCTTAGCCATTTCACTTCGTTCCTTGAGGGACACCGAGACCCTAGCAGGGAAAGCCCACCAAAGCCCCGCAGCTCTGTAGTGGCAGGTGGTGTGAGAGTCCAGGGCTCCACTGACAACCCTCTTCCACCTGACAGGTATGGTCAGATCATGGCAGAAATTGTCAACAAGAATTTGAAAACCCCTAGAAGTTTGTTGTGGAGGGATTAGAAGAGACCCCTGCTTCCCCACATTGGACTGAGTACCATTAATGATGCTTTTATAGGAGGAAGGAACACAAGCAGAGTCCCTGTGAGGCTGGGGTTTACAGAAAGGGGAAGAGGAAAGATGTATCACATAATCGTTTATCTGGATGACGGAGAGAGGAAAGGGGTCTTAGACTAGGGGCTGGCAAACATCTTCTATAAAGGGCCAGAGAGCAAATGATTTAGGCTTTATGGGTCATAGGATCTCTGTTGCAGCTGTTCAACTCTGCTGTTGTAGCACTTACATAAGTAGATGAGACATAAAGCAGTGGGTGTGATGTGTTCCAGTGAAACTTTATTTACAAAAACAGGCAGTGGGCCAAATTTGGCTGTAGTTTGCCAACCCCTGTCTTAGATGACTGTGTCTGATAATCCAAATATACTTAAAAAAAAATTGAGAAAGCAAAAAGAAAAGACAGTCTTGACAGGAAGAAAACACCAACTTGCAGCCCTTCTTTTCTTACCAGCCTGAATTCATTACTCCTTTTCTACCAGTCTGAATGGGATTTGAATGCCGAAAGGATCTTACCATCAAGCAAACCACTATTCCTTAGTCCAGAGACAACCCTGGGTGCAGGGAGGAGGTAGAGACCCAGAACTCTACCTCTTTTGGAAGAAATTCTCGCACCTTTCCTCCAAGGGCAACACCTGGGGGAAAGTTGTGTCATCCAACACATTAGCTTGAGGAGTGGTGCAATTTCTTGAGATTTGTTCCAGGAGTGGGTAGGCCTCGAAATTAAAATAGAAAATAGAATTTGGGATGTCCTCGGCTTGGCTGGCAGATCCAATTTCATCTGGGTGGTCTCCTGGGATGAAACAGGAACACCATGTTCTGTTACAGTGATCCCTTTCTCTGTGGCCTTGTAGTCCAGGCGGGCACGAGGGGCCGCTCTCTGCTTGCAAAGCCGGGGTCACTGGGGTTGAGCTCTGAGGGGCTCACTTGATCTGGAGGAACAGGGGTCCGGAGAGAAGACCTTGTCCGGCATTTTATCTAAGTGCCAAGTGAGGACTCAGCAGTGGTGTCCTGCTGGCCTGTGGTGGATGGGATGAGGCGTGGGGAGGAGACTGGGTGGGGTCACCCTATGCTTTCTGAGAGGACTGAGAAATTCAGGGAAACGGTCAGCAGGCCACAGGTCTGGGCAGCAGCCCTCACAATCCCCCTTCCGTACCTCGGAGCAGGAAACACGGGTGGTGTAAAGACACGACAAACACTGGCTTCCAGGGGACCGCCAGGTGGTAGGACCTTGGGGGAGCAAAGGCGCAGACAATCTGCAGCTTGGCCACATCCATGAGGTGCACAGAGCCATTGCTGATAAAGATCAGCACCTGGGAAGCAAAGAGATGGTGAATGGGGACTTCTCCACTCTGTCACTCACCCCCGTGTGAAATAAGAAAAGCAGCTAGAAATAAAAAACAAACAGAATTTTTTCACTCTTGGCACCCAGCCTCTGGCTCCAGCCAGACTGTTCAGGGGACAGCAGCAATGTGCGTGTTTGCTCCTATGGAGCCTGCAGCAGCAGCCGGCTGGCCCCAGGGCTGTGTCTGTTCCTGGCCCGTCCTTCCTCCTTGGCCCTGCTTCTCTTGCTACTTCCCCCTCCATGCGGCCAGGATTCAGTTCTGCATCTGTGCCATACCCTTTCCTCCCATCTCCTCTGGGAATGTTCAAGCCAACAGCCGCTCCTGCCCTGGGATGGAGCTGAGGCCTCTCTCCTGCCTGGGCTCTTTCCTCTCTGTAGGTGAACATACTAAACTCACCGCCATCTTTAAACGCCCCCTTGACCCTACATCCTCTTCCCGCTGCCCCCATCCCCCAGCCTCTTCCCTCTCCACACCCCACAGGAGTCTGATCCTGCAGCTCCTTGAACTTCCTGCCGGCCTGGGACACAGTGTTCTCTCGCCTCCATGGTGCTGCCCTCTTAGTGCCCGTGGCTCAGCTCACTGTCCATCACTTCCTCCCACCGGCCTCTGCAGGTTGAGTTAGGAGGCCCCTCTCTCCGTTGCACAGTATCCTTTGCATGATATATCACATCCTTTCTCAGGTTCTAGGGCAGCTACTTGGGGGCTCGCCTGTCTTCCCAACTGAACCGTGAGCTCCACGAGGGCAGGTGCTTTCTCCTTCGTGTCTGTGCCTAAAGCTAGTCTAGTGCCCAGCACACGATAGGCCTTCAACAAATATTGGGTTGGCCAAAAAGTTCGTTCGGGTCTTTCCCCACGGATGGGATAAAATCCTAAACGAACTTTTTGGCCAGCCCAGTATTTTTGGAAGGAATAAAGAATACATCCACTAAAGAGGAATGAGGGGCCTGAGGAACCTACCATGCCAGGTAAGGCTTGGACTGGGGCCACTGCACAGATGGCTTCATCCAGGTGCTTCACAGGCCTATAGGAAACAAGACACACAGACATCCAGACTTGAAGACTTTTCAAGTTTTGCTATCCTCTCCTAGGCATATATCCTGGAGAAATTCTTGTCTATAAGCATCAGGAGGTGTGTCAGAGATGTTCACAGTAGTGAAAACTGGGAACAATCTAAATAAATCATTGGTAGGAGAATGCTTAAGTAATTGTGTTACATTATACAATGGGATACAATATAGCAACGAAAATAAAAGAGCTGGAGCTACATACAACATGTATGGCTCTCATGAACAACATCGCAAAGCAAGTTACAGAATAAATAGCATTGAAAAACAAGTTGGAGAATATACATAATATGATTCCACTTACAGGTCCCCTAAAATATGCACAGCTAAACAATATATTGCTTGGAGATACAGTCATGTGGATGTGGTTAATTCTTAAAGGAAAACAAAGAAATGATGGATTTAGGACAACATAAATAAATAAGTAAATTTAAAAAAAAAGAAAAAAGGGACTTCCCTGGTGGCGCAGTGGTTAAGAATCCGCCTGCCAGTGCAGGGGACACGGGTTCAATCCCTGGTCCAGGAAGATCCCACATGCTGCAGAGCAACTAAGCCCGTGAGCCACAACTACTGAGCCTGCGCTCTAGAGCCCGTGAGCCACAACTACTGAGCCCACGTGCCACAACTCCTGAGCCCACACGCCTAGAGCCTGTGTTCTGCAACAAGGGAAGCCACCGCAATGAGGAACGCGCTCACAGCAACAAAGAGTAGCCCCCACTCACCGCAACTAGAGAAAGCCTGTGCACAGCAATGAAGACCCAGTGCAGCCAAAAATAAATAAAGTAAAAAAAGAAAGAAAACAATGTGGTAGATTGAAAAAAAAAAGTAGACATAATATTTGGCAGTAACTCCCACTTAAAAGGTGGAGTCTATTTTTCTGCTGCTTAAATGTGGGTGTGGCCAGGTGACATGCTTTGTCCAGTGTCAGAGGCTTGGAAAGCATCAGTGAACCTCGCTGGCTGGTGGGAGCCCTCAGGCTACCAGGTGACGGAGCCTGAGATGGCCTGCAGGAGAGGCCGAAAGGAAGAGTGCCCCGGCCAATGGCTGCCAACTGCCTGGTACGTGAGTGAGGCCAGCTTAGACATCCAGCCCCTAACCGAGCTGCTAGCTGCCCGAAGGCACCTGTGAGAGCCAAGGCGAGACCAGCCCATAGTGCTGACCTACTGCATCAGAGACTGAACACTGACTGTTTTCTTAAGCCATTAAGTTGTGGAGTGGTTTGTTATATGTAGCAATAGATAATTAAAAGGTGGTTAACTTGGAGGAGGAGAGAGAAGGATGTGATCAGGGAGAAGCACACAGAGAGCCTTAACTGAATTGGAGATGATCTGTTTCTTAAGCTCGGTGATGGGTACAGTGGAGTTCTCACCCCCCCAATATGTATGCTAAATACACCCCCTCACACAGATTGTACAGATCATTTGCCTGCATAAAATAGTTCACAATTTAAAAGAGAGAGAGAGAGACCCTTGGAGAAACTGATAAAAAACTTTTGGCAGAAATGACCCTCTTCCTGGTCATGTGGGATATGAAAGATGTCATTTGTGCCATCATACAATTTATATATATATATATATATATATATATATACACACACCCACATGTAAAAGACATTGGTGATCTTGAGAAGCTTACCAGGAAAGTGATGACTAGAGGGAAAGTGGACTCTAGGCTGAGAGATTGTCAGTTTTTTACCATTAAATAGCATTATCTGTCTGGCAGATTATGTACCCACCCTGCCCTCAAGCCACTGACCTCTCCACCAGCACACTGAGGGTGGGTCTTTGGGTCCCCATGGCTGCCACCAGATGGAGAGAAGCATCTGTACACAGTACCACACATTTCATTTGGGATTTCACTGGCCTCTCGGGATACATGTTCTGTCCTTTGTGGACTAAGAAGTATTTCAGGAAGTGAATGCTTTGGCAGAGACATCTTTCAGGAAGAGCGATGACCCCAAGAGAGAGTCCTGGAGAAAGTAACGGCACAAGCAGGTCAGAAAAGGGGGAAGAGGGAGGCAGCCATGGGCGCAGGGTCTGTGACCAGCAAGAGTGTGAGGGACGTGAGGGCAAAACCAAGCAATGAGCATCCCCCGAGGGCGAAGGCAATAAACGCCAATGTCCGAGGGGAGCCCCCTTCAGGGGGACCCCTTCTAAGTAGTTGGGGGAACCAAACCCATGGAGGTGGGCAGGGTCAGCACTGGAACGGAGGGAAGGAAGCTACAACGCAGCCAGGTACTGACTCTAGCCATCAAATATGTATCAGAGGGACGGCGGTGGGGCTCACCTTTGGCTAGGTCCCACAGTGTGAGCACACCATCCTCGCAGGCCAGCACCAGGTAGGAGCAGCAGCAGCTGAGCTGAGACACCACAATGGGTGCAGCACAGGGCCACACACCCTCGGGATCTAGTGGGGAGGACACCACTCACCAGGCTGGCCCCCGGACCCCGCCCCCACCCATCACCTCCACCTGGACAACATGAGACCCAGACTAGCCTGCCTGTCTGGACTCACCATCTCTCTCCTCTCTGCAATGCTGTCTCCTTCCTCAGGATAATATATATAACAACAAGTTACACCATTATACTACAGCTGACATTGAATGAGTACTTACTAGGTGCTAAACAGTGTGGTAGGCACTTTAATGCATCATTTCATTTAATTCTCACAAGGATCCTATGAGGTGGGTCCTATTAGTACCCCTGTCCTACAGATGAGGAGACTGAGGCAGAGAAGTAAGTGACTTGCCCGAGGTCATATACGCCTGGTCAGTACAGAAGTTGAGATGAGAAGCCAGGTTGCCTGGGAGAGGGATGGAAGGAAAGAAATTCTTCCCTTGTGAGTTTTTAAACTTTACTTCTGAGATATAACTCTGAAGTACAACATAGTGTTGTACTTCATGGAATTCTCACAAAAGTGAACTTGCTCATGTAACTGCCTCCATGAGTTTGTAAAAAACAAACCACCACCACCCATATTTCCTAAGTGCCTTTCAATTTCAAAGAGCTTTCACATACAGAAACTGAATTTTGCTATTCACAACAAATGCATGCAGTGGATAACAATGGTGTAATTGAGTAGTTTTCTGTTTTGGATGAGAAAATGGGATTGGGGTGTGAAGTGACTGGCCTGAGACTACACAGTTCACAGACAGTTGTGCTGGGACGGGCCCTCTGGTGCCAAGCCCACCTTCTTTTTACCTTCGTTGTCTAAGGAGCCCTGTGGACCTGATGGGGCTCTGTCCCTATGGACCTGTCATCTTTAAGAAACATGACAGTTCAGAGACAGAGCCTTGGGGTCACACCACAGCTGCCAAGCCACCCACTCTGCCTGCACAGCTCTGGTCCCCTAAAGCCACGCTGCTGTGTCGGTCACGTGCGCTCAGCTAAGCTGAAGAAGGACATGTTTTCAGAGCCCTGAGCTTAGACCACTCCCATCTCGGCAGTAAAGTACCAACTTCATCCTTCAGCGTTCGGTTAAGCGAATAGAGGAAGAAGTTGTGACTTCCAGTCCAGTGTACACCAATGACACAGGCTACCCCTGGGAAAGAAGAGAGGAAATGGGCATTACATAAGGAGTCTGGGTGGCCTTTGGTTTGTGTGAAGGGATTTGCCCAAGAGGAAGTCAGTTTGAAATGGTTCATTCTAATGGGCAGCACCCAACTGAAGGGTAAGCTTCCAGATGAGGGGCTGGGCACCCCCCAGGAGGCCTGTTCCTAGGGCCAAGTCGCCTTCTTGTGCAGGGAGTGCAGGGAGGATGGTCACAACTGCCCCTCAGCTGCTTTCACATCTAGATAATTCATATCCACTTGGCTGTCAGTGTTTTAAATAACATTTTCTACAAAAGGAATTCATATCCAGAAGCAGCCTGGCAGGACGTGTGTGCACACCGTCCTCTGTGGCAGCTCACTCCCTGAAGACAGTGTCAGCCTCCATATCAGGGAATCTGGGTTCAGGGGCCACAGGTCCAACCAGAAACCATTAAGCTGCAGCTGGCAGCCGACTTTCCACCTCATTCCCTCCCAGCAGGCAGGGTGTGCTGTGCAGAAGTTCTCTAGGAGGGCTTGCCAAGCATTCCCCCAAGGTGACCACCTGCTTCACGTTCATTTACCTGGGGGGCTCTTAACTTCCACTGGCATTGCAACTATGCAGCTAGGAAGGAGGAAGTGGAACGTGGCCATACTGGGAAAGAAAGAGACACTGGTCAGAGCCATGGCAGACTCCTCGGCAAGGAGAAATGCTGGCAGAGTCTTGGTAGTAAGACCAGAAATGGGTAGTTCAGATGGACCTTCCCAGGAGTTCAGGGCCATGAGGCAAATCACATTCTACGTGCTGGTCCTGGTGAGGGCAGGGCAGGTGGAGCGGTGGAAATTATTCCCAGGCCGGGAACAGCACCCAGCGTGGGCAGATCCCTTCCCCAAGGGATCTTGGGGAAGATCCCTTAATGCCAGACTTGGGTGAAGTGCATAAATGCTCCTATCCTGGGAGCAGTACAACCAGTGGTGTGCTGATACGTTGGCACTCTTTAAAAAACCCCCCAAAACCCTAATTTATAGGGTTCGTAGCTTTTTGTGGTATAAATATTCCCACTATGGACAGTTACCAGTGATTTAATGACTGGCTTGCAAAATTCCTAAATACCTTGCTGGGCAGCACAGCACTGAACCTTACTGGGTTCCAGTTCAGGCCTCAGGTAGTTTCTGTTAGGGTATAGCCCTGGGACTTTGTGTGAAGTGAGAAAATTCAAGGCCCACTTGTCGGCAAGATGAGAGGTTTCACTTCCCATGTGAAGCAAGGACATCCCTGAGACCCACAGTAGCTGTGAGGAGAGCTGGTTCCTGAACCTGCTCCACCAGATACTTCAAGGACTTGGGCTCAGTTTTTACAATCACTGAGGCCTGCCTGCTGACCGAGATTAGAAAGTAATGTTTTAATAATTACACGGTAATGTATTACATTTAGAAAGACTGGATGGAAATGGAGAAAAATATTAATAGTGGTGACTTTTATTTCCCTCTTGAGGATCATCTGTGCTGTCTAGATAATCAGGAAAACAATTTTTTTTAAGGAGACGCTATCAT
Source organism: Hyperoodon ampullatus (assembly GCF_949752795.1). NCBI lineage: Eukaryota > Metazoa > Chordata > Mammalia > Artiodactyla > Ziphiidae > Hyperoodon > Hyperoodon ampullatus. Next base: position 37,890,090 of record NC_136916.1, read on the forward strand.
ACAAAAAATTATAAAATAGGGAGTTCCCTGGTGGTCCAGTGGTTAGGATTTGGTGCCTTCACTGCTGTGGCCCGGGTTCAATACCTGGTCAAGGAACTGAGATCCTGCAAGCCACGTGGTGCAGCCAAAAAAAAAAAAAAAAATTCTAAAATAAACTCTACTTCCCATCTCCATAGATGTCTATGCCTTCTTTAAAATCTATGTTATCAGCCTTTGTTCGAGCTATATTTAAACAATCTCCATACAACTTTTTTAAAGGAATTTTTTCTTTTTAAAAAAAATTTAATTAACGTATTTATGGCTGCGTTGGGTCTTTGTTGCTGTGTGCAGGCTTTGTCTAGTTGCGGTGAGCGGGGGCTATTCTTCATTGTGGTGTGCAGGCTTCTCATTGCGGTGGCTTCTCTTGTTGCGGAGCATGGGCTCCACGTGTGTGAGCTCGGTAGTTGTGGCGCACGGGCTTAGTTGCTCTGTGGCATGTGGGGTCCTTCCGGCCCGGGGCTTGAACCCGTGTTCCCTGCATTGGTAGGCGGATTCTCAACCGCTGCGCCACCAGGGAAGTCCCTCCATACAACTTTTCAAAAGACTTTTCTGAATTTCTCAGAAAAGTCCCCCAAACCATTGAGACCTTGAATTAATTCAGGTCCTTGGGTTGATTCCTGCGTGTGCCCAGGGAGGAGAAGCTCCCAGGGCGGGGGCGTTCTGGCTGGGCCCCTCCATGGCTCACCTGAGCAGCTCCTCCTCCCACTCCCCATCCAGGTACTTCCTGAAGGTGGCGTTGAAGATTGCCGCCTGCCGCTCCCACTGACTGTCCTTGATGAAGTGATTCTGCCCAGAGCCCAGCCCACAGCAGTCCTCTATCTTTGCAAAGACTTCCAGGGGGCTTTTAAATGTGGTACCTAGGTTGAAAATATTCCAGAATTGGTCAAACCATCTGACTTCCTCCTTCCTGATTTCCCCCTTCTCCTCCATGCTTCCCAATTTCCTGCAGAATCCCTCGTCCTCAGAAATCTGTTCTTGCTTTGCCCAGGTGTTCAGTCTTCTTCCCAACCTCTCTCCTACTCCACCAGCTCACGCAGCACAGGCAAAGGGCAGCTGCTCTCCTCCTCCCACTTCTCCATCTCCATCCCGCCGTCATTTCCTGTTTCCAGACTACAGAATCTCCAGAGGCCAAGGACATGTCACCACTAGAGGCCTTAGATCACCGTTGCTGTCTCCCAGCTCAGCAAGGCCCCAAATCTGCCATTACTTGTGCTATTCAGCTGCTGCTGCGGACCTACATTCGACAGTCCCAGCCTCTTCCTGTGCTTACATTTATCCAACTACCTTCCTTTAAAAAAATCTCCTTTCTCTGCCAATCACTTTTCTTATCACTCTCCTTCCCAGTAACCTTGCATTTCCTTCTTTTTCATCTGCTCCTAAATCCACAGTAAAACTAAGTGATTTATTTTCTGGGTTCACAGCCCAACTTTCAGAACTTCTGAAAGTGCCCAGGTCCCTCAAGTTGCCCAGGAGGTCTCCCTGTGCCCCAGGTCTCCTTCCCCAGAGGCAACCATTGTTATCAGTTTCTTGCATAAATTTCTAGAAAGAGGCCCCTTCTAGATGGCAATATGTTATTATATTATATTATATATGGAGTATTATATTTTTTATGTGTATTACATGTACATTTGTATATATTTTATAAACAAATGATAGCATATATCAACTAGCAGTTCTCAGAATGTGGTCCCAGATCAGCAGGAATCTGGCAGGGTTAGAAATGAAGGTTCTCAAGCCCCACCCCAGACCTACTGAAACAGAAACTCGGTGGGTGGGGCCCAGCAATTTGGGTTTTAACAAGTCCTACAAGTGAGTCTGATCCAGCTAAAGTTTGAGAATTGCTGTCACACACTAGAACCCTTGCATTTTGACTTAACAAAATGTCTTGAGAGGTCTCTTCATTTCAGTACTATAGATCTTCTTCGTTGTTCGTTGCTTATTTTCATTTAGTAAATCTTTCTTTTGTTGTGAAATATAACACATTCAGAAAAGAGCATAAAAATATATCTTAATAAATTATTATAAAGCAAACATCTGTCTCTACTGAGGTCAAGAAACAGATTATCATCCCTCCCTAAAAGCTTTCCAAGGGCCCTTCTCCAGTCATAACCCCCTGGGAAGAGTGACAACCATTGTCTTGGCTTTTATGTAATCACTTCCTGACATTTATTTTACTTTTGCTACCTAAATATGCATCTAAACACTACAGCTTTATTTTGCCTGCTTTTGAGCTGTGCACAATGGAATTACACAGTGTTAACTCTATATGTGCCCTCTTTTGCTTAATATTGTTTGTGAGATTTATCCATTTTGTTGTGTATAGCTGTAGTTTGTTCATTTTCATTGCTGTATAATATTCCATTGGGTGAACTAAAGTTTATTTATCTGTTCTTTTATTGATGGATATTTCGGTTGTTTCATGGTTTGGGGCTATTGGAAATCATGTAATTATTATCATTCTTGTACATGCCTCCTTGTACACATTTACTTGCAAGCCTATCAGGTATACACCTAGAAGCAGGGTGACCAACTCATTCTGGTTTGTGCAGGAGTTTCCCAGTTTTAGCACCAAAGGCCTCACATCCCGGGAAACCCCTTAGTCCCAGGCAAAATGATATTCTTGGTCGCCCTACCTAGGAGTGTAAATGCTGGGTCATAGGATATAACTTATCTTCAACATTACCAAATAATACTAAACTGTTTTCCAAGGTGGTTGTACTGACTTTCGTTGCTAACTGTAATCTATGGGAGGTCTGATTATTCCACATCCTTACTAACTTGGTATGATCAATCTCTTTTAATTTTAGCCATCCTGGTGGGTGTGGAGTGGTATCTCATTATGGTTTTAATTTGCATTTCCCTGATAACTAATTATGTTGAGCACCTTTTTATATGTTTATTGGCCATTTGAATAATCTTCTGCCTGTTTTATGCTGAATGATCTATCTTTTTCCTAACAATTTGTAGGAATTCTTTATATAGTCTGGATGTGGACCATTCATAAGTTTTACATGTTTTGCAAATATCTTCTCCCAATACATGATTTGTTCTTTCATGCTCTTAAATGATGTCTTTGGATGATTAGAAGTCCTCAATTTTAATGTAAGCAAACTTATCAACTTTTATTATATATAAGTACTTGTGTTTTGTTTAAAAAGTCTTTCCCTACCCAGAGGTCATAAAGATATTGACTTATTTTCTAAAAGTTTTATTGCTTTGTCTTTCATATTTACTCCTATGATTCATCTGGAATTTAATTTTGTATATCATGTGAGGCAGGGGTCAGGTTTTACTTTTGTTTCCATATGGACAACCAGTGTCATTTACTGAAATGACCATTCACTACTCTGTAGCACCACCTCCGTCAGGTATCAAGTGTCTATTTATGCTTAAGTTTGTCCTGGCCTCTCTATCCTGTTTTATTAATCTATTTTTCTATCTACTATTTCTATCTATTTATATTTCTGTATTTTATATATGTTTCTATTATTCACTCATCTCTTTTTCTACCTTGTCTTAATTACTGTGGCTTTATAATAAATCTTGATGGAGCAAATTATATCACCATGTTCTTTTATAAGAGTGAATTGGCTATCCTTGGTGTTTTGCATTTCTCTCTTTGTTTTTAATGGTTGTAAAGTATTCAGAGTGTACCAGATTTATCTAACCAGTCTTTTGCCTCTATAAATAGCACTGCAGTGAACATTCTTGTAGGTATATCTTTGAGGTCATATATGAATATTGAGAGGATAGACTCTATGTCCCGTGTCTACAGAGGACTTCCCCTCTGCTCCTGTTAACCAACTCCCACTTATTCTTCAAAACCTTCCCAAATGTCCCTTCTTCTGATAAAGCCTCTGCTTATTCCCTGGGCAGAGTTAGTTACTCGTTCCTCTATGTTTTCATGGCCCTGGATGTTCCCCACTGTTGCACTTATCATATCCTACTATGGTGGTTTCCTCCTATTCTCCCTTGGTACACTAGCAGCTTTTAGAGCACAGGAGATGTCTTACTCATCTTTGTGCTTGGTGCAGTATTGGCACTGATGAGTGAACTAACACAGGAATGTAGGAATGAATGAACTCCACTAGCACTTGGGAAAGATGTCTCTTTCCTGATATCCCAATTCTGTTAGTTAACTGTATCCTTGTAACATTTATATTTTTAATCTTTAGGTCTCAGAGCTTATGAATTAAAAAATTATCTTCAGAACTATACTTGTCAATTAGATATTGCTGCCAATAAATGGAAAAGATGGGAAATGTGGAGAAAGGCAGAGAATGAAAAAACTAAGAAATCAATGGCAAAAGGAAAGAGAGTATCCATTGAGTTATACCTACCTGCAACTGGTTTGGGTGGTTTGATTTGCATTATGTAAACTGGAAGACTCAACTTAACATCTTCTCTAAAAGAAATGTTTATATCCTACAATAAGGAAAAGGCACAGCTAATAAGCCAACAAAGTAGATAAAACTGCATCATTAAAAACACTCATTTCAAAAGAAGGCAGAAAAAGAGGAATAAGGAAGAAAAACAGGTGAGACAGATAGAAAGTAAATAGCAAAGTGGTAGATTTAAACCTAAACATATCAATAATCCCATTAAATATAAATTGCCTAAACACCCCAATTAAAAGGTAGAGATTGACAGATTGTATAAAAAGGCAAGACCCAACGATATGCTGTCAAAAAGAAACTCATTTTAAATATAAAGACACCAATATATTAAAAGTATAGAAAAAAGATACATCTTTTAAACTGATCAAAAGAAAGCTGGGGTGGCTGTATTAATATCTGACATAATAGATTTCAGAGCAAAGAATATTACCAGGGATCAAAGAGTCATTGAATAATGATAAAATGGTCAATTCTCAAGGGGACTAAAATTCTAAATGTTTAGGCACCTAATAACAGAGCTTCAAAATACAGGAAGCAAAAATTCTTAGGTGTGAAAGCAGAAATAAATAAATCTACAATCTCACAGATTTCAACACTCTTCTCTCAATAATTGACAGAATAAGTAGACAGAAAATCAGTAAGAATACAGAAGGGAAAGCAGTGAGGATATAGAAGACTTGAATAACTTGGACCAACAACAACAAGAATACGCATTCTTTTCAAGTGCACATAGAACACTTACCAAGATAAACCATATTCTGTGCATAAAACAAGGCTTAATAAATTTGAAATGTTTCAAATTATATGAAGTATGTTCTCTGATCACAATGGAATTAAGTTAGAAACCAATAAAAGGAAAAGAAAGATGTCTGGAACATCTCAAGTATTTGGACACTAAATAACATGCTTCTAAATAATCCATTGGTCAAAAAAGATACAAAAAAACAAATTAGGAAGTATTTTGAAGTATTTTTGAAAATGAGAATATAACATATCAATATTTAAAGGAAGCAGCTAAAGCAGTACTCAGATATAAGTTTGTACCACTAAATGCCTGTGTCATTCTGCAAAGTTCATAAGGTCTTGGTGTAGGCAAAGACATAGGAATGATAAAGGGCATACATACGAATGATTAGGTCAGGAAACAAATGGGAAAAGAAGGATTACTCAAAAATATTTGTGTGGTGGGCTTCCCTGATGGGGCAGTGGTTGAGAGTCCACCTGCCGATGCAGGGGACACAGGTTCGTGCCCCGGTCCGGGAAGATCCCACATGCCGCGGAGTGGCTAGGCCCGTGAGCCATGGCCGCTGAGCCTGAGCGTCCAGAGCTTGTGCTCCGCAACGGGAGAGGCCACAACAGTGAGAGGCCCGCGTACCGCAAAGAAAAAAAAAATTTGTGTGGCAATTGCTATTTTAAAAGAATAGATAAAAGTTGATCTCTTCCTTGCTCCATTCACAAAAGAAACTCCCATATGTATAAAAGAGTGAAATGTCCAAAAAAAACCAAAAACAAAAAACAAAAAAAATGATGAAAAGTATTAGAAGAAAACACAGGAGAATTTATTTATAACCTTGAGATAGAGAAAGCCTTCTTAAGTGCAATGGCTGTAAAGAAAAGATTAAAAATTCTGACTATATCAAAATCTAAAACTTCTTTATAACAAAAAAGCATATAAGCAAAGTAAAAAGGGAAACAACAGAGTGTAAGAAAACATATAATAGGCAAAGAATTCACAGGCAATTCACAGAAGATAAAACCTCAATAGCCAATAAAAATATGAGATTAATGAAAATTAACACGAGATGCCATTTTGTTCCATCAGTTTGCACACACAAAAAATTAATATCAAATTTATCGAGGCTGTGGAGAATTACTGATTAAATGTAAATTGTCATGCCATTTTTGGAGGACAATTTAACAGTATCTACATTAAAACTAAAAACGCACATATCCTTCAGAAGCACTCGGGTATACAAAGAAATTACAAAGATTTTCATTGCATTATATAAAAGCCACCCTCAATATCATCAATGGACAAACAGCCAAATAAACTATGGTACATCCTTAATAGGAATAGAACACAGGATGTCAAAAGAACAAGGTAGGTTTATCGGACATTGCAAAACTTTGCCAATAAGTTGATTAGTATAAAAATGCAAACTTGTAAGAAAATATATATAGTATGATGCCACTTATATAGAAGAAAATTCCCATAAAATGAAACTATATTTTTCTAAATAAACTGATATCAGAATAAAAATATACAGTAAAGACCTAGAAAACACACACCAAGATAATAATGGTGATGACCTCTGGAGAGGGCTGCTCTATCTGAATTACTTGGCTTTTCCCAGAGTGATGTGTTCACATATTATTTGTATAATTTGAAACATAATGTAATTTTAGAAGGGAAAAAGGAAAGGACTCGAGAAAGAGGCTTCCATTTGGAAGTTCACCACTGCCCTTCTGATAGGCCAGAATCCCAAGAGCTAAGCCTCTGGAAAGTATGGTATGCTCTCTGCCTCAGAGGGAGAGCCAGGAAGCTCCAGGGAAGCCATTCTGTTCTCTACGGTATCCCAATACAAAGACAACCTCCAACACCAAAAAAAAAAACTCCCTCAGTTTGGTGGATTGGGCTGTTACTTTGGCAGGGGCCAATTGGATTTCATGGGGCCTGAAGTATATATGATTTAGGGGTCTTTGTAAGAAAGAGAACACAAAAGTTTGAACACAAAATGCCCATGACCACCCTAATACCACTCAATCTGGGGGAAATTGTGACGGAGGGGAAGTTTGAGTGAGAAGAGATGGTGGTCTTAAGTGATTACGGTTAAAACATGTTACTTTTTGCAATTTTACAAAAGTACGTGGTCATGTGAACACACTGGTAGGGCCCCTCCTATGGTCTTGGAAGGGGCCATACAAGTGAGGGGCCCTGAAATTTAACCTCCTTTACCTTCAGGGAAACCCATCTCTGAACAAATGACTTGGGTCAATTATCCTCAAGGATAGGGGGCCATCTTCAAGGGAATGAGGCACAAGAGTAAGTCACAGAGAATCTGAAAATAGTGCCCTGGTAGAACATTTTATTAGTATATTTGATATTTAAGGTAAATTTCAAATCAAAATAAAAATTTCTAACATGTAACTTAGATCTCTTTGGAGATTTTCTTTAAAGTTTCTTACCGTTTCTAAATTATCTGCAGTCACGGGATCAAGAGTGTTCTGAGGAGAAAAATGAGAAATTAATTCACAATAGGTTTGGTATATGTTCCCCTTCTTCCTTCAATCTTTTGAGATGCTCTTTCTTCCCCCCAATTATTTTCGTGAAATGTGAACTCATCCTGTAGACATGGAGGACCAATATTTGTGTGGTCTTCTGGCCTGCGGATTTTAACACATGATCCTTGTCCTCTAGGATCTTAAAATGTATTTGGGGAAACAAGAAATCATTAGTGATGTTAAGAAGAAATATGAGTAGAGGGGAGGAGATCAATTAGGAGCCTATTACAAACATCTAAGTTGAAGCGAATATGTCTGATTGGCAAAATACATCAGTGATGTTGACAATTATATTTAAATAACTCTAAATGCAATTCATAGGACACGAATTACCACTGTAACTGGCATTAGTTGATTGCTTCTCAGTGTATAGAAACAGTGAATTATGGTGAGAAACCACCCCCATTCCAAGGTGCTTTTCCCACTTGGATAATAAATTAATCTCTCAAAAAATGTATCTGTTGGGCACCAAGTAGGATACCATGGGGTTGGTTGATAAAAAGAAGCAGAAGCTATGGTCTTAACAACCTAGAAATTTATCATCTAGTTAGGAGAAAAGAACTTCCATGCACAACCAGATAGTATGTGAGAAGTGTCAAAGAGAGGTATAGAGAATAAATTCTGTAAGAGTTTAGAGGAGGAAGGTCTCTGGGCCAGTAACTCTCCCAGGGATACAAAATCACACCCTGCTATGAAGACATTCACTGGAGAGAAAAGGCATTTATTCACAGCCACTCAATGAGCTCGGCATCATTGAGTCTCAGTCTTGGTCTCCTATATTAATAATATCACTAATTCTTTAGCACCTAATACAGTATGTTTTAAAGGCATGCTCAATGAATATTTGTTGTTGTTGATTAAAAAAATAAGTGCACATCAAATAGATGAGAAAATTTTGTCTTAGGGACTTCCCTTGTGGCACAGTGGTTAAGAATCTACCTGCCAATGCAGGGGACACGGGTTCGAGCCCTGGTCTGAGAAGATCCCACATGCTGCGGAGCAACTAAGCCCGTGCACCACAGCTACTGAGCCTGCACTCTAGAGGCCACGAGCCACAACTACTGAGCCCGCGTGCTGCAACTACTGAAGCCCATGCGCCTAGAGCCCATGCTCCACAACAAGAGAAGCCACCGCAATGAGAAGCCCATGCACCGCAACTAAGAGTAGCACCCACTCGCCACAACTAGAGAAAGCCCACGTGCAGCAATGAAGACGCAATGCAGCCAAAATGGAAAAAAAAGAAAATTACATCTTAAAATAATATTTACTGAAAAACTATATTTTAAAGAGATGGCATGAAGCCCAGGGATCACATATAATTAAACTGAAGTGGTAGAGTTCCTACCTTCTAAGAATAAGTGAAGAATGCATGTATTCCTATACAGTGAATCTCCTACATACAAACAAGTTCCATTCTGAGAGCATGTTCGTAAGTCCAATTTGTTCGTTAAGTCCAACAAAGTTAGCCTAGGTACCCAACTAACACAATTGGCTATATAGTACTGTACTGTATAGGTTTATAACACTTTTTACACAAATAATACATAAAAAACAAACACAAAAAATAAAGAAAACATTTTTAATCTTACAGTAGAGTACCTTGAAAAGTACAGTAGTACCGGCTACATCTCTGCTGCTTTTACTCTTGCTTCCGGACATCCTGGGCTTGAAATAAAGATACTGTACTACTGTACTCTATACAGTACTGTACAGTAAAGTGCACAAAAGCACAACCACTTGTAGAGGGTGCACGCATGTGACAACGTACACCAGACATGTGAACGCACGTTTGCATCTTTGAAAGTTCAAAACTTGAAGGTTCGTATGTAGGGGACTTACTGTATATTTAGAACAACCCTTTTATACCTTAATCTGGGGAATTTAGTGGAATGGGAGACATGAAAGGATTATTTCAACCCAGGAGGGAAAAAAAATATCTATTAGAGTTAAAAAAAAGACTCTTCCAGAGAAATGCCTGGGAGTGCTCTTGGTGGAGAGGCAACACCTAGACGAGAGAGATACCAGATTCCGACACCTCTGCTTTTTTTTTTTCCAAATATATATATATATATATATATATATATATATATATATATATGTATATAGGAGTAAAATTGCATTACAATGTTGTGTTAGTTTCTGCTGTACAATGAAGTGAATCAGCTATATGCATATCTATATCCCCTCCCTCTTGGACCTCCCTCTCCCCACCATCCCCACCATCCCACCCATTTAAATCTAGAAACAATAAATGCTGGAGAGGGTGTGGAGAAAAGGGAACCAACCATCTTGCACTGTTGGTGGGAATGTAAATTGATACAGCCACTATGGAGAACAGAATGGAGGTTCCTTAAAAAACTAAAAATAGAATTACCATATGACCCAGCAATCCCACTGCTGGGCATATACCCTGAGAAAACAGTAATTCAAAAGGACACATGCACCCCAATGTTCATTGCAGCACTATTTACAATAGCCAGGACATGGAAACAACCTAAATGTCCAACGATAGATGAATGGATAAAGAAGATGTGGTACATATATACAACGACACTTCTGCTTTTTAACATCTTATTTTAACCACAGCAAACTGATTTGAGAGACATGGGCCAGTGTGCCTCTTGTCCTCTCTTATGGCCTCCAGAAGGCCTCCTTCATCTTGAAATTGCAAGGAGGAGTTAGGCTAGATGTGGGTCAAGGGTAGGGAGAAACATATCAGTTGAAAACAGGGATGTTGCCTACCAGTTGCAGCTGTCTGACTTTTTTCTTTGTGAGTTGGGGGTGCTCCACTTCCTTGAGCCAAGACTCCTTAGGCAATTTATACACATCCAGCCAAATATCTCCAGCTCCTGCATTGGGAAACCAAGGAACCATTGAGCAACTGCAAGCAGGCAACAAGTTTCCCCTGAGAAACGGCCCGTCTTCACAGAACCTCTGTGAAGGTTGGCACAGAGACCAGCGGGCACCCTCAGAACAGCAACTTTGACAAACGGAAGGAGATGTAGTTCTGCAATGGTTATTGCCAGTCCTCACTCATGGAGAGCTGCAGAGCTCCTCTCCTCAGGCCACTGCCTCTAAAGGAAACGGGCCTCTCGCTCACAGCACTGAGGTAACAGTTTTTAACCAAACTGTCTGTGCTGCCTTGTCTCCGTGTTTTCTAGGTTCCAACGGTAAATTCCACTGATGTTTTGTCTCACAGCTATTCCCATCTGGGGAGGAAAGTGGCATATATAGAATCAATAACTAAGAGGGGTATGGCTGAGAAAGGGTTAGAATTGTGAGAGATGCCCCAGAGAATTCTTCTGACCAATATTTGAGGAGATGACAACCCATGGGGTGGTTGTGAGACTATCTCATCAAAGAAACATGCTCAGCTTCTATACTGAACTCCTGCCAACCTGGGAAAGGGTACTTTCCTATGATGGAATTCTGGCTAAATGTTTCCTTAAAAAAGTAATCTATATAGACACCTTGATTTCAGACTTCGGGCCTCCAGAGCTGTGAGAGACAAAATATCTGTTATTTTAGGCCACCCAGTTTGTGGTACTTTGTTATGGCAGCCCTAGGAAACTACTACAGATAGTATATAAGTTTTTTTTGTGATGCATAAAGCATTATAAAATATGTATCTTTCTCCAGCACCTAACATATGAGGGGCCTGGGGCAAGAATATACATGGAGGCCCATACACTGCATGTCTAAATATTTAAAAATTAAAAATCAAGCTAACAATCATTTGAATAAAATATGTTCTATCACCACAGGAATAACTGCAAGAGGCAAGATCCAACATTGAATGCTAAAAATGGTGGGCAAACAACAGTGAGAGGCCCGCGTACCGCAAAAAAAAAAAAAAAAAAATGGTGGGCAAAACTTTAGTTTTTAGTCTCCTTAGAGACTAAAGTTTAGAGACTAAACTTTAATCCTGGGCATAGTCTCAAAGTATCTCCCCCCAATTGTTTATCAATCACTGTGGAGATTTCAACATGTCTCAAAATTCTTTGATCCTCCTACAATCAGGAAATGGTGTTTATATCCTCTCCCCTTGAGTGTGGTCTGGACTTAGAGTATGGAAAGGGAAAAACAGTAGCTCAACAGTGGAGGAAACTGGCAGATCACTTTAACTAAATGATCAAGGTTAACATCAGCAGTAGTGCTATCACATACACCCCTGATATAATACAACAAAAAGCTCCTTTGTGGGACTTTCCCCCAAATCCTTAACCCTGGTTGAATCATGAGAAAAAATTCAGACAAACTGAAATTCAGGGACATTGTACAAAATATCTGACTGGTACTCTTCAAAAGTGTCAAGGTCATGAAAAACAAGGCAAGGTCAAGACATCACAAATAGGTATAGACTAATATGACGATGACTAAATGCAATATGATATCCTGGATTGCACCTTGGAGCAAAAATTTAGATTAGAAGAAAAACTGGCAAAACGTGAAAACTGTAGTTAATAGTGTTATACCAATGTTATTTGCTTAATGTTGACAACTGTACCATGGTTTTGTTAAATGTTGGCATTAGGGAAACTGGGTGAAGGGTATAAGGGAACTCTGTCCTATCTTTGCAACTCTTCTGTAAATTATTTCTAAATAGAATGTTTGGGACTTCACTGGTGGTTCAGTGGGTAAGACTCCATGCTCCCAGTGCAGGGGGCCCGGGTTCGATGACTGGTTGGGGAATTAGAGCCCGCATGCTGCAACTAAGAGTCCACATGCCACAACTAAGAAACCCACATTTCCACAACAAAGATCCCACGTGCCGCAAGTAAGACCCCGCACAGCCTAAATAAATAAAGTTTAAAAGGTTTTGGAGAAAAGTGATTATCTGGAAGAGACTGCAAATCTGAATCTTCTTAAGAGCCTTTGGTTAATCTTACCTTGTAGGAGGAAGGCTGCAAAGTCCCCTCCTTCAGAAATCTCCATTTTTATACAGGTGGTTTGCTTGCTGGTATCATCCTGAAAGGAAGAGAGATACTGAGAGAGGAAGTTCAGCCTGATGACAGAAGAGAATGTATTTCAGGGCTTTTTGTAGTTCACACCAGGGAAATAAATCCTTTTAAAACTTGAGGCATAAAAAGATGCCTCAAACTGCTTCAAACTTTCCATTTTTGCACAGGAATTAGACAAGATTGTAAGTAAAGAAGTGGAATTCAGTTTTCTGTCAAAAGGGTTTGGGACTTATTTCCTGGTTTCTTAAGTACTCCTGATGATTTGTAGTCATTTCATACTATCTGATCTCCTGCTCAGGTTTGCAAACCCTACAGACCTATGCCACCACTCAGGTATTCAAAATGAGCTGAAACAAGTTCTACATGACACTGAAAACTCTGGTCAGTTGCTTGAAAAAAGGTTCTGTCTAGGCTACTGTAGTGTCATAGTCTGATTGGGCTGCTAAAAGAAAATACCATAGACTGGGTGGCTCATAAACAATTAACATTTATTTCTCACAGTCCTGGAGGTTGGGAATCCAAGATTTCCAAGGATTTCTGGCAGATTCAGTGTCTGGTAAGACCTAGCTTCCTGGCTCATAGACTGCATGCCACCTGTGGCTGTGTCCTCACATGGTGGAAGGGTTGAGGGAGCTCTCTTGGTCTTATAAGTGCACTAATCCCATTTATGAGGACTCTGCCCTCGTGACCTAATCACCTCCCACATTGGGGATTAGTATTTCAACATGAATTTTAGGGAGACACAAACATTCAGTCCATATTAAGTAGAGACTGAATGTAACCCTAGAGTGAAACCTGCTCAAACTTTGGGCCAGGTGAAAAAGACTCAATATGTACAGTTGTGCTATTCCTTTAAGGAGCTCTAAGACTAGCAACATAAGATGGCTAGACAAATTAGGCTGGTGAGCCCCCTAAATTATTTAAGGAGAATGAGTTTTAAACATTTTTAATTTTTGTTTTTCTTTCATTTTATTTTTATTTCATTTATTTATTTGGCTGCACAAGGTCTTAGTTGTGGCATGCAGGATCTTTAGTTGTGGCATATGGGATCTTTAGTTGCTGCATGTGAACTCTTAGTTGTGGCATGTGGGATCTAGTTCCCTGACCAGGGATTGAACCTGGGTCCCCTGCATTGGGAGCACAGAGTCTCAGCCACTGGACCACCAGGGAAGTCCCTAACTTTCTTTTTTAAAAAATTAGAGTATATTTGATGTACAATATAGTTATTAACAATTTTAAAAATTTATACTCCATTTATAGTTATTATAAAATATTGGCTATATTCCCCATATTGTACAATATATCCTTGTAGCTTACTTTATATGTAATAGCTTGTACCTCTTAATCCCGTACCCCTATATTGCTCCTCCCCACTTCCCTCTCCCCACTGGCAAGCATTAGTTTGTTCTCTATAACTGTGAGTCTGCTTCTTTTTTGTTAAATTTACTGGTTTGTTATATTTTTTAGATTCCACATATTAGTGATATCAAACAGTATTTGTCTTTCTCTGTCTGACTTTTTTCACTTAGCATAATACCCTCCAAGTCCATCCATGTTGCTGCAAATGGCAAAATATCATTCTTTTTTATGGCTTAGTAGTATTCCATTGTGTGTGTGTGTGTGTGTGTGTGTGTGTGTGTGTGTGTGTGTGTCTTCTTTATCCATTCATCTGTTGATGGTCTCATAGGTTGCTTCCATATCTTGGCAATTGTGACTAATGCTGCTAAGAACATTGGGATGCATGTATCTTTCTGAATTAGAGTTTTGGGGTTTTTTTCCATTATGTACCCAGGAGTGGAATTGCTGGGTCATACAGTAGTTCTATTTTTAGTTTTATGAGAAACCTCCACACTGTCTTCCACATTGACTCCACTAATTTACATTCCCACCAACAGTGTATGAGGGTTCCCTTTTCTTTACACTCTCACCAACATTTGTTTTTTGTGTTCTTTTTTTTTTAAAGGGCTTTTGTTTTTTTAAATATTTATTTATTTTGGATGCGCTGGGTCTTAATTGCAGCACACAGGATTTTCACTGTGGCATGTTTAGTTGCAGCATGTGGACTTCTTAGTTGCGGCATGCATGCAGGATCTAGTTACCCAACAAGGGATTGAACTCAGGCCCCCTGCCTTGGGAGCGCAGAGTCTTACTCACTGGACCACCAGGGAAGTCCCTGTGTTCCTTTTGATAATAGTCATTCTGACAGGTGTGAGGTGATATCTTTGTGTGGTTTGATTTGCATTTTTCTGATGATTAGTGATGTTAAGCATCTTTTCATGTGCTTGTTGGCCATCTGCATTTCCTCTTTGGGAAAATGTCTATTCAATTGTTCTGCCCATTTTTAAATCAGGTTGTTTGTCTTTTTGATGTTGAGTTGTATGAGCTATTTATGTATTTTGGAAATTAATCCCTTAGTTGCATCATTTGCAAATATTTTCTCCCATTCTTTTCATTTTGTTTATGGTTTCCTTTGCTGTGCAAAAGCCTTTAAGTTTAATTAGGTCCCATTTGTTTATTTTTGCTTTTATTTCCATTACCCCAGGAGACAGATCCAAAAAAAATATTGCTGCGATTTATGTCAAAGAGTGTTCTGCCTATGTTTTCCTCTAGGAGTTTTATAGTATCTGGTCTTACATTTAGGTCTTTAATCCACTTTGAGTTTATTTTTTTATATGGTGTTAAAGAATGTTCTAATTTCTTTCTTTTACATGTAGCTGTCCAGTTTTCCCAGTACCACTTACTGAAGATACTGTCTTTCCTCCATTGTAAAATCTTGCCTCCTTTATCATAGATTAATTGAGCATACATGCATGGGTTTATTTCTGGGCTTTCTATCCTGTTCCACTGATCTATGTGTCTGTTTTTGTGCCAATACCTACTATTTTGATTACTGTAGCTTTGTAGTATAGTCTAAAGTCAGGAATTGTGATTCCTCCAGCTCTGTTCTTTCTCAAAATTGCTTTGAGTATCCAGGGTCTTTTGTATTTCCATACAAATTTTAAAATTATTTGTTCTAGTTCTGTGAAAAATGCCATTGGTATTTTGATAGGGATTGCATTGAATCTGTAGACTGCCTTGGGTAGTATGGTCATTTAAAAATATTTTTATTTATGTATTTTAATATCAATTTGTAGGTTATAGAAATTTCAAATGCACATGAAGACAAAAAAATAGTATAATGAACCCCATGTATCCATTACTCAACTTCACCAGTTATCAATATATGACAAATCTTGTTTTATTGTCTCCCAACTTCATTAAATATTTCTATTTAATTAATCCTAGTTCCTTAATACCACTTACTATCCAGTCTGTTTTCAAATTTCCTCAATTGTCTAATAAATACCTCTCCACAACTGGTTTGTTCAAATCAGAATTCATGTGTAACTGATTCACTTTGCTGTACACCTGAAACTAATACAACGTTGTAAATCAACTATACTCCAATAAAAAAAAAATTTTTTTAAGTCAAAACTGAGAAACCAGGATTCAAATGAAGCCCATGTATTGTATTGAGTTGGCCAAAAAGTTCATTCGGGTTTTTTGTAACGTCTTATGAAAAACCTAAATGAACTTTTTGGCCAACCCAATATTTCGTTAATTTATCTCATAAGTCTCTTTTAATTTATAACTGTTACCCTATTTGTTTTTCTTTTCACCATTTTTTTATTGAATAAACCAGGTCATTTGTCCTGTGGAATTTTTCACTTTTTCACTTTCTGGATTGGACTGATTGCATCCCATGGCATTGTTTACATGTATTTCCTGTAAACCAGCAACCAGTTCTAGAGGTTTGATTAGATTTAGGCTCAATTAAAACAAAAGGCCAGAATACTCCACAGGTGTTTGGTGTCTCCCTCCGTCATCACATGAGGAGGCTCATAATAGCTAGCTGTTCTTTCTCTTTTTTTTTTTTTTTTGCGGTACGCGGGCCTCTCACTGCTGTGACCCCTCCCATTGCGGAGCACAGGCTCCGGACGTGCAGGCTCAGCGGCCATGGCTCACAGGCCTAGCCGCTCCGCAGCATGTGGGATCTTCCCGGAATGGGGCACGAACCCATGTCCCCTGCATTGGCAGGTGGACTCTCAACCACTGCACCACTGGGGGAGCCCTGTTCTTTCTTTTAATAATGTTCATGGTGATCATTGACAAGAGGTGTCATCCTGGCTCATCAATTATAAAGTCCTCCATCAGCACTGATGGTCGTTACCTAGACTATTACTCTGCAAAATGGCTACAAAACTGATATCCCCCAATTCTATCATTCCTTCTGCATTTGTTAGAATTCTTCTATAAAGAAAATCTTTCCATTTTTCCATCATCAACTATTTGATTACCCTGAAATACAGCCTATATGGGAAAGTCAAGATAAATGCTTGATGCTCTCCCTAATTAGTTTTCAGAATACTGAGTTTGTACCTTAGCAACTTCCAGAGGTAATAATGAAGTCCTTAAAAAAATATATGTAATGAATTAACTTTTTTTTTTAACACTTTTGGTGTGTTCTAATCCACCAACACTACTTTCTTTTTAATGTCCCTGTCAAGTTTGGATATCACAGTTTTGCTGGTCTCCTAAAATCAGTTGATGAGTATTCCCTGTATTTTTTTTAGAGAGATTTCTTTTTACATAAAATTTAAAAACAGTTAAAGGGACTTCCCTGGTGGCGCAGTGGTTAAGAACCCACCTGCCAATGCAGGGGACACGGGTTCGACCCCTGGTCTGGGAAGATCCCACATGTCGCGGAGCAACTAAGCCCGTGCGCCACAATTACTGAGCCTGCACTTTAGAGCCCACGAGCCACGAGCCACAACTACTGAAGCCTGCGCGCCTAGAGCTCGTGCTCCACAACAAGAGAAGCCACTGCAATGAGAAGCCCGTGCATTGCAACAAAGAGTAGCTCCCGCTTGCCGCAACTAGAGAAAGCCTGCATGCAGCAACAAAGACCCAACGCAGCCAAAATTAATAAATAAAATAAATAAATTAATTTAAAAAAGAATAAAGTACTTTGTTAAATAAAATAAATAAAAAATAAAAACAGTTAAAGGCACAGATATTAAATGTACAACTTGATGGGTTTGGACATATATGTATACATCCATGTAACTAACACACAGTCAAGGTATAAGTTCCTTAGTGCCCTGTTTCGGTCAGTTACACCTCTATAGGCAACCAACGTTCTGCTCTTCCTCACCAACATAGCTTGGTTTCAACTGTTCTTAAATTTCATGTAACTGGAATCATACAGGGCCTGTAACATCGGCGGCCTCTGCACCCTTTCTCCTTCAATAACATCACATTCCACGGTCTATCTCCTACACGGCAAAGGCACTTCCTGGGTTATTCTTTATGGCAGTCTGTTGTCCAAGTACATCTTCCTTGGTGTCCTTACTGGTGGTGAAACCGTATCTGTTGTTCACAGGAACCATCCGACTGTTCCCCAAACCTTTGTTGCCATAACCTCTTTGTCTCCACCAGCAGGCGCAGCCCTTGCACGGGTGGTGCAGGTGTGGGCAGTGTGGAGGGCTGTGGGCTGCTGGGTCTCCCCCTCCTTGCTCAGGGTTGTGGTCATGGTGACTGGGGCCAGCTGTGACAGCTGTGGCTCCTCCTGGGGTGTGAGGGCCACTAGGCAGGGCAGCGGTGGGGTTTCTCAGAGCTCTCTGGGGTCCACTCTCTGCCCCTGATACTGATCGAACTCTAATAGCATCTTTTTTTAAATTAATTAGTTAATTAATTAATTTTGGCTGTGTTGGGTCTTCCTTGCTGCACGCGGGCTTTCTCTAGTTGCAGCGAGCGGGGGCTACTCTTTGTTGGTGTGCATGGGCTTCTCATTGCAGTGGCTTCTCTTGTTGAGGAGCATGGGCCCCAGGCACACGGGCTTCAGTAGTTGTGGCATGCAGGCTCAGTAGTTGTGGCACACAGGCTTAGTTGCTCCGTGGCATGTGGGATCTTCCTGGACCAGGGCTCAAACCCGTGTCCCCTGCATTGGCAGACGGATTCTTAACCACTGTGCCACGAGGGAAGTCCCTAATAGCATTTTTGACGAGCATAAGTTTTAAATTTTTTAGCAGCTTTATTAGGGATGTGATAACATAATAAACTGCATGTTTAAAGTGTACAGTTTGATTAGTTTAGACATGTATATCCCTTGAAACCAGCACCACAATCAAGAAAGTGGACATATCCATCACTGCCAAGTTTCCTCCTGCCCCTTTGTAAGCTTTCCCTCCACCCCTCTCCCAACTCACCCCAGGCAAAAACTGGTGTTTCCTGTCACTAGATTCGTTTGTATTTTCTAGAATTTTACATAAATGCAATCGTACAGTATGTATGTATTCTTTTTCGTTTCTCTTCTTTCACTCAGCCTATTTATTCTGAGATGTAGCCATGTTGTTAAGTTCATCCTTTTTACTGCTGAGCAGTATGTACCACGATTTGCTTATCCATTCACCTGTTGATGGGTGTTGAGTGGTTTCTGGTTTCTGGCTATTACAAAGAAAGCTGCTGTGAACATTCATGTACATATTTTTGTATGGAGATATGCTTTCATTTCTCCTGGGTAAATGTCTAGGAGTGGAACGGCCACATCATATGGTAGGTGTATGTTTAACTTTTTTAAAAAAACTGCCAAAGTGGTTGGGGCACTATGCTTTACCACCAGCAGTGAATGAGAGTTCCAGCTCTTCTATAGCTCTGCCAACACTTGGTATGGTCAGTCTTTTCAATTTTAGGCATTCTAATACACGTGCAGTGATAGCTCATGACTTTAATTTGCATTTCCCTAATGACTAATGATGGTGAATATCTTATTTACCCTCTCTATATATTCTTTAGTAAACTGTCCTTTTTTCCCCAAGACATTTGCTCATTTTAAAAAACTGGGTTGTTTTCTTACTTTTGAGTTTTGAGTTTTGAGAGTTCTTCATATGTTCTGGATACAAGTCCTTTATCAGATATATGACTTGCAATTATTTGCTCCCAGTCTATGACTTGCCTTTTTATTCTTTTAACAATGTCTTTTGCAAAACAGAAGGTTTTAGGGTTTTTTTGAAAAAATAAATTTATTTATTTATTTTTGGCTGCGTGGGGTCTTTGTTGCTGTGTGTGGGCTTTCTCTAGTTGCGGTAAGTGTGGGCTACTCTTCGTTGAGGTGCGCAGGCTTCTCATTGAGGTGGATTCTCGTTGTGGAGCATGGGCTCTAGGCGTGGGACTTCAGTAGCTGCAGCACGCAGGCTCAGTAGTTGTGGCTCACGACTCTAGAGCGCAGGCTCAGTAGTTGTGGTGCACCAGCTTAGTTGCTCCATGGCATGTGGGATCTTCCCGGACCAGGGGTCGAACCTGTGTCCCCTGCATTGGCAGGTGGGTTCTTAACCACTGTGCCACCAGGGAAGCCCAGAAGGTTTTAGTTTTGATGAAGTCTAATCTATCAATTTTTTTCTTGTATGGAATGTGGTTTTCGTGTTGTAGTTAAAATATCTTTGCCTAACTCAAGGTCACAAAGACTTCCTCCTATGTTTTCTTCTAGAGGTTTTATAGTTTTAGATTTTTCATATAGATATATGACTATTTTGAGTTAATTTTTGTATATGGCATGAGGAATTAAAAGTATCTAATTTCGATGAAGTCCAATTTCAGTTTTTTTCTTTTATGGATAGTGCCTTTTATGTCCTAAGAAATCTTTGCCTGCCCCAAGGTTGCAAAAAACATTTCCTGTGTTTTCTTCAAAAAGGATAATGTTTTTAGCCTTTACATTTAGGTCTATAATCCATCTCAAATTAATTTTTACATATGATGTGAGGTAGGGTTGAGGTTCATTTTCCCCCATTTGTTTATCCAGCATTCCAGCATCATTTGTTGAAAATACTTTCTTTTTCCCACTGAATTGCTTTGGTGCCCATCAATAGTATTTTTTATAAAACAAACTACAACTAAAAATATACTCTGAGCAATACCGCCTCTTTTTTGGATTCATTAATTAAAAAAAAAAGACACTTTCTAAGAACCTATAGTATGCAGGCAATGTACTAGGAACAAGAAATATACGGTGAATAAGCCATGTCCTCTGCCCTCAAGGAACTTACATCCAGGAGAAGAAGCAGTCATATAAACAAATAAGTGTGGAGGGTAGAGAAAACACTGTGATAGAAGTTCTTTCCTTGGGCTTCCCTGGTGGCGCAGTGGTTGAGAATCTGCCTGCCAATGCAGGGGACACGGGTTCGAGCCCTGGTCTGGGAGGATCCCACATGCCACGGAGCAACTGGGCCCGTGAGCCACAACTACTGAGCCTGCACGTCTGGGGCCCGTGCTCCGCAATAAGAGAGGCAGCGACAGTGAGAGGCCCGCGCACCGCGATGAAGAGTGGCCCCCGCTTGCCACAACTAGAGAAAGCCCTTGCACAGAAACGAAGACCCAACACAGCCATAAATAAATAAATAAATAGAGCAAGCTGTCAACAAGTAAAAATAAATAAACACTATTATATTAAAAAAAAAAGAAGTTCTTTCCTATATGGTGGTGGCACAGAGGAGGGAGGGATCAACTTCTCTTGGGTATATCAGGGAAAGCATCTCAGAGGAGGGGATATTTGAGCTGGTCTTGAAGAATGAGAGAAATTTAAGAGGTACACACAGTAGGTAGGGAGACAAGGAGAGCCTTCTATGCAAAGGGGACAGCATGGACAAGGGAACAGGATGTGAAGCGGCCTGGAAAATTTAGGGACTTGTAAGCAGTTATTAGACATGTTGGTCTGGTGCTCAATCTGGACCAGAGTTCCTTAGTAATTTTCTTCTCTTGACAACTGGGAAAATGAATCCAAGGCATTCAGTATGTACCCTCTGATGGTGAGGGATCTTTTAATAGGATATTTTGGAGGAGGCTCTCTGGCCAGGGAGGTCTCTATTTCTCTCTACTCTAGGATGGCTGTCATTGCCTCCATGTTAAAAGTAAACTTGATTTGCTACAGCTTTTGGCCCAGCTACAGATGAAAGAACACGAACTTACCGCTTCATTGATGGCTTTGATGAGGTAAAGACCATCCTTATAAAAATAAAATAGTCTAATGATACCTGAAACAGAAAAATAAGTAAGAATGAAAGACAGGCAGGTGAACTGAAGAAAAGTTGAAATTTTATATTTGACTTTCTGAGATATCATGATAAACTCATGCATTATTAGACTTCCTGCTTGGCCCCTGCACTGCCCATGATCATCTTGGACTCCTTGCCTTCTTCCGCCCCTCACTTGAAATGTTCAAGTTATTCTCCCTCTTGGGTCGTCTCGGTCTACACTGGCCCTACCCTCTTCTTCTAGAATCCTCTTGTAAGCACTTCAGCCACACCAATCCACTCATGACTTCTATTCATCTGTTTTAGCACATCATCCCATAGTGTTTCACATTGTTATCCAGCTGCTTCCTGTGAGTGTTTTTTATTCCTCGAGTGAGTTCACAGATTCTCTGAGGGAAAGGATCACATCTTACTCTTCTATGTGCCTCATTTCTCACAGCCCAACAAGCTCCTCATGCAGTTAATTTTGTTGATACAGTAAATAATTTTGTCATTCTCATTCTCATTTAACCTAAGGGCTCTAGTATGTGATCATCGTCCACCGTGACTTCTTGCCTCTTTCTTTAGGTGCCTCCCAGACACTCATAACCTGCCCCTACAGCCATAATAATGACCTTGCAGAGGTATCTGGATCACTGTGGGTGAAAGTCTAACTCAACCCAATAAACATTCATGGGATATCTGCTCCATGACCACAAATGTGCTAGGGACAACCAAGGCAGTCTCTGCCCTCAAATTCATCACACTGAGAATCACACAGACAGGAAACTAACTAGATATAAGGCAGTGTGATAAATGCAGTCCTATCTTTACACCAAACTCCTCCTCAGTATCAACATTCCCACTCCAGGTGCCTCAAAGATGTGCATGCTCAAATGGAATTTCTCAACTCACAGACCCCTGAAATCTTATTCTCCTAAAATTGCTTATCAAGTAATGGCATCATCATCCACCCCATTATCTAAGGAGGAAAGGAGTAATTTTTCTTCACTTACCCTCACATACCACCCTACTCCCTGACCCCATACATATATTCCATCACTCACCAAGTTTTTCCACTATATTTTCCTTTTCATTTTTTTAAGCTTTTTATTTTGAACTAGTTTTAGACTTAGAGAAAAATTGCAAAAATAGTACAGAGTTCCCTTATAATCCCTCGCCTCATTTCTCCTAGTGTTAACATCTTACAGAACTACAGTACAATTTTCTTTTCATTTTAACAGCCCCTGCCTTGGTTCAGACCTTCATAATTTCTCTCCTAGATGAATGCACTAGCTCTTCCTGGTCTCTCTACCTCTCAATTTGACTTTTGCAAACTCCTATCAGGGTGCTCTTCCTAAAATACCAGTTGGGTCAGGTCACTCTCCTGCAGACACGTATCTTCCAGGACACTGTCCATAGTTCTCTATACTATGGTCCCCATGTCTGGGTCATCCTCAGGCTGAGGAAGAAAAGCAAGCCTGGCTTAAATGAGCAGCAGGATTGCTGAGTGCTGGAAAGGATGTGGACTCTGGGCCCACACTGCCTGGTTCAAATCCTGCCTGTGCCACTTACTCTCTGCATTACCTCAAGTAGGTTATTTAACCTCCATGCCTCAGTTGCCTCTTCTGAAAAACAAGAATAATAAACTGTATTTACCTACTAAAGCTGTTGTGACGGTGAAATGGGCCAACAAGTGTGAAATGTTAGAATAGTGCCTGGCACACCATACTGTCCTGCAGATGTTAGTTAATACTGCATGACCAGGAAGAACTCTCCAGGTCTGGCCCCTCTCATGCCTGGAAAGGAGATTAAGTTGAACAACAGTCTACAGGTACCTATAAATTAGGCTAAAAAGGAAGATGAAGAACATGTACCTATTTCATCCACAGAAGCAATAAGTATTTCACTCCCCAAATCTGTGGCCCAGATGTAAGTGACATCAACCTTAAGTTTCTCCCAAACATATATTCGTTCAGCATTGTACAGATTATAGATGGAGAATCCTTTGGTTCCTCCAATAAACACATAGTCTTGGGAAATAGCCATACAATTTGGCATTTTGTTGAGCTGGGAAAAGAAAAACATAGAAAAAAGGAATGATTTTTCAGTTATCACCATGTGCAAGTAATATGAGCTAACTTTTCAAAGAGGGAAGCAGGTCCCTCCTAGTTATAGTATCATGTCCAAACACAGTGCCCATCTAAATATCTTGCCCAAACATCAAGAAAGTCATAGCATTCTACTCTTAGGGGAAAGGGGCCAGAGAAAACAAAGAAGTTGAGAATAAATGCTCATTCACAACACTAAGTGTGACCACAGACCCTGTGGTGAGTGGACCAGTGGCCCCATTCCCTGCACTTTATTCATCTAGAACACTGGTAAGAGCTATAACTGACATACTGGCAGATTTTCAACCATCAAGCAAGGGAGTGATTAATACACTCTGAAAGATTTTTAAATAACAATAGGATGTAAAAGATACATCTGTATAATCTTCAATTAACCAGAACACCCATTTCCCCAGGCAATTACTAGATCTATTTTCATCAACACCAGCATGCCTATAGTCTTTCAAAAATACACTGTCCTATTGTATGAAGGTTCCTGGTAGTAATTCCTTCCCTGGATCAGGTGTTATCATTTATTAACACTCAGTTCAGAAACAAGGCTGCCTTGTCAGCTGCTCCATACCTTGCTTTCTAGAAGTGGAGGGTAGATGGTGGGCTGGATGCGGCTGAGCTCAGCTTTCCTCAATGCGTCCCTCTCCTCAATAATTTCCCACGAGTGGTCAAACAGAAAGTTCACTAGCTTGTTGATCATTCGATAAGGCTGAGGTAGGGAATCCTGCTCTTGATCTGGATCCTTGAAGACCCAATCCTCTTCATCATCCTTAGACCCGTCCTTCTCTGTAGGGGACGGCACCTCCAGTGTCCCCTTTCGTGTTAAAGTGGGCAGCTTCAGCTTCTGGGCTCGACTTCCTTTGGGAGATGTCATCACAGAAGGTGGTGCTGGAAACATCTATGAAATTCTGAAAAACTGAGCAAGGAAGGAAGCCAAGGTACTTTGTGAAAAAGGGGAAGTTATCATAAGATAGCTCATCATACTCCTTAGCGTATTAGCCTATGGGAACTATTTATTCTAGAGATTGGCATCTGCCTTATTGCCACATTTCTAAGATATGCTCTTCATATTAATAAGGGTGTTAGCAGAGACAGGTATTGACTATTCACATCTTCCAGACCAGCTCAAGATGATGTGCCCTATGACAAAAGGAAAGGAATTTGGCACCCTGTTGCCTTTCTTCACCTCCTGATAAGAGAGTGGCTTTCTGTCCCAAATAGAATACACCCGTTCTCCTACGACTTGTGCCTTCTCCTGGCTCTTCCATCTCTGCAAATGGTTGTGCTGAAGCTAGCTGGGTAGGGAGCAACAACTTCTCCAGTTCCTTTTCCCTCCCCTCCAATCAGATGCAGCTCAAGCACTATCCAATCCTTGCTGTTCAATTTGTTCCTTCCTCTCTACTCCCCCTGCTCCCATCCAGGAGCTCTGTAGGCACAGTGCCCAGAACCTATGAGATTTTTCAAGGGCCTGCAGAAATGTTTGAGACTTGAAAAAATACTGACTAAAAAAAACCCCCCACAAAATCAAAATAATTAAATATTTACAAAAATATTTACAACTTATCAACTCCACTTTGTGTGTGCATAATGTTTAAGTCTATAAGAAAAGAACAAGCGGGCTTCCCTGGTGGCGCAGTGGTTGAGAGTCCGCCTGCCGATGCAGGGAACACGGGTTCGTGCCCCGGTCCAGGAGGATCCCACATGCCGCGGAGCGGCTGGGCCCGTGAGCCATGGCCGCTGAGCCTGCGCGGCCGGAGCCTGTGCTCCGCAACGGGAGAGGCCACAACAGTGAGAGGCCCGGGTACCGCAAAAAAAAAAAAAAAAGTAAAAATGAGGAAAAAGGGCAAAAAACTGATGAGACAAATAGGAAACCCTAACCATATCAATAATCATATCAAATGTAAATAGTCTAAAGACTCCAATCAAAAAACAGAAATTGTCAGATTAGATAAAGGAGAAAGACTCATATATGCTGCCCACCAAAAATCCACTTTAAGTGTAAAGACACATACAGTTTAAAATTAAAAGAGTAGAAATAGATGTACCATGCTAACACTAAAGAAAGCTGGAGTGGCTATATTAATATCATATGTAGAACATTTCAGAGCAAAGAATATTACCTGGGATAAAGAGGTATGTTTTGTAATAAAGGGGTCGATTCATCAAGAAGACATAACAGTCCTAAATGTTAATGAACCTAATATCAGAGCTTTGAAATCCATGAAGCAAAACTGATAGAATTTCAATGAGAAATAGACAAATCCACAATTACAGTCAGAGATTTCAATACCCTCTCTCAATAATTTATAGAACATGTAGACAAAGAAATCAGCAAGGATACAGAAAACTTGAACACTATTAATGAATTTGATCTGACTGACAGTTGTAGAACACTCTACCCA
The DNA here is from genome assembly GCF_949752795.1 of Hyperoodon ampullatus. Lineage (NCBI taxonomy): Eukaryota > Metazoa > Chordata > Mammalia > Artiodactyla > Ziphiidae > Hyperoodon > Hyperoodon ampullatus. Next base: position 37,916,338 of record NC_136916.1, read on the forward strand.
ACAACAGCAGGATACAAATTCTTTTTTAAGTACACTTGAAACATTTATCAAGAAAAATCATATTCTGGGCCATAAACAAGTCTTAATAAATTTATAAGTACTCAAGTCATACAAATTATGTTCTCTGATCATACAGAAATTATTTTAGAAATCAATAACAGATAGATATTTAGAAGTATATAAAACCTCAAAATATTAGGAAATATTTCTTAATAACTTATCAATCACTACTACATACCTATTACCATGGCTCAAATTTTTAAAAAAATATTGACAGTATGAAATACTTGTGAAGATGCAGAGCAATCGGACTCTCATACATGGATGGCTGTTAGGAATGCAAAGTGATACCATCACTCTGGAAAAGGGTTTGGCAGTGTCTTATAAAGTTGAACATATATTAATCATATGACCCAGCAATACCACCCCTGAGTATCTACTCTAAGAGTATGAAAACTTGTGGGCACAAAAAAGCCTGTACACAAAGTGTTTATAGCAGTTCTATTTATAATTACCCCAAATGGGAAACAATCCAAATGTCCTTCACCAGGTGAATAGACAAGCCAACTGTGTTATATCCATATAATGGAATACTACTCAGTAATAAAAAGGGGGGAACTACTGGTACCTACAAAAACATGGATGAATCTCAAAGGCATTATGCTGAATAAAAGAAACCAGTCTAAAAATTTATGTGCAGTGATTCCATTTATAAGGCATTCTTGAAAATCAAAATGAGTAATGGAGAACAGATCAGTGGTTGGCAGGAGTTATAAGTGGAGGGATGATGTTATTTAATGTTATTTAAAAAGGACAGCATGAGGGAATTTTTTTGGGTGGTGTGGGACTGTTTTATCCATACTGGAAAGAACTATGTAAAGCTGTTTTTATTTATAATCAGACAATATGATTATCTATAGAGAAAACCTGATGTAATCTTTTTTTAAAAATCTACTAGAACTAATAAATAAGGTTAGCAAGGCTGCAGGATAAAAGTTCAATATAGAAAAACCTCCTATATTTCTACATACTGTCAACAAGCAATAAAAAATTGAAATTAAAAATGCTTTTTATTATACTATTTATAATAGTATAAAAATATGAAATACTTAAGGTTAAATTTGACAAAAGATGTACAAGGCCTATACCCTGAAAGCTGTAAAATACCGCTAAGAGAAGACCTAAATAAATGGAGAGAGAGAGACCTTACTCATGGGCTGGAAGATTCAACTTTTTTAGGATGTCAATTCTCCCCAAATTGATTTATAAAATCAAAGCAATCCCTATGATAATCCCAGCTGGCTTTTTTTTTTTTTAGAAATTAAGAAGCTGATGTTATACTTCATATGAAAATGCAAAGTACCTAGAATAGCCAAGATAACTTAGAAAAAGAAAGAATTAGAGGACCATCACTACCTACTTCAAGACTTATAGGGCCTCCCTGGTGGCGCAGTGGTTGAGAGTCCGCCTGCCGATGCAGGGGATACGGGTTCGTGCCCCGGTCTGGGAGGATCCCATATACCGCGGAGCGGCTGGGCCCGTGAGCCATGGCTGCTGAGCCTGTGCATCCGGAGCCTGTGCTCCGCAACGGGAGAGGCCACAACAGTGAGAGGCCCGCGTACCACAAAAAAAAAAAAAAAAAAAAAAAAAAAAAAAGACTTATAAAGCCAGAGTAATCAAGACAGTGTGGTATTGGCATCAAAAAAGACAAAAAGACAACAAATAACAAGTGTTGGTGAGGATGTGGAGAAAAGGGAACCCTCAAGCACTGTTGGTGGGAATGTAAATTGGTGAAGTCACTACAGAAAATAGTATGGAAGTTCCTCAAAAAATTAAAAATAGAACTACCATATGATCCAGTAATTCCACTTCCGGATATTTTCCCAAAGAAAACAAAACAAAACAAAAACTATTTTGAAAAGATATATGCACCCTATGTTCATTGCAGCATTATTCACAATAGCCAAGATACGGAAGCAACCTAAGTCCCCACCGATAGATGAATGGATAAAGAAGATGTGATATACACAATGGAATATTAGTCAGCCATAAAAAAGAATAAAACCTTGCCATTTGCAACAACAGGTATGGACCTAGAGGGTACTATGCTAAGTGAAGTAGGTCAGACAGAGAAAGACAAATACTGTGTGATTTCACTTATATGTGGAATCTAAAAAAACAAGACAGGTGAACAAACAAAACCAAAAAAAAAACAAAAAAAGAGTCATAGATACAGAGAACAAACAGGTGGTTGCCAGAAGGGATGGGGGTGGGAGGATAAGTGAAATAGGTGAGGGAAATGAAGAGGTACAAAAAAAGAAAAAGACAAATAGATCAATGAAACTGAATAGAGAATACAGAATTAGACCCAGAAAGATATGGACAGCTTATTTTTGACAAAGGTGCAAAGATAATTCAGTGGAAAAAGGATAATCCTTTCAATAAATAATGCTTCCTCAGTTAGATATCCATATGGAAAAAAAAGAACTCCAACCCATACCTTGCACTATATACAAAAATTAATTCAAAGTAGATCACAGGCCTAAACATAAAACTTAAAACTATAAAACTTCTAGAAGAAAGCTCAGGAGAAAACCTTTGCAATCTTCAGTTAGACAAAGATTCCTTAGATATGACATTAAAGCACAATCTATAAGAACAAATTGATAATTTAAACCTTTCAAAAATAAACTTATGCTCTTCAAAAGACACTTAAGAGAATAAAAGGTAGCCCAAAGACTGGGAGAAAATATTTGTAGGTCATATATATGATAAAGTGCTTGTGTTCAGAATATTTTGAAAACTCTTAAAACTCAGTAATAAGAAAATGACTTAATTTTTTAAAAATGGAAAGAAGATTTGCATTGATACTTAACCAAAGAAGCTACACATAAGGCAAACAGGCATATTAAAAGATGTTCAACATGGTTAATCGTCAGAGAAATGCAAATTATAATTACACATGTATTAGAAAGCCTGAAGTTAGAAAGATAGACCATACCAAGTGTTGTCGAGAATGAGGAGAAGCTGGAACTCTTCCACCTGCTGCTGGGAAAGTAAAATAGTACAGTGTAGAAAACAGTTAGCAATTTCTTAGAAAGTTAAGTTTACACCTACCACAATAGCCAGTCATTCTACTCGTAGGTGTGATATAAGGGAACTGAAATCATATGTCCATACATAGACTTGTAAATGAACATTCATCACAGCTCTGCTTGTAGGAGCTCCAAACTGGAAACAACCCAAATGTTTATCGTAGGTGAATAGATAAACTCCTACATATTCACATCCCATATTCAGCGGGAACACGAAATAGTAGAGTCACTTTGGAAAACAGCTTGGCAGTTTCTTACAAAGCTGAATATACACTTAACGTGATTCAGCAATCCCATTCCTACATATTTATGCAAGAAAAATTAAAACATGTTTCATATGAAAATCTGTGCTTAAATATTTATAGCAGCTTTATAATTGCCTCCAACTGGAAACAACACAAATGTATTTCAGTGGATAAAGAGATGACAAAGTATGGTACATCCATACAATGGAATACCACTCAGCAATAAAAATGTACAAACTACTGACATACACAACATAGATGAAACTCAAATGCATTATGCTAAGTGAAAGAAATCAGATAGAAAATGCTACATACTAAATGATTCCACTTATGATACAGTGGAAAAGGCAGAATTGTAGGTATAGAAAACTATATAAATCTGTGTTTAGGAGCACCCTGTGCTCATCTCTATCATCTAACGCATCACTGTGTTGTACTTTCCCATTCTTCTTGTGTCCCTCATTAATCTATTGCCCTAGGCCTAGAGCTTAGCACTGTGGTTGGTACAGTGCTAGCACTGAAATTCTTATTGCTTGCAGTATTGCCCTGCTCTGGGACATGAATTAAGAGAATACTTCTGGCTCTCTTCCAGGCACTCCCCTCTGCAAAGGATGAGTAATTCGTGGGGTAAAGAGGCTATCCCCACCCAAAGCCTAGACTGCCCCTCTTCTGGAGTCTAGACCATGTTCAGGGTACCTATACCCCCTGGAATTTACTGCCCAAACGATGCCAGGTTCTGCATGAGCCTCTTTCCCAGCTTTCTCTGGAGGGCAGAGAAATGGGTGCTAACATGGGCACCCCTAGACCTGAAAGGTGGACAAGGCATGGCGCTTTGCAGGATAATGGGCAGAACTTGCATGTGGCTTGGAGTATCCACACTATGTATGCAAGGCCCCTCTTAGTGATGTAAGTGGGAGCCAGAAACGGGGTGGAAAGGGTTGGGAAAGGACTGGAGATCAGCTCTCCCCACAGTACCATATTCCAGCCGTGTTTCCAGGTATTCCAAGGAGTCCAAGAATCCTGAATGTGAAACTGGACTTCTTGATCATTATGACGGTACATTTGTCCAGGTAGGAGAAAAGAATGTAGCTTATTCAACAATTTGTTACCTTGATTTAAACATTTAAACATATGGTTTGTGGGTCTCTATTTGTACTTTTACCCAGGGCCTGCAAATGTTAGGGGCAGGCCTGACCACGGGAATAAAGATTACAAAAATAGATGACCTTACTTTGTGACTATAGGTTGTACATTTTATAAAATTACTGCTATGGAATGAGTAGGGCTTCATGTCTTCAGCCCTCACAGAAGGAATGTTCAGTGGTGCAATTTCATTTTAATCTCTTTTTGCCCCCACTCTGTTCACGTTAACCCTTTTAGAATTTCCTTAAGTAGCAATCTTCTTTCAGTGTTAATAATCCTAACAGAAAATTCTCTCACTTTACCCAGCTCTCCTGCTAAAATACACTCCATGAATTGGCTTATTTCTGCTCTAACCATTTCCTTCCCAAGATCTGGAGCTGGTGTCGCTAATGGAAACGGAGGCACAGAGCTGGGAAATGATTAGGCTTCTCAGTTCCCAAGCAAAAGTTCAGAGGAATCTCCATTCGGGATTCCGCTGGGGGTCCCTGGGTACCCGGGATCTGCGGGGAGGCGCGGGGCGTCCCGGGGAAGCCGACGCTGAGGAGACGGGCTCCCTCAGATCCCCCTCTAGGAGATCCTAGAGATAGAGAAGAGTCCTGGGACAAGTGAGAAGCCGCTGCACCCAAGAGCAAAAGCCGAAGTTTCGCTCACCTGGGCCGGCAGCTTGACGTTGCCTTAGTAACCACAACTTCCGGCCCCAAACCGGAAGCCCGAGAAGTTGCACTTCGGAAAGTGTGCCCGCCCCCGCGGGGGTAGGAAGACTCGGCTCCTCGGGGTGGCAGAGACCGGCAGTTCCGTGGGGACCCGTCAGCAGCCCCTGAGGACTCGCAAAAGAACCCAGTGCGACTCTTGTCCTTGGGCTGGGTGCCATGGACGCCTTCATCCGCTTCACCAACCAGACCCAGGGCCGGGACCGACTCTTCAGGTGAGTCCGGTGCCCGCGGCCTCTATCCCTTCCCCGTCCCTCAACCCGGTACAAGGTTCCCTGTTCTCCGGCATCCGGAGAAGGAGGTAGTAGCCCAGTGGACGAAAGCAGGAAGGACGCTGCCGGCTCCCGGAGGGAGTGTGGTCCTGGGGCCCCTCCTCACCCTAAATTCAGTGGGGCTGGGCCGAACGCAACGCGTCCGGTCCCGAGCCTCGTACCCGAAAGTCCCGCAGCCGCTTCGGGGGCGCTGGCAGTTAAACCAGCCGATGAACCCTCCTCTCCTAACCTGAGAAAGACTGGGTTTTCTCCGCCCAACATTCTAACGAGGAATTGTTTAAGAGAAACTCTGGGTTGACATTTATGACCAGCGAAGCCAACACTTGTATTTATCTTCCGTTCTTGTCCCGTATATCTCATTGAGATAGCGCATGTGAAATAGTTTTGTGAACTGTAAAATAGTGTGGAGAGCCTCAGAAAGAACTACTGCACCTCTAAGGTACACGAAAATATTAAAGAGATTGCGGCTTTAATACTAATTCATGATGTTTCTTTTAGGAATTTGGTTGAGTCTTGCTCAATAATAAGAAATTAGTCACAGTTGCAGTTTTATTTAACAGCTTTTCCTTCTTCTGGGTGTATAAGTGCTAATACACACAGATCAGTAGTAACCCCAATAATTATGAGACTTTTGGAAACGGACTTAATGCCAGACGTTGTTCTCAGTGTGTTACAACTATTAACCCATTTAATCCTCAACACAACCCTATTAGGTTAAATTCTCTAAATCATCCCCATTTCTGTGAAATGGGAAAACTGAAGCAGAAGGAGGTTAATAGGGACTAAGTGACTGAATTGAGAGATTTAAAACCACACAGTTGACTCGGGGCCCACTTATTTAACTACCAAGCCATACTATCTTTCTAATTAATTTGATAGATTTTCAAAATGGTTGCATTATATACAAACTTCATTAAAATAGAAGCCTACAAATCCAATGTACTTAGAATGTACCCTGCAAATTTTATCAGTGAGGTTGGTTAATAAATAATTGTTTAGGGGAATTCCCTGGCGTTCCAGTGGTTAGGACTCCGCACTTCCACTGCAGAGGGCACGGGTTCGATCCCTGGTCAGGGAACTAGGATCCCATATGCTGTGTGGTGTGGCAAAAAAAAATAATAATAATAAATAATTGTTTAAGATATACTTATTCAGCAAGATGTGAGATCTCTAGTATTCATTTCCTAATCCCCTTGGTGATCTATAGCTTCTTTGAACACACTGGCATTCAGAAAATAATGCCTTGTGTTTGGACACATTCCTATTATTAGACCAGATCTGAAAAAGGGGGATTCATTGACCTGACCAGCTTGAGCCCTCTATCCAGGAAGCATACTTAAAAGAGAAGGAGAGATTTTTTCTTTTTACTTCATTCACAGTAACAAGTTCACCATTTTGGAAAATGTGCTATATTTTTATTGAGAATAATATTTATAGCATAAAGGGATTCAAATGCGGTTACAGGACAGTAGGAAACAGGCATCTACCTACTTTATTTACTAGACTCCCAAATGCATTTAGATGTTTATGTGATATAAAATTTTTTATTATGTTTCTGTTGGTAAGGCATTGCTATTTGTACTCATGACAATAATCACTTTATTGAATATTTAGTATTATTAAACAGGAGTCTGTATTTTATATAAAATACTAATTAGTTTTGAAAGACAAATCTGTACTTATTTAACTATTGGTGTGTATTTGGTCCTTTTATAAAAAGTTAAGCAATATGAAAATGGTGGACTTTTCATTTGGCTCTGATTTGAGTGTGTGACCTGTCACATAAGTAGTTGGTAAAAAATTTCCTTTTAGAAATCTGAAAATCTTTTAGAAATTTACACTGGAAGAAATAAAGAATATGGATCTTTGCAGACTTAACATGAGGTAGATTTTTGTGCAGTTTACTGCTTTGACTATATCCATTTCTCTGTACCAGCAAGAGGCCTTCTGAGGAGCTGTTCACTGTATTATTGCAGAGTTTTCTTTCATTACCCTTGTGTTGCATTTCCATGACATGTTCTACCCTTTAGCCCTGTGGAGTGACTGTTGCAGAATTTTGCTCTTGTAAGAGCTGCTACATGAGAAATTGTCTTGGAAACTTTGCTTTTAGCAGGACATGTTTCTCCTTCCCCTACTTCATGAGTCAAATTTTATTTGGTTTGTAAATCGTTCTCCTCATTTTTTTTCCATTTCAGAGCCACTCAGTACACATGCATGTTGCTTAGATATTTGTTAGAGTCTAAAGCTGACAAAGAGGAGGTTGTTATGAAGCTCAAGAAACTGGAGTCCAGTGTGAGCACTGGCCGTAAATGTAAGTACCCTGTCCCTTGAGGGACAGTGGCTCCTGGTTTAGAATCCTCAGACCTTGTAATTCACAAAATATTTCCTAGGTCATGATTTTCTAGTCAATCAACTTTATTGATGAAGTTCACCAGTAAGGCTGCCCTCATGGAACAACAGGCCAAAAAGATTGAACGTTTCGCTGCACACCATTCACAAACACCCTCCTATGTTCACATTTGGTGCTACATCATATCTTTCTGCTTAATCATAATCAGTGGGACATGCAATGTGTTACTTCACCTTTAGTTCCTAGAATCACAAAATGTTCTGGCAATCTTTGACATGAGCTTCTGGCTCCTGGGAACCCTCGAAGAATAGAATAGCTATATCCTCGACCCCCTGCCTTTTTCCCTTCTCTTAAGGGATTGCCAGGGGAAATGGATGGATACATTTTCTTAAGTCAATTATGGGATTGTTTCATGTTAATGCCAAAAAGTGGTCAGTGTTTTGTACTCATTTAATTCACTTTGAGTACCTGCTTCATATAGATATAGTCCTGAGCTTTATGGGAGAACTAAGATCACATGGTATAACGATCTAAGATTTAGTACCAAATATGTTGGTTAGGGTAGAGAAAAAGAAAGATGTTTGGAGGAGGTGGAACTTGAGGTGTGGCAAGAGAGAGAAGGGTTAGGAGAACATTTTTTTTTTTTTTTTTTTTTTTTTTTGCAGTACGCAGGCCTCTCACTGTTGTGGCCTCTCCCATTGCGGACGGAGCACAGGCTCCGGACGCGCAGGCTCAGCGGCCATGGCTCACGGGCCCAGCCGCTCCGCGGTATGTGGAATCTTCCCGGACTGGGATACAAACCCGTGTCCCCTGCGTCGGCAGGCAGACTCTCAACCACTGCTCCACCAGGGAAGCCTGGAGAACATTCTTGAAGGGTGGTTTCCTCTAGTGGAGGCTCAGGACTGTTCTGGGAAAACCATTGTATTGAGGATCAATGAGAAAACTAGTTTGGTGGAGACAGGACTTAGATTTTCAAGCAGAGGGATGGGAAGGAGCTTTTCTGGATGGCTTGGAAAGCCAAGATTAGAAGTTCTCAGGCTCTTTGGAATGTTGGAGCTCAAAGGTCCTTTAAAGATCACTAGTCTCTGAAGTCTAGAAAGGACTTACCCAAGGTCACTAAGTTAGTGCAACAGCCAGAACTGGAACCCAGGATTATTCATTACATATTTTGTGTTATTTTTGATAAAATAATACAAAACATTTTTCTGAGATCATAAGTTTCCTGAGGGTAGCTACTTCTGAGTGTTTGCTGAGTCTAAGATATAGTCACTTAGGAAAAGTAGTGCTTTTGTATCCTCCATAATGTTTAGGACTATAACTTACTCTGAGAAGGTGCTCAGTAAATATTTATTGATTGATGCATCCCTGATTAATTGAGCTACATGCTCAGATAAAGGACATGCCCTTGCAATGGTTGATTTAATTGAACTAGGAGTCACATATGACAGTATTATTAGTTGTGTTATCCACTAAATCCTACCGTCTCTACTTTGTCTTTTTGACAGTAGGGAGCCAAAGGGGCTTTGGACCAGAGAAATGGCCGTATGACAATGGTATTCTTTTTTAAAGCAATCTTTTAACTGGAAAGTAAGTACAGTGTAAGGTATCAGACTCTCCAAAAGAATGTTGCATCTGGAGTTCATGTAATTTGCAGTACCTTCCTTCTAAACAAGTATAGCTGGTGATATTCATATGTAACAATCCACACTTATGATTGACCTTTGCCTAAAGTGTGTAGTAAATCATTGTTAATCTAGTCATTGAAATGGAGGCAATAAGTTTAAAGAGTCACTGTCTTTTTTACATTCCAGGATCATTTTAGGTGTCCTTAACATACTGTATAATCCTCCTTTCCTGAGCAAAGACTGAGCCTCAGAGGACGGTCAGTTGTTAAAAAAACAGTGCTGACCTCTCACCCTGATACAGGGATTCTGCCTGTAAAATCCTATTGCATACTGATTAAATAACTGTTAACTCTTGTGGGTTCTTCTTGCAGGGTTCAGACTAGGCAATGTGGTACATGCTGTACAGATGATTCAGCAGAGCATTCATGCCACTGACCTAGTGCCCCGCATCTGCCTAATATTAGCCAGCCTGAACCGTGTGATTTATTTCATCTGTGACACCATCCTTTTTGTGAGGAGTGTAGGGCTCGCCTCTGGCATTAACAAAGAGAAATGGCGAATGTGGGCTGCACGCCATTACTACTATTCTCTTCTGCTGAGCCTGGTCAGGGACCTGTATGAAATCTCCCTGCAAATGGAACAGGTTGCACACGACAGAGCAAAGAAGGAGAAATCACCATCCCAGGATCCTCTTGTGTATAGCGTGGCTGATGAGGAAACAGAATGGCTCCAGTCCTTTCTTCTTCTCTTATTCCGATCTCTGAAGAAGCATCCTCCCTTGCTCCTGGACACAGTGAAGAACTTCTGTGATATCCTGAACCCTTTGGACCAGCTGGGGATCTATAAGTCCAATCCTGGTATCATAGGCCTTGGAGGTCTCGTGTCCTCTATAGCAGGCATCATCACTGTGGCGTATCCTCAGATGAAACTGAAGACCCGCTGAGGTGGTTTCAGGCTGAAGACTAGTACCTGCTTTGAAGACAACCTGTTAGTGAAATGGACATTTGCATTAGGCACAGCCATGTCATACTGTGCTTATGGACTTAGTCACATGAGCACTGAGTGACCTGTGATGTGAACAGAGGTGGGGCCAAGAACGGTGGAGGGAAGAACGTGAAGGTTTATGTGTTTTCTAGAGTGCTGGAGTGGCTTCTGAATTTCTGAGTATTTTTCCTTCATCTAACATTTATCGAGCATCTTTTATGTGCATATTAGGAACTTAGTGGTTGCTGAATGGATAAAAATTAAGAGAAAAATTGAAAAAGATCCAAACTAACAAGTGGACACTAATATAACTAACTTTGGGGCCATGTGCCTCACTACTTTTGCCCAACTACAGTAGGTCTGATACACACCCTCTGTCAGATTTAGTGGAGGCCCCTTATTCTCTGATCAGTTATCCTACTTCCTCCATAGCTGCCAGTGCCAGGATGGAGGAGAGCTGGGTTTATAGCCTCTTAACTTGGCTTTTACATCACTGCGCTCCTGTCTTTCCTCTGTCTAGTAGTAAAATCAGAAGTGCATCAGGCACCTTCATGGTATAAATTGTGTCTTTAGGTAGTGCAGTAAGGAAACAAAAAATCAGAAGCAGATAGAAAGGACTTGAGGTACAAATAATGTGGAAAGTTACAGTTGGTGCCCGCAGGTTTCCCTGTGACAGATGAGGAGACTTGAGGTTAAAACTGAGGACAGAAGCTCATTTCTCTGACTCCCAATCCAGTGCTCTTTCCATATTTCACTGCCTTCCTGATTGAGTGGAAGTGCAAGACTCTCTAGAATCCTGTGCGAAAAGCCTTTTTTAGAACCTTTGTTGGTCAGTGCTTTATATTCTATTCTACAAAAATTAAAACTATATCTAGATCCACCAGCAGGATTGTTTTATTTAAAACCATATAACATTTTGGGCACTTACACGTTAATTTTCATCAAAATTTGTGCAGTTAGGAAATTTCACGAATACGATGAAATTCTACTATATTCAACAATAAATCAGAGTTCATATTTGTAGGGTGGTTGGGCGAGGTGGAGAAGAGCAGTAAGGGGCAAGAGAAGAGGACAGTAGAACGATGAGTCGATGCCACTTGCTCGTGTTCCTACTTCTCATCTTGGATGTTGGGTTCTTATTTGATTACAGATCCTCTTAATTTGAGGCAAGTGAGGTAGAGAAATAGGGTACCATCAGGTAAGAGGTCAGTGTCAGTCCTGCCAGTAAAGCCATCTGACAGGACTGGATGGAAAGGAGAAAAGAAATGTGCACTAAGTAAATTTCCCATAAATGTGATTGAGATTCCTAAAAAGTAGACTCAGGTCCTTGGCTCTCTAAAGTGACCAGTCAAGATATGGGATTTGAGAAAGAACATTTCGGGAATTTTAAGAGAAATAAAAGCTGCTAGATCAGGGCAAATAAAAAAATTAACTATTTTTACTTTGTCCAGATCTTCTACTGTAATAAATTATGTCTAATAAATTTATAGACAAAATTTATTCATGTATCTGTGAATGTGTTCTGGGAATGGAGAAGAGTTAAAAATAAGGTGATCCAAAGATAATCAGAGTCTACATAGTTGGTAGAGTGAGTTCTGGTAAAATAAGCTCTTGGCTGGAAGATCCAAGCTCAGGGAAAGGATGAAGGAAGATTTAAATGTAGAACATCCAGGTTGAAAGAGACCTCTAAGACAGTCTCATCCAGACTGCTAGCCAGGAGAGGGTCCTCTATATCATCCCTGTCAGTGGTGCTTTTGATTCTGCCTGGAGAAGTTGGCCTTGAATCTGTGATGGCATTTTACAGTGGTGTCCATCTTGGTAGTTTTGTCCTCTGCAAGTTAGGGTGGGTGGTGGAGAGCTTGGGAAATGCCACCTCTTCTAGAATTTGTGAAAACCTTAATGGTGCCCTGCTACCTCCTTCCCTGTGCATCTTTGTCCTTTATAACTAACCATCCCCACCTCCAGGCCTCCACATTCATTCATGAGGGATTCTAAAAACCAAAGACATTTCGTTTTTTTTCTTCCAGTTTTACTGAGCTATAATTGACACAGTACTGTGTAAGTTCAAGTTGTACAGCATAATGATTTGACTTACATACATCATGAAATGATTACCACAGTAAGTTTAGTGAACATCGATTATCTCATATAGATACAAAATTAAAGAAATAGAAAAAAATTTTTTTCCTTGTGATGAGAACGCTTAGGGTTTACTCTCTTAACTTTCATAAATAACATAAAGCAGTGTTAATTATATTTATCATGTTTTATATTACGTCCCTAGTACTTATTTGTCTTATAACTGGAAGTTTGTACTTTTTGACTGCCTTCATCTAATGTCCCCTCTCCCCACCCCCTGCCTCTGGTAACCACAAATTTGATCTCTTTTTCTATGAGTTTGTTTTTGAAGTAAAGGTGACCTACAGCACAATGTTAGTTCCTGGTGCACGACATAGTAATTCAATATTTCTGTACATTTCAAAATGATCACCATGATAAATCTAGGTACCAGCTGTCAACAAAGATATTATATATTTATTCTATTCCCCATGCTGTACATTTCATACCTGTGACAATTATTTTGTAACTGTAAGAAGTTTGTACCTCCTAATCTCCCTCACCTATTTCTCTCCTCCCCGCACATCCCCACCCCAAATGGTAGGTATTCTTACTAAGAGTATTTTTTGTTTTCTTTTTTTTTTTAATTGAAATATAGTTGATTTACAATACTGTGTTAGTTTCAGGTGTACAGCAAAGTGATTCAGTGATATATATGTATTTTTTTAGATTATTTTACATTTTAGGTTATTACAAACCTAATATTTTTGTAGTTATTACAAAAGATATTGAATATAGTTCCCTGTGCTATACAGTAAATCTTTGTTTATCTTTTTTTTTTTTTTTTTTTGCGGTACGCGGGCTTCTCACTGCCGTGGCCTCTCCTGTTGTGGAGCACAGGCTCTGGACGCACAGTCCCAGTGGCCGTGGCCCACGGGCCCAGCCGCTCCGCGGCATGTGGGATCCTCCCGGACCGGGGCACGAACCCGCATCCCCTGCATCGGCAGGCGGACTCTCAACCACTGCGCCACCAGGGAAGCCCTGTTTGTCTATTTTATGTATAGTAATTTGTATCTGTTAATCCCATGCTCCTAATTTATCCCTACCCCCCCTTCCCCTTTGGTAATCATATGTTTGTTTTCTATGTTTGTGAGTCTGTTTATGTTTTGTATATAGATTTGTTTGTATTATTTTTTAGATTCCACATGTAAGTGATATCATATAATATTTGTCCAGAGACATTTCTAATAGATGTATGGGCCAGCACATTGACAACTGAACATTGTTGCCTGAGAATTTGTTTATTCAACAACGAATGTTTGAGTGCCATTCTTAGATTTGTTTGGATCCATTTGTGCACAAGATGACCAAGGTCCCCGTGCTCATGTGGTAGTTGGACAGGGTTGGGAGGGCCATGTAGGGATGGGGAAGAAAACAAGGTAACTGTGTCCTTCAAGCTGCTGCTGGAAAGTGGACCCTTCCTGAGGGACTCCCTTAGACCTTTTCACTACTTCTCACCTCTCACCCACATCCTGGACGCCCAGCTGAAGCGGCCAAAGAATGAGCTCTGTCAACAGAGTTTTCAGGCACAGAGCCCTGTATGCCCTCTGGTCCAAAGCCACGGCTTCAAAATCTTAACATTGCCCTTTGGCCCAGGGTACTCTCTCGACACAGCCTCATAGATAATTTGTCCTGAATCTTTAAGTGAGGTGACGGCTGAGGCCACTTTTTTTAGATATTTCTCTTCCTCTCCATTATTGTCTTATATTTTAAAAGCCTAGGTTGGATCAATAAGTATTAAATGTATCACATATTTATTACTCCTTTTGGAGACTCTGCTTGACTCTTTCCTCCCTCTCCTGCTTTATCAGTATCCTAGATACAGGCTTGATACAAAGGATCTACCACAAATAGATCCTTTGGGGACTTCTCTTGTGGTGCAGTGGTTAAGAATCTGTCTGCCTATGCAGGGGACACAGGTTTGAGCCCTGGTCCGGGAAGATCCCACATGCAGTGGAGCAACTAAGTCCGTGCGCCACAACTCTGAGCCTGCGCTCTAGAGCCCCCGAGCCACAACTACTGAGCCTGCGCGCCACAACTACTGAGCCTGCGCACCACAACTACTGAAGCCCGCCCACCTAGAGCCTGACCTCCGCAACAAGAGAAGCCACCGCAGTGAGAAGCACGCGCACTGCAACAAAGAGGGGCCCCTGCTCACCACAACTAGAGAAAGCCCATGCGCAGCAGCGAAGACCCAATGCAGCCAAAAATAAAAACAAAAAAACCCCCCAAATAGATCCTTTGTATCAGTCTCCCCACTCCCTGCCTCTTTCTCCTATTGCCCACAGTATACAACTTAGCAGAGGGTCAACACTAGATACGATTCTACAAAAATAAGGAAAAAAGTTTTGTCCTATTACCCATTTTAATTAAAAAGCCCTTATTAAACAATCTGAAAACGATGGCTGAAAACCACAGCCTCCATCATCTTTGAAGCCAGGAATTAGCATCTGGGCTTCTGCCTGATTCATCGCTAAGGAAAGGATGAGAGGTGATAGGTGGTTGTCTGGATGCTGTTGATCAGTAACAGAACCTTGGTCAACATTGTCACTTTTCCAAACTTGACAAAATCCAGTTGGCTTTCCCACTGCATATTCTGGTGGCATCTTAGACCAGGTAGAGTTCAATAAACTTTCTTGAAATCCAGGATTTTGCAGAGATTGAAATTGCTCCCTCAAAGCCTAGATTGTCAAGGAGTAAACCACAGCTCTGGTTCTCTTCTTCACTGAGAGCAATTCATCTTCATAATCAAAGACTAATGCATTCAGGTAAACTGTGTTCCTGTGTGGGTTTAAATCTTACTGTTCAAAATTCATTCTTGATAGTAAAAAATAAGGATGAGGGAAATGGGTTGAAAACGGTTCCGTAGGACCCTCTAATGGAAAAGGAGCCAAAGATTATAAAACTTTAGAGCTTATGAGTTTAATGACACATATCCCAAATCTTCTTTCTGGAAAACAGTTTCTCGAGAGCTGGGGGCCAGAAATACGTTACAGAACAGCTATCTCATGGAATAATAACTCTTTTGAGTCTGGTTTCCTACAGCTGTGCAATCTACCTCCTAGTTGGCTAAGCCTCCTTACAGAAGTTAAGATGTGCCCAGGGGACACTGGGTCAAATAACCATGACCCAGCTTTCTCTTCCTCTCTGCCCTCCTCTAGCTGGGAGGTGTTAGTAACTTTGCTCAAGACTCCCCAGAGCAACTGGAATTGTTTCCACCGGAGGAGACGCTCTGCAGCCCGGGCTCCGTGGGACCGAGGTGGCATCAGCTGGAGTGAGTATGGGGATCCTGGGACAACCTTACCTGGTTTGTTTCTGAGAATTAAAGAAGTTGAGGGTAAGGGTCTTCTGGGAATTTTACTGAGGATGAAGAGGCCTGCAGGGAAACCACCAAGGGAGAGATTATTCAGGGTGAATGACCAAGAGTGTAGAGTAGATATTCTGGGGCCACCAGTTTTCCAGAACAGAGCTGAAATTGCTGGTTTTAAGAATGACTACTTTCTCCTCTGGTTGAGCACAGAGGGAATGACTGGCAGATTTGCTTGTTTAAAAAGAGAGGAATTAATGCAGAACTTTTTTATTAAAAAAAAGACTAAATCTGAAACTTTGTTCATCTCTTTTGGACCCTCATCTAAGAGCTCCTAAACATCTACAACCTCTTATCTCTTAAAGCTACTTTCATTTTTTATTTCTTACCCTGAATCCTTATAAGAAACTATGGTCTTGACAAGTAGGCTGCGGGACAACTCATCCCTATGGGACTCTAAGAACTAGCCACTTGTCTGTGACATTCATCCTCCAAATACCTTCTCTTCAGGGAACTTGAGTTCCCAGACAGCCTGGGCCCCCCTGATGGCCATGAGAGGTAGGGGACTGACCCTGTGGATCTCAGGCTGAGGACTTCCTCATGGACCTGGAACCCTCTGCTTTGCAGCTTGAAGAGCTCCGATGGCAGTTAACAAGGGTCCAACCTTGCTGGATGAAGACCGCCCTGTAAGTAACTTGGGCTTATATGAGACAGTGGACAACTCTGGGGGGAGGAAGGAGGTGGGAGGAGAAGTTCAGGGGGCTTAGAGCAAGATATGTCTAGATTATATTCATAACTCATTGACCACTATGTCTTAGTTATTCTTGCCCTCACTACCTTTTGCAGAAGGCTGTTAGAGAATGTGAGGGGGAAAAAAGATGTCTATTAAAAACTAAGTACCTTGGAGAAAAAGCACAGAAAAATTGGCTGGGAGGGAAAGGAGAGGAAGGGAACTACTATATTCTAAAGCCTGAAACAGAAGCCCATGCTTTGTCCACCTAGGCGAAATGTATATTCAGGACGGAGTCTCTGCATTTTGTAACTCCAGAGGCTTCTTGTATGGTGCAGTCTATGTAAATGGCACCTCTTAGAGTTACACGGTGCACATTATGTATGTGGGAAGGGGTTAGAGGGGCAGTGTGTCCAGTTTGTGTGTCTGACCTGGTTTTCAGTGTGACTGAGAGTGGTTTGACACGTTTAGGTGTACTGATGCCTCCTGGCAAGGCCTCTCTAATTTAGGTACAGTTCAAATAGTGAAACTTAAAAATTGTGAACCCATATAATACCCATCTTGTCCCAAGTTAGGCTTTAACTAACCTCTGTACTAGGAATCGCCATGTTAAGGTTTTTATTGGATCGTAGAACACAGAGAGGCATAAAATGGTCAAGTGCATAGTTAAGAGGTATCGATAGTTTATTGCCATCCCAGGACCTCTCCTTCTTTGGCTTTGCCTAAAACAACTCCTGAAGGTTCTGTCCAAAATGTTAAAGAAATGTTTTCTTGTTTACAGTCATAATCTTTTTCTAGTTCAAATTTCAAACTCACCTGCAAGACCAAAAGCTGAAATATTGTAGCTTGCTGTCTAGTGTACATCAGGTCTCCTTGATGGGTCTTCTAACTCAGCCGCCTACAAACAGAAGAAGCTAGGTCCTCACCTTTAGAGCAGAACTATGCAACAGTGCATATTCAAAGCTACAGAAAGAGCTCGAACATCTGAGTCAGACCTGGGATGTTTATGTGGAGAATTCTTAATATTCCTAAGAACAGACAGAAAAATATAATACCCTTCACTAGCCCCAGCAACCATAATCCATGGACAATTGTGCTTAATCCTCACCCCATTCATTCCCCAACCTTGTGATTTTTTTGTTTTTTTTTTTTGCGGTACGTGGGCCTCTCACTGTTGTGGCCTCTCCTGTTGCGGAGCACAGGCTCTGGACACGCAGGCTCAGCAGCCATGGCTCACGGGCCTAGCCGCTCCGCGGCATGTGGGATCTTCCCGGACCGGGGCACGAACCCGTGTCCCCTGCATCGGCAGACGGACTCTCAACCACTGCGCCACCAGGGAAGCCCCTTTGTGTTATTTTGAAGGAAATCTCAGACATGCTGTTTCAGGCCTGAGTTGGCCTGGCAGTGCCACTTACTAGCTGTGTGATCTTGGGTAAGTCACTTCACATCTCTGAGTCTTTGTCTCATTGGCAAAGTGCTAGTGATAATGTTGACCTCAGAGTGTCGCTGTTAGAATTAAATGAGGTCATATCACGAAAGCACCCCAATCAGTGCCTGGAGCATAATGGCACTGAGTGAATGTTGTTTCCCTCTGCAGGATTAGAATCCACTTTTTTTTTTTTTTTTTTTTTACCTCAAAGATCAGTGTTTCTCCACTAAGATTCTTAGGTGACCTAAAGTTTAATTAAGTGCCTGCTGTTGAGGTTAGAATGCATTAATAAGAGCACAGCACCCCAATAACGAGAGGTGATGGTTTCACTATACCCCACGCACTCAGACCACACCTGGAACACTGTCTTCAAGTCTGAGTGCTATATTTTTCAGAAAGGCGATGTCAAACTGTAGTGTGTACAGAGGAGGGAATCAGCAGATCAGGGTGCTGAGCCGCTTGGAAGCTAAGTAAGGAACTAGAGCTATTTAGAATGGAGAAGGGACTGCTAAAGGGAGAAATATTTGTCTTCAAGTGTGTGAAAGGGCAGCCCATGAATGATGAAACAGATTTCCTCAGTATTGTTACACAGGGCAGAGTGGAGCAGATTTCAGCTCAGCCACGCTGTCCAACAAGGGCATAGGCCACTCTATGAGGGGTGAGCTCCATGCAAGGAGACGTCCAAATACAAGCCTCCCAGAGGGACCGTGGGAAGCACTCTTGCTACAGAGGCCCTTGGAGGCCTAAGATTCTGTGATTCTGTACGGTTGGGCAGATCTAAACTTAACACCTTAGGTGCAGCCCTGACTGTGATTCACCTATTCAGCTAACATTACTGTGCAGGCTTTAGGTTAGGCCCTGGAGATACAGAGACGACAGTCTCCTGGGAGAGAGCCAAGTACACACATGATCAAGACGAGCACCATGTATGATACGGAAACAACCCAGCGAGGGAAGTGGTGGCTTCTGATGTGAAGGAGGAGAGTCAGGAAGCTTCACACAAGAAGCGATGCTCAAGCCGTGTCTTGAAGGAGTGACATTTTGCCAGATGGAAGGGACTGTGGGAGGGAAGGGGAGCATCCTAGGCAGTGGGACAAGCACTGGAGGCAGGGAGGCAGTCTCCCAAAAAGACCAGAAAGACGTTCAGATGAAGCTACCAATCCAAGGTGGACTAAAACTCTAGGCAGGTGCGCCGACACACTTGCCCCTACCATTAAGTTTAAGTGGGGTGGCTGCAGGTCGGGGGGTGGCCCCTGGAGGCCAGAGTTTGCCCAGTAGCTCTCCAGAGCCAGGATTGTGACCAGGAGAGCATGGCAGCCGGGCTCCTGTTTTCCCTGTGGGGCCTCCAGAGACCTCTCTAGTCTGGGTTCCTCCTAGGTCACTTGGACCCAGGCCAGCCCTAATGGGCTCCATGGCCATGGGGCTGCCTCCCCAGGAGGTGGGAGGAAGAAGTGGAATGACTTCAGTACCTGCTTTCCTTCAGGAGCAGGAGAACGTGCTGCAGCGGGTCCTGCAGCTGCCGGTGGTGAGCAGCACCTGTGAGTGCTTCCAGAAGACCTACACCAGCACCAAGGAAGCCCACCCCCTGGTGACCTCTGTATGCAGTGCCTACGAGAAGGGCGTGCAGAGCGCCACCAGCTTGGCAGCCTGGAGCGTGGAGCCGGTGGTCCGAAGGCTGTCCACCCAGTGTGAGTCCTTGTGGCACTCGGAGGCTGTCTGCCTGTTCACTGATGCTCACTGCCTGCCTGCCAATCTTTTGTCCGTCTGTCAGTCTGTTTGATAGCTTGCTTGTCTGTCTGCCTTTTTGTTTGTCTGACGGCCTTCCTGACTATCTACATCCCATTACATAGTCTTTTCATCTACAGATATAGATGATATAAATATAGATATAGGTCTCGTCTCATCTATAGATGCCTCATCTGTAGCCCAGCTGGCATTTTCCTAGGATGACAATGATGGGCCACATAATTGGCAGGAGAAGGGGTGGGGGCAGAAGAGCTATGAGGGCGGTGGTGGGAGTGGGGGCCCATGGCAGACCAGACACCCACTTTGGCTCCAAATCCAGCAGCAGCAGCAGCAGGAACTAGCAGAGTCTGGCACAGAGGCAGTGGCAGTGGGCACTAGGGCTAGCCTGGCAGGGATGGGGGGAGAGGAGGGAGAGGGGAGGCCCTCTGGGTCCAGCAGGTGATGGTACTGGCCCCATGACAGGCCGGGGCAGCAGAGAGCTACCAGTCAGGGCCCTGAAGGTGAGGACAGCTTACCAGACCTGCCCCTGTTCAAATTGTTCTGCCCCGTCGGAAAATATGGTCTCCACGGCACGGCTCTTGACAGGGCTGAGGGAAATTCCAGAAGTCTAGGACCTGCCACAGTCCTGATTACAGAGTTATGGGTATCTGAGGATTTGTCACAGCAAACGGGAGAGGACAGATATAAAGACGACCTGGGCCTGGGTCCACCTCCCTGCCTGCAAACTCCTTAAGTAATTTCCCTGGGTCTCATTTTGCCCAATCAGAAGTCAGCCAAGTCATCTGGGCTCTCTGCTGCTTGAGAATTTTGTGAAGAAACCTGGGATATCTGGAGAAAGAAAATATGAAAGAGAATATATAGATATCCTTTAAAACTGTGATCTCCATGGTCATGTCTGCAGAGCTGATGTCCTCGGCAGCCCCTGGGCAGTATCTCCCGGGAACATTTGCATCCTCTGGCACTTGCCCCTTTCTCTTCCCTGTGACTCTCTCCCAGTGTTGACCATCTCACTCCTAGAGGTTAAAAGGAAGGGCCATGGACCATCTGGAACTCTAGAACAGCCTTTCACCTCTAGAATTAAGCAGTGCCAGGCCTGCTCCCACCCTAGGGCCCGGCTGCCCCTCCACCATGACACCTCTGCTCTCCCCCGTCGTGTTCACCCAGCGCTCACCCAAACAGGGGTTGTAGGAGGAGGAGAGACCAGGATCTGTTGGTGATTCACAAAGGTTCTGTCACTTCCTCCTCATGACAACCCTGCAAGGTTTGTCCACATTAATCCACATTTTACAGGTGAGGAACTTGAGGCTCAGCCAGGTTGTGACCTGCCTGAAGCTACACTGCAGATGCAGGTGCTGGGCTTTGAGTGCAGATCTGCATGACTCCAGAGCTCCTGCTCAGAGGGAAAACATCCTGCTCTCAGGAGTCACAGTGGATGGTGGCCAAAGGCGGCAGAGGGCCTCAGATTCCCAGATGCTTTGGGGGTAGCAGGCCTGGGGGTTTTTTGAGGGCTCCAAGGTGCCTTCCTTGGCACAGAGGCCCCAGCTGGGCTCTCACAGTGGGGGCAGGGCTCACCTGACCATGGCCTTTTGCTTCCAGTCATAGCTGCCAACGAGCTGGCCTGCCGAGGCCTGGACCACCTGGAGGAAAAGATCCCGGCCCTCCAGTATCCTCCTGAAAAGGTGAGCCCCTCCCCTCTTCTCTAAGGCTCCCCACATTCTGTTGTCACTGCCTCCCAGTTGAGGAGAGGGCACGAGCCCATGATGCATAAATGTGAGTCTTTTGTTTCTGTGGCAAATGCCTTCCAAGGCTGGTGGCAGCTGCCTGTTCCTAAGACCACACGATGAGCTTCTTCCTCTCCCTGTGGGGCCAGATGAAGGCAGGCTTCTGAAACCAGCAGGCACAGCCCAGAGGCAAACTCAAACAGGAGCTTGGGGTAGGGCCCACTGCTTCTGATTCCCTGCTCTTTGGCCTACATTGGACCATTTGGCGACTACAGCCACCTAAGATCATGGGTCACACTCGTCAGATCCCAGGATTGCAGTCCCATGTCCTCAAGATCCAACACTTTATGGACCATGAGACTGAAAATGTCACTTCACCTGGATAGCTATTCATTGGGCATTTGCCATGGTAAGGGCCATGTCTGGTGCTTTGGGGGAATAAGTTGCACTCTCAGATGCCATCCATCTCACTGACAAACCACCACCCATCTCACAAACATTTACTGAGCCCTACCCTATGACAGGGGTCATGACATATGATTTATAGAGCCCTCTCATTTAATCCTCTTGTCAACCCTCTGGTATAGGGGTGGGTATCCCCATTTTACAGATGGGAAAACTAGTGGCTTCCCCCTGACCACACAGCCTTAAGTGGAGGCCACATGAGAGCAGGTCTATTTGGCTCTGAGGCCTATGCTCTTCACTTATTTTTCCAGATAAACGGCAACGTCTTTGTCACAGAGGAGTTCCTAAGGCAAAGGAGAGAAAGACATTATTTCAATGCAGAACCTGTAGGAAGATCAACCACATCTATAAGTCCACATAAGTGCAGATAGGAATGTGAGCAATGTTCTGAGGGCAAGACAGAGCAGACAGCAGAGGAATTTGGAAGAGGAGATGCCTTGTGTGCATGAGGTGTTATCAAGGAGGTGGGCTTTGGGGGGCATTCTTGAAGGATGGTTAGGATATTGACAGGTAGAAACAGGGTGCAAAGAAGCCAGGAGGTCTAAGTGGTTGGCACAGGAAGGACTGGAGCCCTTTTCCTTTTAAGTTCAGCTTAATCAAGCTGCCCAAATATTGGTGCCAGTCCCCTTTAAATGAGGCTTTCCTGAAGCTGGGCTCAGGGTCTGCCAGATCCACATGCCTGACTCCCCTCCCCACTTCCTCCAGATTGCTTCTGAGCTGAAGGACACCATCTCTACCCGCCTTCGCAGTGCCAGGAACAGCATCAGTGTGCCCATCGCCAGCACTTCAGACAAAGTCCTAGGGACCGCTCTGGCTGGCTGTGAGCTCGCCTGGGGGATGGTCAAAGACACTGCCGAATTTGCTGCCAACACCCGAGCTGGCCAGCTAGCCTCTGGAGGGGCTGACTTGGCCTTGGGTGGTGTTGAGAAGGTGGTAGAGTTCCTCCTCCCTCCAGCCAAGGAAGAGTCAGGTATCTGCCATTAGGGGGCCTGGGGAGTGAGTTGGCCACCCATGCTGCTTGGGAATTAGGAAGAGGCAGCCAGGGCTCATCTAGCCCCTGCTCTGGAACAGGGATGGCCCAGCAAGATTTGCAGATGGATCCATCCTCACCTAGCCCTCTCTCCCCATTTTTAAGTGGAGAAAGTGAGTTGCCCAAATCACCAGCGAGCTTGTGGTGGAGCTAGGATGACCACTTTCCAACCCTAGACACAACCCAGCTTTGCCCAGCACCTTTCTGATCAGCTTTCCTTTCCTTCCCCTCACAAACTCCTACCTAGCCCCTGCTCCAGGACACCAGCATGCCCAGAAACCTCCCCAGGCCAAGCCGGACCTCGTGAGCAGGGTTGGGGCCCTGGCCAACACACTCTCTCAACACACCTTCCAGACCACAGCCCGGGCGCTGAAACAGGGCCAGGCCCTGGCCATGTGGATCCCAGGAGTGGCGCCCCTGGTGAGTGTCTGCCCTGAGCCCTGATTGACCCACGGCCTGGGAACCCTGTCTGTGGGCTGCCTGGTCCCTCCCATCCCCTACCCAATTCTGCCTCCTGTCCTAGGAACTTCCTCTTTTCCAGCCTGGGCGGGGACTTTAGGTCTAAGGACAAGAGGCCTTAGGTGGGGTGGTGGGCTAGTCCTCTAGGATGCAAGGGGAGAGGGCAGGCCTGCTTGTTAGGGTGGTCCTGCCCCCCACCCTCTTCTGTCTCTCCCATTCTCCCTCTGAGTCCCCCCCACCCCCCCAAGCCTTCCTCCTCCCAAGTGGGCCCTCCCACTTGTGAGGAAGCAGAGACACCCCCCCATCTGCCCTCTAGGCGCTGGGGAGTGTCATCTGTAAATAAGCAAGGCACAAAACCCATTCTGTTGGGAAGAGAGCCCCAGCTGGGCTGTGTCTCTGACTGCCCCCAGGGTTCTGGTTTCCCTTCTAGAGGTTTCTAATTTGCATCCCACTGCACCCAAGGTAAAGCTGCCTTTTCTAGGCCCAGATAGGGCTTACTCCCCACCACACCCCACCTCCACCTCTCTGTGTATTTTAGCAGAGATAGCCTGGATTATTTTCATGGGAACTTTAATAAGAAACTAAGCAGCCCCACCACCCCCCCCCCACCCCGCAAAAAAGAAAAGGAAATAAAAGCATTAACACATAAATGTCAGCAAACAAGATAACCACTTTTCAGCCATCAAGAGGATGGTACTTTTAAAAGCATCCTCAGGCCTGGCTCATTCATTCAAGCAAATGTTTGCTGAGAACCTACTATGTGCCAGGTTCTGTAGCTCCAGTAGGGATACAGGAGTAGTAGTTCTCCTCTGTCACCTGCACTGGGGGGCCACTTCCCCATGGGGGCTAGACTAACTCCTGCACCCTGGCCTAGCCCCTAGTGGGTGGGGGCCACTGTACAGCACAGCCTCAGACACCACCCTTCATATAGAAAATAATGGTGTCCCAGGGACTTCCCTGGCGGTCCAGTGGTTAGGACCTTGCCTTTTAATGCAGTGGGTGTGGGTTCGATCCCTGGTCAGGGAGCTAAGATCCCACATGCCTTGCAGCCAAAAGACCAAACATAAAACAGAAGCAATATTGTAACAAATTCAATAAAGACTTTAAAAATGGTCCACATCAAAAAAAAAATCTTAAAAAGAAAATAATGGTGTCCCCTAAGGATGTATAACAAGGAGACCCTGTTTGTGCGGTTCCCTAGGGGTTTGAAATGAGCCAAGCTGTGCCCCAGGGGACACCAGCCCACCTATCCAGGTCAGTTTCCTCCCATGGGATCCTCTGGCCCACTTGATTTTTTTCACTCTTTAAAAGATCTGCAAGGAGTATGTACTAAAGCTAAACATACATATCCCCTATGACTCAGCAATTCCACCCGACAGAAATAAGAGCTTATGTCCCCCAAAGACACACCGGAAATGTTCCTATCAGCTTTATCCTTAGCCAAGAACTGGAAATAACACAAATGTCCATCAACAGTAGAATGGGTATATTGTGGTATATTTATTCAGTGGAATATGACACAAATGAAAAAGGAGGAGCTACTCTGACCCTCAGTAATGTGGATGAATCTCACAACACAACGTTGAACAAAAACTATTCATGAAAGAAAACACGTTGTGTGAGTCCATTTACAAATGAGAAAAATCAATGCATGGTGATAGAGGCCAGAATGTGGTCACCCTTAGGTGGTACTGACTGGGTGAGAGGCACAGGGAGTCTTCTGGGGTGTCGAAAATGGTCTGTATCTTGATCTGTAATGGTCACACAGGTGTGTGTTTCTAAAAATTCCCAGAGCTGTATACTAAAGCTTGTGCACCTTAGTGGGTGTAAGTTACCACTCCATAAAAAGTTTGAAGAACAGTCTGCTGGGGCCGGGCCCAGCTTGCCTCCCCCAACCCTGACCCTGGGGGCAAGGGGCTTTGCCTGCTGGGGCTGCCCAGCCTCTGGCAGGGGCTGTGAAACCAGCAGCCTGCCACCTTCCCGCCCTCAGAGCAGCCTGGCCCAGTGGGGCGCATCAGCGGCCAGACAAGTGGTGTCCCGGCGGTCGAGCGAGGTGTGGGTGCCCTGGCTGCACAACCTCACTGCCACCCGGGAGGAGGACCACAATGACCAGATGGACACAGAGGGGGAGGAGACAGAGGTGGAGCAGGAGGAATCAGAGACGGAGGAGCACAAGCTCAGTGAGGTAAGGGAGAGAGCAGAAGCCGAGTGGGATGCAGGAACCTGGAGGTCCCACAGCCCACCGAGGGGATGAGAAGCAGAGGCCCCGGGTGAAACAAGGGTCTTTGCCCCCAGGCCCAGGAGTGCAGTACATGGGTGCAGCGCTCTTCACCTCACCCCCAAACGCCCAGCTAACAAAGTTCTCTCAAAGGATCCTCACAACAACCCCATAAAATAGGCAGGACAGAGATTGTCATTCCCATTTTGCAGATGAAGAAACTGAGGTTCAGAGAGCAGAAGTGACCTGCCCAAGAGCCAGGCTAATAGTTTTTTCAGTTTGGTATCCACGTTCTTTCCCCTCTAGCTCTGGGGATGGTGAGGAGAGGGGAAGGGTCAGGGGAGTTGCTGAGGAGGCACTGACCTTGCTCTGGCCCCCAGGGAGCAGCCCCGCCTGGCCCACAAGGCCTCCTGGGTGGTGTGGCGCACACTCTGCAGAAGGCCCTCCAGAGCACCATCTTGATCATGATGTGGGCGCCTGCGGCTGTGCTGGGCATGGCAGAGAGGTTGCTGCA
Organism: Hyperoodon ampullatus; assembly: GCF_949752795.1. NCBI lineage: Eukaryota > Metazoa > Chordata > Mammalia > Artiodactyla > Ziphiidae > Hyperoodon > Hyperoodon ampullatus. The sequence goes on from NC_136916.1 coordinate 37,942,499, forward strand.
TCTCATGCCAGCCGGTGCTGTCTCCTCCACCAAGGGCAGGGCCATGTCCCTGTCTGATGCCCTGAAGGGCGTTACTGACAACTTCATGGACACGGTGGTGCACTATGTGCCGGTGAGTCCCCCTACCCTTCCGGATAAACTTCCCCCTCCTCCCCACCCCCGAAAGGACAGACAAAGCAGATTTGACTGAAGGGGCTTGCAGCTGCCCCCACTTCCCGTCTCTGATCCTCAGTGCCCCAGAAACATTTTGACATACTATGGCCTTGACTGGGGGCCTTCGCAGCCCCAAAAGTACAGAGACCTGTGGCCTTGGCCTGAGACCTTTCCCCACATCTGTCCTTCCCACCTGCTGCTGGGGAAGTCATCCATCATTAATCTGGGGGTCCCAGTGGTCAAGTCCTCACCCCTCAGCTCCCAACTGAAGGACCTGGCAGGTTTGCATGCTGCTCCCTGGGAAAGGGTTGCAGGGAGGCTTCCAGGGCACCCTGCGGGGTCAGCTATGTTCCAGGGGACAGCAGCTGCCCCCATGCCAATTCCAACACCTGTCACCAACAGGAAAACCCCAAGGAGTGCCAGTACTATCACTTTGGGGGTCCCTGGGTCCCTTTCCAGAGCAAGTTACAGGTCGAGCAGTCAGTAGGAGGGCTGGTCAGGGCAGGAGGCCCCTTAGAGCTGAGGATTGAGGGAGGCTGTGAGGGTAGTGGGGGAATGGGTTACTCAGCCACTCACTCTCACCAAGAGGCATGGCAGGGGTCTTGGCAGCCAGCTTGTTCACCTTGGGCCCAAAACAGAGCCAGGCGTGGGTACCCTGACCCAGGCAGGGGCAAGGTGCGGGTCCAAGGAAGGGTCAGGAAAGCCACTGACCTCCCACTGAGGAACCTCGGAGGGAGACCCGAGGGGTCCAGAAACTTTAGAGGGTGGCTGTCTGCCTTGCCCTGGGGGTCTGGACTCTGCACACTGTCAGGGAGGGCAGGACCTAAGCGGTCTCCCCCGCACCCTCCATCCCTGTCCCACACCCCGGATGGCCGCTCCCGGGAGGCGTGACCGTGAGGGCCACAGAGGAGGCGGTGGTGGGAGGCACAGGGACTAGGGCCAAGGCGGGGGCCTAACGTGGTTTGCCGGCCCCCAGCTCCCCAGGCTGTCGCTGATGGAGCCCGAGAGCGAATTCCGGGAGATCGACAACCCGCCTGCCGAGGCCGAGAGCCCGGAGGCGGAGCGCAGGGGGTCCGGGGCGCCGCCCGCCAGCTCGGAGCCTGCGTCACGCCCCGCGCAGTCCCGCGGCAGCCTGCGCAGCGCTCGGGGCCCGGGCGCGGAGGACCGGGTGGACACGGCCGCCGCGCCGCGCACCGCCTTGCCGGCCATGCCCCGCGAGAAGCCCGCGCGCAGGGTCAGCGACAGCTTCTTCCGGCCCAGCGTCATGGAGCCCATCCTGGGCCGCACGCAGTACAGCCAGCTGCGCAAGAAGAGCTGAGCCCGCTGCCCCCATCGCCTTCCCGGCCCGGCCCAGGGCTGGGGCCGTTGTCTTCTGCAAACAAACAGAACCTACATGTCCAAATGAGCGTTGACTTCTTCCAAGTAGTCCCCTTGGGTCCCGAGCCTCGTTCCAAGGATGCTGCCAAGGCACACATCATCTTCTGAGCATCCTTTTTGGGCTTAGCTGTCAGAGCCCATTTTTGAGAAGCATCAGACTAGCAGTCTGCTTTAATTCTATGCCTTGTTATTTTTACCAAAAGATTAATTGCCTAACTTGATCTCTCACTTCTTTCACCAAATTTGTGGCCAAGTGACATTTAACTGTTTCCAGTATTTACATCCATCCTCTGTAGACAAATATTTGTCACCAGTGAATGTGTCACCACCCTAAAGGTTCAAGCAGTAGATCCTGGCACATTTTTAAGTCCTGAATGCAGAGATTCCTGAGTATACAGGCTCTCAGAAGACTACTTTGAGGGGAACAGCAATCAGGTGCAAAAGCTCTTGAGTGTTTATATACATACGAGCATCACTTTCTGAGTACCCCACACTCTTCACAGGCTGGGTCCTGGCCTGTGCTCTGTAGCGCCACCTTCCTGTTCACAGCTACATTTCCATTTGCACCCTTACTGCTTTCCACCTGCATGTTCACCCTTCCGTCCACCTCTCAAATGCTGGCGCCCCCAGTGCTGGGAGACAGTGGTGATCACTTGTTATACAGTATAGACCATATATTTGGACTCTATAGCCACAGTTCATTCCAAGCCCTATTTTTGAAAATGTTAATATTTCGTACATTTGGAAATGCATACATATAAGTTAAAAATTCAAACACTGCCAAAGGATGTGTGCCTTCCTCCCTGAGTTCCCTGGTTTCTCTTCCCCAAAGCAATCATGGTGCCAGTCTCTTCTGTATCTTTCCGATTACGGACTGTGCATGCGCAGCCACATGTGTATATACTCCCCACTGTTTACACAAGCTGTGGGAGGTTATACTCAGTGCTTTTTTCACTCAGCAAGACATCTTAGAAATCTTTTTTGTATGAGTATCATAAATCCTCCTTGCTCATTTTAACAGCCACACAGTAAGTGCTTCATAATATAGATGTGCTATGTTTTAAACTAGTGCCTTAATCATGTACTTTTAGGTTGTTTCCAATTGTTTGCTCCTTCGAACAGTGCTACAATAAATGTCTTCATACAAATGTCTCATGTAGATGTGTGCATATATCTATAGGGTAAATTTATAACTTGGAACCATGACATGTCGGGTGAAAGGGTACGTTCATTTTAAATATTGATAGATAATGCCAAGTAGCCTTCCAAACCAAACTCAGTTTTTCTTGTCATCTGAAGCTGCACAGATAATTCTGACACTTCTGTCAGTCCTTTTAGACATCTATATATACACACTCACCCCCTATAGGTCCCCCTCAGATCCATGAGCACCCTCTTGGCTGCCACTCTATGGCACACCTAAGAGTCCAGCTCCCTGTAACTGACTCTGGGCCCTGGCAGATCTTTGGCCTTGGCCTTTATCCGTGGTTTTGGAATCTGAGGATGCCCAGAATGAGGAGAGGGGAGTGTTGATGGACATACACATATGGACATGGTCACGACCTTGAACTAGCTTTGGGCCCCCCACCCAACCCTCACAATCCACACCACACTCAGCAGTTTCCTGGGGAGGGGGTATGGATCTGGCAAGAGGGGCCCTCAGAAGGTGATAGGACATGGCTAAGAAGACAGTACCAGCCTAGCCCCGGCAGGGTTCCTGTGGGCAGCTGCTGGAGAACTGGCCTCAGGCCTGGTTGCGTAGAGAGAAACACACAGCTATCCTGGGCCTCACCTGCCCATGCTGCTTTCTTCCTGGAGCTCCAGAAACCACACTCCTGACTGTCTACTCCTCCATAGTCCTGTGGCTCCTCCAACCAGGAGCAACCCAGGAGAACTGTAGAAGTCAACACACCCATTGGCCAGACACAGACCCCTCACCCTGTCCTGGACCTCAGCCAGGGTGCTGGGAACCAGTACAGGACAGCCCAGGAAGCAAACAGCTTGCCATATAAGTCTCTTTTTATTATTAAATAGATGGCAAAGTGCTCTGAGCCTGGCCCTCAGTATTTCTGAATACTTTTTGGTGAGAAATGAGAGCAAAGCCTCTCCTCTAAATGGCAGAAATTTGCCTAATTGGCTCCAGGTTGGATGTGGGACTTTTCTCTGTTCTGACAACAGAACATGTTCTTGCTCATGTGGATGTGAGTGCTCATCTTTGGTAGCTCTGGACCTCAGGAAGACTTCCCCTTCACACTGGGATGCCAAGGTCCCTCTCCAGAGAAATACTGTGTCCCCTCTCTTCTATTCCAGCTCATAAAATGCACCTCCAGCTCAATCACAGCTTTTAGAGATGGAAAAACAACCATTACAGACATACATTTATCCATGCAATTATTTACCACTTTTTTCTTCCATACTTATCTGGGATCTTAATATCCAAAAGACTTCTGAGCCTGGAGAGAGATATCTCTGCAACTTGGGTTTTAATGCTCATTGTATTAGCCGTAGTTTTCCTAAACATTTAAGCACTTTTTACTTAATCAAACTTATAAAATGCATTAATCAAATTATTTTAAATATTTAAATGTTGATACAAACTAAAAAGTCATCAGCTCCATATTCCAGCCACAGAAAAGAGCAAGGGGGTAGAAGAAATTAAACTTCTGCTTATAACTCACTAGAAAAAACTTAGAGTCACATGGCCACATCTGGCTGAAAGGGAGGATGGGAAATATAGACTTTATTTGGGGTGGCTATGCATCTAGTTAAAAATCTGAGGTCTTAAATGGAGGGGAAGTGGATTCTGGGGGTGGGGGGCAACTTGCAATCTCTGCCACACCACTCTCCTGTCAACAGACATTTGGGTTGTTCCTCTATTTTTACTATTACATACTTTTGGCAGTAAACATTGTTATGAGTTGCTTAGGGAATATGATGAAGAGTGGGATTGCTAAGTCATAAAGTATGTGTATTGTTAACTAGATATTGCCAAATTGTCCTCCAACTTGGTTGTTCTGATTTACATTCTCACCAGAAGTATGTGAGTCCTCGTATTCAACATTCTTACCAACACTTGATATTGCCTGGTTTCATCATTTTTGCAAATCTGAAGTGTGTATAATGGCATTTCTTTGTGGACTTAATTCCGTGAATCACAATGATATTGAACATTGTTTATTATGTTTATCGAATGTTTGTATTTCCCCTCTGTGAAGTGTCTGTCAAAACTTTTGCGCAGTTTTCTATTGGTCGTTTTTCTTTTTCTCATTGATTTTTAGAAGACTTTAATATTTTTTGGATACTAATCCTTTATCAGCTCTACGCATCACAAATATCTTCTTCCAGTGTGTGGCTTTTCATTCTCTTTATGGTTTCTTTCAATGAACAAAAGTTCTTAATTTTTACTTAGTCAAAATTATAATTCTTTTCCTTTATGTTTTGCAATTTTGAGTAGTTTTTAAAGCTCTCCCTACCATGAAGTCATGAAGATATTCCCCTGTATTTTCTTCAAATATTTTCATAGTTTTGCCTTTTACATTTAATTTATTTTTATGTATGGTTTAAGTAGGGATCTGATTTTTTCTTCCATATGGATAACTGATTATCCTATACTTTTCCTAATTTCTTGAATTTTTAGTTTCTCCTTAATTGAATTGTACACTGTGGGAAGGCTAAGAGTTTCTCATAGAAGTCAGCTGGAAGCTTCTGACCTGTTGATGTCTGATGCCTGAATGATGCTTTCTTGCATCTAGGTGGAACAGAGGGACCAGGTTCTGCCTCATGTATGGAATAGTCTGGCTTCCCCCCACTCTCAGTTCCGTCGTAGATCAAGTTTCCAAATGTGTTCTATTTATCTATTCCTGTGGCATTAGCACATTGTCTGACTTACAAGGGTTATCTGGTTGGGCAAGCCCCCCACATTGCCCTTCTGTAGGAGGGCTTTACAACTTCTGGCTCTTTGCTTTTCCATACAAATGATAAAGTCAGCTTGTCAAATTCTACAAAAGGAAAATTTACAGACTCAGCTTGTTTCAATTAACTATAATTATTATTTGCTCTTTTGATGTTCAAATTGTCACAATTTGGCCCCTTTAAGTTGGGACCTTTGTCCTTTAGGCTGACAACAGACATTCTAAAAGCATGTTTTTTCTGACCACAAAAAAATTATTCCTGTTCTTGACCTAATCCATGGGATCAGCTACTTTTAAAGAGGAATAGTGGCAGCACAATTTGGACCCTGGGTATGCATATCTGATTGTTCCATGTGAATATTGGTGATAGACAGAAAAACATTGCACACCCACTAGTGACAGCTAGAAAAAAGGCATTTGTTTCCAAGGTCATCAATTCACATTGATAGTTCCAGTGAACTCTAACATCACAAAAATCTTTAAAATTACTGTAACAAAAGTTTCAATTTTCTTTTCTCTAAACTTAAGTACTATAAAATTGTAATTATAATTATACCAAGGTTTCATTGATCATGATCACCTTTTGTTACATTTACATACATAAAGATCCAAGTTTAGTTTTAGGCTTCTTCACACTGAGTCTAAATGAATCTTTTTTGACTGTGTGGTAACAGGCTTCTCCGAATCATTCCAGTTGAGGACCCCAACTTCTTTAGAATACTTCAGACCAACAGTGTAGTTCTATAGCATATCAGAGAACACTAGGGTTTCATCTACTTTTCCCACATGCTTGAATTTTTGGGTTCTCCTAAACTGAATTATATATTGTAGGAAGGGTCATAGCTTCTGGCAGCTTCTAACAGATGGATGTTTGGTACCAGAATGATGGTCCTTCATGATACATGAATCAGTTGACCAGCCTCTCTTAGCTTTGAAAATTCTAGGAGGTGGTTGTGGATATTATGGATGACTTCCTGTATTAGGGTTCTACAGACAAACAGAACCAAGAGGAAGTATATAAATTTATACCAGTAGGAAATATATATACAATTGACCCTTGGACACTGCATAGGTTAGGGGTGCCGACCCTCTGCATAGCTGAAAATCCGAGGGAGTTTCCCTGGTGGTCTAGTTGTTAGTGCTGTGGTCTGCGATTCGGCGCTTTAACTGCCATGGCCTGGGTTCAATCCCTGGTTGGCCACGGGGCCAAAAAAAAAAAACAAACAAAAGAAAATCTGAGCATAACTTTACAGTCAGCCCTCTGTACCTGCAGTTCTGCATCTGCGGATTCAACCAACAGGGATTGTGTAGTAATATAGTATGTATTTATTGAAAAATATATGAGTATAAGCCAACCTGCACAATTCAAACCTGTGTTGTTCAAAGGTCAACTGTATATATAACTATATATACATACTTTTTTAATATTTATATATATATAAAGAGATTCATTATAAGGAATTAGCTCACAAGATTATGGAGGCTGGCAAGTCCCGAGAACTACAGGCTGAATCAGCAAGCATGGAGACACAGGAGAGCCAGTGGTTTAGTTCCAGTCCAAAGACTGGCAGGCTCAAGACCCAGGAAGAGCTGATATTTCAGTTTGAGTCTGAAGGCAGGAAAAAAAGCCAAAGTCTCAGTTAAAAGACAGGCAGGGGCCTCCCTGGTGGCGTGGTGGCTGAGAGTCCGCCTGCCGATGCAGGGGACACGGGTTCGTGCCCCGGTCCAGGAAGATCCCACATGCCGCGGAGCGGTTGGGCCCGTGAGCCATGGTCACTGGGCCTGTGCGTCCGGAGCCTGTGCTCCGCAACGGGAGAGGCCACAACAGTGAGAGGCCCGGGTACCGCAAAAAAAAAAAAAAAAAAAAAGACAGGCAGGAAAACTCTCTCTTATTTGGAGCAGGGTCAGCCTTTTTGTTCTATTCAGGCCTTCAACTGATTGGATGAAGGCCACCCACGTTGGGGAGCACAATCGGCTCTACTCAAACATATGTTAATCTCATCCAAAAACACCCTCACAGAAACATTCAGAATAATGTTTGACCAAATATTTGGGCACCCCACAGCCCAGTCAAGTTGACACATAAAATTAACCATCACACTTCCCAACATCCATGCATATTCATCTCATGTGCATATTCCAAGCCAACCATAGTTATTCTGTCTCCTTGTCAGTGATGACTTCAGGGGTGGACAGGCCTCAGCCATGATGTGAGGCAAAGCTGATGGTAGGGCTTCCTAGGAAAAGTTCCCTTGATCCAAAGACAGTGCTGCGTGACACAATGCTCTCTTCCCCCTCTGGATGTTTTATGGTTGATGCTGATGGCAGAGGGGAGAAATGGAAAAGCCAGGTCCCTTGTCACTGACTCAACCTGCCCCAGAGCCCTCCTCCCTCTGGTCTCTCTGTTCACCGAGATAACAAATGGCCTATTGTTCAAGCCACTTCAAAGTGTGGTTTCTGCTCCTTGAGGCTGAGAATTTCCTAATATAGATCTATCCTAAGAGACTTGGCAGTTTCTACAGCCTTTAATTATAATGACTGTTTGTGACAGGCAATCTTCTGTATATATAATAAATTGTTTCGTTACTACCTCAAAGTTTGATTTTTCTAATGACATTTTAAGTTGCAAAGATGTTTCTAGATTTTCATTAAAATTCAACCATGCATGATGCTCCCAATGCACCCAATCCATCAGAGGTCACAGAGGTGAAGAGACCATCTCTTTCAGGCAGCACGTGGACGTTCCTATATCATCTATCCTGGTGCCAAGTTTCCCTTGGCAAATGACTACAAGATGCAACTCAATTTCAGAAATGTTAAAATGAGCGTCTTAAAACTGAGGAAGCATTTTTGTATGTAGGGAGATGCAAGTTTCTGCTGGTTTTGGGCGGAGGGGTGGTTTAGGGCTGAGAGTGAAAACAGGGATGAGTGGAGAAAGGACTGTGAACTGAGGACAGGATCATCTGTTGTCCAGTTTGGAGGCTTGACGTAAGGAGATGCCATCATGAGGATACTTCCTCATTCTCCAAAGATGTTCTACATACCACTCTGTCGTTTGTGCCTACAAAATAAAAATATGAGCCATATTGATCCACACCCATATTTCTGTTAATGCAAAGACAGTTTTTCCTTCCTTTCTAAAATAACTTGACCAAAAACCTTCATGGAGTGACTATGCCAGGTCTTGGGCCAAGGGAGAGAGACTTGGAGATAAATAAAGCACGCTCCATTGAAGGACCTCACAATTTAGTAAGACAAGTTATAATATGTATAACATACTTGTATATATTATATATGTATGCACATGCTTGTATATCATAGTGCTATAGTCTGAATGTTTGTGTCTCCTAAATTCATATGTTGAAATCCTACCCCCCAGTGTGATAGTATTTGAAGGCTCGCCTTTGGGAGGTGATTAGGTCATGAGGGTGGAGCTCTCATGATTGAGATCAGTGCCCTTATAAAAGAGACCCTAGAGAGCTAGCTTGTCCCATCTGCCATGTGGGACACTGTAAAAAGATGGCCATCTAGGAAGTGGGGACTCACCTGACACTGAATCTGCCATCACCAGGATCTTGGACTTCCCAGCCCTCAGAACCGTGAGAAATAAATATTTGTTGTTTATGAGCCACCCAGTCTGTGGTATTTTGTTATAGCAGCCTGAGTGGACTAAGCAACATGGAGAGTAATAGTTGGAAGGGTACCCTCCAAAACATGACTATGCTTATCTCTCTCCTTCTGTACTTTTGTGCTTTTTAAAAACATTTTTAAAAAATTGACATGCGTTACTAGGGCAGAAGGGGGACCAGTGATAAGGCTTTACAGTGGCCCAGGCAAGAGATAGTGGTGGCTTGGGCAGCAAGGTTGTGGAGGATGAAGGGACTTGCCTGGACTGGAAGCTACTGAGGAGGGGGAATCAGGGCTTGGTGGTAGATAGGAGAACAGAGGAGTCAAAGATGGCTTGAGCGATGGGATGGATGGTGGGGGGCATGCTGCAAGAGATGTTTGGGGGCACTTTCCTGGCCAGCACCTGCCCAGGTAGATGCAGGATGAATACCTCTGCAGGATTTCCACTGGCTGTTCACCCACAAAATTGCCTCCCCAACCGGAGAGGTTGGCTAAGAACTCTACAGCAGCCCCCAACTCCCAGTGGCCTCTTCTAGGGGCAGTTGTCCATCCAGGAACCCAAGGCTGGGTGGCAGTGTAATCCACCAGTGGTCCAGTGGATCCCATGCCCATTCCCAACTGGGGGCTTACAAGCCAGAACTGTGAGGCCAGACTCTGTCAGGACCTGCCCTGGGGTGAGGCTGCCCCCAGCAGGGGGCAGCAGCCATCCTGCTCTCTGCCCAGAATGCTAGAAGGCCTCAATAGGAGCTCCCTCGTGGTTTCATCCATCCACCCACTGCCTGGTGTGAGCGCCCAGGGTGCAGCTAGGGCCTCCGCCACACCGCCGGGAGTGGGCCCCCATCCCAACCCCGAATATCTCAGGGGGGATGAATCCTTTTCAACTTTAGAAGGGGTAGTGAAATCAGATAAAAAAGGGGTGGAGGCTTTGCTGACCTTTGACGGCGCGTGGGGAGTGCTGCGATAGAAGGGTAGCAATGGCGGGAAGGAGGGAAGGTCTGCAGTTGAATGAACAAACGAACTAACGAACCAAAAGTAGTTGATTTTTAGCCCACTTTAACCGGAGTCTCAGGGTTAGAAAATCCACCCTCCCCTACCGGAACGAAAATGTCTCCTAGTTAGTTTTCATTCTCTCACTTGTTACAACTCGCATTATAAAACTTAGGCTCCCCGCTCCATGAGCTGGTGGGCTTCTCCAGCTCGGAGAATCCGGGCGGCCTTGTTGGTCGCTGTGTCCCCAGAATTCGGCGAGTAGTGCTCGCGCCTCCTGGCGGTGCTGAGGGGCCCCACACGGTACTGGGGGCCCAGGGGCGAGGGGCCCCGCACTTCAGCCCAGGCCACGCCCTATCTCCCGCCCCTCCGGTCCCCGCCCCGCCCCGTCTGCCGACAGACTCCGCGGCGCCGCGCAGCCCGCGCCGCCGCCCCCGAGCGCCCAGGTGGGCGGAGTTGCGGGTGAGGGGCGGGATGTTTTGGTGGGCGGGGGTCCCGGTGACGGCATCCGCGCGCGCCGCGCTGGGGCTCAGAGCTTGACTGTCCCGCGGGGGGGGGACTACGCTCACGCCCGAGCAGGTGGGTGTGGGCCGGGCAGGGGTGGAGGTCGAGGACCGGGGTGGGAGGGAGGAGGCGCGCGCTTGCCCCCTCCCTGAGCAGGCCTGGACCGGGTGGCACGGTGTCGGCACGCCTGGGGAGCCCTAACCGAGCACGGGGACCTCCCCCATCCTTGCTTATCAGTCTCCTGGAGGTCCGTGTCTGGGCGGGTGGGAGTCTCCCCTTTCCTACGTCGGGGGCCTGAGGCCGGCCTTCCGGGCCTGGTCAGGAGGAGCTAGCGCCCACGCTGCGAGAGTTGGATTCGCATTTGTAATCACTTCTCCGAACTTTCCGCGAGCTCCTATCCCGTGCCTGGCGCTTCCGACTCCGGTTCCCCTACCCCGGGCGCCCGACAGCCCCGGTGTTGTCCGGGCGCCTTCGGTGCGCGGAGCACTGTGCCCCGAGCCGGGGTGCGGAGAAGCCGGGACCGCACGGGGCTGGAAAAGCTTTGGGTGAGGGGTGCGCGAAGGCGCCCACAGTATCGCGTGGCAGTTACCGCTGTGGCCCTAGGGCCGGGCACCCAGCAGGGGCTGATGATTGACTGAACGAACAAACCGTTACAGCTGCTGAGAGACGTTAAGTAGTGAAAAAGTGCTGTGACCTGGGGGTGGGGGTAGGGAGTGGTGAGGACTGCGAAAAGAGAAGGGAGGAAGGAGATGGGGAAGGTTCCTTGGATGAAGATTATTCATCACTATTGGGCAGCTACTAAGCGTCGGACCTTGTGCTGGGTGCTGAAGATGCAGCACGAAGGGGAAAGGAGGGTCCCTGCCTCCCAGCCCCCAGATTAGGACGTGGGGGCGGGGGAACAACGGGTAACCTGTCTTTTGCAAGGGAAGGGAGTGGTCAGTGGCTGATGGGAGAACCACAGGGCATTATATGTGTGTGTGCGCCTGTGCGTGTGTGTGTGTGTAGTGGTGGGGGCACAGAGCAGAGGCCTCTCCCAGGCTCCCTGAAGGTGGGACCAGCCTAAGCCTGGAGGGATGAGGAGTCCTGGGCAACACTGAGTGTGCTGCAGGCGGAGAAAGGTGAGGAAAGGTGGGGTATAGGGGGTAAGTAGTCAAGGTAGGCAGGGCCCAGTAAAAGTTTTTTTTTTCCTGTTAAGGTTTTGAATCTCAAGAGCATTAGGGAGTCTCTTTTGAGGGGAGTTTAAATAGGAGAGTGATGTGAGCACATTTGCATTTCTGAAAAATGCCCCGGTTGCTACATAGGAAGGTGCAGGTGGGCTGAAGCCAGTGAGGAGGCTGGTAAATGTCATTACATCGAGATGTCGGTGGGCAGGATCAGGGCTTTGGTAATAGGATGGAAAGAAGCAGGTGTACTTGATATTTAGAAGATGGGATTGGCAGTACTTAATGGTGGGGGCTTGGTCTCAAAGGATCTGCTTTTTTTTGTTTGTTTGTTTGCGGTACGCGGGCCTCTCACTGTTGTGGCCTCTCCCGTTGCGGAGCTCAGGCTCCGGACGCGCAGGCTCAGCGGCCATGGCTCGCGGGCCCAGCCGCTCCGCAGCATGTGGGATCTTCCCGGACCGGGGCACGAACCCGTGTCCCCTGCATCGGCAGGCGGACTCTCAACCACTGCGCCACCAGGGAAGCCCTGCTCTCTTTTTTTTTTTTTTTTTTTTTTTAACATCTTTATTGGAGTATAATTGCTTTACAATGGTGTGTTAGTTTCTGCTGTATAACAAAGTGAATCAGCTATATGTGTACATATATCCCCATATCTCCTCCCTCTTGCGTCTCCCTCCCTCCCACCCTCCCTATCCCACCCCTCTAGGTGGTCACAAAGCACTGAGCTGATCTCCCTGTGCTATGCGTCTGCTTCTCACTAGCTATTTTACATTTGGTAGTGTATGTATGTTCATGCCACTCTCTCACTTCGTCCCAGCTTCTCCTTCCGCCTCCCTGTGTCCTCAAGTCCATTCTCTACGTCTGCATCTTTATTCCTGTCCTGTGCTGACTCTTTAAGAAGGTGGAGCAGGGGATGTGAGATGACAAAGGCAGAAACTATGGAAAACCCAGTGGGTGTTAGGGAAAAGATATCCCTGGTGTGGTGCTGCTGTGTGTGTGTCTGTGTGTCTTCCTTCTAGGAGATAGGGTCCCAGGGGAAGGATGCATCCAAGAAACCCTTGGATGTCAGGTGGAGGAGTTAGGGCCTTATTTTGCCAGTGATGGGAGCCATGAAATGTTACTGTGTAGGATTTTATCGTGGCCCTTGCAGCATCTGGGCATTAGGTTGGGGCACGGAGGATGTTCTGAGTTTTGACCACCCTCCCTTTTAATCCCTGAAAGGTCAGGAGCTGCAGGATCTGGCTCCAGGTCACCTGCAAGGTGAGTCCAGGTGCTGATGGCAGGGGCCTGTTCCTTTCTTCGCAGGGCACGGAACAGCCTTCCCTCAACATGGGGCTGGAGGCCCAGAGGCTGCCAGGGGCTGAGGAGGCCCCAGTGAGGGTGGCCCTTCGAGTCCGCCCATTGCTGCCCAAGGAGCTGCTACACGGGCACCAGAGCTGCCTGAGGGTGGAGCCGGGGCACGGACAAGTCACTTTGGGCCGGGACCGCCACTTTGGCTTCCACGTAGTGCTGGACGAGGACGCCGGGCAGGAGGCTGTGTACCAGGCCTGCGTGCAACCCCTTCTCGAGGCTTTTTTTGAGGGCTTCAATGCCACCGTCTTTGCCTACGGTCAGACAGGCTCCGGGAAGACGTACACCATGGGGGAGGCCAGTGTGGGTGAGTGACCCTGCTTGAGGCCCCCTGCCCTTGTTGAGGGTCCTCAGTGTCTCCTGAATTTCTGCCCCTGACCTCTTGCTGCCATTCCCTGTTGAAGATGAGGATGCTGGGGGAGGGGGAGGGGCAGGTTTCCTAAATAGATCTGCAGCCCGGAGTGGGACCAGCTGTGTCAGTGGGCTGGGTTGGGCAGGCAGGAAGAGTCCTCGGAGGTGAGTGACCTTCTCAACTCCATAGAGATGGGACCATGCTGTCTGGCTCTGGGGACCTCACGGGGAGGAAGGGCACGGGAAGTTGGCTTGTCTGTGGAGGTTGTTAGGATGGCTGCTGGGGGTCAGGAATCCATGTTCTATTCAGAGTGGTTGGAAGGGGAACTGTCCTGGAAGAGATATGCTTTGGCTGCTGCATAGCAGGGAAGCAGGCTGGTTCCATGAGGCTCTGGAGCAGAGTTTTGGGAGAGATGCTTTGGGCCAACTGAAGGAACTGCCCCCTTTTAAGGAACATGAACTGCTTTATCCTATAGGTTTTAAAAGTGTACATGTTTGTTGTGGAAAATTAGGAAAATACAGAAAACACATACACAAAATAAAACTTACTTGATAATTGCCTTTCAGAAATCACTCACCTTGTTAGCATTTCAGTCTTTCTGGGTGAAAATTAGTATATGTTAAAAAATGGTATTATAGTGTACCCATTCTTTTGTATCCTGTTTTATTTTCTTAACAGTATATCATGAGCATTTCTCTGTATCATTAAATATTCTTCAATCAAAAAAAATTTTTTTTTTTTTTTTTTTTTTTTTTGCGGTACGCGGGCCTCTCACTGTTGTCGCCTCTCCCGTTGTGGAGCACAGGCTCCGGACACGCAGGCTCGGCGGCCATGGCTCACGGGCCCAGCCGCTCCGTGGCATGTGGGATCCTCCCGGACCGGGGCACGAACCCGTGTCCCCTGCATTGGCAGGCGGACTCTCAGCCACTGTGCCACCAGGGAAGCCCTCAATCAAAAATTTTAATGGCTGCCTGGCATGCCATTGTGAGTATAAGGTAACTTATTTAACCAGCTCCCCTGTTTGGATGTTAGGATGGACACTTAGGATGTTTACATTTTTATTGAGTTATGAGGAAGAATATGTTCTGAATATCCTCTTATTACTTCCTTGGGATAAATTTAGGAAGTCCTTTAGATAACTGAGCATAGACTATGGTAATGAGTCTCCAGGAGTAATCAAGCAAAGGGTATCTGACCGCCTGGCAGGGATGTAGTGGAGGGGATGCTTGTATCATGAAAGGGATTGGTTGAACCTTGAGAGGTTGCTTCCAACTCTGAAATTCTGCCTCACCACCCTGGGGCATGGCCTGGCTCAGGCTGCCCAGCCCATCCTGGCCTCTGCTGCTGCCTTCTCCACACTGGAGCCCCATCCTCCAGCTGCTGCTAGGGGCCTCTGGGCCTTATGGGCGCCATGTCCAGCTGAAAGCATGGTGGCAGGAGGCCCTGCGGTGTCTCCTCAGCCTCCCTTCACGAGGACGAGCAGGGCATCATCCCACGGGCCATGGCTGAGGCCTTTAAGCTGATTGATGAGAATGACCTGCTTGACTGTCTGGTGCACGTGTCCTACCTGGAAGTGTACAAGGAGGAGTTCCGAGACCTGCTGGAGGTGGGCACCGCCAGCCGTGACATCCAGCTTCGGGAAGACGATCGTGGGAATGTTGGTGAGGAACTCCTGGGCCCTCCACTGACTGGGAGTGGCGTACCTGGCTTGGGGAGGCTTTACCTGCTTAGGGTGGCTTACCTGTCTGGTGGGGGTACCTCCTAACTGGGAAATCAAGCTCTGGAAAGTTTTGCTCTCGCTTCCCGTCTCTACTGAGCTCAGTATACACTGGTGTGCCCAGAGTGAGAGGCATTGAGGTGAGCGTGGGGAAGCTGGAGCCCCCTCAAGCCCCAGCCAGTATGGGCAGGACCCCCTGGGCATGGGGAAGGGACCCCTGAGTCAGGAAGAGCTGTAGAGGACCAGCCGTGCTCTGCCTGCTCTCCTGGCTGTCAGTCTCAGGCTGCCCCTGCCCTGGGCTCATGGCCTTCTGTGCCTGCAGTGCTGTGTGGAGTGAAGGAGGTGGACGTGGAGGGCCTGGATGAGGTGCTGAGCCTCCTGGAGATGGGCAATGCAGCGCGGCACACGGGGGCCACACACCTCAACCGCCTCTCCAGCCGCTCACACACTGTGTTCACCGTGACCCTGGAGCAGCGGGGGCGCGCCCCCAGCCGCCTCCCCCGACCTGCCGCAGGCCAGCTGCTCATCTCCAAGTTCCACTTCGTGGACTTGGCGGGCTCAGAGAGGGTGCTCAAGACAGGCAGCACAGGCGAGCGGCTCAAGGAGAGCATCCAGATCAACAGCAGCCTCTTGGCGCTGGGCAATGTCATCAGCGCCCTGGGTGACCCGCAGCGCCGCGGCAGCCACATCCCCTACCGGGACTCCAAGATCACCCGGTGAGCCGCCGATGGCCGCAGGCCCACGGAGAAGGGGCCCCAAGAGCCGCGCTAGTCTGTTCTAGCTACTGTCTGGCCTCTGGGGTTGGGGGGAGGCGACTAGGAGATGGGTCCCCCTCAGGCGGTTCGAGGTATCCGGCCCATGGGGAAGCACGCCGAGGATCGGACCCGGTTTGGGGTCTGGACCTCTGGCCCTGGGACGTTGGGGCCCCTAACGCGTCTCGCCCTCAGGATCCTCAAAGACTCCCTGGGCGGGAATGCCAAGACAGTGATGATCGCCTGCGTCAGCCCTTCCTCCTCGGACTTCGACGAGACTCTCAACACCCTCAACTACGCTAGCCGCGCCCAGAACATCCGCAACCGCGCCACTGTCAACTGGCGGCCCGAGGCCGAGCGGGCGTCCGAGGAGGCAGCCGCTGGCCCGCGGGGGCCGCCTAGACACCGCTCGGAGACGCGCATCATCCACCGGGGCCGGCGCGCCCTGGGCCCCACCGCCGCGGCCGCCGCCCGCCTGGGCGCCGAGTGCGCTCGCTACCGGGCCCGCACCGACGCCGCTTACAGCCTCCTGCGCGAGCTACAGGCCGAGCCTGGGCTGCCTGGCGCCGCCGCCCGCAAGGTGCGCGACTGGCTGTGCGCCGTCGAGGGCGAGCGCAGCGCCCTAAGCTCCGCCTCCGGGCCCGACAGCGGCATCGAGAGCGCCTCCGCCGAGGAGCAGGCCATGCAGGGACCCGGCGGAGGAAAGGTGGCCAAGGGTCAGGTGTGGCCTAGGGGTGGGGAGGGGATGGGGAAGGAAGAAAGTCTTCATACAGCTAGCTGTGTCCCTGTCCCTTGCTCATTAGCAGAGCACATTTGGGATTCAGAGGCACTTCTGCTGGTGACCTTGATGACTTTCCAATCCTCAGGGCCTCTATCTGTAAAATAGGGATCGCATTAGTATTTACCTCCTGGTGATGTAAGGACTGAAGGTGTCACAAGTGCAGGTGAAGGCTAGTTGTTCCTAATAATAGTGATGTTATTGTTAATGAAAATATGATTAATAATTACAAGAGCTGGCCCAATGGCTTGTGGAGGGGACTGCAGGCCAGGTGGGGTCTCAAGCCCCTGTTGCAGGCGGGGCTTGGAGCAGAGTAGCAAGCCCGGCTAGGGGAACCTCTGGCAGGGCAGGGAGAGGGCTGAGGTGTCTAAGGGACAGGCAGGCTTGTCTTGACATTTCCTGCCCCTGAAGCTTCTCTCCCGGCCCCATAGGAAGATGAGGGGGCACTGCAGCTGCTGGCCCTGCAGAGCCAGGTGGCCCGGCTGGAGGAGGAGAACCGAGACTTTCTGGCTGCGCTGGAGGACGCCATGGAGCAGTACAAACTGCAGGTGGGGCACCCCCTTCCACAGTGGTGCGGGGGCACTTCTGCTGGGAGGTGAAACTGAGCTGAGCCCGTCAGGATGAGAAGAAGTTAGCTGGGTGGGTGGGGGGGTTCTGGCAGGATGGGTAGAGATATGGGGTGCGCAGTATGAGCAAAAGTGTGGAGGTGAGGAACACATTGGCGTGGGTGGGTGTGCAGGATGGTCATGAGGATGGATAGGACGTGGGACTGGAGGGGTAGCAGGATGAGACTCCAGAGCTGGGCTTTTCCTTTTGTCCCAGGGTAACTGGGTCAGCATGGTTCCTGGCGCCCTCTGGTGGCAGTGAATGGCATGGATATGGAGGGAGTGATAGGATGTGGCAGGGTGGGTGAGTTTGAACCCAAACTAATGCAGTGTGTGTGTGCGGGAGGGACACCAAGAGGTGGTCAGAGGTATTTGGCCCTCCTCCATTTTAGCACAGAAAGGGCAGGGTGGCCTCAGACGTGCTCTTCAGTTTCCTGCACTTCTGCCTCTCAGCATCCCTGCACCTCACCTTTCGCACATCCGCGTTGCCCCATCAGCACCTGGACCGTGTCTTGCAGAGCGACCGTCTTCGTGAGCAGCAGGAGGAGATGGCAGAGCTGCGGCTGCGGCTGGAGCTGGTGCGGCCTGGCTGGGGGGCCCCAGGGCTCTTGCAGGGCTTGCCTCCTGAGTCCTTTCTGCCCCGGCCTCACACGGCCCCCCTGGGGGGTGCCCACACCCGTGTGCTGGGCATGGTGCCCCCTGCCTGCCTTCCTGGAGATGAAGTTGGCCCTGAGAATTGGGGAGAGGTGAGGAGGTGGCAAGGCTGGGTGTCTGCTGGGCCTGTTGACCTGGGCAGGCTCTGGAAGGGGAAGGTGATGCTGGGGAATGTGTCCCTCACCCCATGCTTTCATGGGACCAGCTATGAGATGCCCCTTTCTGGTGTTCCTAGAGGAATGGCCAAAATTAGGGTAGGGCTTCTCAGAAGGATCTGGTGCCGTTGAGCATCCCTGGAGTACCTGGAGATTGCTCAGAGTGAGGAGGTTATAGAGGGGGTTCTGGCTTCCAGTGTGGAATGGAAAGCTCACATACCTCCAGGGGTGGGGAGCTCATCACCTCCGAGGCCACACCCTCTCCATCTTTGGATGCGTTTCTTTGCAAGTTCACTTTTCCCTGAGCTCTAATCTGCTCCTCAAGCCTGGTCTCTTGTTTCTAGTTCTGTCACTTGGGGCCTTTTGGACAAAGGCTGCTCTTGCATCTGCCTGGGAGCTCTGGGTCATCTCAGCTCTAAAGACCTGAGGGACTGAGGAGAGGGAGGACGTGGGTTTGGCAGAAGCCTGTTATGCAGCCCCCCTACTCTAGCAGGGCATTGTTGGTGAGATAAAACTTGGTGCAGATGACCTGTATACGAGATAGAAAGGACCAGTTGTCCCCCGAGGAGTGCCAGGTTTGCTATGGGAGCCGGAGCAGGGGTGGAGAGGGGGAAGAGAAGAGGGGGAGAAGAGGAAGGAGCGAGGGAAGAGGGAGGAAGCTCCTGCTCCGACTTGAGACTGGAAAGGCTTCCCAGAGGTGTCATTTGAGCTAGATCCTGAAGGTAAGGTAGGGCTGGAAGAGGTAGAGATGTGAGGAGCATGCAACGTGGGGTGTAGGTGGGAGCAAAGACTTGGTGGTGGGAGATGGCTGATGGAGAATGCCCTAGAAGCTTCCTATCCTGAAACCTGGCATTCCCCTAGCAGGCGACAAATGGCGGGGAGGCTGGAGCCAAGTTGCTGGCAGAGGGAGAGAGGCTGGGAAGTGGCTCTTCAGCTGCATCAGAGGAAGAGGAGGAGCGGGGGGAGGAGGAGCCACCCCGACGGATCCTGCACCCACGCAGGTGAGTGGGACCCACGGCCCACCTGACAAGGACCAGCTCAGGGCCCCGGCTGGGCAGGAGGAGGATCCCACTGGGGTCTCAGGGTGCCCTCACCTGCGTCGCCCTGGCCGGCCCTTGGGGGAGAGCAGGCAGGGACTGTGGGCTCTGAATCAAGAGTTCTCACTGGGGTGAGTGTGCTGAGGGGATGGGCCCAGACCTCCTGGTTCTCAGCCTCCAAGGTGGCCCTCGGTTCCCCCAGCTGCCCTGCACCCTCTAAGCTCAGCTGCTGGCCTCAGAATTCTGCCAGACTGACATACTGGGGTCACAGTGACCCTGGTGGCCTCTCTTCCCCTCCTGGGCTCAGGAGGTAGCTGGGCTGGGGAGGGGTGCAGGCTCCCACTTCTGCCCTCCAGGAATAGGATCAGTAAGGGGAGCCAGAGGATGGGGGCCCACCCAGGGAGTCCACTCAACAGGAAGGGCCCAGAGCTTCGCCTGGAGGAGCTGGGTGCAACCATCCCGGGGCCCAGAGGTGAGCTGGGTAGGGCACAGAGAGGGTCCTGACCCCTTTTCCCCTTCATGGTCCTGGACTGGCCACCCCGGACAGTCCACACACAACCCCTGGCTGCCCCTGGCCAGGGCATGCCCCTCCCCTCCCCTCCCCTCCCCCTCCCCTCCCTCCCCTCCCCTCCCCTCCCCTCCCCTCCCCTCCCCCTCCCCTCCCCTCCCCTCCCCCCTCCCCTCCCCTCCCCTCCCCTCCCCTCCCCCCTCCCCTCCCCTCCCCTCCCCTCCCCTCCCCCCCACTGTTAGCTGGGACAGCAGCCCTGACCGTCAGCCTATTACAGTGGTTGGTGGGAGCCAAGCCCTGGTTCGGCCCCGCCAGGCCCCCACTGCCATGGCCTCTGAGTGGCGGCTGGCCCAAGCCCAGCAGAAGATCCGTGAGCTGGCCATCAACATCCGCATGAAGGAGGAGCTCATAGGCGAGCTGGTCCGCACAGGTGAGGGGGAGGGCTTTTGGACTGGCCTCCCACCTGAGGGTGGTTTGGAGCAGGGTCCAGGTGGCATAGGTTTGGTAAAGCAGCTCAGTTTCTTCCAGATATGTGACCTTGAGCACGTAGGATAATGCCTCTGTGCTTCAGTTTTCTCCTCTCTAAAATGGAGATAGTAACTGAACCTGCTTTATAGGTTGTTGAAATGAGCTAATTCAAGTGAAGTGCTTAGGCTGGCTTTCAGGAAGCATTAGTTCTGATTATTGGGTTGGCCGTAAAGTTCGTTCGGGTTTTCAAACAAATTTTTTGGCCAACCCAATATTATTAATCAATTGCTGTGTGTCAGGCACCGCACTGGGCACAGAATCTCCCGGTCCTTGGGAGCAAACAGTGTCCCCAAATCATCTACGTCTACTACTGGTGATACTGGTGAACGAGCAGGGGATGATTTTCGGTGGTGACTAGTTGAGCTTTTTAATTTTAATAGTTATAATTTTATTTATTCCAAAATGCACCGGGAACAATTTCAAACAGACATATGAGAGTCCCTATCACCAGATTTAGCATTTCCAAGCTTTGCTCGGTTTTGTTTCATCTCTCCCTTTTTTCTTTGCTGAAATATTTTGAAGCAAATCCAGGACAGCATGTCATTTCATCCCTACACCTTTTAGTATGCCTGTTTTTCAACATTTTAACCAAAATGCCATTAGCACATCTAACAGAACTAATGCCCTCTCAATGCCCAGAGCAGAAGCAGCTCTTCAGCAGTGTCTGTGTGCAGCTCCGGGCTTGTCCACACATTATATTTGCACGTTAGTTCTCTGAAATCTCCCTTCTCTCACCTTTTCACAGTCATCCTATAGAATGTTCCAAACCCCAGAGGTTCTGTGTTTGTCTATTAGCTTCCTGTGGTGTCATTTAGCTTCTCCCTCTGTCCTCCATATTTCCTACAAATGGAAGTTCTAGAGGCTTAGTTGCATGCAGGCTCAAGTTACATATTTACTTTAGCATGTGTTAGTTAAAAATAAAACAAGTAAACCCATATTTTCCCTGGTTCACTGCTATGGATAAGGCTATTTTTAAAAATGTGTCAATTTAAATAAAAATATTAAGTAAATCACGGTTCTAGGGGTACAGAGTTATGGCAAAATCCATGTAGGTGTCCAGGGCTGACAGAGGTCTGGAAAAGCTCCCAGGGCAACGAACTACGATGCTCTTCAGGCAGAGGGGCTGTGCTGACACGACCCTTGCCTTTTCTTCCAGGGAAAGCGGCCCAGGCCCTGAACCGCCAGCACAGCCAGCGCATCCGGGAGCTGGAGCAGGAGGCAGAGCGGGTGCGGGCTGAGCTGAGTGAAGGCCAGAGGCACCTGCGGGAGCTTGAGGGCAAGGAGCCCCAGGATGCCAGCGAGTGTTTGCAGCTCCAGGAGTTCCGCAAGAGGGTTGCTGCCGCTCAGAGCCAAGTGCAGGTACTGACCTGTCCGGACCCTGGTGGGGGGGTGGTTGCAGCCTCCCAGGCTGGGGTCCTGGGATCAAGACGTGAGCCCTGGAGCCCAAGCTCACTGTGGAACCTGTGGGTGCTCAGGCCCTCGTGCCCCAGCCCCGGCTGGTGGCACTAACGCCCTCCTGGTCTTTCAGGGTGAGGCTGGCATTAGATAGAAGCTGGCGGCATTAGATAGAAGCTGGCGGTGCTGGGAGTCAGCTCAGCTTTAAACACAGCAGAGGCAGGGAGGTGGGGCCTGCCCGAAGACTGTCTAGGAGACCAGTGAGGGTAAGGGGTGGGCATCGGGAGAAACCACTCCTGCAGCTCCCCCCGCCTCCCTCCATCTGTCTACCCTTCCAGTTCTCCATTTACCCACCTCTCCAAACCATCATTCCTCTGTCCGTCCACCCATCAGTCCATGTGTCTATCTAATCCATCCATCCGATTGTCCTTTTATCAGTTGGTATGACTAACTATCCATTTATGTGTCTATTCATTTGTCTTTCTGTTCCCCATGATCGACCCTTGCATTATCTGTCCATTCTGTGTTTTACCTTTATATGATCCCATCATCTGTCTGTCCACCCACCCTGCCATCCATTCTTCTTTGCAGCTGTCCATCCATTATTCATTCCTTCTTTTCTCAGTTCAGGTGTCCAAGAGACCATACAGTAGAGTGATTAAGAGCACAGGTTCTGGAGCCTTGACTCCTTGGGTTTGAATCCCAGCTCTGCCATTTACTAGCTGTGTGTCTTTGGTCAAGTTTCCTAACCTCTCTGTGCCTCAGTTTCCTAATCTGTTAAGTAGGAAACCTTTAAAACCTTTTCATCAGATTGTTAGGATCATTTAGTATACTGAGAGCACTTGATGAAACACTTGGTACATAATAAGCATTGTAGTATCTTTTTTTTTTTTTTTAATTAGTTTCTGCTTTATAACAAAGTGAATCAGTCATACATATACATCTGTTCCCACATCCCTTCCCTCATGCATCTCCCTCCCTCCCACCCTCCCCATCCCACCCCTCCAGGCGGTCACAAAGCACCGAGCTGATCTCCCTGTGTGTAGTATCTTGACATTCTTATAATTTTGATATTTTTATTAGTCCGTCATCCATCTGCCTGTTTTCCCTCTATGCGCTGTTCTTCTGTCTTGCCTGCCCTTGTTGAGTGCCCGGCACCATGCCAGGCTCTCGGCAGCCCCCACGCGTGGCCCAGCAGAGGCTGTGTTGGTCCCAGGTGCTGAAGGAGAAGAAGCAGGCGACAGAGCGCCTGGTGTCGCTGTCGGCCCAGAGCGAGAAGCGGCTGCAGGAGCTGGAGAGGAATGTGCAGCTCATGCGGCAGCAGCAAGGGCAGCTGCAGAGGCGGCTTCGTGAGGAGACAGAGCAGAAGCGGCGCCTGGAGACAGAGATGAACAAGCGGCAGCACCGCGTCAAGGTCGGGCGCTTGGGCGGTGGGGTGCCTGTATCCCAGTCAGGAGGCCAGGCGGGGCACACAGCCAGGGGAGCACTTACAGCCACGTGACCTTATAAAGCAGCTCACTTGGCTTCCCTGAATTTGTTTTTTTACTTGAAAATGAGGAGAGTTATGGGAAACTCAGGGCTAGGGTGAGAATTCAGTAGGATGAATTATATAAGGGGACTAGCGTCTTGCAAGTGTTTGCTTCTGTTTGCGGGTCCCCAGCAAGACTTGGGGGTGGCGAGGCTGGGGGTTGCACAGGGCTGTCTTGGGAGCAGGGTAGGCACTCCTTTGGGCTTGGGGGATCACAGGCTCTGGGAGGATGCGGGTACCACTCACGGCCCTGCCCACTGAGCTTCTCACCCTGCACATCCCCAGGAGCTGGAGCTGAAGCACGAGCAGCAGCAAAAGATCCTGAAGATCAAGACAGAAGAGATTGCGGCATTTCAGAGGAAGCGGCGCAGCGGAAGCAACGGCTCTGTTGTCAGCCTGGAGCAACAGCAGGTGGGGCCTGGGCTGAGCCTGCACCCCCAGGGGCACCCACAGCCTGGCTGGGCAGCCTGGCCAGTTGCTAGAGTCCCTGGGGGGTCAGCTGGTGGGTACACCATTCTCCCCACCTGACCCGGGTGGCCGCCCGCACCACCCACGCAGCCAGAGGTGAGAGCTGAGTTCCCTCCCCGCCTCCTCCACTGTCCCTCAGAAGATTGAGGAGCAGAAGAAGTGGCTGGACCAGGAGATGGAGAAGGTCCTACAGCAGCGGCGGGCCCTGGAGGAGCTAGGGGAGGAGCTCCACAAGCGGGAAGCCATCCTGGCCAAGAAGGAGGCCCTGATGCAGGAGAAGACGGGGCTGGAGAGCAAACGCCTGCGGTCCAGCCAGGTGAGGTCCTGCCAGGTGAGGTCCAGCAAGGAGAGAGCCTGCCAGCTGCGTTTCTGCCAGGTGAGGTCCTGCCAGGTGAGATTCCATCAGGTGAGGTCGTTCCAAGTGAGATCTCTCCAGTTGATAACACTGCCAGGTGAGTTCTAGACAGGTGCGGTTCTTCTAGGTGATGTCCCTGCCAGGTAAGTTCCAGTCAGGTCAGGCTATATGCTATGGATCTCTCAAGAATTCTAGGGCTTTAGGGTGTCTGTGATGCAGGTGCTGCTGTGTGGGTAGAAGAACCTCTCCAAGTATCTACCCCACAATTCATTTTACCTCATTAACCACCTGCTCTGGACTGTGCAGGCAGAACAGGGAACCACAGGTATGGAGAGGTGGTGTGGCCAGAGAGGAAGAGCCTTCACTGGCACTGGAGGCAGACGAACCTGGCCCCACCCAGCTCCGCTAGGCCTCATTGCATCCTCTTAAGCAGGAAGCTTCTGAGCCATACCTTCCTCCTCTGTCAGATGGAATCACAGTGTGGCCATGAGGATCAGAGAAGGGGTATGTCACACACAAATCCCAGAGCCTGTTCCAGGAGTGGGTGCTCAGGCTAGATTCCCATAGGGTTCCAGACTCACTTCTGCCCTCATGGAGTCCAAGAGGGTTCAGCTGGATTATCTGGAACTTCCCTCGGCCACTAGAGCCCTTACTTCCTCCCACATCGGGTTCCCAGAAGGGCCTTTGGGATTTGGCCACTGATTCCCCATAATTCCCATCGCAAGCTGGAGTCACGTCATCGCAGTGACAGACCACCACCATCCTGCTCTGTTTCTGCCCAGGTCGTCCCCTCCTTGTCAGGACTGCCCTTTCCTCAGCTTGTCTGTATCCTCCTTCCAGGCCGTCTCTGGGGGCCCCTCTTCAGAGGCTTGGGTCCCATAGGCCCCCACTCCCCGGCTTATGCAGAGCTGAGAGTCAGGCCTCCCACAGAGCAGCACTGCTCCTCAGCATCCCATGGTGGGGCTGGGCCATCCCTGTCGCCCTGAGGAGGATGGGGCCTGCTTCTTCCCTAATTGCTAGCTGTGCCGCCCCCAGGCCCTCAACGAGGACATTGTGCGTGTGTCCAGCCGGCTGGAGCACCTGGAGAAGGAGCTCTCCGAGAAGAGCGGGCAGCTGCGGCAGGGCAGTGCCCAGAGCCAGCAGCAGATCCGCGGGGAGATCGACGCCCTGCGCCAGGAGAAGGATGCGCTGCTGAAGCAGCGGCTGGAGATTGATGGCAAGCTGAGGCAGGGCAGCCTGCTGTCGCCTGAGGTGCGCCCCGCGGGCTGGCCCTGGCCGCGTGCTCCACGCTGGGTGCGGGCCTTGCTGCTTTTGGACACGCACGCGTTCCTCCTGGGTGTTAGCCCAGCAAGAGCGCACAGAACTGGCTCTCCCCCCCCACCGGCTCCAGCCCCCGTGTCTGGGACACACGGCTGGGCCTGGCTGCCCTTGGTCCCACCCAGCTGGACTCTGGACTCGTTCCATGTCCTGCGGCACATTGGCCTCGTGTATGTATCACGTGCTCACACCTCTCAACTCCCTAACGTGGGATGAGAGTTGGGACCATGTCAGCACACGTCATAGCCACACAGGTTTGCCCTCCTGACAGCAGAGAAAGCCCATGTTCAGAACAGCGGACCTCAGCAGATCCTGGGTGCCTCTGTGGTCCCAGCATGCCTTCCCTTCAGTTCAAGGTCTCCTGAGTGCACGTCACGCCAGAGGCCACGTGCTCCAGAGGGCAGCCTCTTGGCGAGCCCCAGCCTCCCGTACCCCCCAGGGCTGAGGCTGAGATGGAAACGTCCCTGTTCCTGCCGTAGTGGCCGGGGGCCCTCTCTCCATGTGTGGACTCTGCGCTAGGACGAGGGGACACGTACGGGCTGAGTCATGGCTGCGTGTGACTGTTGCAAGCCTGCCCGGGACCTGTTCAGGGAGCGGGCGTTCTGTGGAGCAGGAAGCCAGTGCTCCACCTCCACACATCCCATGTCCCCGCAGGAGGAGCGGACGCTGTTTCAGCTGGACGAGGCCATCGAGGCCCTGGACGCTGCCATCGAGTACAAGAACGAGGCCATCACGTGCCGCCAGCGGGTGCTGCGGGCCTCGGCTTCCTTGCTGTCCCAGTGCGAGATGAACCTCATGGCCAAGCTCAGCTACCTCTCATCCTCGGAGACCAGAGCTCTACTCTGCAAGTACTTTGACAAGGTGGGTCACCGGCCCACGAGCCCCTGACTCCTTCTTCTGGAACTCGGTGGGAGAAGGTTGATGGCATTGGCAGCTAGTTGGCCAAATACGTGCTGCCCCTGGTTGAGGATTCCCTGGGTGAAGGGAGCCGGCACTGGGGCTGAGCCTGTCTGGGCCTTGGGACAGGTGGTGACGCTCCGAGAGGAGCAGCACCAGCAGCAGATTGCCTTCTCGGAGCTGGAGATGCAGCTGGAGGAGCAGCAGAGGCTGGTCTATTGGCTGGAGGTGGCTCTAGAGCGGCAGCGCCTGGAGATGGACCGCCAGCTGACCCTGCAGCAGAAGGAGCACGAGCAGAACATCCAGCTCCTCCTCCAGCAGAGTCGAGGTGAGGCCCAGGCCTGCCCCAAAGGCCGTGGTGACTGCTGCCTGCCCATAGCCCCTTGCCACCTGTTTCTGCCTTTTCCCTCCAGACCACCTTGGTGAAGGGTTAGCAGACAGCAAGAGGCAGTATGAGACCAGAATTCAAGCTCTGGAGAAGGAGCTGGGCCGCCACATGTGGATCAACCAGGAACTGAAACAGAAGCTCAGTAGTTTGAATGCTGCCGGCCAGAGCAGGGGTAATTGTTATGTGCTGTCACCAGGCTGGCCAATGCTTTGCCTTGACGTCAGGTTTTCTTTGTTTTGGGGAAAGCTTAGAAACCACTCTAACTTCAGCTCTTGGGTCATTTCACATGTTGCTTATTGCACTGGGGCATCGGAAAGCTCGGACTTCAGGAAGGTGCTGCTACTCCATTCCTGACGAGGATGTTGTTATTCCCAGTGACAGGTGGGGAGAAGAGGACCCTGTGCCCGGAGAACAGACAAGCCCCTGGAAGTGAAGACGAGCCCCACCTGGCACCTGAGCCTCTGTGGCAGCCCCCCATCACTGAGGGTGTGCCCCGCGCCCGTGAGGAGATGCGGGACTTGGTCCGTGCCCCGTTACCGTTGACGTGGAAACGCTCGAGCCTGTGCAGCGAGGAGCAGGGTTCCCCTGAGGAGCTACGGCAGCGGGAGGCCGCTGAACCCTTGGTGGGGCGGGTGCTACCTGTAGGTGAGATGGGTCTGCCCTGGAACCTCGGGCCCTTGCCCAAGCCCCGGCGGGAACTGCGAAGGACCAGCCCAGGGATGATTGATGTCAGAAAAAACCCCCTGTAGGCTCTTGGGGCAGAGCCGGTCTTGGAGGGAGATTTGGAGCCTGCTGAAAGTTGTGATGTCGATGCTCCCTTCTGTGAAGGAGTCCTTACCTCAAACTCTGAATCAGGTCCTGATATTTCTAATTGGAGTCAACAAATTTGGGCCACAGCCCAGAACTGTTTTAAAAAGATGTAGATTCCTACCATTCATTTCCTCTAAGCTGCGATACCCAATTGCCACCTTTTGGCTTTTAAAAAAATTTTTATTTCATATTAGAGTATAGGTGATTTACAGTGTTGTGTTAGTTTCAGGTGTCCCGCAAAGTGATTCAGTTATGCATATACATATATCTATTCTTTTTCAGATTCTTTTCCCATATAGCTTATTACAGATTATTGAGTAGAGTTCCCTGTGCTATATAGTAGGTCCTTGTTGATTATCTATGTTATGTATAGTAGGGTGTATATGTTAATCCCAAACTCCTAATTTATCCCTCCCCTTACCTTTTCCCTTTGGTAACTGTAAATTTGTTTTCAAAGTCTGTGAGTCTCTTTCTGTTTTGTAAATAAGTTCATTTGTATCATTTTTTTAGATTCCACATATAAGTGATACCATATGATATTTGACTTTGTCTGACTTACTTCACTTAGTATGATAATCTCTAGGCCCATCCATGTTGCTGCAAGTGGCATTATTTCATTCTTTTTATGGCTGAGTAATATTCCATTGTATATATGTACCATGTCTTTATCCGTTCCTCTATCGATGGACATATAGGTTGCTTCCATGTCTTGGCTATTGTAAATAGTGCTGCAATGAACATTGTGGTGCATGTATCTTTTCAAATTATGTTTTTCTCCAGATATATGCCTAGGAGTGGGATTGCTGGATCATATGGTAGCTCTATTTTTAGTTTTTTAAGGAACCTCCATACTGTCCTCCATAATGGTTGTATCCATTTATATTCCCACCAACAGTGTAGGAGGGTTCCCTTTTCTCCACACCCTCTCCAGCATTTATTGTCTGTAGACTTTTTTTTTTAAAGGATTTTATTAGTTTCTGCTTTATAACAAAGTGAATCAGTTATACATATACATCTGTTCCCACATCCCTTCCTTCTTGCGTCTCCCTCCCTCCCACCCTGCCTATCCCACCCCTCCAGGTGGTCACAAAGCACCGAGCTGATCTCCCTGTGCTATGCGGCTGCTTCCCACTATCTATCTACCATACGTTTGGTAGTGTATATATGTCCATGCCTCTCTCTCGCTTTGTCACAGCTTACCCTTCCCCTTCCCCATATCCTCAAGTCCATTCTCAAGTAGGTCTGTGTCTTTATTCCTGTTTTACCCCTAGGATCTTCATGACTTTTTTTTTTTCTTAAATTCCATGTATATGTGTTAGCATACGGTATTTGTCTCTCTCTTTCTGACTTAGTTCACTCTGTATGACAGACTCTAGGTCTATCCACCTCATTACAAAATTTCATTTCTTTTTATGGCTGAGTAAAATTCCATTGTATATATGTGCCACATCTTCTTTATCCATTCATCCGATGATGGACACTTAGGTTGTTTCCAGCTCCGGGCTATTGTGAATAGAGCTGCAATGAACATTTTGGTACATGTCTCTTTTTGAATTATGGTTTTCTCAGGGTATATGCCTAGTAGTGGGATTGCTGGGTCATATGGTAGTTCTATTTTTAGTTTTTTAAGGAACCTCCATACTGTTCTCCATAGTGGCTGTACCAATTCACATTCCCACCAGCAGTGCAAAAGTGTTCTCTTTTCTCCACACCCTCTCCAGCATTTATGGTTTCTAGATTTTTTTTTATTAGTTTCTGCTTTATAACAAAGTGAATCAGTCATACATATACATCTGTTCCCACGTCCCTTCCCCCATGCATCTCCCTCCCCCCCACCCCCCCATCCCACCCCTCCAGGCGGTCACAAAGCACCGAGCTGATCTCCCTGTGCTCCGCGGCCGCTTCCCACTATCTATCCACCCCACGCCCGGTAGTGTATATATGTCCATGCCTCTCTTTCGCTCCGTCACAGCTTACCATTCCCCCTCCCCATATCCTCAAGTCCATTCTCAAGTAGATCGGTGTCTTTATTCCCGTTTTACCCCTAGGTTCTTCATGACATTAAAAAAAAAAAATTCCATATATATGTGTTAGCATACAGTATTTGTCTTTCTCTTTCTGACTTACTTCGCTCTGTATGACAGACTCTAGGTCTATCCACCTCATTACAAATAACTCAGTTTCGTTTCTTTTTATGGCTGAGTAATATTCCATTGTATATATGTGCCACATCTTTATCCATTCATCCGATGATGGACACTTAGGTTGTTTCCAGCTCCGGGCTATTGTGAATAGAGCTGCAATGAACATTTTGGTACATGTCTCTTTTTGAATTATGGTTTTCTCAGGGTATATGCCTAGTAGTGGGATTGCTGGGTCATATGGTAGTTCTATTTTTAGTTTTTTAAGGAACCTCCATACTGTTCTCCATAGTGGCTGTACCAATTCACATTCCCACCAGCAGTGCAAGGGTGTTCCCTTTTCTCCACACCCTCTCCAGCATTTATTGTTTCTAGATTTCTTGATGATGGCCATTCTGACTGGTGTGAGATGATATCTCATTGTAGTTTTGATTTGCATTTCTCTAATGATTAATGATGTTGAGCATTCTTTCATGTGTTTGTTGGCAGTCTGTATATCTTCTTTGGAGAAATGTCTATTTAGGTCTTCTGCCCATTTTTGGATTGGGATGTTTGTTTTTTTGCTATTGAGCTGCATGAGCTGCTTATAAATTTTGGAGATTAATCCTTTGTCCATTGCTTCATTTGCAAATATTTTCTCCCATTCTGAGGGTTGTCTTTTGGTCTTGTTTATGGTTTCCTTTGCTGTGCAAAAGCTTTGAAGTTTCATTTGGTCCCATTTGTTTATTTTTGTTTTTATTTCCATTTCTCTAGGAGGTGGGTCCAAAAGGATCTTGCTGTGATTTATGTCATAGAGTGTTCTGCCTATGTTTTCCTCTAAGAGTTTGATAGTTTCTGGCCTTACGTTTAGGTCTTTAATCCATTTTGAGCTTATTTTTGTGTATGGTGTTAGGGAGTGATCTAATCTCATACTTTTACATGCCCCTGTCCAGTTTTCCCAGCACCACTTATTGAAGAGACTGTCCTTTCTCCACTGTACATTCCTGCCTCCTTTATCAAAGATAAGGTGACCATATGTGCGTGGGTTTATCTCTGGGCTTTCTATCCTGTTCCATTGATCTATCTTTCTGTTTTTGTGCCAGTACCACACTGTCTTGATTACTGTAGCTTTGTAGTATAGTCTGAAGTCAGGGAGCCTGATTCCTCCAGCTCCGTTTGTCCTTCTCAAGATTGCTTTGGCTATTTGGGGTCTTCTGTTTTTCCAAACAAATTTTGAAATTTTTTGTTCTAGTTCTGTGAAAAATGCCAGTGGTAATTTGATAGGGATTGCATTGAATCTGTAGATTGCTTTGGGTAGTAGAGTCATTTTCACAATATTGATTCTTCCAATCCAGGAACATGGTATATCTCTCCATCTATTTGTATCATCTTTAATTTCTTTCATCAGTGTCTTATAATTTTCTGCATACGGGTCCTTTGTCTCCTTAGGTAGGTTTATTCCTAGATATTTTATTCTTTTTGTTGCAAGGGTAAATGGGAGTGTTTTCTTGATTTCACTTTCAGATTTTTCATCATTAGTGTACAGGAATGCCAGAGATTTCTGTGCATTAATTTTGTATCCTGCTACTTTACCAAATTCATTGATTAGCTCTAGTAGTTTTCTGGTAGCATCTTTAGGATTCTCTATGTATAGTATCATGTCATCTGCAAACAGTGACAGCTTTACTTCTTCTTTTCCCATTTGGATTCCTTTTATTTCCTTTTCTTCTCTGATTGCTGTGGCTAAAACTTCCAAAACTATGTTGAATAAGAGTGGTGAGAGTGGGCAGCCTTGTCTTGTTCCTGATCTTAGTGGAAATGGTTTCAGTTTTTCACCATTGAGGACGATGTTGGCTGTGGGTTTGTCATATATGGCCTTTATTATGTTGAGGAAAGTTCCCTCTATGCCTACTTTCTGCAGGGTTTTTATCATAAATGGGTGTTGAATTTTGTCGAAAGCTTTCTCTGCATCTATTGGGATGATCATATGGTTTTTCTCCTTCAATTTGTTAATATGGTGTATGACATTGATTGATTTGCGTATATTGAAGAATCCTTGCATTCCTGGAATAAACCCCACTTGATCATGGTGTATGATCCTTTTAATGTGCTGTTGGATTCTGTTTGCTAGTATTTTGTTGAGGATTTTTGCATCTATGTTCATCAGTGATATTGGCCTGTAGTTTTCTTTCTTTGTGACATCCTTGCCTGGTTTTGGTATCAAGGTGATGGTGGCCTCGTAGAATGAGTTTGGGAGTGTTCCTCCCTCTGCTATATTTTGGAAGAGTTTGAGAAGGATAGGTGTTAGCTCTTCTCTAAATGTTTGATAGAATTCGCCTGTGAAGCCATCTGGTCCTGGGCTTTTGTTTGTTGGAAGATTTTTAATCATAGTTTCAATTTCAGTGCTTGTGATTGGTCTATTCATATTTTCTATTTCTTCCTGATTCAGTCTTGGCAGGTTGTGCATTTCTAAGAATTTGTCCATTTCTTCCAGGTTGTCCATTTTATTGGTATAGAGTTGCTTGTAGTAATCTCTCATGATCTTTTGTATTTCTGCAGTGTCAGTTGTTACTTCTCCTTTTTCATTCTAATTCTATTGATTTGAGTCTTCTCTCTTTTTTTCTTAATGAGTCTGGCTAATGGTTTATCAATTTTGTTTATCTTCTCAAAGAACCAGCTTTTAGTTTTATTGATCTTTGCTATCATTTCCTTCATTTCTTTTTCATTTATTTCTGATCTGATCTTTATGATTTCTTTCCTTCTGCTAACTTTGGAGGTTTTTCGTTCTTTCTCTAATTGCTTTAGGTGCAGGGTCAGGTTGTTTACTTGAGATGTTTCCTGTTTCTTAAGGTGGGATTGTATTGCTATAAACTTCCTCCTTAGAACTGCTTTTGCCGCATCCCATAGGTTTTGGGTCGCTGTGTCTCCATTGTCATTTATTTCTAGGTATTTTTTTTTTTTTTTTTTTTTTGCCGTACGCGGGCCTCTCACTGTTGTGGCCTCTCCCGTTGCGGAGCACAGGCTCCGGACACGCAGGCTCAGCAGCCATGGCTCACAGGCCCAGCCGCTCCGCGGCATGTGGGATCCTCCCAGACCGGGGCACGAACCCGTGTCCCCTGCATCGGCAGGTGGACTCTCAACCACTGCACCACCAGGGAAGCCCGTTTCTAGGTATTTTTTAATTTCCTCTTTGATTTCTTCAGTGATCACTTCGTTATTAAGTAGTGTATTGTTTAGCCTCCATGTGTTTGTATTTTTTACAGATCTTTTCCTGTAATTGATATCTAGTCTCATAGCATTGTGGTCGGAAAAGATACTTGATACAATTTCGATTTTCTTAAATTTACCAAGGCTTGATTTGTGACCCAAGATATGATCTATCCTGGAGAATGTTCCATGAGCACTTGAGAAAAATGTGTATTCTGTTGTTTTTGGATGGAATGTCCTATAAATATCAATTAAGTCCATCTTGTTTAACGTATCATTTAAAGCTCGTGTTTCCTTATTTATTTTCATTTTGGATGATCTGTCCATTGGTGAAAGTGGGGTGTTGAAGTCCCCTACTATGAGTGTGTTACTGTCGATTTCCCCTTTTATGGCTGTTAGTATTTGCCTTATGTATTGAGGTGCTCCTATTTTGGGTGCATAAATATTTACAATTGTTATATCTTCTTCTTGGATCGAACCCTTGATCATTATGTAGTGTCCTTTTTTGTCTCTTCTAATAGTCTTTATTTTAAAGTCTATTTTGTCTGATATGAGAATTGCTACTCCAGCTTTCTTTTGATTTCCATTTGCATGGAATATCTTTTTCCATCCCCTTACTTTCAATCTCTATGTATCTCTAGGTCTGAAGTGGGTCTCTTTTAGACAGCATATATATGGGTCTTGTTTTTGTATCCATTCAGCCAATCTGTGTCTTCTGGTGGGAGCATTTAGTCCATTTACATTTAAGGTAATTATCGATATGTGTGTTCCTATTCCCATTTTCTTAATTGTTTTGGGTTCGTTATTGTAGGTATTTTCCTTCTGTTGTGTTTCTTGCCTAGAGAAGTTCCTTTAGCATTTGTTGTAAAGCTGGTTTGGTGGTGCTGAACTCTCTCAGCTTTTGCTTGTCTGTAAAAGTTTTAATTTCTCCATCAAATCTGAATGAGATCCTTGCTGGGTAGAGTAATCTTGGTTGCAGGTTTTTCTCCTTCATCACTTTAAATATGTCCTGCCACTCCCTTCTGGCTTGTAGAGTTTCTGCTGAAAGATCAGCTGTTAACCTGATGGGGATTCCCTTGTGTGTTATTTTTCCCTTGCTGCTTTTAATATGTTTTCTTTGTGTTTAATTTTTGACAGTTTGATTAATATGCGTCTTGGCGTATTTCTCCTTGGATTTATTCTGTATGGGACTCTCTGTGCCTCCTGGACTTGATTAACTATTTCCTTTCCCATATTAGGGAAGTTTTCAACTATAATCTCTTCAAATATTTTCTCAGTCCTTTTCTTTTTCTCTTCTTCTTCTGGAACCCCTATAATTCGAATGTTGGTGCGTTTAATGTTGTCCCAGAGGTCTCTGAGACTGTCCTCAGTTCTTTTCATTCTTTTTCCTTTATTCTGCCCTGCAGTAGTTATTTCCACTATTTTATCTTCCACGTCACTTATCCGTTCTTCTGCCTCAGTTATTCTGCTATTGATCCCATCTAGAGTATTTTTAATTTAATTTATTGTGTTTCTAATCATTGCTTGATTCGTCTTTAGTTCTTCTAGGTCCTTTTTAACTGTTTCTTGCATTTTGTCTATTCTGTTTCCAAGATTTTGGATCATCTTTACTATCGTTATTCTGAATTCTTTTTCAGGTAGACTGCCTATTTCCTCTTCATTTGTTAGGTCTGGTGGGTTTTTATCTTGCTCCTTCACCTGCTGTGTGTTTTTCTCTCTTCTCATTTTGCTTATCTTACTGTGTTTGGGGTCTCCTTTTTGCTGGCTGCAGGTTCATAGTTCCTGTTGTTTTTGGTGTCTGTCCCCAGTGGCTAAAGTTGGTTCAGTGGATTGTGTAGGCTTCCTGGTGGAGGGGACTAGTGCCTATGTTCTGGTGGATGAGGCGGGATCTTGTCTTTCTGGTGGGCAGGTCCACGTCTGGTGGTGTGTTTTGGGGTGTCTGTGGCCTTATTATGTTTTTAGGCAGCCTCTCTGCTAATGGGTGGGGTTGTGTTCCTGTCTTGCTAGTTGCTTGGCCTAAGGTGTCCAGCACTGTAGCTTGCTGGTCGCTGAGTGAAGCTGGGTGCTGGTGTTGAGATGGAGATCTCTGGGAGATTGTCACCGTTTGATATTATGTGGAGCTGGGAGGTCTCTTGTGGACCAGTGTCTTGAAGTTGGCTCTCCCGCCTCAGAGGCACAGCACTGACTCCTGGCTGCAGCACCAAGAGCCTTTCATCCACCCGGCTCAGAATAAAAGGGAGAAAAAGTAGAAAGAAAGAATTAGTAGAAGTAGAAAGAAAGAAAGTAAGAAAGAAAGAAGGAAAGAAAGAAAGGGAGGAAGGGAGGAAAGAGGGAAGGTAGGAAAAAGAGAAAGAAGATAAAGTAAAATAGGATAAAGTATAAAATATAATAGTGTTATTAAAATAAAAAAATTATTATTAAAAAAATTTTTTTTAATTAAAAAAAAAAAGAACAGATAGAACCCTGGGACAAATGGTGGAAGCAAAGCTATACAGACAAAATCTCACACAGAAGCATACACATACAGATTCACAAAAAGAGGAAAAGGGGAAAAAGTCATAAATCTTGCCCTCAAAGTCCACCTCCTCAATTTGGGATAATTTGTTGTAAAAAGAGGAAAAGGGGAAAAAATCATAAATACTGTTCTCAAAGTCCACCTCCTCAATTTGGGATGATTCGTTGTCTATTCATGTATTCCACAGATGCAGGGTACATCAAGTTGATTGTGGAGCTTTAATCTGCTGCTTCTGCAAATGCTGGGAGAGATTTCCCTTTCTCTTCTTTATTCTCACAGCTCCCGGGTCTCAGCTTTGGCTTTGGCCCCGCCTCTGCGTGTAGGTCGCCAGAGGGCGTCTGTTCTTCGCTCAGACAGGACGGGGTTAAAGGAGCAGCTGTTTCGGGGACTCTGGCTCACTCAGGCCGGGGGGAGCCTGCGGCGGCAGAGGCCAGCATGACGTTGCACCAGCCCGAGGCACGCCGTGTGCTCTCCTGGGGAAGCAGTCCCTGGATCCCGGGACCCCGGCAATGGCGGGCTGCACAGGCTCCCTGGAAAGGGGACGTGGACAGTGACCTGTGCTCGCACACAGGACTCTTGGCAGCGGCAGCAGCAGCCCCAGCATCCCACGCCCGTCTCTGGGGTCCACGCTTTTAGCCACGGCTCACGCCCGTCTCTGGAGCTCCTTTAAGCAGCGCTCTTAATCCCCTCTTCTTGCACACCAGGAAACAAAGAGGCAAGAAAAAGTCTCTTGCGTCGGTCGGCAGGTCCAGACTTTTTCCCAGACTCCCTCCAGGCCAGCCGTGGTGCACTAACCCCTTCAGGCTGTGTTCACGCCGCCAACCCCAGTCCTCTCCCTGCGCTCCAAGCCAACCCCAGTCCTCTCCCTGCGCTCCAACCGAAACCCGAAACCCGAGGCTCAGCTCCCAGCCCCGCCCGCCCCGGCGGCCGAGCAGACAAGCCTCTGGGGCTGGTGAGTGCCGGTCGGCACCCATCCTGTGTGCGGGAATCTCTCCGCTTTGCCCTCCGCTCCCCTGTTGCTGTGCTGTCCTCTGCTACTCCGAAGCTTCCCCCTCTGCCACCCACAGTCTCCGCCCACGAAGGGGCTTCCTAGTGTGTGGAAACCTTTCCTCCTTCACAGCTCCCTCCCACTGGTGCAGGTCCCATCCCTATCCTTTTGTCTCTCTTTATTCTTTTTTCTTTTGCCCCACCCAGGTACGTGGGGAGTTTCTTGCCTTTTGGGGTGTCTGAGGTGGTCTGCCAGCATTCAGTAGGTGTTCTGTAGGAGTTGTTCCACGTGTAGATGAATTTCTGGTGTATCTGTGGGGAGGAAGGTGATCTCCGTGTCTTATTCTTCCGCCATCTTCCCCTATCTCCTAGACTTTTTGATGATGGCCATTCTGACTGGTGTGAGGTGATACCTCATTGTAGTTTTGATTTTTATTTCTCTGAACATCTTTTCATGTGCGTTTTGGCCATCTGTATATCTTCTTTGAAGAAATGTCTATTTAGCTGTTCTGCCCATTTTTTGATTGGGTTGTTTGTTTTTTTTAATATAAGGCTGCATGAGCTGTTTGTATATTTGGAGATTAATCCCTTGGTTGTCACTTCGTTTGCAAATATTTTCTCCCATTCTGTGGGCTGTCTTTTCATTTTGTTTATGGTTTCCTTTGCCGTGCAAAAGCTTTTAAGTTTAATTAGGTCCCATCTGTTTGTTTTTGTTTTTATTTTCATTACTCTGGGAGGTGGATCCAAAAAGATATTGCTGTGATTTATGTCAAAGTGTTCTGCCTATGTTTTCCTCTAAGAGTTTTATAGTATCCAGTCTTACATTTAGGTCTTTAATCCATTTTGAGTTTATTTTTGTGTATGGTTAACACCATACACAAAAATAGTTTCATTCTTTTATTAATGTGTGTATCTGTCCAGTTTTCCCAGCACCACTTATTGAAGAGACTGTCTTTTCTACATTGTATGTCCTTTCCTCCTTTGTTGTAGATTAATTGACCATAGGTTCGTGGGTTTATTTTGGGGCTTTCTATCCTGTTCCATTGATCTATGTGTCTATTTTTGTGCCAGGACCATACTGTTTTGATTACTGTAGCTTTGTAGTATAGTCTGAAGTCAAAGTGCCTGATTCCTCCATCTCTGTTTTTCTTTCTCAGGATTGTTGTGGCTATTTGGGGTCTTTTGTGTTTCCATACAAATTAAAAAATTTTTTTGTTCTAGTTCTGTGAAAAATGCCATAGATAATTTGATAGGGATTGCACTGAATCTGTAGATTGCCCTGGGTAGTATAGTCATTTTGACAGTGTTGGTTCTTCCAATCCAAGAACATGGTATATCTTTCCACCTGTTCGTGTCATCTTCAGTTTCTTTCATCAGCATCTTATAGTTTTCAGAGTACAGGTCTTTTGCCTCCTTAGGTAGGTTTATTCATAGGTATTTTATTCTTTTTGTTGCAATGGTGAATGGGATTGTTTCCTTAATTTCTCTTTCTGATCTTTCATTGTTAGTATATAGGAATGCAAGAGATTTCTGTGCATTAATTTTGTATCCTGCAACCTTACTGAATTCATTGATGAGCTCTAGTAGTTTTCTGACAGTATCTTTAGGATTTTCTATGTATAGTAATTATCATGTCATCTGCAAACAGTGACAGTTTTACTTCTTTTCCAATTTGGGTTCCTTTTATTTCTTTTTTTTCTCTGATTGCTGAGGCTAGGACTTCCAAAACTATGTTGAATAAAAGTGGCAAGAGTGGACATCCTTGTCTTGTTCCTGATCTTAAAGGAAATGCTTTCAGCTTTTCACCATTGAGAATGATGTTAGCTGTGTGTCTGTCATATGTCATATTTTAATTCTTTATTATGTTGGGATAAGTTCCCTCTAGGCCCACTTTCTGGAGAGTTTTTGTCATAAATGGGTGTTGAATTTTGTCAAAAGCTTTTTCTGCATCTACTGAGATGATTATATGGGTTTTATTCTTCAATTTGTTCATGTGGTGTATCACACTGAGTGATTTGCAGATATGGAAAAGTCCTTGCATCCCTGGGATAAATCCTACTTGATTATGGTGTATGATCCTTTTAATGTATTGTTAGATTCTGTTCGGTAGTATTTTGTTGAGGATTTTTGCATATATGTTCATCAGTGATATTGGCCTGTAATTTTCCTTTTTTGTGATATCTTTGTCTGGTTTTGGTATCAGGGTGATGGTGGCCACATAGAATGAGTTTGGGAGTGTTCCTCCCTCTGCAATTTTTTGGAATAGTTTCAGGATAGGTGTTAACTCTTCTTTAAATGTTTGATAGAATTCACCTGTGAAGCCATCTGGTCCTGGACTTTTGTTTGTTGGAAGTTTTTTTTTTTTTTTTTTTTTTTTTTTTTTTTGCGGTACACGGGCCTCTCACTGTTGTGGCCTCTCCCACTGCGGAGCACAGGCTCCGCACGCACCTGCTCAGTGGCCATGGCTCACGGGCCCAGCCGCTCCGTGGCATGTGGGATCCTCCCAGACTGGGGCACGAACCCGTGTCCCCTGCATTGGCAGGCGGACTCTCAACCACTGCGCCACCAGGGAAGCCCTGTTGGAAGTTTTTAAATCACAGTTTCAGTTTCAGTACTTGTGACTTGTCTGTTTATATTTTCTATTTATTCCTGGTTCAGTCTTAGAAGGTTGTACCTTTCTAAGAAGTTGTCCATTTCTTCTAGAGTGTCCATTTAATTGGCATATAGTTGCTTGTAGTAGTCTCTTATGATCCTTTGTATTTCAGTGGTGTCAGTTGTAACTTCTTTTTCGTTTCTAATTTTATTGATTTGAACCCTCTCCCTTTTTTTTTCTGATGAGTCTGGCTAAAGTTTTATCAATTTTGCCTATCTTTTCAAAGAATGAGCTTTTAGCTTTATTGGTCTTTTCTATTGTTTCTATTTATTTCTGCTCTGTTATGATTTCTTTCCTTTTACTAACTTTGGGTTTTACTTGTTCTTTCTCTAGTTGCTTTAGGTGTAAGTTTGGGTTGTTTGAGAATTTTTTGTTTCCTGAGGTAAGATAGCATTGCTATAAACTTCCCTCTTAGAACTGCTTTTGCTGTGTCCCATAGGTTTTGGATCATCGTATTTCTGTTGTCATTTGTCTCTAAGTATTTTTTTATTTCCTCTTTGATTTCTTCAGTGATCCATTGGTCGTTCAGTGACATATTGTTTAGCTCCATAAGTTTGCGCTTTTTTACAGTTTTTTTTTCCTGTAATTGATTTCTAATCTCATAGTGTTGTGGTTGGAGAAGATGCTTGATACGATTTCAATTTTCTTAAATTTATGGAGGCTTGCTTTGTGGCCCAGCATATGATCTGTCCTGGAGAATGTTCCATGCATACTTGAGAAGAATGTGTATTCTGCTGCTTCCTGATGGAAAGTTCTGTAAATATCAGTTAAGCCCATCAGGTCTAATGTGTCCTTTAAGGCCTGTTTCCTTATTAATTTTCTGTCTGGGTGATATGTCCATTGATGTAAATGGTGTGTTAAAGCCCCCCACTATTATTGTGTTACTGTTAGTTCCTCCTTTTATGGCTGTTAGCATTTGCCTTATATGTTGAGGTGCTCCTATTTTGTAGGCATATATATTTATAATTGTTATATCTTCTTGGATTGATCCCTTGATTATTATGTAGTGTCCTTCTTTGTCTCTTGTAACAGTATTTATTTTAAAGTCTATTTTGTCTGATATGAGAATTGCTACTCCAGCTTTCTTTTGATTTCCATTTGTATGGAATACCTTTTTCTATCCCCTCACTTTCAGTCTGTGTGTGTCCCTAGATCTGAAGTGGGTCTGTTGTAGACAGCATATATATGGGTCTTGTTTTTGTATCCATTCAGCCAGTCTATGCCTTTTGGTTGGCTCATTTAATCCATTTACATTTAAGGAAATTATCAATATGTATGTTCTTATTGCCATCATGTTGTTTTGGATTTGTTTTTGTAGGTCTTTTTTTTTTCCTTCCTCTTTTGTTCTCTTCTCTTGTGATTTGATGACTATTTTTATTGTTGTGTTTGGATTGCTTTTTCTTTTTGTCTGTGTATCTATTGTAGATTTTTGGTTTGCAGTTACCGTGAGGTTTTGATATAGCAGTCTATATATATACAAGATTGTTTTCAGTTGCTGGTCTCTTAATTTCAAATGCTTTTCCAATATCCTGCATTTATATTCTCACAATGATTTTTTTTTTTTTCGGTACGCGGGCCTCTCACTGCCATGGCCCCTCCCATTGCGGACCACAGGCTCTGGACGCGCAGGCCCAGCGGCCATGGCTCATGGGCCCAGCTGCTCCACAGCACGTGGGATCCTCCCGGACTGGGGCATGAACCCGCGTCCCCCGCATCGGCAGGCGGACTCCCAACCACTGCGCCACCAGGGAAGCCCACAGTGATGGTTTTGATATCATATTTGTGTGTGGATGATTTTCTACCTTTTCAGTATGTTTGTCTTTACCGGTGAGCTTTCCCATTTGTAATTTTCTTGTTTTTAGTTGTGGCCTTCTTTTCTGCCTCAATAAGTTCCTTTAGCATTTGTTGTAAAGCTGGTTTGGTGCTGCTGAATTCTGTTAGCTTTTGCTTGTCTGTAAAGCTTTTGATTTCTCCATCAAATCTGGACGAGAGCCTTGCTGGGTAGAGTTAGAGTATTCTTGTTGTAGGTTTTTCCCTTTCATCACTTTAAATAAATTATGCCACTCCCTTGTGGCCTGCAGAGTTTCTGCTGAAAAATCAGCTGAAACTCCCTTGCATGTTATTTGCTTTTCTCTTGTTGCTTTTAATATTTTCTCTTTGTTCTTAATTTTTGTCAGTTTGATTAATATGTGTCTCACCATGTTCCTGCTTGGGTTTATCCTGTATGGGACTCTCTGTGCTTCCTGGGCTTGAGTGTTTCCTTTCCCATGTTAGGGCAGTTTTCGGCTATTATCTCTGCAAATATTTTCTCAGACCCCTTTTCTCTTCTCCTTCTGGGACCACTATAATGCTAATGTTGGTGCATTTAATGTTGTCCCAGGTCTCTGAGACTGTCCTCATTTCT
The DNA here is from genome assembly GCF_949752795.1 of Hyperoodon ampullatus. Lineage (NCBI taxonomy): Eukaryota > Metazoa > Chordata > Mammalia > Artiodactyla > Ziphiidae > Hyperoodon > Hyperoodon ampullatus. The sequence goes on from NC_136916.1 coordinate 37,983,698, forward strand.
TTTCATTCTTCTTTCTTTATTCTCTTTCACAGCAATGATTTCCACTAATCTGTCTTCCAGCTCACTTATTCATTCTTCTGTCTCATTTATTCTGTTATTGATTCCTTCTAGTATATTTTTCATTTCAGTTATTGTCCACCTCTGTTTTTTAAAGTTTCTAGCTCTTTATTAAACATTTATTGTATCCTTTCAGTGTTGTGCCTCCATTCTTTTTCTGAGATCTTGTTATCTTTACTATCATTACTCAGAATTCTTTTTCAGGGTGATTGCCTATCTCCACTTCACTTAGTTGTTTTTCTGGGGTTTCATCTTGTTCCTTTGTCTGGAACATATTTCTGTGCCATCTCATTTTGTCTAACTTTCTGTCTGTGGTCTCCATTTCTCAGGCTGCAGGATTTTAATACTTGGTTCTGGTACCTACCTGCTGGTGGGTGAGGTTGGTCTAAGAGTCTTGTGCAGGCTTCCTGGTGGGAGGGACTGGTGCCTGCCCACTGGTGAGTGGAGCTAGGTCTTGTCCCTCAGGTGGGCAGAGCCATGTCAAAGGGTGTTTATAGGCTATTGGCTCTGGATGACTTTAGGCAGCCTGTTTGCTGATGAGTGGGGCTGTGTTCCCACCCTGTTGGTTGTTTGGCCTGAGGCATCCCAGCACTGGAGCCTGCAGGCTGTTGGACAGGGCCAGGTCTTGGTGGCCAAATGGCAACCTCTGGGAGAGCTCACACCAGTGAGTGTTGCCTGGGGCATCCACCACCAGTGTCATTGTCCCCTCAATGGGCCACAGCTGACTCCCACCTCCCCAGGAGATCCTCTAAGATCCACAGGTAGGTCTGGTCCAAGCTGTAGTGGAGTTACTGCTTTGTCCTGGGCCCCAGTGCTTGTGAACTTTTTGTGTGCTAAGAATGGAGTCCCTGTTTCCCCCAGTCCTGTGGAGCTCCTGTACTCAAGCCTAGCTGGCCATCAAAGCCAAATGCTCTGGGGGCTCCTCCTCCCAATGCCAGACCCCCAGGCTGGGGAGCCTGACGTGAGGCTCAGAACTCTCACTCATGTGGGAGAAACTCCACAGGTATGGGATTTGATTATATCACTAATGTGCCCCTCCTACTGTCTTGTTGTGGCTTCTTCTTGGTCTTTGGGTGTAGAATATCTTGTTTGGTAGGTTCAAGTCTTTTTTGTTGATGGTTGTTCAGCAGTCAGTTGTGATTTTGGTGTTTTCGTGAGAGGAGGTGCGCTCAAGTCCTTCTACTCTGCCATCTTGTTTCTCTCCTTTTGCCACGTTTTGGCTTGAGTTTCAGAAGGATGATTCTGGTCTCATGCTGATGTGTGTGTGCTGTTGGTTCTAAAGTTCAGCCAAGGCTTGTCACAGAACAGTCAATGGCAGTAGGGTTGTGGTTTAGATGGTCTTATGTATATTGGTGGGGGGGACTGATTGATAGTAGTATCAGGATTTTCGAAAACCATTTTAAAATAAATGACAATCATCTCTGGAGGGGGAAATGGGAGTTTTCACTTAAGAGTTTGATTTACAAGATCATAGTAAGACTCAGGTTTGGGAACACAACAGGCTTGAAAGTTTTTCAGAGACCATGAGACCGTTTTGAATCAGCTCTCACTGTTAGCCAAGCTCCTGGCCAAGACTTGACAGCAAACTGGTCCACGGGGTGCTCTGGGCATATCCACGACTCAGGTGAGTCTCCCTGTGAATGGTAGGAACCGTGCCAGGGACTAGCTGACTCTTGGGGCAGACCTTGAGATGTGGCTGCTCCAGAAACCACTAGAACTGGACCATGGTCACATTTAACCTCAGGCTGGAAAGTTATACAGAAATGCACTGAATGCCAAGTAGTTAGAGATGATTTTATTGTTACACAGGAAATGCAAAACATTTATTCTGCCCCCATGCCACAGTCCTCTGTTTGGTGTATGCTGCTTCCACCTCCAGGCACTGCCTCTGTCTTGGGGTCCTGGCCTATAGCAGCTCTGTGAGGGACCGATGTAGGAGTCCTTCTCCCATTTTGTAAGTGAAGCAGAGTGGTCTGAACTTGCCATGGTCACGGTTGGGGTGGGGTGGAATGGGATCCTGATCTTAACAGTTCCTTGTCTGGTTCCTGACTTCCAGGCTGCCTCTGAGTTACACCACCAGCTATACCACCTTACTAAGGCAGGGCAGGCATTGGGGTTAGGGCTTGGCTTGGAGGTGGACAGACTCCACAAGGGGGATTTGAAAAGTTGAAGGCATTCACATGGGAATCTGAAAGCTGATCATGGTAAAGGAGGCTTGGGACCAGGCCCCAGTTTCTTTATGCCCATGGGGACCTGGCTGACCTCACCTTCATGTTTTAAATTTCCTCAGTTCCATTAAGCCTTGGTTATTCCTGTTTCTATGCAGCAAACTGAGGGTTACATATCATGAGCAGACCAGTAGGGCCCTGGCTCAAATGAACCAAGTTTCTGGGTACGTTACTAAGAATTCTTTTATGATACATGTCTGGAATTCCTTTTATGTCCAGAGAAAACTGCTGTTAGAGCACTTCTGTTAAGAAGTGCGGTAGCTCTGGGCAAGCTCAGTAGTGTTTGTAGTTATAAGTCCCTCAACCAGTTCCATCCTAACTAGCTAATCAGCTTCTTCCGTGTGTAAGTTCTGCTGATGGGACGTCTCCTGGAGAATGCTCGTCTGAAAGGAGAGTCTTCTGCCGTGGGGGAAAATACATCCACATCCTCATCTAGAAAAAGGCAGAAAGACTTAGCATACAGGAAGTAACTGAGAACAGAACAAAAGGAAATGGGCTTCAACTGCAGAGGGTTACACATTAAGATGGACTTAAAACCAGCATTGCTTGTAGGTTCTTTCATCCCACGGACACACTACCTGTACTTTTTCAAGGCCCTAAGCCCTTACTGTCAGCACAGAGCTGACAGCAACAAGTAATTGCGAAAATGCAGAATACCTGTGGCACTTCAGTTTGATACTTTGCAGTTCTTTTTGTCTCAGATCTGTGGTGGTTTTGCTGTTTTGCATGATTTCTATCATGGTCTCGAGGGAAGAGAGCCACTGAAGAGCCCCACCTCCTGAACCCCGCTTCAGTTCTAGCAGGAGGAGGAAACCTCTCTAACCAGTGCAGCTAACAGGGTGAATCCCGTTCTTTCCAGGTGGGGTCGAGGGGAATCCTAGGGTCTGAAGGCGGATTATAATAGCCAGTCCGTCCTCAGGCTGAATGTGTGGAAACACAGGGGTATAACCCCCGAGGGGAAATGGCTGGCTCTGCACACACCACCTACCACTCGTGCTGCTTTCCCCTCAGATCCCAGCGACCACAGATGAGCAGGAAGTGATTGTGTGCTGGCTCCTGTCACTGTCTTCAAGAAGCTGAAGTAATTTGGTAGGATTTCGAGGGGTTTTTTGGTTCAAATACACATAAGTTCTAAAGTGGTATTTCTCTGGGAAGGGCACATGACACTGCGGGGATAAAACCATCCCAAACTGTGGCAGTCCCTACGACTCCTGCAAGATGCAAGTGCCTGAAAACCCTGAGCTAGCTTGGGATAGAGCTAACCAAAGGATAGAAGTTTGATCCTGGTAACATCTCTAGGACCTTCAACAAATTACCTCTGGTGTCTTTACACTGAGAGGAGGGTGCCTTCCCGTGGAACAGCAGCGGAGAGTGGGTCAGCGCCTGCAGACCGCTGGCAGAGAGGCAGCTCCACACAGCACAGCCGGGAGGCGGGGTGGCACCTGCAGCAACAGCACGGTCAGCACAGCCCGCAGCCCTCACAAGGAAGCCCCAGCCTTCCTGGCGTCTCTGCAGTGCCTCCTGGCCCACACACCTGACAGAGCTGCGCGGCGGCCAACTCACCTGAAACAAACACCTCGTCGCCTGCCGTGGAGGGGAGCTGTTGCACACCCGTGCCTGGAGACCTGTCTTCACTCTTACCGACCTGGGAGTCTCCTCTCTGCTTGTCACAGACTCTTTTGGTTTGACACTCAGCCTCCTCCTTGGCAGAAAGGAGCCTCTTCCGAGATCTCAACCCAAACTGTCCCCAGGAGAAGGCTTCCTCAGCCGTAGGCTCACTGTCCCTGGGAGGTGACTGGTCTGGCAGCTGACATACCCCCTCGAGCTCAAAATCCCCCAAGATGGGGGTCTTGGTGATGCTGAGTTCAAGGCCTCGCTCCTTCCCCTCCGGCTCCAGCAGCAACACTCCCCCAGGAAGGTCTGTACCGACCTCGCTCCTCCCAGCAGAGGAGCTGAGGCTGCAGTCCACTGCCCTCTTCCGGCGGGGCCAGTCTTTAATTGTGTCAGGAGTTGTCTTCCCACTGTGCTTGGGGGATGGTGTCCAAGGAACCCCGACTTCTGTCTGAAATGGAGAGGGGGTACTAGAGGGGCAGTGGGTGGGGGTACAGGACTGGCAGATATAGGTCTGTCCCCCGCTCTTGCCGGGTGTGCCGTGCGAGGGGCGAAGGCAGGGGGGCGACAGGTAGGTGGCTTCGGGTTTGCCTGAGGACTTGCTGGCCCTGGGCACGCTGAGACCCGGGAGGCAGCTCTCCTCTCCCAGAGAGCTCTCCTCCCTTCGCAGGGGCTCGGCTTCTGACAGACAGCTGGGGTCTATCTTTTTAATTCGAAGCTTGGGAAGGCCAGAAGCTTGCATCTCCAGCTCAACCTCATAGGTCTGTGGGCTGGCAGAGGCTCTGGAGGGCCAGGCTGACGCCTGCAGATTCTCTAGTTGGGCGGCAGCCTGGCGCTGCTTCCTGTCTGTGGTGCAGCGCAGGTCGTAGCAGGGTGTCAGGGGAGAGCTGGGCCCAGAGGAAGGAGGAGAGGGAGGAATCCTGGGGTTACACAGAGACGGCTTCTCAGAAGTACCCATCCTTGACCCCTCACCTTCTTCCACCGGTGAAACGTTGCTTTTTAAGTTATCACTGCTGTGCTGCTCAGCAGCTTCATCCAGGAGAGTGAGATACTCCGAGTCTGTTGCAACAAGCAAAGGAGAGGATGTATGCCAGTGACTCCCAAAGCTAGTCCCAGGGTAACTATGTCTTTCAGGAGGAGACGGAGGAGAGAGGGTCGCTTCCTTATGGTTCTTTGTAGCATCTGTGATGGCAGCTGGGTTGTCAGTTATGGCAACTCTCAGAACAGCAGAGCTGTTAGGCTGGCCCTCCGGGAAGTTTCTTTCAGTTTTAGAGGTCTTTTTATGCCTTTTCCCAATTTTAGAAGGGGGTGGAGGCGGTAGGAGGTCAGATCTAGCTATCTGTGAGGCTTTGTGGGGAGTCGAGGGAGCAGGGCAGGAGGGAGATGTGGCTACACTGGGTGATTTCTGGGCTTCTTGCCAATCCAGTTCTCCAGAGGGAGATTCTATAGAAAAATTCCCAAATGGAGTCTTCTCGGAAATACCACATGAAGGAGAGGTAACAGGTTTCTTTGGAGAAGTCAGAGCTGTGTTCCCTGGTTTCTCTGGGGTTCCGACAGCATCATTCCACGGCTGTGCCAGCTGCTCTGCCTGAGACGCTCTGGAGCCACGGGGGAGTTGGCGTTTCTGACTTGGAGGTGTTCCCACGAAGGCAGCTTGTCTTCGGACCCCTGAGGCTGCTGCCCTCAGAGACATTCGAGGAGAGTATCTGATGGGAGTCAGACACTCACTCCTGGTCTGGGCAGTTGACGAAACCAGGGATGCCGGACAGGAGGTGCTTTCTGGACTGGAATTCACCAAACATGGCCAAGCAGAATTCTGCAAAAATCTAGGTGGCTGACCACCTTGTCTTTGGGGAGTTCTCGGTATTTTTTCAAGAGGAGAGTGACCTTCTGCCAGGGAGTGTCCTTTCTGAGGAGTGGCTTTTCGTCTAGATGGTGAATGCCAGCCGTGTGAGGAGTCTTTTAAGAACTCCCTAAAAGTGACCTGTTTGGCAGGGGTCATTTCTGCAGGGGATTTTTGCAGCCTTTCAGGAGTGCGCAGCGGAGTTCGTGGTGTATGAGGGAACTTTCTTGGTGTAGCTTTAGAAAAGACTGGAGATTTCCAGTAACTCTTCTCAGGAGTCTGTAAAGAAAAATGCTTATTTCAGTGCTTGAACATCATAACCCATATTCTCTGAAGAGTGTTTTAATAATGTCTAAGATGATTAAAAAGTCAAATTTGGAAGATTTATAGCCAGCCAAAGGAATGATCTTAAGTTGGATTTCATATAGTGACAAGTTTCCACTTCCAAAACATGACCCAGATTTTACGTGTCCACTTTTTCTAGCACCGAGCACTGTATCCAATCTTAGTTTCTTCTCCTAAGACAAATAGTTTTAATAATTTGCGTACTACAGCTAAAACATGCTTTGCCTCTAACTATGTCACTCCACTACTCACAGCTATCTTCTTCTTCAATGAGACAACTATTTCTGATCTTTGCCTAAAGTAACCTTTCGGAGCCACATCACCTGCTGTTGATCTGTATTCAACATGTGCTTTTAAGTACCTGCTATGTGCCAGGCAATGTGTGTGCGGGAGGAGGCCCGGGGGGATGAGGTGGAACGTGGAATATATGGATATATAAGGCACAGCCTCAAAGATAACATCTCAGAAAGGAAACTCTCCAGCAAAAAACTTCCCTTCCTTCTTGCAAAAATGCAGTTAAATAGTCCAACAGGTAACGAGGTCCAACACCTATTGTTTAATCTTATCTGATCATCTCAAGGGAGTCCTGGTCTAGTTGGCATTTCATGTGGGATACAGACAGATATATAGTATGGCCAATGCAATGACAGGGGCATGCATGGGACAATATGGGAGCACCAGAAGGGTTGGCTATCTAACCCAGCAAAGGGGAGAAAAGGGAATAGGAATAGCGAGTCAGGTCTTAAAAGAATGGGTGTCAGCAGGTGAAGACAAAAGGTGGGAAAGTCGGGGAGAGGGAACTTCAGGCATAGAAAACAGTGTAAGCAAAGGCACAAAAGCAAAAAACAGCAGTTGTGTGCATCCTGAGGCTGCTGGGAAGGTGGAGTGTGAAGCAGAGATGGCTGAGCAGGGATCAGATCATGGAGGTCTTTGCCTGTCCAGGGAGGAGAATGAATACGGTCCTATAGATCTGTGGTTTTCAAACCCTTCCCCACAGTTCCCTCCGTATCCTCCTCCATCCTCTAAGCAGTTTTTGGGTTTCCAAACAAAGATTATTATCTTTGAACACAGGGTTCCATTTTAGGAAAACTTAGAAAACCCTGCTTTAACAGATGAAGAGTCTGTAGAGCTTCAAGCAAAGTGATGTGGTCAGAGGAGCGTCCAATGGGGTCACAAAGGTCCCTCTGACCTCTGGGGACAGGATGAATTTGAGAGAGAAGAGGCTACTGAAGTGTTCCAGGCAGAACTGAACTAGGGCAGGAACTGCAGGGATGGAGAAGAGGGAATGGGTATGAGATAGTTTGTCAGTAAAATGGGCAGGACTAATAGAGTAGCCAGGCCTGAGGAGAGGGGGAAGTCCAGGATGACTCCCAGGTTTCTAACATGGGTGACTGGATCGAGTGGGCAATCTAACAGAAACAGACGAATGCTGCTGCACATTTCAGAAGGATATATACGTAGTGTCCGATATAAATGGAAGATGAAGCCAAGAGAGTAGGGCGAGATCTTTCTATCTCCTCCCTGCCACCTTGGCCTCAGCCCAACTGCTACCTAAGTCCCCATACACCCAATAATCGTTCATTCAAGTCAACCCCAACCACCTCAAATCTCTCTTTTATCTTCTCTTCCCTACTGGACTCAGTGGTTTTCCTTGTCCATGACTACATGCTCCCCAAACTATCTGAAACATCGTAATTTTATACCTGAGAAGCTATAGGTATTTCAGAATCCAATGTGTTTCCTGAAGGCCTTTTAATTCGAGCTGACCCCTTCTCGGAGGGACTGATCATCTCAGACACTGCCCCGAAAAGAAGCCTCTTGGGAGATCGAATACTTTGGATTGGAGAATTTTCTCTTTGGTCTGCAAGGCAAAAACAGTGACAATATTTCATTCTTTTTCAACTCCTGTGCCCCCCACCCGCCTCCCGCACCAAATACCCATAAAACAGCCAGTCCATATGAGAAAGATGATAATTCTCTTAGAGCAAATAGGGGCAGATCCCACCTAATTATGACAGCAGTGCCAATAATTGCTGCCTTCTTGAATTTTAAGACTGCATATCAAGCCCAGTCCCTGTGTTAGGAGATGTAGGCAACTGAAATAATTTAATTTGCAAAGACAAATATAAAAAGACATATCTGATAATCCAAGCTAATAATGATAAAAGAATGAAGGACAAACAGCACCTTCCACCTGGAGATGGCTTTCTGTAGGATCTGAACATATGGTAGAAATTACAGGTAATTTCCTCTTGAATGAATGAATTACCCACAAGGATAATGTGGACAGCCAGCCATAGGAATCTAAAGGGATGACTCTGATAACGGTGGCCATGGATTGTTCCTCTGGTCATCACTCTGAACCTCAAATATTTATACCTATTCTATTTCTCCAACGTCAAACTTCATTCTTTTCCCAACACTTCCCACCAAATCTGCATGGACCTCTGAAGACAGGTAGGCAAGCATTGTTACCTGACTTGACTTGCTGGAATGAGTGAACTCGTTGTATACTTCGAGACTTTGGTTGAGACACAGAGTAGAAGGAACCAGAATTTTTCCTGCTGAATGCCAATTGCTTGATTCGAGGACTTCGTCTCAAACTTACTTCTACAAGAACTAATCACAGTTAGTTCTGACAAGAAGAAATGCAAGCTTGATGTTTCCCCACATATTAAATGGGTAAGATTTAGATTTATGTAACACCACATACAAGATGGAAATTTGACAAGCTATTGGCTTTGAGATCCCTGAAGTGAGACAAAGCTAAGAGGGATATGATACGTGGCCCCAACAAAGTACCAAAAAAACAAAAGACCCCCACAAAAACCAAAAACCAAAAAAACCCTGACCCCCCCCACTATAATCTGCAGAAGTCTCATTACCTGCCACCTTTAAGAATGATGTAGAGTGAAAAAAGGTTTGTGTAGTGTGAGTTGTTAAAGTTTAAAAATCAGTTTTCATATTTATGTTATACATATTTGTATAGAAACAATACCTGTAAGAGTATTATTAAAGCTAAATGTTAATAGTTACTTCTTTTTTTTTTTTTTTTTTTTTGCGGTATGAGGGCCTCTCACTGTTGTGGCCTCTCCCGTTGCGGAGCACAGGCTCCGGACGCGCAGGCTCAGCGGCCATGGCTCACGGGCCCAGCCGCTCCGTGGCATGTGGGATCCTCCCGGACCGGGGCATGAACCCGTGTCCCCTGCATTGGCAGGCAGACTCTCAACCACTGCGCCACCAGGGAAGCCCAATAGTTACTTCTTTTCTTTCTTTTTTTAAAACATGTTTATTGGAGTATAATTGCTTTACTATGGTGTGTTAGTTTCTGATGTATAACAAAGTGAATCAGCTATATGTATACATATATCCCCATATCTCCTTCCTCAACAGACTTATTTCTAATTTGTGGGATTACCAAGTGATAATTAAATTTTTGGCTTCTCTGTGTTTTCTAATTTTTCTACAATAAACATAAACTACTTGACTTAAAGAAGTTAGTTTTTGGAAACCCCTCCTTCATCATGTACTTTTTTTTTTTTTTTTTTTTTGCAGTACGCAGGCCTCTCACTGTTGTGGCCTCTCACGTTGTGGAGCACAGGCTCCAAACGCACAGGCTCAGCGGCCATGGCTCATGGGCCTAGTCGCTCCGCAGCACGTGGGATCTTCCCAGACCGGGGCACAAACCCGTGTCCCCTGCATCGGCAGGTGGACTCTCAACCACTGCACCACTAGGGAAGCCCCATCATCATGTATACTTTAAAAATAAGCCACAGGGGACTTCCCTGGTAGTCCAGTGGGTAAGACTCCACGCTCCTAATGCAGGGGGACCCAGGTTCAATCCCTGGTCGGGGAACTAGACCCCGCACGCATGCCGCAACTAAGGGTCCGCATGCCACAACTAAAAGATCCTGCATGCTGCAACTAAGACCCAGTGCAGCCAAAATAAACAAACAAATAAATAAATATATATATTTTTTAAAAAGCCACAGCACTTTATATTAACGTAGTAGTTTAGCTTTCACTCTGAATCCCATTTCTCTTGCGTAAAAATATTTCTTCTCCAGAAACTCTCAGTACATTCTGTGTAAAAAACCATTCACCAGTAAATATGTACTGATATACACTGTGGGCCCAGAGCTGTCATATGTCTGTAAAATATCTTGGGCTACGCTGAGCGATAATACCAGTATAGAATAGCTTTCACAGAAAGCAGAGGAAACACAAAAACTGAGAACCCTAAAACAAAACAAAAGTAGGTAATACCATCTTCTCCTTTTTCTGGGGACTCTTCAACAACGTCAATTTCAGGACCAGGATCAGAGGACCTTGAGGAACAGCAATACAAGGATTATTCAACACCACTCATAAATGACGCATGTCAAAGAGCTACAGGTTCACACCTCACAAGGTAACAAAGACCACAAGTGGTCTTTGGCAAGCACTCTCACACGTTACTGTCAAGAATGAAATGGCAAGAATATTTTTTTTTGGAAGCAGTTTGACAACATAAAGTTAAAAATATGTATACCTTCTGACCCACAAATTTCACTTCTTACAATTTACCCTGTAGATAAACATGCACAAGTGTAAAATCCACACACAATGTCCAGATGGAGCCTTGACAAGACGGAGTAGATGCACTTCTCCCCATTCTTCCTGTTATGTACAGCTAAGAACCCTGGATACTACATATAAAGGAAGCGTAAGACTCTCAAAGGTGGAGAGAAGAGGCTTGGGACTTTAGGACCTGAGGAGAGACAGGGCAGCGAGCCCCCGGAGCTCCTGGATTGGGCGCTCGACAACCTGACAACCCCGATACACCAAGAGGTGCAGATGAAAACTGCCCTAAGGAAAGCTAGCTCTCCTTAGCCAAAGAACCAGGAAAGAGGCAGCCAAGCAAGACAGAAACTTTCAGACCAGAACTGCCCTACTCCAACCAAGTGCCATGGCAAGCTGTGGTCCCACCACAGGCCAAGTTGGGATCCCAGACTTCCAGCCTTGCCTGTCAGTGAGAATCCCTCCCTCCCCAGGTCAACACATGAATAGATTTTTAAATCAGGCAGTATGCATTCAATGGAATACTACTCAGCAATAAAATGGAATGAACTATTGATATATTCAACAACATGGATAAATCTCAATAATTATGCCAAGTGAAAGAGGCCAGACACAAAGAGTGAATTCTGTATGGATCTCCAGCCCCCATAAAATCTACAGAATGCTCTTTGGTTATAAGCAACACAGTTGAGACTAGAGTCACAAAGGTCATGAGAAGGTAAACATGGCCCATAAGATTAGGAGGGCTGTGCAGGTGTATGAAGAAGCTAGACAGGGATGTCATTTACCTGCCCTTGATCTGTCTATGAAGCAGCCTTCTGGAGATTTGCTTATGTACTGGAGTCTCGGCCACACTCTTGGTTAGCAGCTTGCGATAACCTAAAATGTAAAAAGGATAAATTTCACATAATCTTATCAAGAAGGAATAGCAAGGCAAAGGGAACAGTTTGAACTTAAATATGGTTTAATGCTTAGCCGGAGTGGCTCTTAATGGTCTTTTGGACCAAGGTCTAACCATAAGACTCAATTTAACATGATATAACAATTTATCAGCACTATTAGAGTTTAATAATAAATAAGCCAATGTAAAATAAAATTTTAAGATAATATTCCTGAAAAAGTGAAAAGTTCTCATTTATTTGGGCTAACACATCTGTGCACCTACTTGGTGGTTCTTATATTTATGATGAAATAAAGCATGGGAAAATGCTGATGTGTCATGCAATAAGATATTTAATATAACGATAAATCTAACTTATGCTCTGGCATAAGTTTTCTCAATAGAGTAGGTATGCAAGCTACTCATGGGAGGACCGGTTTTAAGGGAGATAAAAATGACTAGAAAGAGGAGTGATGTCAGCAGGAATGTGGAGAGTAAGGACCTCTTAAAAAAACTCTCCTCCAGGGCTTCCCTGGTGGCACAGTGGTTGAGAGTCTGCCTGCCAATGCAGGGGACACGGGTTCGTGCCCCAGTCTGGGAAGATCCCACATGCCACGGAGCGGCTGGGCCCGTGAGCCATGGCCGCTGAGCCTGCGCGTCCAGAGCCTGTGCTCCACAACGGGAGAGGCCACAACAGTGAGAGGCCCGCGTACCAAAAAAAAAAAACAAAACTCTCCTCCATTAAAGGAACGAGAACACTGGCAAAAATTCAAAATCAATTTTTCCAGAACTCTGGCAATTAACCAGTTTGGAACAATCCAGGGAGTATTTATTCAACAAAAGCAGCTGAATCTCATTAAGAATAGCAAGCTTTGTGAAACTTTAACTTGCCCCAATCCCAACCTCCTCTCCCTAGGCCTGTGGTAGCCTTGAGAACCAAAAGCCCATAATTACAGTGAAAACCAACAGCCCGGGAGCCTCTGGATGGAACAGAATGGGATCCAAGCTCCTCCAAAGCCCCATTCCCAGATAACTATTTGGCCTGTCTGGCAGTTCCCTGGAAAATCCCACTCACAAGGCCTGTCTTTATTTGACCTGACTCAGAACTCATCCAATGCAAACAACTTTTTCCCAGGGAGCATTTACTGAAAACAATCAGCAGCAACTGTAAACATCACAGCTGCCTGAGGTGGTGATAACACTTGGGGCAAACCACAAGCTGACCAAAAGTTTAGATGGGAAAACTGGGGAGTGAGATGTCCCTAAGGGACTCTGCTGACTTCTGACACACTCCTGGGACCCTAAAAGTACATGTGTGGTAGGGCTGTGTGCATGCCCAGGATGGACCCAAGAAGGCCCTTAGCTGTCACCTCTGGCTGACCTTGAGGCTCTGGAAAACAGAAAGAGTTGTAAAATGTCTGGCTGAGTACTGAAGACATGAGCCAATGCACACATAGGGCCCCTCAGCAAAGGCTGGGAAACTTACTGGTTCCGGGCATGTAAGAAAATCTCTGTCCAAACCTTAGCTGACAACTAAGCTAACCAAGCAGAGACTTCAGTGGCTACACATGACAGAATACAGACTTCAAAGACTTAGTTCAGGAGAGTAAACAAACAAAAGCAGTAATGGTAACAACAAATCCTGCCCTGGAGCAGTGGCAATCTGATCGTCAGAGTTGACTCATATTATTTAAAATGTCCAGTTGTCAACAAAAAATATGAGACAAGAAACAAGAAAGAATGGCCCATACACAGTGGGAAAAAAAGAATCATTCAACAGAAAGCACCCCTGAGGAAGTTCAGACATTGAATTTATTAGCCCAAGACCTTAAATCACCTATCGGAAATATGTCCAAAGGAAAAAAAAATCATATCTAAAGAACTAAAGGAATGTATGAGTGAGCCTGATGACTTGCCAAACAGAGAATGTCAATAAAGAGACATATCATTAAAAAACAGAACCAAATAGAAATTCTGAAGTTGAAAAGTACACTATCTAAAATGAAAAACTCATTAGAGGGGCCCAGCAGTTGATATGAGGTGGCAGAAGAAAGAATCAACAAAATTGAAGACAAGTAATTGAGATTATCCAGTCTGAGGGACAAAAAGAAAAAAGAAGAAAAATGAACAGTCTCAGACACCCGTACGACACAATCAAGCATAATAACATAGACACAGTGCGAGTCCTGGAGGAAGAGGAGAGAGAGGCAGAAAAAATATTTGAAGAAATACTGGCTGAAAACTTCCGATGTTTGATGACAGACATTACGTAGCCAAGAAGCTCAACAAACCTAAGTATGATAAAGTCAAAGAGATCCACACCAGACAAATCATAATCAAACTGTTAGAAGCCAAAGGGGAAGAGAGAATCTTGAAAGAATCAAGAAAGCAGTGATCCGTCATGTACAAGGAACCCTCAATAAGATTAACAGCTGATTTCTCATCAGAAACATAGGAAAACAAAAAGGCACTGTGATGAAAGGCAAAGTGCTGAAAGAAAAAGACTCAAGGATTCTATATCCTCTAAGACTGTTACTCAAACATGAAGGAGAAATCAGCATATCTTCTCCACCCCCAAAGAAACACCCAAAAAACAACACTGAGAGAATCTGACACTAGCAGACCAGCCCTAAAAGTAATGTCGGTACTACAGGGAGTCTTTCAGGATGAAAGGAAAGGGCACTATAGAGTAACATGAATCCACGTAAAGAATTAAAGAGCACTGGTAAAGGCAACTATACAAATAAATGCAAAGGACAGAATAAAAGTATTTTTGTTTGTAATTCTTTTCTCCTTTGAGTTAAAAGATAAAGCAATGATTACAAATGTGCTGATGGGCATACAATGCATAAACATGTAATCTGTATGACAATATAGCCCAAAGAAGGGGATAGAAAACAGTTATACAGGAGCAAAGTTTTTGTATACTCCTGAAATTAAGTTGGTATTAACCTCAACTAGATAAAATAAGATACTTAATTGTAACCCCCAGAAAAAGTGACATCACATGAAACAGTGAAGTAGGAAGCTCTAGGGTTTGGTCCCTCCCCCAAAACAACTAGTAAACTAGGAAAAAAAATTATCAGAGTAAACTATTTTGGAACTCTGGAACCTGACTGGCACTTATGACAACCAGGGAAGTGCCTGATGAAGGGAGAGGCTGATATTTAGTAAGGAAATGACATGCACGAACCAGCTACCAGCCTCCTTTCTTCAGCCCTGCTGTAGCTGTGGGGACAGTGGCCCACATTCTAGGAGCAGCTGGTTGGTGGTAGGGCAGACAGTGGGGACCCTGTCTTCCAAATCTGGGGTTATATGGTTCAGTCAGTGTGCTTTGGAGAGTGGAGTCCTGTGGGGCTGGTGCAGACATTCGCCTTGGTTTCTGCTCTCTCAGGCTGCAGCAGCTTTCCCCCACTGCATCTAACAGAAGATTTTGAGGGACAGGAACACCTTTTTGTTTTTCCCTTTTTGGAGCCAGACACTTAAGGAAATCTTTGTCAGGTCACTGGCTAACCACAGAGATAACAGAACAGAAACTTCAGTGACCACACAAGAAGGAATACACGCTTTGTAAAAAATAGTTTGGAAAAGGCACAAATGGACAGGCCCTCAATAAGCAAAGATCAGCAATTTCTCAGGAGTGGGAGAATTTGATCTCCAGGGTTAACCAACTGTAATATTCAGAATATCTAATTCTCAAAAAAGAATTACAAAGCATACAAAGAAACAGGAAAGTGTGTCCAGGAAAAAAATTTGACAGAAACCACCCTTGAGAAATCCCAGATATTGGAATCACTGGTCAAATATGTTAAATCAAATATTCTAAACATGTTCAACGAGCTCAAGGAAAAAAAGAACAAAGAATTAAAAGAAATAAGGAAAACAATGGATAAAGAAAATGAGAATACCAATAAAGGGACAGAAATTATATAAAGGAACCAAACAGAAATTTTTGAGCTGAAAAGTACAATAACTGAAATGAAAAGTTCACTAGAGGGGTTCAACCTCAGATTTGAGCAGGGAGAAGAATCAATAAACTAGAAGATAAGACAATCAAAATTATCCAATCTGAGCAGAAATAAAAAAGGATGAAGAAAAATGAACAAAGCCTGCTTAAGGGACCTGTGGGACACCATCAAGCATAAGAATATACAGACACCGGGAGTCCTAGAAGAAGAAAAAGGAGAAGAGAGAAAAGGGCAGAAAAAAGTCGGGAGAAATAATGGTTGTAAATTTGCTAAATATGATGGAAATATATAGGAACAGAGTGTATACTATTGAAACTAAGTCGTATTATTCAACAGGTTTAAATTTAAGGTGTTAATTGTAATCTCTGAGGTAAACACTAAGAAAATAATTAGAAAATATACAGAAAAAAAGATGAAGGGAATCGAAAGAGTACACTACAAAAAAAATCAGCTACAAAAATGGCAGTAACAGAGAAATGAAAGAACAAAAGAGGTATAAAATATATAAAAAAATAAATAGAAAATAGCAGAAGTCCTTCTTTATCAGTAACTACATTAAATGTAAATAGATCAAGTGCTTCAATTAAAAGGCAGAAATTGGGGACTTCCCTGGTGGTGCAGTGGTTAAGACTCTGTGCTCCCAATGCAGGGAGCCCAGGTTTGATCCTTAGTCAGGGAACTAGATCCCACATGCATGCCATAACTAAGGAGCCCGCATGCCACAGCTAAGGAGCTGGTGAGCTGCAACTAAGACCCAGCGCAACCAAATAAAAATAAATAAATAATTTTTTTCTTTTTTTTTTTAAAAAGGGCTTCCCTGGTGGCGCAGTGGTTGAGAGTCCGCCTGCCGATGCAGGGGACACGGGTTCGTGCCCTGGTCCGGGAGGATCCCACATGCTGTGGAGCGGCTAGGCCCATGAGCCATGGCCACTGAGCCTGCGCGTCCGGAGCCTGTGCGCCCCAATGGGAGAGGCCACAACAGTGAGAGGCCCGTGTACTGCAAAAAAAAAAAAAAAAAGAAAAGAAAAGGCAGAAATTGGCAGAATGGATTTTTAAAAATATGATCCAACTATATTCTGTCTATAAGCTCACTTTAGATACAAAGAGGTTGAAAGTAAAAGGACAGAAAAAGATATTGTATGCAAAAGAGAGCTCGCATGGCTATATTATTGTCAAAATAGATTTTAAGTCAAAAAAGGTTCAAAAGACAAAGTTCATCATGTTGGTTTAAAAAATTCAATCCATTAAGTGATACAATTATAAACATATACACACAACTAACAACAGGGCCCCAAACTCTATGAAGCATGAAACTGACAGAATTGAAGGAAGAAAAAAATAGGTAAGTCAACAATAATACTTGGAGACTTTAATACCCTGATTTCAATGATAGAACATCTATACAGAAGATCAACAAGAAAACAGAAGACTTGAACACCACAAACCAACTAGGCATAACAGACATCTATAGGCATTCTACCCAAGAGCAGAACACACATTCTTCTCAAGTACCCATAGAACATTCGCCAGAACAGGCCAAATGTTAGGCCATAAAACAAGTCTCAAAAAATTTAAGAAGACCAAAATCGTACAAAGTATGTTCTTCAACTACAATGGTATGAAATTAGAAATTAATAACAGAAATTTGTGAAATTAACAAATATGTGAAAATTTACACCCTCCTAAATAGCCAAAGGACCAAAGAAAAAAAACACAAGGGAAATTAGAAAATATTTTGAGATGATGAAATTGAAAACACAATATACCTAAACTTACAGGATGAAGCTAAAGCAACGTTTAGAGGGGAATTTGTACCTGTAAAAAGCTGTACTAAAAAAGAAGTCTGGGGAATTCCCTGGCAGTCCAGTGGTAAGGACTCTGCACTTCCATTGCAGGGGGCACGGGTTCTATCCCTAGTCAGGGAACTAAGATCCCACAAGCCATGCAGCGTGGTCAAAAATGAAAACAAAAAAGAAGCCTGGAACCCTCCTACACTGTTGTTGGGAATGTAAATTGGTACATTTACATTGGTACATAAACCACTATGGGGAACAGTATGGAGGTTCCTTTAAAAACTAAAAATAGAACTACCATATGATCCAGCAATCCCACTCCTGGGCATATATATCTGGAGAAAGCCATAATTCGAAAAGATACATGCACCCCAGTGTTCACTGCAGCACTATTTACAATAGCCAAGACATGGAAGCAACCTAAATGTTCATCGGCAGAGGAAAGGATAAAGAAGACATGGTACATATATACAATGGCATATTAGCCATAAAAAAGAAGGAAATAATGCAATTTGCAGCAACATGGATGGACCTAGAGATTATCATACTAAGTGAAGTAAGTCAGAGAAAGACAAATATGATATAACTTATTGTGGAATCTAAAAAACTGATCAAATGAACTCATTTACAAAACAGACACAGACTCACAGACTTTGAAAACAAACTTATGGTTACCAAAGGGGAAAGGTGGGGGTAATTAGGAATTGGGAATTAACATATACACACTACTATATATAAAACAGATAATCAACAAGCTTCTACTGTAGAGCACAAAGAACTCTGTTGCATATTCTGTAATAACCTATATGGGAAAAGAGTCTGAAAAAGAATGGATATATGATAATGTGTAACTGAATCACTTTGCTGTACACCTGAAACTAACACAACATTGTAAATCAACTATACTCCAATATAAAATAAAAATTTAAAAAAAGAACAGTGGTGATAAACTGTTCAATGAGTGATGTTAAAAAAAAAAGCATGTATTTTAAAAAATCAATAACAAAACCTTAATCTTAAAAAACTGAAAAAGATCAAACTAACACCAAAGCAAGTAGAAGGAAGGAAAAAATACAGATTAGACAGGAAGTGAACGAAATCAAGAATAGAAAAATAGAAAAATCAATGAAACCAAAAGTTGGCTCTTTGAAAAGATCTTTAAGTTAACAAACCTTTGGCTAGACTGACCAAGAAAAAATACAGTACATTCAAACAACTATGAAAGAGAGAATAAAACTACTAACCTTACAGAAATAAAAAAGGACTATTAGGTAATACTACAAACAACTGTATAGCAGCAAATTAGAAAACCTAGATGAAATCAACGAATTCCTAGAAAGACACAAACTACTGAAAACAGACTAAGCAATAGAAAATATGAATAAACCTATAACAAGTAAAAAATGAAATTGTTATCAAAAAACTTCCAAAAAATACCCAGGACTAGATGGCTTCACTGCTGAATTCTACCTAACATTTAAAAAGAATTAGGGGGACTTCCCTGGTGGTGCAGTGGTTAAGAATCTGCCTGCCAATGCAGGGGACACGGGTTCAAGCCCTGGTCTGGGAAGATCCCACATGCTGCGGAGCAACTAAGCCCATGTGCCACAACTGCTGAGCCTGGGCTCTAGAGCCCGCAAGCCACAACTACTGAGCCCACATGCCACAACTACTGAAGCCTGTGTGCCTAGAGCCCATCTCCACAACAAGAGAAGCCACCACAATGAGAAGCCCATGCACCGCAATGAAGAGTAGCCCCTGCTCACCACAACTAGAGAAAGCCTGCGTGCAGCAACGAAGACCCAGTGCAGCCATAAATAAATAAATTTATTTTAAAAAAAAAATTGGGACTTCACTGGTGGTCCAGTGGCTAAGACTCCATGCTCCCAATGCAGGGGGCCCGGGTTTGAACCCTGGTCAGGGAACTAGATCCCAGATGCTGCAACTAAGAGTTTGCATGCCGCAACTAAAGATCCTGCGCACCACAATGAAGCCAAAAATAAATAAATAAATTTTAAAAAATGGATATCATCAAAATTAAAAATATTTTATGTATCAAAGAACACTATCAAGAAAGTGAAAAGAAAACCCAACAGATTGGGGAAAAAATATTTGCAAATTGTATATCTGATAAGGGGCTGGTATCTAGAATATATAAAGAACTCTTACAACTCAATAGTAAAAAGACAAACAACCTAATTTAAAAATGGGCAAAGATTTCTCCAAAGAAGATATACAAATGGCCAGCGAGCACATGAAAAGCAGCTCAACTACATTAGTTATCAAGGAAATGCAACTCATAACCACAATGACACACCACTTTAAACCCACTAGGATGAGCAGAATCAAAGAGGGACAATGGAAGGTGGTGGCAAGGATGTGGAGAAATTAGAACCCTCATACACTGTTAGTGGAATAGAAAATGGTATAGCCACTTTGGAAAACAGTTTGGTAATTGCTTAAAAAGTTAAACATAGAGTTACCATATGACCCAGCAATTTCATTTCTAGGCATATGCCTGAGAATTAAAAATGTGTCTACCCACAATCTTATATATGAATGTTTACAGCAGCATCACTCACAATAGCCAAAAGTAGAAACAAGTTAAATGTCCACCAATTGATGAATGGATAAGTAAAATGTAGTTTATCCATACAATGGTATATTATTGTCAATAAAAAGAAATGAAGTACTGAGACATACTACACCATGTATAAACCTTGAAAACATTATGCTAAAGTAAAAAAAGCCAGTTACAAAGACCACATAATATGATTCCTCTTAAAAGAAATATCCATAAGAAATCTATAAAAACAGAAAGTAGACTGGTGGTTGCCTACAGCTGGGAAGACTGGGAGAAATGGAGAGTGACTACTAATGGGTAGGTACAGGGCTTCTTTCTGGAGTGATGAAAATGTTCTGGAATGTGTCATGATGGTTGCACAACTTTGTGAATATACTGAAAACCACTAAAAGTTGATTTTATGATGCATGAATGGTCTCAATTATAAAAAAGCAAAAAAAACCCAACACACCGAAAGACTAGAAAATTGCTAGTCACTATCTTTCATTTTTGTTTAATTGGTTTTATAAAATAGATGTTTGTCTGTTGTCTGTAGGGGTAACTAGAAAGGGAGGAATGAGAAAGACCAGGATTAATTCTTCATCTAAACTTGGAGGGAGAGACCCCAAGTGGAAAATTAACTGATGGTAACCAAAGAGGGGAGGAAAACATGAGATTAATGAGCCTCTGCAACAAGAGTCTGGAGACCGGTTTGGATCCAAGAATCCCCTTCTCTTGGTTACCCTAAAATGTAGTACCTTTGGTCCTCTTGAAGTTGTCAAGTTTATACTCTAGACCTTCCACAGCTGACACAGAATGGCTTCTAGGCAACCCCCGCTTTACAGATCTCTTTGAAGGAGAAATCATTTCCTGGTTGAAGAGATTTCTTCGAACTTTGGTCACTTCTGAAAGCATTAAGAAAAAAAGAAAGTCAAATATTATCATTAATAAAAGCCACATGTGGGAAAACAAAGATATCCAAAACAGAGAATCTGCTTGAGGAAACTATTTTACAGGCTGACTGCTATATTCACATTTACTAATAGGATTTCCTTAAATAGTACACTCACGTGGTATATCAAAACTATTTACAGGACTTCCCTGATGGCGCAGTGGTTAAGACTTCACGCTCGCAACGCAGGGGGCCTGGGTTCGATCCCTGGCCAGGGAACTAGATCCCACGTGCATGTCGCAACTAAGGAGCCTGCCTGCCACAACTAAAGGAGCCCACGTGCTCCTTTAGACGTGGTGCAACCAAATAAATAAATATTAAAAAAAAAAAACTTAAAAAAAATTTTTTAAAACTACTTACATTTATAAATTTAATTTAAACCCAACCTTTCAGGAATACAAGGAAAGCCCACATCACTTAAATTAGAAGTTTTATTCACTGTAAAATGGACATAATCCTTAAGTAAGAGGTTGGATAATGTAAATCATAGTCTTTTTAATATATCCCAGTGTTATGATATTTTTCTCACATTGGAACTTTTTGCTGCTTTGTATTCAGCGTCAAGCAGAGAAACTGTTCTTTTCAATCCCAGAGATTTCATTTTTCTTCTTTTGAGTATTTTACTAATTTGCTGGGATACAGTAGTCCCTCCCTATCTGCAGTTTCACTTGCCACACTTTCAGTTACCCGCAGGCAACTGTAGTCTGAAAATATCAAATGAAAAATCCCAGAAATACATAAATCATAAGTTTTAAAGTTGTGTGTCTTTCTGACTAGTGTGATAAAATCTCATGCCATCCTGCTCTGTCCCACCCAAAACATGAATCACTCCCCTTTGTCCAGCATATCCCACCTGGTAGGCACTTAGTAGCCAGCTGGGTTATCAGATCGACTGTAGCAGTATAGCAGTGCTATATTCAAGTAACCCTTATTTTACTTAAATACTTCTTGTGCCCCAAAGCACAAAAGTAGTGATGCTGGCAACTTGGATATGCTGAAAGAAGTCATAAAGTGCTTCCTATAAATAAAAAGTTTCTCAACTTAAGGGAAAAAAAAATCGTATGCTAAGGTTGCTACGATTTATGGTAAGAGTGAATTGTCTATCTGTGAAACTGTGAAGGAAAAATTCACGCTAGTTTTGCTGTCACAACTCAAACTGCAAAAATTATGGCTACAACGCATGAAAGTGCTTAGTTAAGATGGCAAAGGCATTAAATTTGTACAAGATATTTTGAGAGAGACCACATTCATGTAACTTTTATTATAGCATATTGTTATAATTGTTCTATTTTATTATGGTATTGTTAATTCTTACCATGCCTAATTTATAAATTAAACTTTATCATAGGTATGTATGTATAGGAAAAAACATAGTATAGGGTTTGGTACTCTCTGAAGTTTCAGGTATCTGAGGGTATTGGAACGTAACCCCTGTGGATAAGGGGGGAACTACTATATTTTAAATCCTCTTCCTAACTCCAGAGCATGAGAGTTGTAACCATCTAGACTCAAAGTTAGGAAAAATAGCTGAAGAGTCAGGAAATACTTGACAAAGCTAGCAGACTAGCATTTTAAACTTAATCTTAAGCAAGATGGCCTGGTGGAGGCTACTCAAAAATTCACCAAGAGTAAAAAAATTCTAAGAACAAGTCACTTAAATAAAAACCAAACAAACCAGGATCCACAAACTGGGAGGAGCCGTTTTTACCCATCAATGACATAAACATTAAGGACGCCAATAATGCACACCAAAGTTTCAAAAAAATGTTTCTCTATCTCCATTATAAAAGCCTCTGTTACCTGCCTTAGGCTGTCTATGAAACTGATTTACGGCCTGACAGCCAAATTTGATCTGTTATTTTCCATTTTTCCCAAATTTTGGATAAGTTGAATTTCTATAGAAAATTTCAACGTAGAATCATGGTGACTTCCACGGTGGCGCAGTGGATAAGACTCCACGCTCCCAGTGCAGGGGGCCTGGGTTTCATCCCTGGTCAGGGAACTAGATCCCACATGCATGTTGAGACTAAGAGTTTGCATGCCACAACTAAGGAGCCCGTGTGCCGCAACTAAGGAGCTGGCAAGCTGCAACTAAGACCCAGTGCAACCAAATAAATAAATATTAAAAAAACCCAAAATCAAAAAAACACACACAGAATTGTCACTAAAATTCACCAACTGTCAACATTTGTTTTGTCCCTCCATCTCTCTCTCTACGTTTGTACAACTGCCCACCCCAGAACACTGGAGAGTGAGTTGCAGACATCATAACTCTTCAGTTTCCTGTATTTCAGCATGTATCTCCAAAGAAAAAGGGCATATATCTAAACCATCTTCGAATTTCCTCTCATCGTCTCAGTAATATCCGTTATAGCTTTTTACCATACATTTAAGACCCAAGCAGGGATCATGTAGTGCACTTATGTCACACTTAAATTCCTTTTATCTAAACCAGCTCCACTGCCTCTTTTCTTTTTCGGCTTTCATGTTAATGGCATTAAAAAAATATTTTAGGGCTCCCCTGGTGGCACAGTGGTTAAGAATCCACCTGCCAATGCAGGGGACATGGGTTCGAGTCCTGGTCCGGGAAGATCTTCACATGCCACGGAGCAACTAAGCCCGTGCACCACAACTACTGAGCCTGCACTCTAGAACCTGCAAGCCACAACTACTGAGCCCGCGTGCCACAACTACCAAGCCCGCGTGCCTAGAGCCCATGCTCCACAACAAGAGAAGCCACTGCCATGAGAAGCCCCCGCTTGCCACAACTAGAGAAAGCCCATACACAGCAATGAAGACCCAATGCAGCCAAAAATAAACAAAAAATACATAAATTAAAAAAAAAATTTTAGAACAGTTATTTTACAAAATGCAGTATTTTGAGACCGTGTGAACATCCTACTCCTCTAGCACACAGTACATGGACATATTTCATAAACCAACAATTACACAAAACTATAATTTTTAACTATATGCAACTGCTTAAATATATGTAATCAAAATAAAACTGTCACTGAGTACAACAAGGAAACAAAGTATACCTTGTACCGTGTCTTTCACTGGGAGTGGAGGCTGCTGAAGAGTAGGGTGAGAATTCTCCTGAAAGATGAGAAAATCCAATAAGAAAATTTAAATAAGAATTCATTTAAAAGAATAAAAATTCCACAAGAAACCCTTTGATCCTTGCAATTCCACTTGTAGGAATCTGTAACAGAAATAGTTGTAAAATGCACAAAAATAGGGCCTGGAAATATACACAACAAACCGTCATCAGCGATTACTTCTGAAGAATGGATGGTGAAGAGGCACTAACATTTAACTTTATATAATTTCATTTTTTTTTTTTTTTTTTTTTTTTTCGCGGTACGCGGGCCTCTCACTGTTGTGGCCTTTCCCGCTGCGGAGCACAGGCTCCGGACGCACAGGCCCAGCGGCCATGGCTCACGGGCCCAGCCGCTCCGCGGCATGTGGGACCCTCCCAGACCGGGGCACGAACCCGCGTCCCCTGCATCGGCAGGCGGACCCCCAACCACCGCGCCACCAGGGAAGCCCTATAATTTCAATTTTTAAACGATGTTTCTTTATACCTTTTATAAGTAAAAGATCAGGGAAACCCCATAATATTAGAGGATGGCTATATACTCTTAGGAACGTCTCTGTATAAAACTGCTATTTGGGGACTTCCCTGGTGGTCCAGTGGTTAAGACTCCACGCTTCCACTGCAGGGAGTGCTGGTTCGATCCCTGCTTGGGGAACTAAGATCCCACATGCCATGTGGCGCGGCAGAAAAAAAAAATACCCACCTGCTATTTATTTGCTATTATAGTAGAGGATTCAAGTGCCTAAACTCAAATGGCATCTAAACAAGAGAACTGTTTTTAAAGATTTTGTTGCTGTTTTTTCAATTATGCCACTGTAATCATTAAAGAATAAACAGCCAAATAGGAGCGGAAACTTAACAAATGATATTCTTTTTTAACCAAAATCAAATCCTGATCTCAGTAAATCTGGAAAGTTAACTTTCTAGTTAAATCTAGAAAGTTAACTTTCTAGGCCAATCTGAAACAAAAGTTTTCCAAAAGGAGTGCTAGAAAGGACTGCTAATTGTGTAAAATCTAGTGAGAGAGGTGGTCTGATACCTTTTGGACTTCATACTCTCTGAACAAAATCTCCAAGATAACTAAGATTTGCATCTTATTCACTCATACATATTAAGGTAACTAAGAAAGTGAACACCACTAACTTCAAAAGAAACCCCACCTCCAGTACTAAAGCACAGCTATAAATCTCTAGAAACAAACCACTATTGTAATGATTCATGCTTCTTAAGCGAGTTCTCCTAGAATTTTAACTCTTCTCATAATTCATGCAGTTCAAAAGTTTCAATGCATTTTTTTGTCTCTCTCCTTCTCTTAGTAAGACATTAATTCTTAGTAAATAGACTTCAGCTGGATTTCTTCTTTTGCAACCAACGAGTCCTAACATCTACTGCCACAGAAAAATAATTACCACCTGGCTTCATGAGTTTTTTTGTTTGCTTTTGTAACTTGTTATTGATGTAAAACATACTTACTGAAAAGTACTTTCTGGTACACAATCAAAGTCCTATTATGATTGTACATTATTTTTCAATGGCTTCTTTTGCTTATATTATTATTTCATGAGTTTTCTTAACTACATTAAAGATTTTGAATTAACTTATTCATTCCTAACTTTTACTATTTTTTTCCCCTTAATATTACCTCTGTCACACTTTTGGGAAAAATGATTAATCCTTAATAAACTTATATTTCTTTATTCCTTAGATTACAGTTGTAGACACATTTATAAAAATACCTACTTTTATTTCTGTATCCTCCAATGCTCATTTCTTAAAAGTAAAGACACTGTGTTTCATTCTTATTTATTGTATGAACTCATGCCCAAAGTGATACCACTTTCTACCTCCTGGAAATGACTTACATTTTTCGTAGCTCTCTTGGATACTTTGGGAATTTCAATTTGTCGCAGATTTTGTGAAACCTCTGCAATGCTTTTATGTCTTATTGCATTTTTCCTTTTAAAAATAGAAAGAAACAGTCAATATACACTGAATACAGGTTACAGCTAGTTATATCAGAATGGAACTAGAGTTTAAAATAAAACACTTAAATAAAAGTCGGTTATCTTGAGGTTGGCCTGAACTTACAGTAAAACAAGTCAATCCCAGAATTTCTAAAATTAACAACTATAAATTTAACTAGTTATGAACAATGAAGAGCATCATGGAAAATATACAAAGTAAGCTGAAACCCCAGGCTTACCTCATGGAAGGTTCCTAGTTCTTGGAGACCCCATGTGGAGAGTCAAGAGGGGACTGTGACTACAATACAAGACTATATGTTCCCCCAGATAATATAAAGAGTGTCAGATGCTCCTTGTTAAGAACTCTAATAATTGGTTTCTGTGATTCAGACATAAGGGCAACTACTAATTCAATAAATTATAGACAAAGACAACTGGACTATGGCTTAAACATACCCTATACCAGAACTGTAACAGTGCAAGTAATTCCTTTAATTCCTTGAGCTCCTACCTCCTCTTCTTAGCTGATCTGGTACGAAGCTCCTCCAGTTGGTCAGATTCAGTGCCACCCGACACTGACCTATGAGCATTTGACATAAGAGGCACAGAAAGGGGTGATTTGCTCCCCTGCGTCATGGAGTCATCACTGAAAAAATCTGTAGGAAGGACACCAGACAGCTTCTGAGGAATCACAAATCCTAGGCTGTTGTAAAGATTTCCAAGTATCTTTGGGATTGAATCAATATACCTGTGGAATAGATTGATTAAATATGGAACAGTCAGTCACCATTCCACCCTCTCTACTCCCTTCCTCACCCAGCATGAGAAATAGTCCTTACAATTCTACAATTCTGAGACAATACCTATATAAGTTCTTGGTAAAATTATTTTAAATTTAAATTAGTCATCAAACTTACAATTCCAAAATTTCTTCCAGAAACTTTGCTAGGTATGCCGAATCTTCAGTTAAACACACCATGCGCAGCAAATCTGTCACCTGAAGATTTTAGAAAATTACCACATGGCCTCTGCAGGAAGCTGAATACATCTACAGCACATCCCCAGTGGCACTAAGCAGTATACTTGCCTCCTCCACTACTTGCTCCATTTCATCTATATGTTCATATACGGAAGGGCACTGCCGACACATCTCCAAATGAAGAAATACCTGGAGCTGGCACCTTGAGAGAAAAAAAAAAAGCTTGGTTATATCTGCTTTGAGTGTCACTTAACTGAAATGAAAGTTCCTTCCATATGCAGAGATCTGTTTACATAAGAAATAACAACCTAAAAGAAGAGCCATTGCTTTCTAAATAGCAGTATGGTTATTAGGTAAACAGGTGTTGCAAACTGAACATTAGAACATTATAGAGAATCAGCTACAAAAGCCTCTTCAAGCAATTGGCAATCTATTTTAAACTGATATATAATCAGCCATTAAAAAGAAAAATGAAATAATTCAATTTGCAGCAATAGGAATGGACCTAGAGATGATCATACTAAGTGAAGTAAGTCAGAAAGAGAAAAACATACATCACTTATATGTGGAATCTGAAATAGGACACAAATGAACTACCTATGAAACAGAAACAGTCTCACAGACACAGAAAACAAACTTATGGTTACCAAAGGGCAAAGGGCGTGGGGGAGGGATAAATTAAGAGTTTGGGACTAGCAGATACAAACTATGTTATATAGAAAATAGATAAACAACGACATTGTAAAACAACTATACTCCAATAAAAATTTTTTTAAAAAGATAAATAAGGTCCTAGTGTGTAGCACAAGAAATTATATTCAGTATCCTGTAATAAACCATAATGGAAAAGAATTTTTTTAAAATGAAAAATTAAATTGATACAAGTAAATCTTGGGAGCTCTGTTTTGGAGTAATGGTTTAAAAAAAAAAAAAAAAGGAGACTTCCCTGTTGGTCCAGTGGAAAAGAATCCGCCTTACCATGCAAGAGATGTGGGTTCAATCCCTGGTCAGGGAACTAAGATCCCACATGCCGCGGGGCAACTAAGTTCACACGCCACAGCTACTGAGCTCGTGCACCTCAACTAGAGAGCCCACGTACTCTGGAACCCGCGCGCCACAACTAGAAGGAAGCCCACGCACCGCAAGGAAGAGCCTCATACTGCAACTAAGACCCACTGCAGCCAAAAATTTAAAAAAATTAAAAAAATCATAATAAATAAATCTTTAAAAAAATTAAAAAGGTAATTACTCTCTGACTTTATCTTCTTTATCCAGTTTTCCTATATTCTGTCGAAGACTTTTGCTAGTTTTCAAGAGGTTGTTTCTTACTTGATGTAGGCAGTTCATCTGAAAATACAAAATTAAATAGGAGAATATTAATATTAATGCTTATCATTATTTCTAATTTCTTCACAGCTGACTAATGCCTAAGAAGGGAAGTACATCCTCTTTCTTTCATTTGAATGAAAAATAGTGTAATATTCTTTTATATTTTTTAAAAGAACATGTAGAAAAGTGTTTGAGAGCAAGTGGGCATGGATACAGCAAGCCTGCAGATTTGAACTTTCATAAAAGGAAGATTCCATAAAGTAGTGATTGAGAAGTCTAAGCAAAATGAATCAACATTTTAAAGAAATGTTCCAGGTGACTCTAAAGTGCAGCCAGGGTTAAGAACCACTGGCTTGGGCTTCCCTGGTGGCGCAGTGGTTGAGAGTCTGCCTGCCGATGCAGGGACACGGGTTCATGCCCCGGTCCGGGAAGATCCCACATGCCGCGGAAACGGCTAGGCCCATGAGCCATGGCTGCCGAGCCTGTGCTCTGCAGCGGGAGAGGCCACAGCAGTGAGAGGCCCGCGGACCGCAAAAAAAAAAAAAAAAAAAAAAAAGAACCACTGGCTTAATTCATGCAGCTAACATGCAACTCAGATGAGGATAGAGCTTTCACTGGAAGGGAAGTACATGTAATTACTCCCACTTGGCCCATTTCCTTGATTTCTGCCTTCCCAGTGGACTATGTCCATCTTTCAAGACCTAGAATTGTGCTCACCCCCTCACTCATCATTTTTGAAATGTGCACTGCATAACAGATATTTTCCAAGACATATGAGCCAGACCCACCAACAAGCAACTAACATTGTTATGACAAACAACAATATCCGGATTCCCTTACTTCTAATTCCTTGGTGCCTTTGGACTTTAGGAATGCTTTAATGTTTGAGATCATGTTCTGAGCACATGAATACAACACGATTTCTCCTGTGGCCACAGTCTTTTGGTAATTTTCATGTATGTAAGATAGTAGCTCCTCCTCAGTTTTAAAATCTGTGGGGAAAAAAAGTCAAATTGATCATCAGACCCAGCTGAAGTCATTGTATTGTTTAAGCCAGTGGTTATCAACTGGGAAGTTTTGCTGCCCAGGGACATCTGGCTATGTCTGGGTGGCAGTGACTAGTGGGGAAAGGGAGGGTACTACTGGCAGCTAATGGGGGGGAGGCCAGGGATGCTGCTAAACATCTTATAGTTCATAGAGGATTATCTGGTCCAAAATGTCAAAAATGTTGAGGTTGAAAAGTTCAGAGTTAGTGATTAATTTTAAGGGTTTGCAAATCACGTGTACATGTTATAAATTTAAGGATAACCAGTAATGGAGAAGAAATAAACTATACAACCTCCAAACTTAGCAGAAAGGAAAAAGATGCATAAAGAAAACTTGATTAATCCCATAGCCTGCTAGAAAGGCAAAACAACAATTGAAAGCACAAAATAAGACACTAAAATACACCCTAGCTTATCAGTAATCATAATAATTATAAATATTTATTTTACAAATACACTTGCTGGTTAAATAAAAGATAGAGAACTTCCCTGGTGGCGCAGTGGTTGAGAGTCTGCCTGCCGATGCAGGGGACACGGGTTCGTGCCCCGGACCGGGAAGATCCCACGTGCCGTGGAGCGGCTAGGCCCGTGAGCCATGGCTGATGGGCCTGCGCGTCCGGAGCCTGTGCTCCGCAACGGGAGAGGCCACGACAGTGAGAGGCCCGCGTACCGCAAAAAAATTATGCTGTCTACAAAAGACATACCCAAAACACATGACAAAGAAACAGTGGAAATAAAAGAATAGAGGTATAATCACAAGGAAAACATAAATGATTTTGTATAGACCTAAAAAGAAAGCCTCAAAATATATGATGCAAAAATTGGCAGAACTGCAAGGAAATTTAGACAAATCTACATGGTGGAAGACTATAATACAATCATCTCAGTTATATATTCTTTTAAGTAGAAAAAAATTAATAAGGATTTTGAATATTCAAATATTAAGATGAATATTTATGGAACCAAGTACCCCAAAATTAGAGAATACACATTATTTTCAAGTACACATGGAATATTAACAAAACAATCACATATTAGGCCATAGAGTTTCAACAAATATTAAAGATTCAATATCTTACAGAATAAATTGTGCACAGTCCAAAAAATTAAGCTAATTACAAAAATAAAACACTCCCTTCTATTACTGATGTCAGAAAATATTTAGATGTATCAATGAAAACAGAATATAGCAAACATATAATGCAGCTAAATTTATACCTAAAGGAAAATTTATAGACAAATTATCTTTTTAAAGAAAAATTTAAAACCAAATTAGCTAAGCATCCAACACAAGAAATAACACAAAAGAGTAAATCCAAATAATAAAGAAGGCAATAATAAAGATAAAAACAGAAATGAATTAAGTAGGAAAAAAAGAAATGAGAGAACAACAAAAACAAAGATGATTCAAGAAAATAAAGCAGAAATTCAAAATACTATTAAGAGATAAGGTTTAAGTTCAATTTTTCCATAAACATATCCAGTTATTCCTGCACCATCTGTTGAAGATTATCCTTGTCCTGTTGAATTGTTGGGGGCACTACTGTCAAATATCAATTTACCACTGTTGTGCAGGTCTATTTCTGGAAAGGATCTAGTCCAGAAATTATGCTAATGCCACATTGTCTTGCATTACTGTTAATTTTGCTCTCCCATCCACATTCTGGTATACCATACTAGCTCATCGAAGATGTGCTATCTCACTCAAACTGATTATCATCTATGATCCAGTATTCCACAGAAAAAAAAATGTTTAAAGAAGCAGAAAACATTCATTCCAGAATTTTCGAAAGAACTCAAAGGTGACATCAGGTAATTATTGCCCAAAGTTCATAAGCTATTGTCACAATCACCCCACAGTACTGGCACTGTCAGTGTGAGCTAAGAATGTACCCTGAGAATGAGAAACATACTGTAATTCAATCCATTTTTAAAGAAGAAGAAAGAACAAATAGGAAAATAAAAGCTACTGGACTAAATTCGTCTGCCTGACTTTGAAAGACCTCAATAATCCAAGCCTAGATTATTCACGAACCTTTTCCCTTCTCTTCATTCACAAATGTATAAAACTTCTTTAACCACTTAACTTCTTTAACCACTTAAAGGGCCAAGACACAGCCCTTCTTTGTGACTTTGCTTATGCTAATCCTCCATCTAGCACACACTTCTTTTACCTTTCTGCTTTCTAAACTCTGCTCATTCTTCAAAGTCTAACCTGGGCTCCACTGGCTCCGTAAAAGCCTTCTCAGCCTGTTCTGCTCAAGACTGGACTTTCCCTTTCTTGACTCCTGAATGTAAAATGAACAAGTATTACTTTACTTCCAAAATGAACAAGTATTTACTTCCAAAATGAACAAGTATTTTCTGTTACAGTCTCTTGGCTCTCTTATGTATCCATTTCACCAATTTGTTGTGTATATGAATGTGTGTATATATATATATATATGTTCATTATTATTCTTTGTAGCTGGATCATAAATCTAAGGAGAGGAAATTATCTTATTATTTACTGTACTCCCTATAACACACTTGTGGACATACAGTAGATAGCCAATAAATGTTCATTAAGCGAGGGATATGATTAAAACTTAAAAATATGAGAGTACAGAAGAGTAAACATGAATTTAGATACCAAAATGCAATGGAACTGAGGAATACCTTTAGGTTTAGAACTTCTTAGTGTTCTTCCTTTGTTTTCCAATTTATCTGCTGTTCTTCCATTGGCTATCTTTTGGATCCCTTTCTCCCCAGCTGTGTCTGGACTGCCATCTGGATGTAACTTCTGAGCCTTTACATTCAGTCTTGCAACATTCAGCATCTTTAAGGAACGGCACATGGTATTCATCTTCTGCCTCACTGGAGTACGAGGGACACCTCCTACCAAAACGACGTCGTGGGAAGGAAAGTAAAGTAACTTTTACTTCTGTGGAATCAAGAACTACTTTAATCCAGATGAAATATTCTGTGAAGGAATATTGAAATGAAGTATATCCATTCAGAATGACCTGAATTAGGTAGTTCTTGCATCTCTTTCTACCTACAACACAGGGTAGAAAGAGCTCTTTTTTAAACTGAAGTTTAGGAACTAAATATCTCAAGGTGATTTTTACAACTAATGCCAAAGAGACAACAGACAAATGCCGAACTGACTCATTTTGGTGTTACCCAGTAGTCACAGAGTTGTGATGAAACTCTTTTGAAAGGCAATTAAGCAGTCTGCATCCAGAGCTCCCTTTTCCATGAATAACTTGTTCATGGAAACTTATACTAAGGAAATCACTCAAAGGTAAACCATATGCATGATGTACACTACAGTATTATTTATAATGGTAAAAACTGAAAACAATCTACATGTTCAACAACATAAGAAATTTGCAAATTTTGTTAAGCAATGAGATAACTAAAAAAGCAAAGTAGCAGATAAACAAGTAATTATAAGCAGCACACAAAGTTGTATTTAAATTTCTGTTATAACTAAAAACAAAAATGGTTTAATTCATTAAGAAGGTAGGATTGTGGGAGATTCTTAAAATCACTATTGTACTAATATAATTACTTTCAAATATGAAATATAAGAACTTGTCCTTTATTCAGTTACCATTTCAACTTCATTTTAAGGAATATCAATCTTTTAAAACACACAGTGTCAAAAAAGACTGTAAGAAACAGCCTTTCTATGTGCTTACGCTTCTTTTTGCTGTCTTCCTGATTGGACACAGTATATTCTTCACGAGACTTTCTCTGGTAGAGCTCAGAGAGGCAACGTGTCAATTCACTTTCAGTTTTGGAAGGCTCTTCCTTATTAGATGAGGCAGCCTGTAGTAACCTGTTAATAAGTCAAAATGTCTAGTACAAAGTTGAAATTCTGATTTTCCAAAATGCTTTAAAAACAAAGCAACAACAGTATTCATTATCCTTTTAAAAGCTAATCAAAAGATGTCTCCACAAGATGCCTTCACAAGTATTTTCTCTCAGGAGGGAAAATGTCCCTCTTCTCATTTATGATTTGTATAAATTCAGGGGCAGAAGCTACCTGTTCACAAAACCATTAATGTATTAATACATACAGTATTGACTTTTATTAATAAGATTCTTCATGTCCTAGGGTACATGTCTCATTATGGCAACTATTTCACTCACTTCTGGGCTTCCATAATTTTTACCCAGTTTCCATACATAAAAGTCAAGATGATGTAATACAGTGTAGTGAGTATCAGAATAACTTTTGAGTAATTGTTTCACACTCTAGTAAACTAATTTGGGATTGATGAGCAGGGAAAGAAATAGGGCAGGGGAGATGATTAGTTATTAACTGCTTTCCCTCCTACAGCTAAATACCAGTCACTAAGGAAATAATGAAAATAGCACAACTTTCAAAATGTATTATTTCTGGGGCTTCCCTGGTGGCGCAGTGGTTGAGAGTCCGCCTGCCGATGCAGGGGACACGGGTTCGTGCCCCGGTCCGGGAGGATCCCACGTGCCACGGAGCGGCTGGGCCCGTGAGCCATGGCCGCTGAGCCTGCGCGTCCGGAGCCTATGCTCCGCAACGGGAGCGGCCACAACAGTGAGAGGCCCGCCTACCGCAAAAAAACAAAAAACAAAACAAAACAAAAAACCCAAAATGTATTATTTCTATTTCATTATCTTCCATTATCTGATATCATCTGACTTAAAAGTAGCAGAAAGTTATGGTGCCATTAGTTGAATTACTTCATACAAGTAGCAGGTCTGAAGCAGCCTAATTCTCCTAAGTGTGCTAGTATGTCCTTGAGCAGTGAGGAGGGTTGCTTTCTCCCCCTGTTAATTTACTGTAACTGCTTCAGATTTTTTTTAAGTAAAATTAAGCATCATGGACACAGAGAAAGCCTCACCCAATTTCTTCCCATCCCTTCCTCCCAGAGGTATTCCTAGATTCGTGTGTACCTTATTTACAGAGACATACATATGTAACAAAACGAACAAACTGCTGTTTCATATGTTGTAAATCTTATGAAAATGGTAACATACAACACCATCCTTTGGCAATTTTGTTTGCACTCAACATATTTTTCACGTGTTGCTCTGGTTTATCCAGTTTTACTAATCTATGTATAATATTCTATTGTAAAACTATACTGTAATTTATTTATCCATTTCCCTGCTGAGAGTCTGCTAGTCCTTTCCACTGGAAATGAACATTCTAGCACAGCTCTCCTTGTGTTTGTGCAAAAATTTCTTCAGTGCAGACACCTAGAAGTAGAATTGCTGAGTGTCAGAGTATGTGAAGTTTCTGCTTTACTAGGAATATTGTTCTCTAAAATGGTTGTAACCTCTTTACACTTCTACCATCTAAAATGTGCTCATTTCCCACATGCTAATTTTTGACAACCTAATAGGTGTAAAATAGAATCTGGTGGGTTTTTCCATGTTGTGGTTTTAATTTCCACTTGCCTACGCTGGGTATCTTTCCAAATTACTGCTCTGTTGGAT
Source organism: Hyperoodon ampullatus (assembly GCF_949752795.1). Classification (NCBI taxonomy): domain Eukaryota; kingdom Metazoa; phylum Chordata; class Mammalia; order Artiodactyla; family Ziphiidae; genus Hyperoodon; species Hyperoodon ampullatus. Next base: position 38,018,385 of record NC_136916.1, read on the forward strand.
TTCCTCATATGAATTGCTTGTTCACAATTTTTTTAAAAATTTATTTATTTTTGGCTATGTTGGGTCTTTGTTGCTGCACGCGGGCTTCCTCTAGTTGCGGCAAGCGGGGGCTACTCTTCGTTGCGGTGCGCAGTCTTCTCATTGCAGTGGCTTCTCTTGTTGCAGAGCATGGGCTCTAGGCGCACAGGCTTCAGTAGTTGTGGCTCATGGGCTCTAGAGCACAGGCTCAGCAGTTATGGCACATGGGCTTAGGTGCTCCGCGGCATGTGGAATCTTCCTGGACTAGGGATCGAACCCATGTCCCCTGCATTGGCAGGTGGATTCTTAACCACTGTGCCACCAGGGATACCCCGCTTGTTCACATTCTTTGCCCGATTTTCTATTGGATTTCTTATTTTTAGGAGATCTGTACTAACTTGGATACTAATCCTTTGCTGGTTATATGGATTACAGCTACCCAAGTCTATGACTAGTCTTCATCATATAAACATTTTAAAATTCATTATAGTCATATATGTTCCATCATGGTTTGAATTTTTTAGGTCTTATTTGAGAAATCCACCCTTAGCCTAATCTTCTTCTCTAGTGTTTCTCCTTCTTACAATTTTAAAGTTTTTACTTTTCACGTTTGGTTTTTTCAGTTTATTTGGAATTTATCATTATGTCTGCTGTGAAGTAGAAATCTAATTTTTTATCTTTTTCTTCTGGATAGCCAATCAACACCACCATTTACTGAATAGTCTATTCTTTCCCTGCTGCTTCTACTCCACTGGTCTATCTGTTGATCCTTGCACCGATACCACACTATGTTATTTACTACAGCCTTATGGTAAATTTTTCTATCTCATATGGGAAGGTGCACCTGTTATGCTCTTAGCCTTTTTGAGCTGTACCATGTCCATGAATCAGAAGACTCATTATTATAAGATGTCAATTCTTCCCAAATGGACCTATAAGCTCAATACACACTCAATCAAAAATCCTAGCAGGCTTTTTTTGGGTGTGTGGAAACAGGCTGATTCTAAAATTTACATGGAAATGCAAAGTGTCTAAAATAGCCAAAGCAATTCTGAGAAAAAAAAAAACAAAGTTGAGAGGACACAGACTACCTGATTTCACTACTCAAGATAATGTGGTATTAACATAATTTCTGGACTAGACTCTTTCCAGAAATAGACCACATTGGTGGTCAACTGATTTTGACAAAGGTGCCACAGTGATTGAGAAAAAGATTGTCTTAACAAATGGAGTTGGAACAACTGGGTATCTTTATGGGAAAAATAAACCTCAAATTTACTTCTTAATATTTTGAATTCCTGCCATATCTTTTACATTTCCAATATTATTTATGACTGCTCATACAAGTAGCTCAATCTTGCTATAGATTATTTTATTTGGCTTCTCAAAGAATCATCTTTTTTTTCTTGATTTCTATTTGATTTATTACTTTTATTATTGCCTTCTTTTTTAAATTTTTGGGTTTACTCTCTTGTATTAAGTGTGTCCGTCTCAGCTAATTGGTTTTTATTTTTTCTCTTCAAAAGATACTTTAAATTTCCCTTTAAGTATAAATTTAGCTGCATTATTCAAGTTTGCTATTTTCCTTTTTTATTGAGATTTAATACTAAATATTTTCTGACATCTATGAGTGTATTTTGTTTTTGTAATTAACTTTTTCTAAATTTTTAGTTCTGATAAAATACACAACATAAATTTATCATCTTAATCACTCTTAAGTACAGAGTTCAGTGGTATTAAGTATATTCATAATACCATCATGTCCATTCATCTCCAGAATTCACCTTGTAAAACTGAAACTCTAGGGGCTTCCCTGGTGACACAGTGGTTGAGAGTCCGCCTGCCAATGCAGGGGACACGGGTTCGTGCCCTGGTCCGGGAAGATCCCACATGCCGCGGAGCGGCTAGGCCCGTGAGCCACGGCCACTGAGCCTGCACGTCTGGAGCCTGTGCTCCGCAACGGGAGAGGCCACAACAGTGAGAGGCCCGCGTACTGCAAAAAAAAAAAAAAAAAAACAAAAAAAACCCTGAAACTCTATACCCATTAAACAATATTCTCCATTTGTAATTAGTTTTTAATATTATTGGACTATACTCAGAAAAGGTGGTCTGTTAAAAACAACAACAACAAACTCACATGCAAATAACTGAGAGCTGACTTCAATAATCAATACCCAGAGAAAAAAATAAGTTTTACCAAAATGACTCCATCAAATTTGAACTGGCACCACTAAAGTTAGAGCAAGGAAACCACTTCTCCACAACAGAGGAATTCCAGGGAGCTGTGCGGCCAAGCTCCTGCTGGGCCCATTCTGGAGTAGGCGGAGCTACAGAAACAAAGGAGCAGAGATGGAAGAGGAAAAGAGGCATTAGAAGCAAAGCAGAGAATTCCAAGCACTTGCTCCTCCCTTGGACTGATTGCATTCTTCCAAAGACATAAAAAGCAGCATCATTAACAAATGTTCCTTCAGCTGCACCCCCAATCCCAACAGGCCTATGTTGTCTATGAAAAATGTGCAAACATGGGCTTCCTGAATGTTCCTCAAACACACCAGACACACAAATCTTGGAACTTACTGTTGCTTCTACAATGTTCTCTCCCTATCACTTCCTTCAAAGCCTTTGCTCAGATATCACTTTTTTAACAAGGCCTGTTTAAAATAACAACCCTCCTATCGTTTAACACTCCCCATTCCTTTTTCTCCGCTTTATAACTATAGCACTTAACTCTTTCAAACATACTATATAATTTCCTTGTTTAATTTATTGCCTTGTCTCCCCTGACTAGATAAGTTTCTTAAGAACAGAGACCTTTGTCTATTTTGTTCTCTGATGTACTCCCAGCCCCTGGAACAGAGCCTGACATACAGCAGGCACTCAACAAATCTATTGAGTAAATATGAATGGAAGAAATATCAAATTGATTATATTTATATCTATCTAGCATAAATAAGGTTTGTATCATATCAGTAACAGTGCAACAAAGTGGAAGGAAGACAGAATCATAACAGTTTTACATGTAGTCTTTATTAAACATATTAAAAACCAGGTTTCCTCTTATACCTTCAATTTCAAACTGGTTTCACAGAGCCTTTGGCCTCCTCAGAAGTGCCTCAGGATTTCTATAATGATTTAAACTGCCAGAAATATTGTAGCCTACTTTTATCTATTTTATAACAGATATTGGGCTCTACTAAGAGCACATTGAAAAAAAGTTATGTTGCTAGAAAAGATGGTATACCACTAACCTAGAGTATGGTAGTTATTGCTTCAGAAGCTTACCTGAGGTAGCAGGATCTTCAGGTGAATTGTGAATCTGATTCAATACACCATCCACAACCTCAGAAAAAAGGGAAGCTGAAGCCTGGGGGCTCTCTGCCACAACCGTTTGGAGAAAATGTCTTTGAAATTCAGTCTCCTTGGTGTGGAACACAGTGAGAATTGTAGCACTGGCAGAGAAGGGGGAAATAACTCCAGTGATGGGGGGCCAGCCTTCACCAGGGTCCACACTGGTAACCTACATAAGAAGATCTAATTAGTTGGGAATATTGTTGACATATGTCTAAAAAGGCATGTAGTTTAGTAAAAGACAGAATGATCGTTTCATCCAATGATTAATATAAAAGAGAAAACTGGAAAAGACAGACTTCTTGGATATTAGTGCTAGAACTGAACTTACTGATCATCTAATCCTAATTCCTCAATTTACAGATAAGAAAAACCTAAGGTTATTAGGAATATTTACTAAGCACTTATTATGTGCTTATTATAACTCACTGGATTTCCATAACCACTCTGAAGTAAAAATGATTATTATCGGAACTTCCCTGGTGGTCCAGTGGTTAAGACTCTGTGCTTCCACTGCAGGGGGCATGGGTTCGATCCCTGGTTGGGGAACTAAGATCCTGCATGCCATGAGGCACAGCAAAAAAAAAAAAAGATTATCCCCATTTTATAGAGGAGGAATTAAGGTTGAGGAATAAGCAAACTGTTTGTCACCCAGTTAATAAGAGGCAGAAGCCAAGAGTGTATGAATTTGAAACCCATGCTCTTAACCAGGAATCAATTCTACCACTTAAGGGGACTTATTCAGATCACATGGTGGGCAGCAGAGCTGAGATCTAATCCAGGTCACCTGACGCCCTGACTCCAGTGCTCTGTCAGAACACATAACTCTTAGAACAACATCTGTCCAAATGACTACTCAGTTTTTCTCTGGAATGTTTTACAGTGGAATCCAGAAGATAAAAGCTTTCTGAGCTTACAAAAGCAAAAGACAAAGTAAGGTAAAGAATTACTGGTAGTTAAAAAATTAGCATCACCTTTATATCAAATCTGGGTATGTATGTATTCCTTTTCAGAAGACATTACTAAATTTATATCAAATCTGGGTATGTATGTATTCCTTTTCAGAAGACATTACTAAATTTGTATAACTACTGGACACTAGTATATCTAATTTTACAACGTAGGGTTTTTTTAAAAAATGAAATATATTTATTACGTAAAAGTAATAAATACATAATGCAACATTTAAAAAATGAGAAACCACCCATCACTTCACTGCCCTAATATAATCATTCCATTTGGCCCACTGCCTCTTCCCTATGTGAATATAATTTGGTTTAATTGGATTCAAGGTACATGCAATTTTTATAAGCTGTTTGGTCATTAATGAGCATTGTCACGATGCTATAATACTTGCAAAAATATCATCTGTTTCACTGAGACTGTATTATGTAGGCACTCCTTGGCTTTTCATAAATGCACTTATTTCACTTTACCAGTGTGTTATTAGACCAGAATAACTTGCCACGTGGAAGATACCTACCAGATGTAACTCTTCAGCAGTCAGCCTGTTTACCAGCTGCTGAAATAACATCCTTTGGGTTGATTTGTTACCCTCTGGACTTTGTAGCATCCAGCTATCAGTGCCCAAAGTGCAGCTTGTTGGGAGGGACCACTGGGTCACTGTGCCTTTTAGAAAAATTCTGACTGGTTTCTGAAAATGTCTCTGATGCATGGCCAAGGGTTCTAGAGTAACTGTCCATGTTTCTTGAATCTCTTTGCCTGTTAGAAATAAAGAATATTGAAATTCTAATATAAGAAGTAGCTCCTAATAAGAGATTTAATAGTAAGAAAAAAAAATTAGATTGCCAGCCGAGGTACTAGTATTGTCACTTAGTTCACACTTCAACCCTCATTCTACTGCTATCATAGTAAGTTCATTCAGTTCTATAGGAAAAGCTGTATATGACTGGAATTACAATGGTGTGACTTGATTTCAGAACTTCTCAATAATTATGACTTAGAAATAAGTATTCAAGCAATACACACACACACAAAACCCACTGCTTCTTAAATCCATAAAATATCTTACGAGTTTAAATTCTAAAGACCATGTAAGACAAAACTGCTTTCCATGAAGAGAGGTGAGGTTCCCTTAACATCTTTCTTTCACTACCAAGCAGTGTTTCCCCGGCTTTAGTAAAATCCTGGCTGAAAGTTTCAAAACTACTCTTGAAACTTCCTTAAATTGTCCATAGTGTATAATATAGTTTTATGTACATATCTGTATATGGTATTATTTATGTGACTACATAATGATTCAGAAATTAGATTCACTATATAGCAAATCATATGATAAAGCAAATTTATGAAGATTCCAACATGTTGGCTCTTCCTGGTACCAGGCACCATTTTCTGCTTCAATTGACTAATTTGTTATTTCTTCTCTGAGTCAATCACTGATTTTCTATGATCTTCAATTTATCAATCTCTTTTATGAAGCAGTGAAACCTTACTACCCATTTGCTTGGGCACCTGAACAATATTATCCTTCTTTGCAAAAAGTTGGGAAACTCTTTAAAAACATTCACTTGTCCTTTTTACATGGGCTTACAGTTGTACCAAACTTCAGTCCTTTCCTGTGGTATCTCTGATTTTGCTTAGATATCTTTCAATGACAAGCGTTAATGGAGTGCCTAGGCTGCTGGAAATTCTAAATTCTAAAGAATTCATGGGCCTGCCTTGCAGAAATGAATGAAACCCAGACCAACCACCCCATCACCACTCCTCCCCCGCCCCCGGCCCCAAGTATTAGTTGCTTACCTTCAACAGGGAAAAATAATGTTCCTTCCACCCGTGGAAATGAGGCTTCATAGTCAGGAAAATTATAGAGCAAACAGTTTAAAGTGGAATCAGTTGGCAGAGTTGAAATCCATGAAGAGAGGTGAGGTTCCCTTGACAGCTTTCTTTCACTACCAAGCAGTGTTTCCCCAGCTTTAGTAAAATCCTGGCTGAAAGTTTCAAATGGCAAGACAGTGCCTCCTACATGGTGGAGCAGTTCACATACTGTCCAGTACCCAAGGTGGTCCGGAGATTCCCACAACTAAAATAAAAATTACAAAGAATCTTGGGTTATTGTAAGTTAGGCATTCATAAAGCTAAGGGAAATCAGGAGAAAGTAAAGTTGATATGTACATTAAAGGATCAAATTACACAATTAATGTATTTGTTGAACCAAACACAAATAATGGCCAGCATCCCATTACTTGCATAACTGCTATATAATATGCCTTCAAGAAAGCACCTATTTAGAGAAAATAGCACTTCAATTCTATCTTCTGTCAAGGAACAGAAGTGATGCAACTCACGAGGGATAAATCAAAAAACGTTAGAAGGAATGCAAAGTCATTACACATTAATAAAAAAAATCATGTCCTCCACAACACAACAGCGGCCAAGTGTCACAGGAGAGAGGCAGGAGCACCTCCCTTAGAGGGTGATCACCACAGACTCACCCACCCTGCCTGCACCCAGGGGTCTGTGTGGAGACCAAACAGGTCTTCTCAGTTCTATCTTCAGTGAAAATCACTAAAGTCTGGACTCTTACTGCAGCTTACAGTCTGTGCTCTGCCTCCAATCTTTCCTTTGTTTTAAGAAGTATTCTTCGAAACTACGTATCCGATCATGCTACTTCTGTAAAAACTCTGAAGGGCTTCCCACTGCCCTACAGTATAGCCATAAAGCCCTTTACAACCCAGCTCTAAACAATATTTCCAAACACATTAATCTTCCCTCACCCATCCCTACCTTCCAGGCACACTGAACCATTTGCTGTTTCCTGAACATGCCACATTTTACAATGCTTCCATGTTTTTGCTGGTTCTGTTTGCGGTGTATTCCCCTTCCATCTTCACCAACTGGATGCTTATTATACTTCATTATCTAGCTCAAACCCTGCTGTCTCTGTAAAAGCCATTCCTCACTCCTTCACACATAGCTGATTCTTCATCCAACCTTCTTTCAGCTAACTTTTATTGAGCAACATTTATGTGCCATTGAGATAGGCTGGGACATGGGACCCTTTACTGGAGTGCTTACACCTGGACAAACGAATACAAAGAAACTATAAGGGACTAAAAATAATTGCATGCAGTCAGGGCAATTATGAACAATAGGATACAAAAAGGCCACAAATCAACTGCCATTTCTGAGGCTCTGAGAGCAAAAGCAGAGTGCTGAGCATGATCCCTGCACACAGCACCAAGGGGGTACACAGACCACCTAAGCTGCACCTCCTGCCCAGTCCACCAAACTGCTCCTACTACACCCCCATTTAAGGAACCAGGCCCCCGCCCCTCTCTGGGGAGTAGGGAGGGCCCGTTTCTTGTTCTTGCCCCCTTGTGCAGCACGAGTCCCAGTAAAGCCTTGCCTGAATTTCTCATCTGGCCTCATATCAATTTCTATTGATTAGAGTCCAAGGGCCTGAGCGCGCGCCCGTGGGTGGGCCGGACTCGGCGCTCGCACCCCCTTGGACTGCGGCCCGGCGCCCGCTCCGCCTTCCGCTTCCGACGCGCGGTCGGTGGAGCCGTTGTATGTGCGGCAATAACATGTCGGCCCCGCTGCCCGCCATCGTGCCCGCCGTCCGGAAGGCCACCGCCATGGTGATTTTCCTTCATGGATTGGGAGACACAGGGCATGGGTGGGCAGAAGCCTTTGCAGGTATCAGAAGCCCCCACATCAAATACATCTGCCCGCATGCACCGGTTATGCCTGTAACATTAAATATGAACATGGCCATGCCTTCTTGGTTTGACATTATTGGTCTTTCACCAGATTCACAGGAAGATGAAACTGGAATTAAACAGGCAGCAGAAACAGTAAAAGCTTTGCTAGACCAAGAGGTGAAGAATGGCATTCCTTCTAACAGAATTATTTTGGGAGGATTTTCTCAGGGAGGAGCTTTCTCTCTGTACACAGCACTGACCACACAGCAGAAGCTGGCCGGCGTCGCCGCTCTCAGCTGCTGGCTGTCCCTGCGGGCTTCCTTTCCACAGGGTCCTATCAGTGGCGTGAATAGAGACATTTCTATTCTTCAGTGACATGGAGATTTGGATCCTTTAGTTCCCCTAATGTTTGGTTCTCTTACTGCTGAAAGGCTAAAGACATTGGTAAATCCAACCAATGTAACCTTCAAAACCTATGGAGGCATGATGCACAGTTCATGTCAACAGGAAATGATGGATGTCAAGCAGTTCATCGATAAACTCCTACCTCCCATGGATTGACGTCACTGAGAGGCCGTGTGGAGAAGCGCACACCAGCAGCGTCGTCGTAGAGTATAAAGTTTTTTCTGCGCCCGATCTTGAAACCTCTGTTTGCAGTGTTAAAATGTTTTGCAAAGGGCCTCCCTGATGGCGCAGTGGTTGAGAGTCCACCTGCCGATGCAGGGGATACGGGTTCGTGCCCCGGTCTGGGAGGATCCCACATGCCGCGGAGCGGCTGGGCCCGTGAGCCATGGCTGCTGAGCCTGCGCATCCGGAGCCTGTGCTCCACAACGGGAGAGGCCACAACAGTGAGAGGCCCGCGTACCACAAAAAAAAAAAAAAAAAAAAAAATGTTTTGCAAATACACACCAATGACACAGACTAAATAAATCTCCTCATGGGAAATTTATGATCTTTTAAGTTTCTATGTATGTATTTATATAACATGATCCAGAATATATTAGTATTAAAATAGGTGAAGCAGCTAGCTTCTTTCTCTCCTATGTAATTCAGCAAAATAGTAAAATACTGTAACCAGATATTTTTATTACATCACTTGAAAATCATTAGTATGCTTAATGAAAACTTGTTCAGGTATAAATGAGCAGTTAAAACATAAAAAGTCTATGTGTGCTGTGACTTAAGACTCTGGACTTATTCCCAAAGTACTTAGTCACCATGCAGTATCTGTATTTTTATATATGTGTTCATATGTACTTAATGATTATAATGCGTAATAAGAATGAGGTGTTATTACATTATCCCTCATAATAGGGATAAGGCTTCTAAGTGTCAATAAAAGGAAACATTGCCGTCTTCAATTAACGGCCCTTTTATTTTGGGGACCAGGTTTTTCTTTCCTGAATGTAATTTCTATTTAATACTCTTTTTTCCTCTCTAGAAAAGAAATGTGTTCTTTCTTCTTTTTTATCCTTCATAACAGACCAAATATTGCCTACTTGCCATGGACATCTGCTGTCAATACGTGGTGTAATTTGACATTCTGAATCACAGACATGACGGCACTGAAAGTGTATTTATACTTGTAGAAAGAAGCCAGACATCCCTTGAAAGTTTCTACACTACTTCTGAAACTGTACCTTTGTCTGCAGTTTAGGCCTGCAGAGTTACTCGAATCTTCAGTCCAGGTAACGAGAATAATTCTGTGGTTGTATTTTTCTGTAATTAACTGAAAGAATAATTAGGTCATATTCTAGTATGTTCTGAAATATTTACGACCGATCTTACAAACTGTAATTTCTAAGATGATTTGTTCTAAGATGATTCTCCTCACAGCATAGAGTTTTAGTTTACTTATTTTGCACATATGTTTGAAACCGATTGCTGTAGGAAATGAACAATCCATTTGAAATATTTGCTTTACTTTTATCTGCCAGTGGACTTATTTGAAATTTTCACTGCAGTCAGAGAGGATCTTTTTAAGTTAGTTTCTGTGCAAACATAAAAGTAGCAATTATTTGATTTTAAATAGATTTTTCAGATTATTGGTTAACATTATTTGAAAACAAGTTTATGGGTAATAAAAGTTAGTCAGAATTCAATACATATGGTGTAGTTACCACCCAGTTTAATATGTAGCAAAAATATACGCCTGATGTTTCTAAGCTGTTGTTAATTTTTCTGCTGTATTCCAACTGACTAGAACACCGTTAGGAACGCATCTTTATAAATGGGTGCTACTTGATGATGGAAATGATTTCGTATGGACAGTGTAGGATGTTAATAATGAAGCCATACGTTTATGTCTGGATTTACAGTTTTTAAACAATCATTTACTAAGTCATTTTGCTTTTATCTTGAAGAATATAAACTGTTGTTTCACGTACACAAATCAGCAAGATCTAATTTATGGCAAGAAATATTCCATTGAAATGTGCTGTAACATGGGAAAATGTAAATCTTTTTCACGGTTTCTATCAATGTGAAATAAAATGTAATTCTGAAAACAACAACAACAAAATAAATAAATAAATAAAGAGTCCAAGGACCCAGGATGATAATACCATGAACTAGCAAGACATAGTCCCTGTCTTCTATGATCTTAAAGTCAAGGGTGGGGTGAGTAAAAAAGCAATAACATGAAATATTTAGCTCAGAATCACAATATACCACGACAATATGCAGGTACTATGGGAACATAAAGGCGCACCTACCCTAGAATACGTTGATCATGCTGCTTTGCCTACTCCACAGGTGAGCTGACAACTGTGAACCACAAATTGCTATGTGAATGTGAAAAATTAGAACTAGAAGGGTCTTCTAGGTCCTCTCCAAACTTTCCATTATATTGAAGTTCAAAGGGTGCCCAAGTCCACAGCAAGGCAATGATAGTCCAGTCTAAGAACCCATGACTCTCTTGGATAGTGCTTCTAAAATGAGGATCGTGATCCTGATGAACTTGGATGGACCCTATGATGAATCAACTGAATGGTTTAAGATCAGTGTTAAAGAAAAAAACCAGGAAAGAAAGTATCAGAGCACAACAGAAACTATCACATGTAGTGAAGATAAGCAATGTACTGCCAAACTTTTGTTTTGGTTATGCCTATCAGTTTGGAAAATGCTGTGATAGATTCATCAATTAGTATTTGATGTTACCACCCATATATCCACACCTGTGCTCACTGCTAAGGGGGAGAATGGTAAACCAGTTCAGGTATCATAGATCCTGATTAGGATTTTCTGCCAAAGGGAAACAAAAAATTTGTTGAAATTATTTCAGTCAGAGGACCAGCCAGGAAAAAAAAATTGCTTGGCAAATGAAAAGTAAAACTTTAAAAGGAGCTGAAAAGGACATTAGCTTTGATTAAAAATATATGAACATGATAAAAAAAAACCCACGAGTATATAGATTATGGCTACATTTTTCATTTTTATGTACATTATGGGCTAAGTAACAGACAAGTCCTAGTGGTAGTTTCAACTTTAGGGATTTATAAATGTCCACAAGACTATAAGCTCCAAGACAGCAGGGACCACATCTGTCTGGCTCACTAATGGTGCGCCCAGTACTCAGCATACCTCGCAGTTTGTTCAACAACAGATATGTGTTGAGTAAATCAGAGGCATAAAGTGGAAAATGTGAGAGAGGTTTCTTATGCTCCCTTCTATCCTCTATCTTTGCAAGAGTTCTGTGTGCTTGGATTCCCTCCTCCCTGAGTCTGTTTCTCCCAGTTTTACTTCCCAGACTGTAAGCTCCACATGGCAGACCCTGGAATTTCTCTTCTCTTCTCTCTACCCTCATAGTGAGAGCTCCCCAAGGACAGAACCTAAGTCTGTCTCCCTTTTGCCTCCACAGTGCGGCTAGGCAGAGGCTTTTGAACAGGAAAAGACAGATCTACACCAGAAAAAAAATTCCAGAAAAGCTTAAGATTATCTGATGGGCTTTTTCTTATGGGAAACAACATAACAGATGTAAGAAGCCTCAGAGAAGACCCATCTCCACAGATGATGGGATGTGCGAACTGGAAGAATCTTTAAAAAGATCCTGTCAACCTACTTATTTTAATGCCATTCAGAAAAGAGAAAAAGAATCTCCAAGCCCAATCTGCTAAGACTTATTTCTAGCCAGTATTTGATAAAATACAATTCCAGGGCTTCCCTGGTGGCGCAGTGGTTGGGAGTCCGCCTGCCGATGCAGGGGACGCGGGTTCGTGTCCCGGTCCCGGAGGATCCCGCATGCCGCGGAGCGGCTGGGCCCGTGAGCCGTGGCCGCTGAGCCTGCGCGTCCGGAGCCTGTGCTCCGCAACGGGAGGGGCCGCAACAGTGAGGGGCCCGCGTACAGCAAAAAAAAAAAAAAAAAAAAAAAAAAAAAAATACAATTCCAGCATAAAGTCTTCGATGTGATTTAATATCAACTATCCCAAATCTAGCCCTTATGTGTTGTGTATTGTGTCCAACACTTGATTTGCTGCCTTAAACAAACTAAGTTTTAGGATTCCATTTTCTCCGTCAATGTTTACCATTCCCTTAAACACTTTTGCCTTTTCCTTTTCTTTTGACCAGCCACTGCTGCCTTACGTTTCATTTGCTAAGTCTTCCTTGGGCTTTGCATGTGAAAGCAATTTGGAAATTTTAACCCACTATATCATTACTTGCGTTAAGTATCTGCTCATTTCCCATTTGCAACCTTGCAATTTAACCCACCCCTACTTTAGTGACATATGTTTCCAACAGATGCAATCACATCTTTCACCTGGTTAAGCCACTTTCCCAACAGTTAGAACAAAATCCGAATTTATTACCTTGGCCCTACAGATATGCCTCTGCTACCTTCTAACTTCCTCTCCTACTGTGCTTACCCTTGCCTACTAAGGTTTCAGCATTCCTTGCCTTTTTGTTTCTGAAACAAACTAGGCTCAATTCCAGCTCAGATCTTTACACTGGCTCTTCTCTTTGCCTGGACTGTTCTTGCCCAACCTTCGCTATCCTCTTCCTTCACCATTCAGTTCTCTGTTCAAAAAGGCCTTCCCTGACTACGACCCTATTTACAACTGTCTCCTGCTTCTACTTCCTCTGCCCCACCGTCAGCCCCTTACTCAGCTTTATTTTCTTGAGAACATTATTTGAAATCCTATCACTTGTTTATCTGTTTAATCTGTTAAACATACCTGTCTAATATATCTTCCCCCAGAAGGTAAACTCTACTTTGCTGACCACCGCACCCCCAGCAGCTAAAACAATGTAGTCGGTACCCAATGTAGCGGCTCCTCAAATCAAGTTATTTATTGACAAAGTGAAGTGACAGGAAGAAAATGATGGAGGTAGAAATTTATACTTATCACTGGAGCGGGGGCTCCACTGCCTCAACGAAAATTCAAATTAGCCATTTAGGACTGTAAGTACATAAGAATTTGTTCATTTGGTCAACAAATATTTTCTGAACACCTATAACAAGCAACGACACATCTGCAGGAGATACAGAGATGTGTGTGCCTGCCTCTGAGGTTATTTCTAGGCTAGATGGAAGGTGAGGGACTGCATGACTGGAACATATAATGGAGAAAGGGTAAGTGCCACAAAAGTGTTTGGAAATTCAGAAGTTGAGATTGAGTAGTTGCCATGTGGGCAAAGGCCCTAAAGAATGAGTGTGATTTAAACTGGCACAGAAGAGAGAGCAGTGGCGTTTCACTGCTAAGACAAAACAAGCCGTCAAGGCCCGCTGGCCAATTAAACTGTTTCAACAGCCTGGAATAAGGGTCGTGTGTAGGAAAGATTAAGTCTGGGAAGACAGATAGGGCCCAAATTGTGAGGGACCTCAAACGCATTGACTCAGTAGGTACCGAGGACCTACCTATCCCGTTGTGATGAATGTCCCTCTTTGTGACCCCAGAACTTTCCTTCTGAAGGGACACCTGTTGGTCATGTTAGTCTCATTCTGGGTCCACGGGCTGCTCTGCAGACGCTGTCAAGTTCTGGTTCATCAGCACCAGCACCACGTACTAAAATCTGAGTTCGCTGTGTAATCTTACCTTAGGCCACTCGGTGGTATCCACCCAGTACAAGGTGATTTTTCGGGTTATCATGACTTCCTGGACTCTCTTGGGCAGCAACTTGTCCATCACCTGCTTAGGAGTAGGCGGCAGGCGCTGGGCCTGGGCCTCGCACCCGGACAAGAACTGCAGCAGCTCCCTCTGCGAATGCGGACAGGGGGCTAGGAGGAAGACGGCGTTCACAAAGCCGCCGAGTGCAGACTGGGCCTCCTTGGCCTCGCCCTCCACGTCCAGCAGTCTCCTCCCGCTGCTACGCAGAATCGGCTTTGTGGGCGATGTGATCTCGGGCCGGTCCCACTGATAGTCTAGCAGCGTCTCCATAAGGGCACTGTGCGTGTGGGTGGCCCTGGGCGCCGGGCCCGGCAGGTGGGCGCCGTGGGCGCCATCCCCGAGCCTGGCCTCCAGCTCCTCCTCAAAGTCCTCCCAGGAGCGGACCCCCAGCTCGCGGAAGTCAGACACGCGGGAAGGCCGGCTCCGCGCACCCTGAGAGTCAAAGAACCTGAAGGCCCAGCGGACCCTGGCCAGGCCGAACCGGCAACTCAGGTACGTGAGGAGGCGCAGGGCGACCCGCCGGACCGGGCTCTCACCAGCGGCGCCTCCCGCTGTGTCCAGCAGCAGCATTACGTTGTGACAGCAGGCCATGTCGGCCGCGCAGCCGCCTCAGGGTTAGAGCCGGGGCCGGCGCCGCTCTGTCCTAGGCCCTGTCTTCAAAGAACCAGCGCCTTTCTCTGCTTCTCTCTGGAACCCTGGTCGAAAGCCTCCCGCGCTCTCCAAGGGCTGCTGGCATTGGCGGAGCTAACCCCCAAGGTCAGCTCCCATTGGTCGCTTGCCTTACGTAAGTTACGTGAGCAACTTTCATCCTTGGCGCTGATTGGGAGGATGATGGAGAAGAACCCTGCTTGATTGGTGGACTGAGGGACGGCGGGCGGGACGCTGTGCTCCGGGAGAAACTTAACGTTCATTGGCCTGGGCCTTCATTTTAAAATTTAAAGAGGTGGTGCTGGGCGCCTGTGGCTTTAAGTTTCTCTTTTCCGAAGGAGGACTGGGTCCGTGCGATTGTACTGAGAGAGGTTTACTAAGACCTTGAAAATAGTAGGGGAAGAGAAGTTGGGATGGTTTGAATCGACCTGGTTTAAAGCCACCCTAGACTTTCTATGGAGCGGGATCTGATGGCGAAGACTTAAATTTTCTGTAATTTAAGAAAAAAATATTAAAAATTATAAGTTCACTTCCTTTGTCCTAGTAATTTCTAAGCGTTTCTCTTGAAGAAGGTAATCGAAGATCAGGATAAAAGTTTAATTTGAGAAAAAAGGAAACAGCTTGGGAATGATTAAATAAGGTATGGTGCACCCCCAAGGGGAACATCGTGCAGCTTTTTAAAGTAATGTTTTTATATGTAATGTTAGATGGAAAAAACTGCAAAACCGCACATGCAATGAGATCCCCAAATTTTCTATCTACCTATGTGTATACTTTTAAACTGTTAAGATAATACTGTGTACTGAAAGTTGTTTTTAATTGTATCTGGGTAACGAGATGGTGATTTTTAAAAGTTTTTTTTTCTTTTAATTTTCTAAAGTTCTATATTTTTATTTTACTTTTACATTCGAGGAGGGGGGAATATTCTTAATGAAAAGGATCCTTTTGTTGCAAATAGAAGAATCCTCAATTGTAGAGAAGGTTGTGACTCTAGATGGGAGAAATCCCTATTATTGGTTCTAACAGCAGAGGAGAATTTAAACTCTCTCTAGCTAGGACTGGCCTACCTTTAAATATCCTTACAATCCTGAGATTCTCTGAACCAGTTGTTTCAAGAAAGACCACCAATGATACTTCGTAGATTGTCAGTTTATTTTATTCATGGACTTTTCCTGATCCACCGACTGTCATTTTAGAGTCACAAACATTTTTTAGTCTTAATGTGTCAGGTGCTTACTAAAACTGTACACACCTGTTGTGTTGTTCATCATTCAACAAATAGTCATTACAGGGAACAAAAGAGCTAACTATACTTCCCTTGGGAAGCTTACATTCCAATAAGTGGAGCCAAACAAATAAGTAAAAGATATAATATGTTAGGTGGTGATAAAAATCTTTGGAGAAGAATTAAGTGGAAAAAAGAATATGAAGTAGGTAGGAGTATGCAGGATAGGGAGAGAGGCATCGTGGACATCTGGGAGAAGAGGGTTTCAGGAAGAGGGAACAGCAAATGCAAAGGCCCTGGGACAGGATTTTGCTCCCTATTCGCCAAGCTAACTTCTAAAGAGTTATTATTAAACTCATGCTTTTATAAATAGAGGAAACTGAACCTCAGAACAATTGAAGAAGCTCCGCCATGATTTTATACACAGAACCACAAATGGAATCAAATTCAGATTCCAAAAAGCAGGTTCCTGGGGCGCAATGCTTGCAACCTAGGTTGAAAAACCAGCTTCATAAGGAGGGACTTAGTATACTTTTAAGAGTAAAGTTGATTGGTTAGGTCTTCACTGAAAACAGTGACAGGATCTGGCTATTTAATCCGCATTTCTTCTCCCCTCTCCATTCAACAATCTCCCTTAAAGATTGTTTGTTTATTTAATATTTGTTTTTCTTTATCTCCCTGTCTTCTACCCTTTTATTTAGTTAACAAAAAGTTATTGCCTATCTGCCTACTGTTAGTGGAAGTGAGGGATGGATGTAAAGGTAGAATAAGTTTAATATTTTTCCCTAGGGGGAATTAAAAACAAAAATACACAGAATGCTTAAGGAGAGTTCAACGCTAAACTGAATGTTTAGTATTTCCAAAAGAAGAAACCATCCAAAAAGAAACCATCACAGTGAGCTGGGGTTTCCAGATATGCCACCCTCACACCAGTCTGGCAAGAGTGAGAGTGTGAGAGAAGCATTTTATCATTGCTGGAAAATTTGGATGCCTTTAGGCACCAGACAGGTAAAGGAAATGAGACATGGTGGGCATTAGTGATAAATGGGAAATAGAGGGGGGTGAGCTTGTGGCCCAAACACATTCAAAGTCTCTTTATTTAAAATAAAAGACATTTTATTTAAAATAAAAGTAAAAAACCTCCTTGCCATACTGCTTAACTAATTTACGTGAAAACTCAGCAGCTGAGCACCTTTCTTGTAGTGACAAAAGTAAAATGATTCCTATTTTAAAGAGGTCACATATCAATCAAAACAGCAACTTGCTAAATGCTTATTTCTATACTGTGAAATAAACAGCAGAGGAAATGTTCCACATCACTGTGGACAGTGGTGGAATATTTGGACTAAAGTGCTCCAAAATTGGAGCCAAATGCAAAATCATGATGAAAAATAGAGATATACATGTCCTGAATTTTTTAAAAATCTTACCAGAGAAAAGGTTAAGGCACTGGTCTGTCCAGTTAGATACTAGAAAACTGTGCTCCCACCCCCACTGGAAGATATCGTCATAGTGAGAGCTAGTTTATTGAGTGTTCACTGTGTACTAGACAGTATTTTGCAGAGGTTTCATAGAGCAGGTAAACATTTATCTGAGTTTTTATCGTTTATCAACTGTAGGATAATATAGGTAGTGAGACTTTATTATTTTATGTCACACTAAAAGAAAAATTCATCCAATTATAATAACCCAATGTTTTCTAATCACTTCAAACTTGGGGGGTTTATATATGAAAGAACTTTAGATTTATGTAGACATAATTTTTTTAAAATTTATCACTCTTGTACATATGAAAGAAAGAAAACAAGAATATAAGCAAAATTAATTGGTTAAAGTATTCCTAAAACTTCTTCAGAATCCCAGTCAATCACTTTTCAATTCATTCTCCAGGGTCCATCTGTTTTCATAAACTATCATCCATCCTGTCTGCCATCAGGAGTGTTGGCAATGCAGTATTTCTCAAAAGAATGCTCCACTACTGCCTCTGGTAGTTACTTTCAAACCATTCTCTCCCATTCTGCAAGTCCTGTCACACACCCACTGACCACGACACCTACCTCACTGCTCTCACCGGCCAACAGATTTTTCATAAAGGAGAGCAGAGAAATGAGATGGTAGCCAGGGAAAGGTTGTGTGTGTGTGTGTGTGTGTGTGTGTGTGTGTGTGTGTGTGTGTGTGTGTGTGTGTGTGTGTATTTTTAAGGTAGGAGACATTACAATGTATGTGGTTGGGAATGATCAAGAAGTGAGTGAAGGGGAATTCCCTGGCGGTCCAGTGGCTAGGACTTGGTGCTTTCACTGCTGAGGGCGTGGGTTCAATCCCTGGTCAGGGAACATTCTGCAAGCAGCGCAGCATGACCACAAAAAAAGGACTGAAAATCTGACGATACAGAAAAGGGTTGGGGAGGGAGAGGATTGCAGTAGTGCAGTAGCTTGATGTCTGGGTGGGTGAGAAAGATGGGCTCCTCCCTTTTTCTGGGTGACCGTGGGCTCTGTGACAGCTTTGCAGTTCTATTACTAAAGGGAAAAGGGGAGAATGGATATTGGGGAATGACTTGCAGCCTTAGACACCCCAGGATTTGGTGATGCTGGACAAGAACAATAGGTGAAAGAGGAAGGTGAGGGATTTGAGGCTGTGCGCCAGGGAGAGGTTTACTGATTAGAAATTATTTCA
Source organism: Hyperoodon ampullatus (assembly GCF_949752795.1). NCBI lineage: Eukaryota > Metazoa > Chordata > Mammalia > Artiodactyla > Ziphiidae > Hyperoodon > Hyperoodon ampullatus. The sequence continues at coordinate 38,037,065 of NC_136916.1, forward strand.
ACTGCAAGGGCAGAAAGTTTGACCACAGTGGCTTAAAAAACAGCTTTTTTTCTCTTTACATAACAAGAAGATTGGAGTTAAGTGGCTTCTGGTGTGAGCTCCTTGGTTGAATGATGTCAGGACCAACAAGTGTGCCATCCTCCTGCTTTTTCCACACACTCATAGTCACAAGAAGGCTGCATACACCCCATTCATATTCAAGTTAGGAAGAAAAGAGCAGATCCCACAGCAGGGAAGCAAAGCTTTCACAGAAACCACCCCACCGTCAGATTTTGACTTAAGTCTCAATGGGTCACATAGCACTACCTCTAGCTGCAAGGGAGGCTGGGGAATTCCGGGAGATTGTTATGATTGACTGAGAGGTCTAGTGTTGGATGGATCATTTTCGCAGATGTGACCCATTACCAAGAATGATGACAGGAGCAGTGGTGGAGAGAGACAGTGAGCCAGTGGCCAAAATGTTCAGTGAAGAGGAAGAGATCTACAGATGACTGTGACAAGGAGGCAGGGTATAGTCTAATGTCAAAGAGGCTGGGGTTTTATGGAGAAGGGGAAAGGAGGACAGCTACTCCCACCTGCAGGCCAGGTGGAATAAGGGGTGTGAAAGGGAAAACAGCCCTTACTTGGGGAAACTACACTGGAAGTAATATCCGCAGGCATTTGCCAGGTTTCCATTGGAGCAGGAAGGTGAAGGGCTGAAGACATAGGGGAGTTTGTTCCTGGTACACTACCATTCCAGAAGACACTGTAGGGAGGTCAAGGAAGGGTGGAAGATGGGGTCAGCTTAGGGCATATACAGAGCTGTAAGTGGTTAAAATCAAGATGATGAGGATTGCCTGGAAAAAAAGGGCTGAGGTTTCAGTGCAGGACTCAGAAACCATTGTAGGTATTTAAAGCAGGAAGAATTTATTTTATTTTTTAAACATTTATTTATTTATTTTTGGCTGCGTCAGGTCTCAGTTGTGTCACGTGGGAATCTTCCATTGCAGTGCTCGGGCTTCTCTCTAGCTGTGGCTCACAGGCTCTAGAGTGTGTGGGCTCAGTAGTTGCAGCACACAGGCATAGTTGCCTCTCGGCATGGGGGATCTTAGTTCCCCGACCAGGGATCAAACCGCGTCCCCTACATTGGAAGGTGGATTCTTAACCACTGGGCCACCAGGGAAGTCCCTAAAGCATGAAGAATTTAATGCAGGCATTGAGTATCGGCCTAAAGTGGGAGGAGACAACCTCTGTCTATAGTAAGATAATGTGGCAGCTCTCCTAGTGTTTTAGTTCTCCTAGTTCCTTTTGCCTTTCCACATAAATTTTAGAAAAAGCCTACCTATATCTAGAAATAATCTTGCTGGAATTGCTTTAAACTTATAGATCAATTTGGGGAAAATTGACATCTTTACTATGAGTCTTCCAATACATATGTGAACATGGTAATGTCTCTTCATTTATTTAGATCTTTGATTTTTTTGGTTAAAAAGAAAACTTGTTTTGTAGTTTTCAACATACAAGTCCTATACGTGTTTTGCTAGGTTTATACCTAAAGTCCTTTTTTTTTTTTTGAGCAATTGCACATGGTATTGTATTTTTAACTTCAGTTTCCAAGTATTCATTGCTAGCATATAGAAAAACAATCCATGTTTTCATGTTGATCTTGTATCCTGCAACCTCACTAAATTCATATGTTAGTTCTGTGAGAGTTTTGGGGGTTTTTTGTTTTTGTTGTAGATTCCTTGGGATTTTCTAGGTAACCCATAAAGCCATCTGCAAATAGGGGCAGTTTTACAACTTCCTTTCCAAGCTATATGCCTTTTATTTCCTTTTCTAGCCTAATTGAGCTGGCTTAGTAAAAGTGATGAAAGCAGACATACTGGCTTTGTTTTTGATCTTAGGAGGAAAACATTCAACCTTTTACCATTAAGTATGTTGTTAGCTGTTTTGTAGATGTTCTCTGCCAAGTTGAGAAATTTCCCCTTTATTTTTAGTTTTATGGGAGTTTTTATCAGAAGTGGGTGTTAAATTTTGTCAAATTCTTCTTCTGCTTCTATTGGTATGATCATAAGACTTTTGTATGTATACATGGTAGATTACATTGAATGATTTTTCTTTTTTTAAATTTTATTTGGCCATGCCATGTGGCATGCAGGATCCTAGTTCCCTGACCAGGGATCAAATCCCTGTCCCCTGCGTTGGGAGCACAGAGCCTTAACCACTGGATCACCAGGGAAGTCCCTTGACTGATTTTTTAATATCGAACCAGCCTTGGGTATCAGGAATAAATCCCACTTGGTCATAGTATATAATTATCTTTATGTATGGATGAATTCTCCTTGTTAATATTTTGTGAAGGTTTTTGCATCTATATTCACAAAGAATCCTGGGCTATAGCTTTATTTTCTTACATTATCTTTGTCTGGTTTTGGTATCATGGAACACTGGCCTCATAAAATGAGTTGGGCAGTTGTTATACAACAATGTGAATACAGTTAACACTACTGAACTGTACATTTAAAAAGGATTAGGAGAATAAATTTTATATTATGTATTTTTATCACAACTAAATATTACAAAATGAGTTTGGGAAGTTTATTAATTACAAATTCTACTTCTTTATTAGTTATTGGGCTATTCAAATGATATATTTTATGTTGGGTGAGTTATAGTAGTTTGTGTTTTCCAAAAAATTGGTCCATTTTGTCTAACTGATCAAATTTATGTGGGTAGAGTTGCTTGCAGTATTCTCTTATTATCTTTTTGATGTCTGCAGTGTTTGTAGTGATAGCCTCTGTTTCATTCTTTCTTTTTTAAGCAGTTCATTTTATTTTTTATTATTATTTTTTAATGTATTTATTTATTTATTTATTTTTGGCTGCATCGGGTCTTCATTGCTGCACGCAGGCTTTCTCTAGTGGCGGCGAGTGGGGGCTACTCTTCGTTGGGGTGCACGGGCTTCTCATTGCGGTGGCTTCTCTTGTTGCGGAGCACGGGGTCTAGTCACGCGGGCTTCAGTAGTTGTGGCTCAAGGGCTCAGTAGTTGTGGCTCAAGGGCTCTAGAGCGCAGGCTCAGTAGTTGTGGTGCTTAGCTGCTCCACGGCACATGGGATCTTCCCAGACCAGGGCTTGAACCCGTATCCCCTGCATCAGCAGGCGGATTCTTAACCACTGTGCCACCAGGGAAGTCCTCTTTCCTCGTCTTTTGACTATAGAGAGCAGGCTTTGTTGTTGGTTTTTGCCTGCCTCCATCGACGTATTATGTTGCCAGCTTCTCCAGTATCCAGTTAGATATAAAAGGCAAAAAGGAAACCCAGGGTACTCACTGCCATATCATTTCTTGGGTCTCAAGAGAGCCCTAGCCAGTCTGCCTCTTCTCTCAACCTCTCAGAGTCTTCTTATGTTTGTTTATGTGGAATGTCCAGGGGATATTTAGCTTTTACTAGTGGGAAGACTAGGAATAAATATGTCTACTCCATTTTGTCTGGAACCAGAAGTCGGGAGTCATTGTTTTTATTAAAATATCACACTGCACTATAATTCAAGCTATCTCTTTAGGAGTTTGTTTCACATTCTAAACTATGAGGGCAAGAACTGTGTTTTATTCATCTTTGCATCCCTAGTGTCTAGCAGAGTAGCAATAAATTATTTTTTAAATTGAATTGTAGTGTGTTATCAAGCATTTTTGTATTTCCCGGAAGGATGTTAGGAATTTGGGCAGATACAGATATATTTCCACCAGAGGGCAGTAGCAGCAACAGTTCACTAAGGGCTCTGAAGCATACACACCCTGCTCCAGAATGAAACCTTTCCCCAGAACTACTTCCCCTTGTGAGAAAAGCTGAAGTCTGGGAACTTAATGATGGGCCTCCCAGGGGGGAAAAAAAGGACTTGACAAGGCTGTACTGGGAGCACATGGGTCCCCCTCTTCCCAATAAAGCGATGGGAAGTCACATACTTCCAGCATCTAGAGGGACAGTCATGCTTCTGGGCACTCCTCACAAAAATTCACAGGCATTATTTCCTCCATTTTACAGATTAAGAAACTGAGGCTCAGAGGGCCTCTCACGGATAATAAGAAGGAGCTCTGAAGCTCTTACACTGCTTCCTCCAAGAGATGCAAGGGCAGCCTTCTCCCTGTGACGGAATGAACAGGAGAAGGAACCTCCTTGGGCAATGAACCCAGGTCAGCTCCACACCCAGCAAGCCTCTGAGCGCTGAGTGTGTTCCTCATCTTTCTTTAGAGGGGTGATAATCCATTCTGCTTTCAAGAGCTATATGATCTTGGGCCAGGGCCAGTGCAAAGTGAAAAATGTGGAACCCCCTTGTTAAAAAAAATTAAAAATTTCAAAACAGCAACAGCAGACCATTAAACCAAGCATAGGGCCCTTCTAAGCATGAGGGCCTGTGTGACTGTGCAAGTCGCCTGTCCCTGAAGCCAACCCTGTCTAGAGCAATAATAGAAATAATGAAATAATAATAGCTTCCCTCTTTGGGGCACCTACTTTGCACTAAATTCTCCCTGTATACTTTAAATATTTTATTTCTTTTAACCTTTCTGAGGTTGTTTTATTTCCCCCTGTGTGTTTTTACCTCTACAATGGGGAGGTTGGACTAGACCAGTAGTTCTTAACCCTGGTTACACATTAGAAGCACCTGGGGACTTTTAAACAATACCCAAAGCTGGTCCCACCTCCACAGATTCTAACTGAACTGGATTGAGTCTCAAGATGGGAATTTTTACTGGCAGTGACATGAAGAATAGGTGTCCTTGGTGGGTCTGGGTAAAGGGTGGGTCTTCAGGGACATTGTTTCTCCTCCACAGCAGCCATTTACCCAGCCGACGGTTCCGCCCAGGGTGTCAGTACGCCAGTGTTAGCTGGTGGCCTCTGGAGGAAGCCATCCATTGGTGGCAGTATTTCTGGGCACAAAGAGAAGACGGTGGCTTCCCCACCTCTTCTGGGAACTGCCAGCTTGCCTAGCTTCCCCGATAGAACCAAAGCAATGTGCATAAAACTGTTATAGAGAAGAAAGCAGAGAGGAAAATGATGTGTATTGCAGACTTTCTGAGTGTCTGGCATTACACAAGGAACATTCATATTTAACCTTCCAAAAACTCTTCTGGGTATTTTCTAGAATCCCCATTTTTACAGCTCAGAAAGCTTAAGGATGTTGCTGGACATCACACAGCTGATTGAGTGGTCCCTGTACTTACTGGAGGGGCAGTGCTGCGGTTCAGCATGGTGGAGGGTGGAGTGGGGTGCAGAAGTGTAGGTATAAGGCTGGGTGGTGCTTGCTTCACCTCTGCCCCATCATCTCTCTCGACCCCTGCTAGCCTGAGGCCTGGGACCCCTAACCGTCTTGCTCCAACCCCACCTCCACTCCCACCCAGCAGTAGTCCCTGGACAAACCATGTCTGAGGGCCAGTACAATCTCAGAGCCCTGTGGGACTGACCCTCCCTTTTCTGGCAAAGAGAGCCAAGCCGTGGATGAAGCCAGTGAGGCATGTCCCAGGCCTGCCTTATCAGGACCGCACAGAGCCCAGAACAGCTCACCTTGGGTCCTATGCAAATGGTCTGGAACACTGGGTCCATTCACTTTTGTGAGAACCCAAGGACAAAAGGAAGGTCCCCTGGGGAGGCAGCCCAGGCTCCTCATGGAAGCCTGTCAAGAGATGGGACTAAAGCAGATGGGGGGCTCTGGAGCTGCTGAGCAAGGCTGAAACTCCTTCTAAGACTAAACTCCTCCTTTGAAGCTAGTTACGTGCAAAGATCCCGAGTCTGCACACGGACTGGGGCAATTCTCACCCTGATGACCGACCGTCAGCCTCAGGCTCTGCCCAAGGAGGGATAGTTTCACTTTTGAGGAAGGAGCTCAAATTCCCCTCCCTACTCTTGGAGGGCCTTGGATGGCATCCTGCCCATCCTTCCCTGGCTGAGGGAAACCATGGGGTCTGGGGTGGAATGTTGGGAAGTAATGCAGACCCCAGACAATTTAGGGGGTGGGCAGGACTGCAGCCTCTCTAATGGAGCCATGGCCAGAGCAGAGGGGAGGGCTGGAGCTGATTTGGAGGGCCCCTCCCCATAGGAATCTACCCACCCTTCCACTTAGGCGAGTAGACCTGCAGTTTCACAGCCCCAAGCTGGGCTAAGCCAGCGAGGCCTGGACCAGCTAATAGAAGCCACAAGGAAAGAAAGATTTCTATCACACCATTCATCTTGGGGCTGCCAAGTGGACTGGGTGTGGAGGGCTGGGGAACCTGCTTTTAATTCATTTTTTCTTTTTTTTTTTTTTTGCCCACATGGCATGTGGGATCTTATTTCCCCGACCAGGGAAGGAACCCATGCCCCCTGCATTGGAAGCACGAAGTCTTAACCACTGGACCACCAGGGAATTCCCTAATTCATTCATTTTTTTTTTAAACAAATTTATTTATTTACTTATTTGTTTTTGGCTGCTTTGGGTCTTCGTTGCTGCTCGCGGGCTTTCTCTAGTTGCAGTGAGCGGGGGCTACTCTTCATTGCAGTGCACAGGTTTCTCATTGTGGTGGCTTCTCTTGTTGCAGAGCACGGGCTCTAGGCACGCAGGCTTCAGTAGTTGTGGCACGAGTGCTCTAGAGTGCAGCCTCATTAGTTGTGGTGCACGGGCTTAGTTGCTTCGCGGCATGTGGGATCTTCCCAGACCAGGGATTGAACCTGTGTCCCCTGCGTTGGCAGGCAGATTCTTAACCACTGGACCACCAGGGAAGTCCTAAAATGGTAAATTTTATGTTATGTGTATTTTACTACAGTTTAAAAAAAGGAAAAGAATATTTAACGGTGGTTAGCTTAGAAAGCACACCAGACCAGAAAGCACAGCATCAGACAGTCTCATCTGAGGCTGAAAAGAGGTTTCCAGAAGCACCTGCAGGCTTCTGGGGAAGGCATCATCTTCCCCTTAAGACTCAAAATGATCCGCCGAGGGCGTTAGAAATGAATTCTTAAAAGCCTGTCAGATGTGCCTCCCTTCTCACCCTTTCTGGCTGTCCTTAGGTCCATGAGATGGGATTGTCTCTCTCCTCTCCAGTAAAATTTGGGGGTGCATGTGAGGACCGAGCCAGTAAGTCTGCCCCTGGCATTTTTGCACTCTGCTTTAGGACTGCTGAACCATTTTACAGAATCTTAGCTGCTGTGAGTGTGTGAAGTTTGCAGTGGAGAACGCAGACTGCATCCAGGCTGAAAGAGCCAGCTAACAATGCAGCAGAAGGTGTACTCTCTGGGCAGAGGTCCCATACGCCCCTGGTAGGGGTCTGTGGCAGTGTCTAGGAGCACAGGAGGCCTCGGGAGAGAAGGGACTTACCTGCCTGGTGTGTATTTTTACTTAAAAATTCACGAGAGTGGATCTTATTATGTTTTTACTTAAAACACATATAACATCACTTTGGCAGCCCATATAATAAAACTGGAATGACACAAAAGATTAACCTGGTCCTTGTACAAGGATGACATGCAAATTTGTGAAGCATTTCATATTTTTTTAGCAGTCGATAATTGAAAAATGAAATTGGAAAAGCAAGCCAATTTACAGCAAAACAACAACAAAAACAGAAAGTACTTAAGGATAAATTTAACAAAAGATGTGCAAGACTTACATGCTGAAAACCACAGGTCACTGGGGCACCATCCTGCCCCCTGGCCTGATGGCTTTGACTACCAGGTTGGGTGACTGCTCAGTTGACCTGACAGCAAGGGCACTAGCCTGTGTTGTTTTTGCCAGAACTGGCAGGGGTGGAGTGGGATATGGCTGGCTGGGAAGGGCCAGATAATCAAAAAGCTCTCAAAGACAAAGACAAAGATGACTTGACTCTTTCAACTAAGGGCCTGTGGCATCCTGCCCTGGTCAATCCATCCTGCCCCTCCCCACCCTGTGATTAGTGTGGTAACTGTGAGTGGTGAGGATGACAGTGAATACTGTGAGAGTCAGAGTTGATGAGAAGATGTGTAACATCCCTGCAGGTACCTACAAGTCTGGTGTTCTCTTGTCTAAGCATCTCTGACCTTAAAGGCATGGTCCTGGGTCAGCCCAGTTCTTGTTTGCTTACCTAGTATGACTACTCTTTGAGTATCCTTGTGCGTTTATCCTGATTTCATTTCTTAAATATTATTTCTTATTAAAAAGTGATACTCCGGGGCTTCCGTGGTGGCGCAGTGGTTGAGAATCTGCCTGCCAATGAAGGGGACACGGGTTCGAGCCCTGGTCTGGGAAGATCCCACATGCCGCGGAGCAACTGGGCCCGTGAGCCACAATTACTGAGCCTGCGCGTCTGGAGCCTGTGCTCCACAGCAAGAGAGGCTGCGATAGTGAGAGGCCCGTGCACCACGATGAAGAGTGGCCCCCGCTTGCCACAACTAGAGGAAGCCCTCGCACAGAAACGAAGACCCAACACAGCCATAAATAAATAAATAAATAAATAAAGCAAACTGTCAACAAGTAAAAATAAAAATAAACGCTATTATATCTAAAATAAAAAAAACATTCTCCTAAATAACTCAATATCGTTATCACACTCACGAAAAATAACAATAATCCCTTAATCCTGGCTAATACCCAGTGCATTAAAATGTCTCCAACTGACTTTAAAATACTTTTTATAGCTACATTTTCAAACCAGGATCCAGTCAAGGAACACACAATGCATTTGGTTATTTTATCTCTTATCTTTAATCTAGGATTGTTCCTCCCCTCCCTCACCTCACTTTTTTTTTTTTTACATTGATTTTTTTTTTTTTTTTTTTTTTTTTTTTTTTTTTTTTGTGGTATGCGGGCCTCTCACTGTTGTGGCCTCTCCCGTTGCGGAGCACAGGCTCCGGATGCGCAGGCTCAGCAGCCATGGCTCACGGGCCCAGCCGCTCCGCGGCATATGGGATCCTCCCAGACCGGGGCACGAACCCGTATCCCCTGCATCGGCAGGCGGACTCTCAACCACTGCGCCACCAGGGAGGCCCCTTTACATTGATTTTTGATGAAACCAAGGAATGATCTTGTAGTATGTTCCACATTCTGGATTTGTCTATTTCTTCATGGTCATCCATTGAATATTTTATTTCAATTATTATAAATTGATTTGGTTCTTTTTCAAATCTGCTTCATCAGTCTTTATAGTGGTCTCTACCGTGGTGGAAATCCTATATAATAGTATTGTGATGTTCAGTGATGTCACACTGGTAGCTTGAAATCAGCCATGGTGGGAGTATTTACACCTGAAAATAAGCAAATGCTACAAATGGAGGCTTGGTTTAATGTTTTATTGTCTAGCCTTAAGAAACTGATGGAAAATGTTAATAATTTAAACTTAAAAGTGTGTTGTGTCTGTAGCCATTACATTGAGAATAGCACAGAAAAACTAAGGAAATATTCTTCCACTATTCAAAATTATTATCTGATTTAGCAAAGAAGTAGCTTACATTACTGACTAACGAAGGACGTGCCAATGTATGTCTTTGTTGTTTCATTTTATCTTCCTCCTTAACATAAATAAAAGTGTTAGCCAACATTCACATTAGAACTGAAGTGAATTGCAACCATAGTTTGGCCATGGATACAAGAGTTTGGCAAAAATCATCAAGTGTTCTGTGTGAATCAGTTTTCTATATAGAACTTACAATAAGGAGTATTGTATATTTTATTATTATTTGTAAATTGGTGCCATACATCCTTTATGTCAGTAAAATTTATGTACATATATCTGCATGCATTTTTCCCATATCACTGGGTGGAACCTGAGATTTGTCTTTGATCTCTCACCTGGGGCAGCCATCAAAGTACAAGCTCACAGTTTCCAGTGCCCAGCAGAAAGTCTCAGAGTACCAGCTGGCCTTGGGGCTCCTTTACCCCCAGTTTTGAGATCTGTGCATTACTCATTTTTGTATCAGTTCAGTGATACATCTTAAAAGATATTTTGGGGACTTCCCTGGTGGTCCAGTGGTTAAGATTCCACACTTCCACTGCAGGGGGCGTGGGTTTGATCCCTGGCTGGGGAACTAAGATCCTGCATGCTGCATGGCACAGCCAAAAAATTAAAAAATAATAAATAAAAGATATTTTGTTTAATATTTTATTCAGTATTCAGTTTTTTCATTTTCTCATTGGGAGAATCATTCAGGTATCTAACCTACCACACTCATGGTTTCCAATGACTTGCAGGCACAGGGGGCTTGGCTAAACTGTAAGAGCCAGGGCTTTGTTTATTCATTTCACCTGTCCACTCTACAAGGCTGCAGACTCAGCCATTTCAGTATGTGCAGCAAATTAGTGGGTAATACCTGAATGCTGTGCCATTTCCTGTCTTCTCAAGGAAAATGTTTGGATTTAGGTTGTGATGTTTGGGGTGGTTCTATTGTTCTGGCTTGTTTTTATGTGTTTTCATTTGTGAATGTTACAGGTGGCTTTGGCTTGGGTGTGAATTATCATCATCGTCATCATCATCATCATCATCATTATCATCATCATTTTCGTTCTGCCCCAGTCCTGCTCTTTTTGGGCAGAGCAACATTCCATAGAAGGGGAGCTGTTCATTTTAATTGGCATCCTTGGCTGATCTGCAGCAGCTGGGCCCCTGTCTTAGTCTGCTTGGGCCATAACAAAATACCACAGACTGGGTGGCTTAAACAACAGAAATTTATTTCTCACAGTTCTGGAGCCTGGGAAGACAAAGATCAAGGTGCCAGCCAATTCAGTTCCTGGTGCAGGCTCTCTTCCTGATTTGCAGATGGCTACCTTCTCACTGTGCCCTCACATGGCAGAGAAAGAGAACAAGCTCTCTGATGTTTCCTCTTATGAGGACACTAATCCTATTGGATCAGGGTGCCACCCTTATGACCTCATTTAACCTTAATTACTTCCTTACTCTAAATATAGCCACCTGGGAGTTAGGGCTTCAACATATGAATTTGGAGGGGGTACACAGTTCAGTCCATAGCAGTCTTGCTGACCAGGAGGCTCAGTATGAGCTATAAAGTCAGACAGACTCAAGTTCAAAGCCCAGTTCTGCTCCTTACTAACTTTGTAAAATATTTCATCTTTCTGGGAATTCCCTGGCGGTCCAGTGGTTAGGACTCGGCACTCTCACTGCTGTGGCCTGGGTTCAGTCCCTGGTTGGGGAATTAAAGATCCTGCAAGCAAGGTGGTGGGGAAAAAAAAAATCATCTTTCTGACCCTCAGTTCGCTATTCTGGAAAGTAAAAACAGTAAGTTCCATTTCAGAGGAGTAAGTTTCAATTCCAATGTTGTAATTATTACATTAGAAAATGTATAGAAAGTAGCTAGCACAGTGGTGCCTGACATGGGGCTCAATGTGAAGTTTCCTAGATGATGCCACTCAAAGTGTCATCCTTGGACCAGCAGCACCTGAGATCATGACAGACATGCAGAAAGTCAGGTCCCATCCCAGACCTGCCAGATCAGGGTCTACACCTTAACACCATCTCCAGTGAGTTGAATGCACACTGAAGTTTGAGAAGTACTGAAGTAAATGGTATGACTTGGCCCAGCTTGGCCATGAGGCATATTGGGAATGCAGTGTCATAATTCAGCAGGGGAGAGAGCCAGGGCCAGGCAGCCCTGAGAATTGAAGGGAAGGGAGGGGAACCTGAAGAATTGGGACTGCTGAGAGCTGACACCAGGCCAAGCTCCCGCCATCCACTTGCACTGCCTAGAGGGGCAACGCCGGGCAAGGTCCCCACTGTGCTGCTCTCCAGTGGGGTCTTTTTTTTTGGCCTCGCCATGCAGCATGCAGGATCTTGCTGCCCAGGGATTGAACCCATGCCCCCAGCATTAGGAGCATGGAGTCTTAACCACTAGACCACCAGGGAAGTCCCACCAAGGGGTCTTACTGGTTGGTTGTGTCAGTGGTTACTGGTGACTATAAAAGGCTCATCCTGGGCTTCCCTGGTGGCGCAGTGGTTGAGAGTCCGCCTGCCGATGCAGGGGACACGGGTTCGTGCCCCGGTCCGGGAAGATCCCACATGCCGCGGAGCGGCTGGGCCCATGAGCCGTGGCCGCTGAGCCTGTGTGTCCGGAGCCTGTGCTCCGCAACAGCAGTGAGGGAGAGGCCACAGCAGTGAGAGAGGCCCGCGTACCGCAAAAAAAAAAAAAAAAGGCTCATCCTCAGTCAGTTCTTCTCTTGTCTGAACTCTTAGTTGTTGACAGAATCTGCCATTTTACTCTCATCTCTGGGACTTTGTACCTTTCTTCCCCATCCTTTTTCCCTGACTCATTCCTGCTCCTTCCTGAAAACTCAGCTTGAAGGCCACATTTTCCAGGAAGCTGTCTCTGCCCCTCTTTAACTAACTGCTCCCTTCCCAGCCTGTCTTCACCACACTCATGTATCACATGCTTTAGGGATGCTGTGCACCTGCCTGCCTTTCCCTTTAGTTCCTTGTAAAAGTCTAGAGAGTTGTGAGGTTAGGAGGGCATGCTCAGGATTGAATGCTGGCTGTGCCACTTCCAAGCTCTGTGAATTTGAACAAGTCTCTGAATTTCTAGGAGCTTCACTTTCCTCATTGGTAAAAGGGAGGCACAGATCTTTTGAGAATTAAATAAGGTAAGAGGTGAATGGCGTGCGAGACTTTGAGCTACAACACAGGTGTGCAAGAAACACCACACTTCCTTATTTTCTTTAAATCAGCTTAAGTCTGACTCCAATAGGCTGGAGGGGAATTCAATTTCAGTTCTTACTGGGGCTTTCCTCCTCTCTCTCTTTCTCTGTTCACACATGAAAACTTTCATGATGTATGGAGATGGGAGAAGGGCCCTAGATCTTGAGTCCCACCCTGAACGTCAGAGATTTGCACACTTGAGTATGTAGGATAGTGGTCGTGGTTAAGGGAGAGTTCAAGAGTCAGTCCAGCCTCCACCCCACAACAGCTGTGTTGCTATGATAAATTCACTTGACCTCTCTGACCCTCAGTTTCTTCATTCTTAAAGTGAGGGTTGTTCTAAGGACTCAAGCCAGTCCATAGAAAGCACTTAGCGCAGAGTAAATATAAAGCATGTGGCACCCGGAAATAGTTAATTCAATAAAAGTTAGCCATTATTATTATAATGTACAATGTATTTATTATTGATCTTGTAGTCAGCCATCTTGATAAATTCTCTTATTATTTCTAACAACTTGTTTGTAGATTCATCTTTTGGCTTTCCATGCAGACAATCGCATAATTTGCAAGGATAGTTTTATTTCCTCCTCTCCAATCCTTATCCTTCCATTCGTTTTATGACCTGACTGTGACCTCTGGAATAATGCTAAATAGAAAGGATGATAGAGGGCCTTGTCCTCATCTGGATTTTAAAAAGGATGCTTCCTATTTTCCCCACTAAGAATGATGTTTCCTATAGCTTTTCAGTAAATTAAGGTAATCGGTGTATTTACATTCTTTGTTGTCTATTTGCTGACCTTCTCTCTCCAGTGGCCTTTAGACCCTTGACGACAGGGACTGTATGTGCCATGAATCAAGACAATTCCCACAGGGTTTAATTTACTGGTGGCCTGTCATTAGCCAAGGCTCTGGGCTTCCTGCCCCATTTGAAGCTGCACTGGAGTCCAGCCTTCAGCCTGCAGCAAAGTCCAGCCTTCAGCCTGCACCACTAGCCCTCTTTCCCATTGCTGGTTGATTACAAGAGTTTCGTGGGAAACCTTTTAAATAGAGAAAACCTCAGTGCACCTCCTGTGTTTCTCCTTTCCTCTCACACCACTACCACACTCACAATACATCTGACACCAGTTGTGTGGGTTTTTTCCCCCAACAAGCAATTCTCTGTGACACCAGCTGGGTGTCCTACAATTTAACTGAATTCTGACACTATCTACCTGGAGACAGTGTCAGATCCCATAGGTTAAGGGCTCAGTCCCATGAGACTGCCCCCCCACTTCAGATGCCAATGGCACATAGTAGGTCCCCAAGTTATGCACAACTTTTGTCCAACTTGGCTACAAATCAAAAGTTCCCATAACCTCCTCCCCCTTGGATCTGATTACTTGCTAGAGCAGCTCACAGAACTCAGGGAAACACTTACGTTTCCCAGTTTATTTTATTTATTTATTTATTTTTTATTAGTTTCTGCTTTATAACAGAGTGAATCAGTCATACATATACATCTGTTCCCACATCCCTTCCCTCTTGCGTCTCCCTCCCTCCCACCCTCCCTATCCCACCCCTCCAGGCGGTCACAAAGCACCGAGCTGATCTCCCTGTGTTATGCGGCTGCTTCCCACTATCTATCTACCTTACGTTTGGTAGTGTATATATGTCCATGCCTCTCTTTCGCTTTGTCACAGCTTACCCTTCCCCCTCCCCATATCCTCAAGTCCATTCTACCATATGACCCAGCAATCCCACTACTAGGCATATACCCCGAGAAAACCATAATTCAAAAAGAGACATGTACCAAAATGTTCATTGCAGCTCTATTCACAATAGCCCGGAGATGGAAACAACCTAAGTGTCCATCATCGGATGAATGGATAAAGAAGATGTGGCACATATATACAATGGAATATTACACAGCCATAAAAAGAAACGTTTCCCAGTTTATTAAAGGCTATGATAAAGGATGCAGATAAACAGCCAGATGAAGAGATACACAGGGCAAGGCCTGGAAGGGTCCTGAGCACAGGATTTTCTTTGGGTTTTTTATGTTGTTGTTGGTTTAATTTTTATTGGAGTATAGTTGCTTTACAATGTTGTGTTAATTTCTGCTGTATAGCAAAGTGAATCAGCTATATGTATACATATATCCACTCTCTTTTGGATTTCCTTCCCATTTATGTCACTACAGAGCATTAAGTAGAGTTCCCTGGAGCACAGGATTTTCCCTCCCTGTGGAGCTGGAGCATGTCAGTCTCCCAGTACATGGATGTGTTTACCAACCTGCAAGCTCCCTAAACCCCACACTACTGGGATTCTATGGAGGCTTCCTCACATGGGCATGATCAATTATTGACTCTCTTTCCAGCCCCTCTCCCCTCTCTAGAGAATGGGGAGCATGGCTGAAAATTCCAAGCTTCTAATCATGGCTTGATCTCTCTGGTGACCAGCCCCCATCAAGGGCCCACCCAGAGTCACCTCACTAGAACAAAAGACACTCCTATCACCCAGAAAATTCCAAGGGATTTAGGAGCCCTGTGTCAGGGACCAGGTCAAAGACCAAATATTAGAACAAAAGATGCTCCTAATGCTCTTATCACTTTTTTACAAGGGTGTTTTTTGTTTGTTTTACACTCAGGTTGCCCTGTGTCAGGAGCTGGAACAGAGACCAACGTACCTTACTTACGTTTTCACATCCAGGATAACCAAAGGGGATCAGGTGCTGGCTAACCTCTTCCTTGGACCCTGGCTCCTAATCTCAAGGCAAACAAGGCCCCAAATCAAATCCATCCCAGAGGAACGACCCAGAGGACAGTTGGCATCTTTCCCAGATTCTTATTTAAGATCTTTTCCTTTTCCTGGGAGCTCCAACAAGTGGGGTTCCGGGTGGGGCCTGGTGACACTCTGTGGAGTCCAGCTTACACTTCAGATAATAAACAACCCCCTTCTCTCCCTCTTTCAACCCTGAAGCCCTTCCCCACTCTGCATTCCTCCCCTCTCTGACTCCCTGACCATCAAGGCCTGGCCTTAAAGTCTCACAGTTTTCTCTTTACCCTGCATGCCTATCAGCATCTCTCTATAATTGTCAGGGGTCAGGCAGACGCTTCCTCTCCCTAGAAGTGAAGGAGGATGTCCTCTCAGGCCATTTGGCTGAGCCAGCACCTTGTCACACACAGATGGATCCACTTTAGACCTGCTTGTAGGGGGGACCACCAGGCCTGCTCAGATCTCCAATCCTACATGTGATTCCTACTTTTCTGCAACTCTCTGGCTTTCTCACAACTCCACGTATCTGACCTCCCTAATTAGTACATAGGGAGAAATATACTTATCTGTACTTCATAGACAGATATATGCTTAATAAAGAAACGGAACCCCTGCTGGGTTCTGCAGGGTCCACAGTGAGCACCTGATTCCCAGGTAAGCGGTCTGGGGCCTGGAGGATCATTGATAGAGGCAGGGCCTTGGGGACTTGCACTTTTGCTAGCCCTGCCTTACATTATGTAGAGCATATTAAAATGCCTCCACGTTTCACTTTAAATATAAATTTGCCCTAAAATCATTTGAAATGACGTGGGGACATTTCTTTCTCTTCTTTCTGCTACAAAAATATATTGTAAAATTTTATTACATTTTTCATAAATAAAATAAAGAATAATATAATAAAAACCTGTGGTACTCACCACCAGCTTAAGCAGTAAAATGTTCCCAGGATAGTTGAAATATTCTGTGTACCTCTCTCTGGTACCCTCCCCTCCCTACAGAGGAAACTACCATCCTGAATTTTGAGTGTATTGTTCCCACTGATTTCCTTACACTTTATGTATTTTTCTGAAACAGATTGAAAATGTTTGCATTTTCAGCTCTATCACAGTGATTTACGAAAACAGTTTGTACAATTTTGCATTTGAAGTTATCTGGTTACAAGTTACTTACATTCCGATTGGTTCTGATTCTTAGTCCTCATCACTTAGACTCTTGTAGAATGAAAAAATCTAACATATAAATGGATTTCAAATGTTATTAAATGTTTGCGAAGACAGTTAAGGAAGTTGAAATAATAGTGTTTTGTAGACACTTCACAAGGCATTCACTAGCTTTGGTTTTGCACTTTTCCTTTCATATTTTGAGGCCAAATATTTTTTTCCCAGGTGATATAAATGTTTCTATTGATAGGAAAACCTCCTAGGCCTAGCACTTGTCCAGAGTCTCTGAGGGGCACAACAGGCTGGCTGTGCCCACCACAGAGCAAGAGGAGCAGCAAAATTAAGCTGACACTTTGGAGCACCCACTGAGCCAGGCCCCCCTGTCCTACCTAAGCCTTTCACATCTGCCTATGAATTCACTTACTCCTATAAGGTAGATGTTGCAGCCACCCCACTTTCTATTGGAGGAAATAGGCACCAGGCAGTCCTGTGCCAGGTGGAAAGGGGTGGAGCTGGGATTTGAACCCAGGCAGCTGCCACCCTTCCTCCTACTGCCTTCCATTTTCTGGGCCCCACCTGTACCGTACATGAACGTGTATTTTCTCAGAATCCTCTCAAGGACCAGGCATTGTTATCCCCATTTTATGAGGGAACCTGGCTCAGAGACTTGCTCCGGGTCACGCGGTTGAAAGAGGTGGCAGATTTGGGATTTGGATCTGCGCCTGCGTGATTCCAAATGCTGTGTGTGATTTTCGGGACACCGAACGGCTGCCCCCTCCCAACCTTGCCGCTTGGCAGCCAGGCCGAGTTCCCTCCGGTCCACACCTCCTCCCTCAACTCAGCCCTTTAGGGGAGGGAAGGATCTGCAGGTGTTAGGGGTGGGTGAAGAGGGGCACCGACCTAGCTCAACCTCACCCGGATTCCAGGCCTCTGTCGGCCCAGGGCCTCTGCCGTAGGGAGGGGCCTCTTTATCTGCAAGTCCTGGCACTGTGCCTCTTCCTCCCCTCCCCACCAGCTCTCCCTCCCCACCCCCCTTCTCTCCCTACCCCCCTCCTACCCAGGGTGGTGAGTAGGTGGTTAGAAGCAGGCCTCATTGCTTTCTGCTTTCCACGTGATAGTCTCAGCTGGCTGGCTCCCCTCCCCCTGCAGATCTCCTTTATCTTGAGCCATCAGAATCTCTCTGGAGAACACCCTCGCCTCCCCCAAGGTCACCTCCAGGGAGTTTGGCTCTTGCTCACTGAACAGGCCCCCTTCTGCCTGGAAATGGGGGATGGTTTTAAAGAGTCAGATCCTTCCCTGGGGTCTTCTACTTTCCACCCCAGGGAACAGAGTCAGAGTGAAGGTGGTGCGGGGGAGAGAAGGACCATGGCTTGGAACCAGAAGACTAGGGTTTTGTCTCTGGGTCTGTGCCTCATTCGTTGTATGGCCTTGGACTAGTCGCATCCTCTTTCTGGGCCTCAGTTTCCTCAACTAGAGAGCATGGCTGGACCAGGTGCTCTCCAAGATCCTTTTCTTCTAGAAGTGTATGACTAAATCTATACCCTGCCCTGCAACGTTGGATATGTGACAGGTATATATACATATAATTTTTTTTTCTTTAACTAGGAATACAAGCAAACCTGTCTCCTGCTATTTCAGGAAGAAGTCTCACTGACTTTTCAACCCAGAGAGGGAAGAGAAAACCAAGGTGAAACTAATACCTAGGGGAGAGAGGAGGAGCTCTCAGGCTGAAGCAGGAATGGGGAGGGAATTCCAGGGTACAATTTTGGAAGTACACTAGAATCAGAGATGGAGTTTTTTTGTTTTTGTTTTTGTTTTAATATTTATTTATTTATTTGGCTGCGTCGGGTCTTAGTTGCGGCACGTGGGATCTTGATCGTGGCACGTAAGCTTCTCTCTAGTTGTGGCACATGGGCTTAGTTGCCCCAGCATGTGGGATCTTAGTTTCCCAACCAGGGATCAAACCCGTGTCCCTTGCAGTGGAAGGCAAATTCTTTTTTTTTTTTTTAGGTTCACTAACTTTTAAAAAAAAATCATAAAACGTTTCTTACAAAAAAGCATTACATTCTGCACACTGCTCTGAATAGATGCCAGGGACATATGGACTATTGTTACTTTTCCTCCCTGTCCCACCCCTCCGGATGTTACAGCGACCACAAAGCAAAGTGTTCACAATAATTAGATGGGGGGACTTTTTTTAAACCACCAACAATGAACAAAAATTAAAATGCACTCACTCTGCCGCTGTTTCAAAATTTCAGTGTTAGTTTTTGCGTACCCTCCCTCAACCCCCAACCCTGTTTGTAAGGAACTAAAACATTTCATCTGGTGAACAGCAAAGATTTCACTATACCTCAAATTCAGAACACCTACGAGGTAGAGGAATGTTGGCTTTTCAAACAGAAGCAGATTAAAAAAAAAAAAGACGCAGGACTCCTTCAGTTCTTTACTAGTCTTAGAAAAATTTTCCAGAATACTGCTTCACACTGTTCTGCAGCAAATACTGTGCATTCTGTACCTGGTCCTGTGTTCCTGTAATGGTAATGATCTGATCTTCAGACCCTTCTAAAGGCTCATCAATTTTGATTGAAGCTCCTGACTCATGACGGATTTGTTTAATCCGCTGACCACCTTTGCCAATAATCAATCCAGCCAAATCTTTGGGAGTAGTTACTTGTGTAGTAATAATAGGTCCGCCAAGATCACCATATGAGCCATGACCCCCAGCATAGGAATAATCACATCCAGAGCCACCCTGTGGTTCATAAGCCATCTGCCACTCTGATGGGCTCCATGCATCTATTGCAGAGTCCCAGGTTTCATCAGTACTGAAACCAACCATGCCATCATAACGGTCTCCAGGTCTCCCTCTTCTGTCATAGGCTATTAGCTCTCCTCCTCTAGGTGGTGGTGGTGGAGGAAGAGGAAGATTCCGAGCTCTGCCACCACCCCGGCCCCCTCGTCCAGGAGGAGGTGGAGGAGGTCCTCGACGAGGGCTCCTATCATCACAATCTCTTCTGGATGGAGGCATGGGACGCCCACCCCGACCAGGAGGCATTCTGTCAAAACCACCTCTTCCCCGCATGGGAAATCCCACGGGACGTCCACGGCAGTCGTCGACCATCATTGTAAAACCACCATAATCATAGGTTTCATCATAAAAATTGGGATCATAAGGCTGAGCACGTCCCTTGATGAGAGACTCTAATATAACATCATGGATGATCTTTATGCACTCTGCAACCCTATCAGGTTTTCCTCCAATAAGAACGAATTTGTCAGTGGATTGAGGACAACATTCCTGGAAAAACTTGATTGTTGTCTGAGTGCTCTCTCGAAGTTCTTTGATTTTAGCACCTTTGACACCAATAATTCCTCCAGCCAGACTCTGATGAATCAACAGTCTCAACTCACAGTCAAAGTCGCTTCCTTTATAGTGTTAGTAATTTAAGCATTCCACAGCATCAGATTCGAGCGGGAGCTGGCTGGTTGCAGTGGGTGATGGCAACTGCAGGCCCTCTTCCAAGGTAGGGATGATTTTCTTCAGAATTTCTCCGATTGTTTCAATACTAGCACTGTTATTCAGTATGCGCTCGGGGCCACTGCTGTCTGGGACTGAAACACTGGCATTGTAGTCTGTACAGAGAGCCTTAATATTCTTGCCTTCTTTTCCAATCACCACCCCAGCATTCTTGCTCTGCAGCAGAATGCGTAATTCAACCATCTCATCAGTGTTTCTAGATCTTTTAAAAGCTTGTTCCTCTTCCTATCTTTAGCAGGGCGTTTATCAAATCCGCCATTGGTTTCGGTGTTGGGAAAAGTTTCCTTTGGCTGTTCAGTTTCCATTTTCTTGTATTAAAGGGACACACAGATCAGTTATTAAATATTTCCTTGCAGGGCAGAACTGAAGTGTTCTGGGCAGGAGCAACTGACACCCTAGTGCTGCAGTAACCAGGCAAGGCTACCATCCCTATCGGAAGGCGGATTCTTAACCACTGGACCACCAGGGAAGTCCCAGGGATGGAGCTTTTGAAACTGGGATACCTGAGCTGTACTCCAGACCAATTAAATCAGAATTTCTGGGCGTGGCCGTGATGTAGGTGTAACAAACCCAGTTAGAAGTAGTTGGAGGAGTAATAGTTATAAGAGGAGACCTTAAAAAAATAAGGTTGCAGTTATCAGCTGCCAGCAGACATTGTTTTGAGAATGGCTGGTGGCATCCCAAGTCTGACATAGCTCAGAAAACTCAAGTTCTTAGCAATACAAGGACTTGTCTAAAATCACACCCATAGTGTCACCTAGTTATTTCCTTGGATGTCTGAACCACAGCTACTCCATTTTGACTTTTAATTGTAATTCTCTCCTTAATAGCCAAAGCAGATGTCACTGTTAATGATGTTAGTGTTTCTCTGGGTATGAGACGATACAAGAGTTTGGGCTCATAAAATCTTCTCCTGAAAATATCTAACTATCTGAACGCTTGTTCCGCCAGTTTTTCCCAGAGCACAGAGTGCCTCATTCCTGATCTCCACCCTGAACTCCTTTCAGGGGGTGTTGAAGGTCAGCAGCTGCAGCGGCTCCTGATTTAATCTTTTTTTTTTTTGCGGTACACGGGCCTCTCACTGTTGTGGCCTTTCCCGTTGCGGAGCACAGGCTCCAGAAGCGCAGGCTCAGCAGCCATGGCTTACGGGCCTAGCCGCTCCGTGGCATGTGGGATCTTCCTGGACCGGGGCACGAACCCGTGTCCCCTGCATCGACAGATGGACTCTCAACAGTGGTTGAGAGCCACCAGGGAAGCCCTGATTTAATCTTTGTAGAGGCAGATGGCAAGTGCCAATGGCAAGTGCCAATTTGTAGGTGACAGGGCCTCCTCGTGGTTATAAATTTAACCATGGTTTGGGAGGCATTTTGCCCCATGGTGCCAGGAATGCTCATTCCCAGGTTTGGTGAAGATTTTGCTGATAGGCTACTCAATGTACTATTATTGGACTAGGCCTTACAAGCAGCAGAAAGTCTCTGGACCACCTGTCTTACTAGTCTCTTATGGTCTAGGAAAATATTCCCTCTTGTTGCTTCTTCTCCTATCTAGAGTTACACTCTTAACAATCACTGATCTCATATGGAACTATATATTTTCATTTTATCAGAGGCTCAGTCACACATTTGGTAATGTAAGAAACAACAATTTTGTAAAACAGGCAATATAAAAAAATATATAGCTAGCAGTATTAGTAAGTTCATAAGTAAGAATTAAGCCAAGAATTTCCATTAGGTGTGGCCCAATATATCCCAGGTCATCTGACTTAGTGTGTTCTGTACCAATCCTTATCTTTCCGGGAAATTATATGTTGGCACTGTCCATAAGGCACCCAGCCCAGTTTCCTAGTGTTACTAGACTGACTATCCTTAGTATGATTTAATTATTCCCAACATAGAGGAGCCTTTAAACTTAAATTACCATAGCTTGGTGCTAATTACATAAATCCATCCCATAATTGTGGGAGGTTTTATTCCTTAGCTGAAATTTTGCTTGTTGCTCTGATTGAGCTTGAGTAATAGAGGAAAATTCATATTTATGGCCAAGGTCAGAACAGGTATTATTAATTGGTTAGGTGAGGGGATCCCATCTAGTAGTATCAATAGTGGCCTGAACATGACTTAATTTTTTCTCCATAAAGTCTAAAGAATATTGTGGCCACACTGTCAAAAATTTCCTAAGGGCCAACCAATTAGAGCCTTGGAATGGAGAAATCTAGCAAGGAAACTCAGAAGTACTAGGCACAGGTAATTGGCCACAAACCCAACAACTGGACTGATTTTTAAAACTAGCATAGGATCATACCCATGATAGGAAAACATTTGATTCATATGCAGAGGTCTAAGAAGTCAAGAAAACATTATAAATGATCATACAAGTCAGGTCCAGGATCTTGGGCTGTCTACTTCTGATGTCATCTTCTTCTCTTCCTAGTGCAAGTGTAGTTTCTCCTCTCTTTGAATGTTGTTTTAAGGTGAGTTTGAGGTTAGCAGTCCTCTCTATAGGCCAGTCCAGTGCAGGGGCCCTGTTAGTGAGGTAGCCAGCCTAATTTATCTGCTAAAGCTGCTGGGAACCTAAGAGTTTCCAATCTCTGGAGGGAGCAGAGAGAGAGAAAATATAAATGTTTCAATCCTGGTTGCAAAAGTAATTTACCAAATTACCGTAAGCCATAATTAGTTTGAGGGGAAGATTTTCCTTACACCTGGAAAACACAGATTTAAACCAGTAAATTTTTCAGATAGAAACCATAAAAATTATAACCATATTTGTCAGTTCTCTCAGTCCTATGTAACTTATCCTTTTTGTTAACAGCTTTATGAAGCCATCAGGTTTTTCATTAGGATTCTTCAATTTCTTACCCAGTTCAGCATTATGGTCTGAAAGTCAGAAACTTGTATTAATCCAAAAGTCCTTTCTATAAGTCTTATGGAAGAGGAAGCATTTTTGCAAAGGTATTAGGGTGAAACTGTAAGTGTCTATAATGACAAAAGACTTAAGAAGACACATTTAAAATCTGATTACAATGCAATTGACAAAGTAACTTGGTTATTGTTGTGACATACAACACTTTAAGATAATAATTAGAATTATCACTGATAACATTTTACCAGGACATATCAGATCTTTAGGAATTCCATATAATTTACAAATTAGCCTCAGCAATATTATCCAAAGACACATACTGAGACATATATACATATCCAGACAGACACAACGAGAGATCTAGCTTCATTTTCTAAACTTAGTCATGAATCAGATATCACAATATAAAACTCACTCGTTTATAAATAACAGTTGGAATAAGAAAAATTGTAAAAGGCTTTGTTCCCTGTTTTTTTCCCCTCAGTTTCAGGAATCAGAGACGGTCTAGATAAGTGTTCCTGAGAGTCCTAGTCTCAAGGCACAGGGAGAGAATGTCAGCTTCTTCTAGTAGGACTTGCTCCTCAGGGTCAGAATTCTAGAAAAAAAAAGTATTTTAACAAGCTAGGTTTCTCTAATTGCACCTGCAAAAAAGAACCAGTTTTGCAATTTCAAAAAAAGTTTTTTCTTAACCAGAGGAGTCAAAGCTGCCTTGAGAAGTGGATGTCTAGGAGTAGAAATGGGTAAGAGGATTTTGGCTGACATTGATAGAGATGATTTCTCCTTTGTGTCCCCTACCCCAAGCCCAGGAAATGCATAAACAAGACATTCAAAGTAGGATTGGTGTTTCCTTTGGATGTGACACATTGGGAGACCCATCTTAAGGTGGGAGCAAGGAGGCTCAGCCAATTTAAGTCACAGGCAAGATAAGGGATTATGAGATCTTTCTCTTCAAATACCAGGGATGCTTCAGATGGGCCCCACATGAAAACAGAGGCCATGTTAGCTGTTACTTCAAAGGCATCACTCTGTACAAGTGGCACTTGGAAGGTTCACCTCCCTGCAGACCGCTGCTTTTTGGACTTACCACCTGGAGTGTTCCCGTTCCCTGTCCTGATTCTGACATTCTAACCTCATCCTCCCTGACTCCCTTTTCCTTTCCCTTCTCTTCACTTCCCTTGCTGTCAGGTCCTGTCCAACCCCCAGAAAACACTTCCTTCTAGAGCACTTCATGGATTCCCCTTTCATGATTTTAGTGCCCATTTCCCTCTACTGTTCAAGATGTTCTATGACAACTGAGGCTAGTGCTCATTTAATTAACTTTAGTTTGTTTTTTACTTATTTGTATTAGGTCAGAAAGGTCTTAAATCAGTTTAAGATTATTGGAGGACCCAAGCTCTATGTTGTGTTTGAGTTTGAATCTGCTAGAGCCACTTTTTTTTTTTTTTTTAACTTGCACAGCCAGTAAAAGGAGGTACACCCAGGGGTCTGAGATTTTTCTAACAGAAGGGCCTGTAGTTAGTTCATTTATAGGCTAAGTTAGCAAATTCCAGTTCATCAACAAACATTTTATATATTAAATGAATAATACATTGTTTCCAGGGCTTCCCCAGTGTGGAGACTCTGTACTTAACACTAAATAACCATCTCAAGAGGAACTCTGTATTAGTTTGCTCAGTAGTAAATGAGACAGAGGTTAAAATGTAAATAGGAGTTTTCTCCCACCTGTCTGGTGTCTTGATTCCTTTTGCTCTAGAGATCCCTGGAATTTTAATATTCTTCCATCCCCTTTCACTTTCCTTTACTAAACTTCAAAGTACTTGATATAACAGTACTCTTCCCTGTAGTGTCTTTTCATCTTAATCAAACCTAAATCAAAGTGATTTTTTTAGATATATAATTCCTATTTCCACATAGGGATACATGAAATGCAGCAAGATTATATAACTAAAAAGTAAAGTTTTCCCCTTGATGGGGAAAACAAGGATAAGAACATAAAATTAAATGAGGAACAAGACTACGATTAAAAACAAACAAGCAGGGCTTCCCTGGTGGCGCAGTGGTTGAGGGTCCGCCTGCTGATGCAGGGGACACGGGTTCGTGCCCCAGTCCGGGAAGATCCCACATGCCGCGGAGCGGCTAGGCCTGTGAGCCATGGCCACTGAGCCTGCGCGTCCGGAGTCTGTGCTCCGCAATGGGAGAGGCCACAGCAGTGAGAGGCCCGTGTACCACAAAAAAAAAAAACAAAAAACAAGCAAACAAAAAAATCCACTATGGAATTCTATACTTTTGCTACAAGTGCTTATGTATTGGGTTTCCCGGCAGGCAAGGGGAAAAGGGACAACTAGTTAGTTACATACTTCATAGTGTCTATGTGGTAAAAAATGAATCCACAGCTTAGGAGAGACACAGCTAAAAGACCAGAATGACCCTGTGTAAAGTAGGGAGCCACACCTTCAATACCAGATAGACTTGGTGCCGAGTTTTGCATAGCATTATTTTTGCGAAGCACAGCAGAGTAAAGGTGACTCTGCAGGAAGTGGTGTTCATCCCCTGTTGGTCTGGTTTAAGCTTGGGTTAATTTTAAAATATCGGGATTGGATCATCTGGTTGACCTTCAAAGAGAGTTGTATTACCAGAAAAAAGGTCTATCAGTTAGGGTCCCGACAGTTGCAAGCAACAAAAACTCGAGCCCTACTGGCTAAAACAAAATGACGTTCTGGGTTCCTGGGACCAAAAAGATCAGCAGTAGTTTTAGCATCAGACAAGGGTTTACCTAGGACTTAAGTGCTCTGAACAGGTCTGGTTTCTTTCTCTACATTTCTCAGGATCACCTCCTGGGTGTTGGCTCCATGCTCAGACAGATCAAACAGCTCTCAGAACTGACAACACTGGGGCTTCCCTGGTGGCGCAGTGGTTGAGAGTCCGCCTGCCGATGCCAGGGACACGGTTTGTGCCCCGGTGTGGAAAGATCCCACATGCCGCGGAGCGGCTTGGCCCGTGAGCCACGGCTGCTGAGCCTGCGCGTCTGGAGCCTATGCTCCACAACGGGAGAGGCCACAACAGTGAGAGGCCCGCGTACCACACACACAAAAAAAAACAAAAAACTGACAGCACTGAGAGCAACAGTGTGCTGTTATATTGATACAAATAGTTATAATGTTGGAAAATTTCTATGCTCACTGGTCAATAGCCACCATCCCAAGCTATCTGAGTAACCCCTAGTGTGATGGTTAATTTTATGTTCAACTTAACTGGACCAAGGGGTGCCCAGGTTAAACATTATTTACGGGTGTTTCCAGATGAGATTAACATTTAAATGGTGGACCCAATGTGGGTGGGCATCATCCAATCCATTGAAGGCCTAAATAGAGCAAAAAGATGGTGGAAGGAGGAATTCACCCCTTTTGCTTCCTACTTGCCTGCTTGAGCTGGGACATCAGTTTTCTCCTGCTCTTGGACTGGAATTTATACTACAATAAGTCTCCTACATACAAACGACTTCTATCCCAAGAACGTGTTCGTAAGTCCAATTTGTTCGTAAATCCAACAAAGTTAGCCTAGGTACCTGACTTTTACAGATAATGTCAGAGACACATGAACTAACTTACGTGATTGGACATGCGAACACATGTTCGCATCTTTGAAAGTTCGCAACTTGAAGGTTTGTATGTAGGGGACTTACTGTATTGGCTCTCTCATTCTCAGTACTTAGGACTCAGACTAGAATTACACCACTGGCTTTCCTGGGTCTCCAGCTTGCAGACGGTAGATCATGGGACTTCTCCACCTCCATAATCATGTGAGCCAATTCCTCATAATAAATCTCTTCCTATATTCATGTATTCTATTGGTTCTTTTCCTCTGGAGAACCCTGAGTAATACACCTAGCCACACTGGACCTCCCTAAAATGCAACTAAAATGTTAACACCCAGCACAGCCAGGAGCCTTTAAATCCTTACTTCCTGCACTGGCTTGTTCTGATTTTGAAAATCATCCCTAACTATATTTTCTCCTTTATATTGACTGGGGCTAGAGAAGGTGTTTTCCCCAGCATCCTCAGCAAACATCCTGAGTCTCAGTCTGATTGCATTAGCTTAGGTCACGGATACATCCCTTAATCAATCACTGTGAACTAGAAAGCATTGATTGGCCTAGGCTAGATTACATGTTCTATCCTTGACCCCACTAGTCCCAAGATAAGCACCTTGTCTGGGAACAAAGTGGTGGAGCAGAAACTCATGGGCTTTAGAATCAGACAGATCCTGGTTAGTTCATTCATTCATGAATCAAAGCAGTGGGAATAAGGTACCAAACAAAACAGACCTAGTCCCAGCCCTAATGGAGACACTAAATGAGTGTATCAGTTATCTAATGCTGTGTAACAAACCACTCCCAAACTCAGTGACTTAAAAACAACAACCCTTTTATTTGCTCACCACTGTGTGTGTCAGCAATGTGGGCTGGGCTCAGCTGAATGATTCTTCTGGACTCACTCCTGTGGCTTCAGTCAGCTTGTGGAGCAGCTGGGGCTGGTTGATCTAGGGTGGCCTTACTCCAAGGTCTGGCAGTAGTGGTTGGCTGTGCCAGGGTACTCCAGCAGGCTAGCCTGGGCTTCTTCACTTGACAGCAGTGTTTGAAGAAGGCAAGCCCAATGCACATGTGCTTTTCAAGTCTGTGATTGCATCATCATGCGAATGTGCCATTGGCCTAAGCAAATCACATGGCCAGGCCCCAGAATCATTATGATGAGAGGCTTCCCAAGAACGTGAGTATGGAGAGACATGATCAGTTGGGGACAGACTGTAACAATCTCCCACAATCAGTAGCAAACACATGAACAAATGACAAATTTTGATTACTGCTCTGAAGGAAGAGAGCAAGATGCTGTGAGAGGATCATAGGAAGGACCTCATTTAGGTGGTAGTCAGGGCAGGCCTTTCTGAAGAGGGTCATTTGCACTGATATCTAAAGAAGGAGTAGCCACGTGAATGCAGGGAAAGAACTGGAAAGGAGGACATCTATGACCTTGCTACTCCAAGTGGTTCCTGGACCAGCAACACTGGCATCACCTGGGATTTGTTAGAGAAACAGCAACTCAAGCTCTGCTCCAGGCCTGTTGAATCAGAATCTGCATTTTTTTTCTTATGATTACCCTTTTTATTTTTTGAATTTTATTTTATTTTTTAATACAGCAGGTTCTTATTTGTTATTTATTTTATACACATTAGTGTATATATGTCAATCCCAATCTCCCAATTCAACCCACCACCACTCCCCTAGAATCTGCATTTTAACAAGACATTCGTGTGCACAATAAACTTTGAGAAACTTGTGACTATCAGAGAGAAGGCAGAGGTGTAAGAAAGAGGGAAGGAAACAGCACAGCTAGCCAGAGACACTCAGGTACGCTCCTCAATCCTAAAGTTTCTACTGTGACCTGGCTACCAGGCCAGGAGAGACCCTTTCTCCACTGCCCTGGGCCCCACCGGAGGGCCCCATGTTCACAACTCCACGGTGAGAAGGGCTTTGGTTCAGTGGGCATCACCCAGAGGGAAGCACCCGAAACCAGAGCTTTGCTGGCCTTGGCAGGCACTTGCCCTCTGATAGGAGGGGACAGTACAAATGGGGCCTCTGTTTATGCATACACAGTTCCAGGTGGGAGGGAGGCCAGTTATGGAGCAGCCAGTTCTGGGGCACCCTTATAATCCCTGGGAAGGCCAAACCCTCAAGGTTGCTTGGTCCTCTGGCCCCTCGCTGGGTATGGAAGGTGATGATGAGTTTTCAGGTCCCTTCAGCCATAAGGCTACAAAGAAGACTTCCTGGAGGGCAAGTGGGTGGTATTCAGCTGTCATGGTAGGGTGATCATTTGTCCCATTTGCCCATGGCAGTCCTGTTTACACCTGCTGTCCTGGTGTAATGATTAATAATGCCCCCTCTCACTCTGGTTTGGATGATAATTAGGGTCACCTTAGTTATAGCCCAAATTTGATCTCCAGAACCAAGGGAAGGTGATTCTGAAAGAGCACTGGTCCAGGAGTAAAAAATATGGACTCTTGTCCTGCCCTACTGCTGACAAGCTGGGGGACCTTGGGCGAGTCCTCTCTGGCTGCATCTGCCTCATCTCTGAATTGAAGGGGTTAGATCAGACAGGCCTCTTCTAGCTGGGGAGTTAATGAATGTGAGACGTGGATCCCTGTGGGTTCTGGCCCAACAATAGGTTTATGGGGACGTTGCCCCTTCTCTAGCATCTTTGACTCCACGGCCTGTGGGGGACCCCGCATTCTGCTAGCTCTTCCTCCAGGTCCTGCTGTCTGTGCCCACAGCTCTCAGGGGCCCTAGGCTGTTGTCTCTGCCCAGGGCTCTGTGTCAACAGGGCTTTGCTGCCTGTCAGCCACCTTCTCCTCCCCTGCACTCCACCCTAGGGGGACACTTCTTTAGCCTGCATTTCCTTATTGTGTGATGTTTGGGACAAACAACGAAATCACCTGCAATTGAGTCTCCACCTGTCATGGAGGATAAGATGTCAATATTGTAGGGTTAGGGATAATGTTCAGAAAGTGCCCAGTTCATAGTAGGAACTCACCAAAGTGTTACTAAGCCTCATATTCCCCCATCTTAATGTTAATGCATCACCTCTTTCCATCTTAAAATTAACCATCTGCTGAAGGGTCTTAACAGAGTAGTCTGAGAACCAAAGGCAGTGATGGACAGACAAGTGTGAAGGCACAGAAGCTCACTCCCTGTAACTTTCTGTAACTGGAAGGGTCTGTGAAACCTCTCATTCCTCAGCCCCACCTAATGGACTACATGTTCCACCTGTCACTGGCTGGTGCATGGAGTGAAGCCTTACGGGCCCTTGAATCTCTGAAAAATGACCACATAGCTTCGGTAATCTTTACTCCCATGACATCATGTTGCTAAATTTAACTTTCTTCTTACTTGCTCCTTTAGTCTTGCTTTCGGGTGCTTTGCTCCAGCAAAAAGAACACCAGCTCTGCAGTCTGACACTTAACTAACCCTTCTTATCCCCTCAGAACACCCATGTCCTCTTTTTGACCGGGGCTAATTGTCCCCAGCTCATAGAATCATGAGGGTTATAGGAGGTGGTTTATGAAAAGGATCTGTCTATGGCAGGACTCAATAAATGGAGGCCTTTGATCCTGTTATCTTTCTCCAGGCTGAGAATAAAGAATTTTCTCTGGGGCAAGACAAGCAATCAAGCCAGAGTTTCTAGTCTCTATTGCTGCATAATAAATGGTCTCCAAACTTAGCAGCTCAAAACAATTTTTTTTCTCATGATTTTTTGGGTCAGAAATGTGAGAAGGCTCATCTAGGCTGTTCCTGCTGGGGGTCTCCCAGGCAATTGTTGAATGGAGCTGTCATCATCTGAAGGCTCTGCTGGGATGGATGTCCAAGATGACTCTCTTCCTCAGCTGGCAGTTGATGCTGGCTGTTGGCCGGGAGCTCCATCTGGGACTGTCAACCAGACTGCCTACATATGCCTGTCCTGCATCAGGGTAGTTGGACTTCTTACATGGGGACTGACTTCCTTGCCAGAGCAAGCATCTCAAGGGGACCAGGCCAAAACTGCCTGGCTTCTTATGACCTAGTTTTAGAAGTCACACAGCATCTCATCTGCCATACTCTATTTGTGGAAGCCTGCCCAGATTCAAGAGGAGGGGCCATAGACCCCACCACTCCATGGAAGGATTGGCAAGGTTATACTGTCGATCAGTGTGTGGGATGGGAGAAATTGACTAACGAGGGCATCTTGGGAAAATACAATCTGTCACATTCCCCCAATTCATATGTAAATCAGGGCTGTTATCATTCATAAACTACAGAAGTGCTGGCTCTGGTTAGCCTTAAGAATAAGAAAATTTTGGACACCTTTAGGGCTCATAGAATTGATGGAGGCTGGAAGGCCAGGATTGGCAAATAGGCCAGAAACAAGGAGGTCTGGAGGCCTGGGCAGCAGGTACGCACATGAAGGAGGAACGTAAGAACTATCCAGTCTAATTAGTATAGCCCACCATTGCTAGAATAAATACAACCA
Source organism: Hyperoodon ampullatus (assembly GCF_949752795.1). Classification (NCBI taxonomy): domain Eukaryota; kingdom Metazoa; phylum Chordata; class Mammalia; order Artiodactyla; family Ziphiidae; genus Hyperoodon; species Hyperoodon ampullatus. The sequence continues at coordinate 38,068,052 of NC_136916.1, forward strand.
CTAGGCACTCAGCTTCCTTGCAGCCCTCTGAAGAGCAAAGCCCAGGAAAGGCGAGTTGATGGGTTGAGTCACATGCTTTCCTCTGCTTGGGCCAGTGTAGACAGAGAGAGGACTCATTGGTACCTTTTGCTTTCATAGTGGGAAGTTGGGCTGTCCTCCACAGAGACTGTACACAGTGGGAGATTCTCCAGAGGAGATGTAGGGTGCTATAGGACAGTGTAGAGTAGGTGCTGGAGGTCCCCAAACCACAAGTGTCCACCAGAGAGCCCATCGACTCAGACACCCCTCTGTAGTGATTGGTGCCCCCAGTACTGAGAGGGAGGAACAGAGAGCTAAAGCAGATGCTCAGAGGGAGCAGAATACTGTCCTAAGGATTTAAAGGGCTGTCATTTAGAGGAGGATTTGATTTGTTCAACATGGACATACTTTTTTATTTTTTGCGGTACGCCTCTCCCGCTGTGGAGCACAGGCTCCGGACGTGCAGGCCCAGCGGCCATGGCTCACGGGCCCAGCCGCTCTGCCGCATGTGGGATCCTCCCGGACCAGGGCACGAACCCGTGTCCCCTGCATCGGCAGGCGGACTCTCAACCACTGCGCCACCAGGGAAGCCTGGACATACTTTTGCTCAACATCAGAAAAAACTTCCTCTTAAAAATTTTTTTATTCTATTTTTAGTGTTTTGAATAGGCAATACATTCATTGAAAGAGTATTAAAAGGAACGCAGTGAAAGTCTCCCTCCCACTACTTTTCCCTATCCACCTACTTCTCACTTTATTCCCCACCTCCACTCCAGATACTCATCTTAATAGTGCCTTGTATATGGTCCCATAGGTTTTAAATTTCCTTTTAGATTTTTAAATTTTATTTTTAGCTGTTATTAAAATATACATCACATAAAATTTACCATTTTAACCATTTTTAAGTGTACAACTCAGTGGTATTAAGCACATTCACATTGTTGTGCAACCATCACCACCATCCATCTCCAGAATGTATTTCATCCTCCCAAACTAAAAATCTGTACCCATTAAACAATAACCCCTCATTCCTCCCTTCTCCAAGCCGTTGGCAACTGTGATTCTACTTTCTGTTTCTATGAATTTGCCTATTTTAGGTACCTCATACAAGTGAAATGATACAGTATTTGTTCTTTTGTGTCTGGCTTATTTCACTTAGCATAATATCTTCAAGATTCACCCATGTTGTATCATATGTCAGAAGTTCCTTCTTTGTAAGCTTAAATAATATTCCATTGCTTCATATATTTTGATGGTCTGTTATTAGATGCATATATGTGTATAATTATTATATCTTCTTGCTATATTAAAGCTTTTACTGATAGATAATTCCTTCTTTGCCTTTTATAAACTTTTTTGATTTAAAGCCTATTTTGTCTGATATTAGTATAACCACTCCTGCTCTTTTTTGGTTACTATTTGCATGGAATGTCTTTTTCCATCCTTTCACTTTCAACTTATTTGTGTTCTTGGATCTAAAGTGAGTCTCTAGAAGACAACATATAATTGGATCATTTTTTTTTAAGCCATCCTACCAATATCTGTCCTTTGATTCAAGAGTTTAATCCATTTACATTTAAAGAAATTACTGCTAAGGAGGGACATACTTTTGTTATTTTGCTATTTGTTTTCTGTATGCCTTTTGACTCTTTTGGCCCTCATTTCTTGTATTACTGTCTTCTCTTGTATTTCAGTTATTGATGTTAGAAAAGTACATCTTTATACATTATGTGTCTAAAACCATAGACTTACAATTTTTTAATGTACTAGTTTCTTAAATCATATAGAAAACAAAAACTGGAGTTACAAACCAAAATTATAATAATTCTAGCTTTTATAATTGTCCATGTATTTATCTTTAGGAGAGATCTTATTTCTTCACATGATTTCAAGTTAGTGTCTAATGACCTTTCATTTCCATCTGAAGCACTTTTTCTTTAGCATTTCCTGCAGGGCAGATCTAGTAGTAAGAAACTTTTTTTCCTTTTAAGAATTTATTGTCAGAAACAACTTTAAAAGGAAATTTTAAAAGAAAAAATTCCACCACTCTGACAAGGCTGTTTTTATTTTTCTATAGTTTCCAGTCTTCAGCATAGGAATATATAGTTCTATTTTGTAAACAAATGTTATGTAAGTTTCATTTCATATTGTTTCATAAACATTTCCTTGCTGCCAGAGACCATTTTCATGGCCTTTGTAATATTTCACCTGGAGAACACATATGGATTTATTTAATCAGTCACTCATTGTTGGACACTTAGTTACCTCCCAGTTTTCCACTATTAGAAGTAACACTGCAGTGGACAGCCTTGTTTGGCTTTTTCTTCATTTGAATTGTTCCTTAGAAGGACTCTGTTCTCATAGGATGCTTTTCCTTTTAGGAAAATGAGATCCATTCAAATTATGTCAAGGAACTGCGGGAAAATAATAGTTATTCCACAGATTTTGTATGCGAGGGGATCCAAGAAAAGGTAAACAACCAGGCTGTAGGGAGGAAGGTTGTTTAACAGAGCTAGTCCATGGGGTCTTTTCTCAGGGACTTATCTCTCTCTCTCTCTCTCTCTCTCTTTTTTTTTTTTTTTTTTGCCACGCTGTGCAGCTTGTGGAAACTTCGTCCTTCCCTGACCAGGGATCAAACCCAGTCCATGGCAGTGAAAGCACTGAGCCCTAACCACTGGACTGCCAGAGAATTCCCAGGGACTTCTCTTTTAATAAGTCCCAGCTACTACATCAACCAGTGCCCTTGACTCCAATTGAGTTAGGCAAGAAAGGAATTTATTTACATATTTGTGGGTAGATCTCAGAACTGGATGGAAGGAAGGAAAGAAGGAAGAAATCCTTCCTTAAATTCATGTGGGATTAGAGAATCAGGCTTAGAGACTTCACGGGATCAATGACCAAAATCACATTATGGGACTAATCCAGGGAAGACCATCACAGGCCCTAGACACCCCCTGGACCACCACCACTGGACATACCACAAGAACTGTGGCCATGACAACCTTAGAGACTGTATATGTCACTGCTGCAGCTACCACCCATCATCAAAATGAGCTGTGCACTATCCCTGCTACTTTGCTTCCAATTCCGAGTCTGAGGCTGATGCTCCTGATGAGTGGTACTAGGTCAGCTCCCAAACTTCCAGGAAAACTGGGAATGTACCTGGAATTTTCCACTTCTATAATGCCTCATCAGAAAGGACTTTCCTCAAACATTGGAAGGAGATTTAAATGCTGGTCAGCCAAAAAGAATGACAAATACCTGCTACAGATCACAAGCCCATCAGGGATAAAGATCAAAACAGGGATGGCAAATTCAGATGCCTACAGTGAGTGACCAGGCAGGTAATGTACTGGGTGAAGAGCTCTGAGTGGGCACTTGTGTAAATTTATTGCCACACAGAATCAGAGGTCAGCAGGGCCACTTCTTCCAATATTTCAAGAGAAGCTAGAAATCTAAAAAAAAAAAGAAATGTATGAGAAATCTCCTGTTTTTAAATGTTGGCACTGTGGAAGACAGAGTATATCAATTGTCTGGATTTGCTCCAAGGGCAGCTGGTTTGTGGCTTTTGTATAAACCAGGGCTTTACTAAGGCTGCTCGGTGTCTAGGGGCTGAATATGCACATTTTATAGATTTATCTGTTGCTATATTTTGCTTTAAGAAATAATTTTTTTTTTACCATCTTAACCATTTTAAGTGTATAGTTCAGTAGTGTTAAGTACATTCACATTGTTGTGCCATCTCCAGAACTTTTTCATCTTGCAAAACTGAAACTCTATACCTATTAAACAAGAACTCCTCATTTCCCTCTTCCCCAGCCTCTGGCAACCACCATTCTACTTGCTGTCTCTATGAATTTGACTACTCTATGTACCTCGTGTAAGTGGAACAGTACAGTATTTGTCTTTTTGTGACTGGTTTATTTCAGTGAGCAAAATGTCCTCAAGGTTCATCCATGTTGTGGCATGTGTCAGAATTTCCTTCCTTTTTAAGGCTGAGTAGTATTCCATCGTATGCATACGCATTTTGTTTATCCATTCATCCATCAACAGACATTTGGGTTGCTTCCACCTTTTGGCTATTGTGAATAATGCTGCTATGTACACAGGTGTACAAATACCTTTTCAAGACCCTGCTGTCATTTCTATGGGGTATATACCCAGAAGTGGAATTCCTGGTTAATATGGTAATTCTACTTTTAATATTTTTGAGGAATTGTATTTTGGGTTTTGAGAGTTCTTTCTATATTCAGATACAAGTCCCTTTTCAGATAGGTAACTTGCAAATATTTTCTTCAAGTCTGTCATTTATCTATTCATTCTCTTAAGAGCATCTTTCAAAAATCAGTTCTTCATTTTGATGAAGCACAATTTAGCAAAAAAGAAAAAAAATGTTACAGGTAATGCTTTTAGCATCATATTTAAGAAATCTTTGCCTAACGCAAAGTCACAAAGATTTCCTCCTATTTTCTTTGAGAAAGTTTATAGTCTTAGGTTTTACATTTAAGTCTATAATCCATTTTGAGTTAAATATTGTAAGTAACATGAGGTATGGATTGAGGTTTTTTATTTTTATATGGATATCCAATTGTTCTAGTACCAGTCCTGAAAAGTTTATCCCTTCCTCATTGAAATGCATTTGCGGCTTTGTCAAAATTCAATTGACCATATATGTCTTGGTCTATTTCTGGACTCTATTTTGTTCAATTGATCTATATTATCTTTTCACCAGTACTACACTGTTTTAATTATTATAGCTTCAGAGTAAGTCATGAAATTAATGTGAATTCTCCAACTTTGTTGTTATTTTTTGAAATTGTTCTGATATTCTAGTTCCATTGCCTTTCCAAATAAACTTTAAAATCTGCTTGTCAATTTCTACAAGAAATTCTGATGGAATTTTTATTAGAATTACATTGAATCTACAGATCAGTGTGGGGATAATTTTATTGAGTCTTCCAACCCATGAACATGATGTACCTCTCTATATTTCAGGTTTTCTTTGATTTCTTCCATCAGTGTTTTGTAATTTTTAGCATACAGATCTTGCACATATTTTGTTAGATTTCTACCTAAGTATTTCCTGTTTTCTGGTGCTACTGTAAATAATGCTTTAAAATTTTTTTTTCAATTTTCAATTGTTTATTGATAATGTATAGAAATAATTTTAATTTTTCTATATGGACCTTGTATCCTGTGACCTTGCTAATAAGCTCACTCATTAGTTAACATTTATTAGTTATTATTAACTAATAACATATTAATGTTTTAATATTATTTAAAATTGCAATCCAATCCTTGCCATCCTGATCCATTTTAGCACACTCTTCCTCCCACTTTTTTTGCTAGAGCATTTATTACCTTCTAACTTTCTGTAATTTACCTATTTTGTTTAATGTCTGTCCTCCCCACTCCATGCCATTAGAAGGTAAGATTCATAGGAGCAGAGATTTTTGTCTGTTTATTCACTGATTTATTTCTTAGCGCATAGTAAGCACTCAGTACCTAGCACTCAGTATGCACCATTTGAGTGAATAGATTACTAAACAGCAGTATCTAGTGAGTAATTGGGCCACCTTGAGAGGTAAAGTGCTTCTTGCCACCTAAGGTAGAGATCAGAGAGAAAATTCAATCTTCAGTGGGCCAGGTCAGTTGAACAAGGTGACCTTTGAGCTCTCTTCTAGCCTACTGGAAACAAATCCGAAACTTGCCTGATCTCAATAATAATACTAACACCCTGTGCCTGAAGGTGTTTGTACTGGGCAGTGGCATCCGGGGAGGGGCAGGTTATCTGGAGCAGCTGCGAGGAGGAGGCAGGGGACTCCAACATCCTCATCTGTTTAGGAGAAGCGTTTTCTCATTCCCAGGGAGCGGGTAGCAGGGAGTCAGCACCCAGGAACTCCTTGATCCCAGCTGCTGCTCCGGGCCACAGAAGGAAGGGAGAAGGCTGACTCTTAGAGACCCAGCCTGACTTTACTGAAGGCCTTGCCACTAAGCCTGACAGGGAGTGAGATGTGGGTGGGTCTTGCTCACTGCTCCATCCCCAGAGCCTAGCACAGTGCTTGGAACAGGGAGGGATCCCTAGTGTTTGTTGACAAACTAACACTTACCAGGGGTGCCCTGAAAGGGTACAATTACAAAAAGAGATTGGTAGATGGAATGATTACAGGCAACAGCTTGTTCAAAACAACTATATTTGGAGAGGTCTACTGATGCAAAAAAAAAAAAAAAAAAAAAGTCCTGTTTCAGGACGAAATGTCTCCCTTTCCACAGCTCACTGTCAATTATCTCAATCTCAGTTATTGCCCAATTCTTTGTTTTCCCCACAAGGTCGGATTTGAATGATACTGCTGCTAATTATCAAAGAAGTTATTTCTAAAACTTGTAGTTCAAAATCAGCTGTCTTTTATAGTATACTTGTGTGTTTGGTTTTTTTTTTCAAATGACAAGGGCTAAAACTAAGTTTTCCCAAAACTTGCTTTTAACAGTGAAAAAAAAAATGGGGGGAAATTCTAAATGTTCAAAGAGGTTAAATAAATAAATTATGTACCTTCATTTACTAAAATATTTGCAGCCACTATGATGATGTGAAATTTTATTTATTAATACAGAAAAGTGTTCATAGGCATTATTGGATGGAAAAAAGGAAGTTTCAAAACACTATGTACAGTGTGATTCCATTTTTGTTTGTTTAAAAAAATCTTTTATATATTTTAACATACAAATATATAAATATATATATAAATTCTAGAATGATATGCAGCAAAATGTTGACAATAGTTATCTCTGGGATTTTAGGTCATTTTTGTATTCTTTCCTTTGTATTGGTAATTATGAGCTTGCTTTCCTTTATATTCAGAGAGAACAATAATACTATTGTCATTTTGTGGAAAGCATTAAAATTAAATGAAAGCACATTTCCCTCTAAGAACACAGCTCTGAAATTACGTGAATCAAATAGAAATGAACAAGAACTAGACCTAATAAGAATTTGCCGGTCCTGTCTGTTCCCAAGCTGTCCCTTGGCCCCCAGAGCTGTCCACGCTCACTTGTCAGGCTGTGCCCATCCCAACCCCCCATAGTCCCAAGCTCTGATGCTCAGCAACCACCAGCCTGCCTGACCCCTCTCCCTGGGCTGGGCCTGCATGGGGCAGGAAATATGTAGCAGCCCAAGTTCCAGCTGATGCAAAGCCTGGAGTAGTGTTGCTGTTGATAAACCACTGACCCGTCAAGCAGGGGTGAGCCTTGGGCATCTGTGTAAGCTCTGGGTACAGGAGTCCCTCCCTCCAGCCCTCCTCCCTTCCTTCTTCCCTCCCTCTCTCTTCCTTCCTCTCTCCCTCTTCAGTTCCTTTATCCTTCCCTTCCTCTCATCCTCCTTCCTTTTCTCTTTCCCTCCATTCCTTCCTCCTTCCTTCTCTCATTTCTCTACATCTCCAAGCACCTGCCAAGCACAAGGGACACAATGATGAATCACCCTCTGTCCCCCCTCAAGAGACCTACAGTCTGTAGAAGGAAGTAGCCAAGTCCCAGAGTTCACTGCTGTGAACTCAGAGTCCTAGGGGAGGGCTTCCTGAAGGAGGTGATACCTGTGGTGGATCCTGATAAATGAGGAAGAGTTGATCAGGAAAGAAAATGGGCAAGAACTCAACCCTCATGGGCAAGTCTGTTGTAGCTTCAGGTTCCTGAGTGGCCCTCCTGCTCCACAGAACCAGCCCTGCCCAGAAACCCTCTTTGGCCAGGGCAGTCTCCTTGGCCATCTCATGCCACTGCCTCCCTGGCAACCCAGCCTACCTGGCCCTACAATGGCAGCAGCCCTGACTACAGAGCTTGGCTTAGTTTCACTCCATAAATGCAACTGAATCAGCACTTGTCTTTGTGGTCAGGACTTCCTGGAAGGAGCTGGCCCAACTGCTCCTGTTGGGTCATGCCCAGGTTCTGAAGTTCTCACCATCAGTTTGGCAGTACTTTTCTTATTTTAAGCCCAGATCCTTTCTGCTGCATTTAATCCAGTGTTCTTTTTATTATAAGCAAAGATTTAAAAAGTGGTCTCTCAGCTCTAGATCCAGACCTTCTAGAAAGATGTGATTAGGTTTGTCTCTCCATCATTGTTAAGCACTTGGAACCACCTTAAGCAAAAATGTGGGAGAGCAGGAATGTGTTTGGGGATCTTTCTCACTACTTTCACCTCTGCCAAGGACCCCTCTTGGGTGTCCTGATCCACTTGCCATGTTTGGACCATAATTTGATAAAAGACCCATTCAGGGGTGATTAGTCCATGTGGATAAAGCCACTACCCTCTCCAAATTTTCCTAGTTTTAAAAGGTGTTCCAAGCGAACATAGACCTTGAAGAGATCAGGGTCAATATGAGTCACCGTGGAAGCTCAGTCATGGGAGCTGGAGACCAGGATGAGAGGTTTGGAACAAGGGCAAAGAGAGAGACCCACTGAAACTGTTTAAAGAAAGGAGAAAAAGTGAACATGCATGGCTGTATGATTTAAATTTTTTTTGCCAATAAATTATATTCAAAAAAAGAGAGAGAGAGAGACGGATTGGAGGGAAACTGCTGGAGTCAGTGAGAAAGGAGCGTCCACCATGGAGGCTAATTCAGAAAAGATGGAATAAGGTTGGAAGGGGCTTTCATCAGATGGGGCAGGATGGAGCAGAATCTACAGCTGCTGTCTGCGGAGACCTTCCACCAGGGCCAGCAGGGAAAGAGGGACCATGGGCTGAAGGAGCAGGGCCCACAGAGTGTGGTCTAAGGTAGGGGGATACGAAGGATGTTGGGGTCAGTGTAGCTACAGATGTCTCTATTTCTCTCTTTCCTTTATTCCATTATCACTGATGGTCCATCTCAAAGTCCTTGGAGCACATCCTGAATGCTCTCCAGTTTCAGAGCCCAACCTACCTTCCCGTAAAGGGAACTGGAGGAAAAAAAGGTACCCAGATCGTCAAACCACCCTAATCCCAGGCACAGCCTCACTCCACCAGGTCCCTGATCCCCAAGGCCAGAAATCCACTGGGGGAGATAGACAAGTAAATGTAACCTTGCAAGACTTACATGATGGTGTAATAAGACCAGTCTTAAGTTCATTCAGTGCTTACTGTGTGCTGCCATGTGTCAGGCTCTGTTCTAATCTCTGAGGATAGAGTTGAGCAAAACAGACAAAAATCCCTGAACTTTTGGAGCTAACATTTTTTTTCTTCTGTATTGAAGAATAATTTACATATAGTGAAATGCATTGATCACAGGTGTAAAGCTTGATAAATTTTTGTAAGTATATACGTCTAGGTATCTGCCATCCCCAGTCAATAACTGCCACCCCCTCCCCAAGGTAACCATATTCCTGACTTCTTTCACCATCAGTTAATTTTGCCTGTCCTTGAACTTTATAGAAATGGAGTCTTTTGTGCCTGGCTTCTTTTGTTTATGTTTGTGAGAGACATCTGTATGGTTGCATGTATATGTAGTTAGTTCTTTTAAAATTTCTATGTAGTATTCCATTGTGCGAATAATCCACAATTTATTTATCCATTATCTAAGTGATGGACATTTGAGTTATTTACAGTTCGAGGTTTTTATGAGCAAAGCTGCTATGAACATTCTGTATAATACATATTTTTTGGTGGACATACTCATTCATTTTTCTTTAGTATATCCAGTGGCATACCTAGAATATTGGACACTTGGAATGGATATTTTTAATGCTTCCAGTTCTCTATACAACAAAATTATTTTTAGCAATAATAATGAAATTGATAATAATAATAATGATGACAAGAAAAACAACACAGAAAATGAAATTTTAATTTTATTGCACTTCATGTGTATGTCATCACACCAGTAAAAAAATTAAGAATAAAATAAATATTACCATAACCCCCCAAAAAGGATTAATATTTTTTAAGTATGTTAACTTTTTTAAAGGAGGCAAAAAACATATACCAGTTTATACTGTTTTACTGTATTAAATTTTAAACACAGAAATGCCAATAGGGGATTCCCTGGCAGTCCAGTGGTTAAGACTTGGCACTTTCATTCACAGGGCCTAGGTTCGATCCCTGGTTGGGGAACTAAGATCCCACAAGCTGCTCGGCCCAGCCAAAAGAAAAAAAGAAAGCCAATAATCACATAAAGTGATAGAATTAAATTAACTTAAGTTCTGCTTCTTTGTCTTTAAAATCATTGTGCTACCGTTATTTATTTCAAATATATGGTTAGGTGCAGGAATATGTAGTACCACGGGGAATGGAGAGAGGAACTGTGACTTGAAAAAGCTTGAATGATTCTGAATCTTTAGGAAATTACTCTCAAAATAAATACAGGTACAATGGAACATTATACAGCCATAAAAAGGAATGAAGTTCTCATAAATGTGACAACATGGATGAACCTTGAAAACATTATGCTAAGTGAAATAAGTCAGACATAAAAGGACAAATACTATATGATTCCACTTACATAAGGTACCTAGAATAGGCAAATCCATAGAGACAGAAAGTATATTAGAGGTTACCAAGAGATAGGGGAAGGTTGTAATGGAAAATTAATGTTTAATAGAGTTTCAGTTTGGGAAGATGAAAAAGTTCTGCAGATGGGTGGTGGTGATGGTTGCACAAAATCGTGTATGTAATTAATGTCACTGGATTGTACATTTAAACATGGTTAAAATGGCAAATTTTAGGGACTTCCCTGGTGGTGCAGTGGTTAAGACTCCACACTCCCAATGCAGGGGGTCTGGGTTTGATCCCTGATCAGGGAACTAGATCCCACATGCGTGCTGCATCTAGGAGTTCACATGCCACAACTTAGGAGCCCATGTGCTGCAATTAAGGAGCCGGCAAGCCACAACTAAGGAGACTGCCTGCCACAACTAAGACCCAGGGCAACCAAATAAATAAATAATTTTTTTTAATGATAAATTTTAGAGTATTTATATTTTACCACAATAAAAACCTCACTAAATAAATAAACACACAGAATTCATGTGTGTTGAGGGCCAAGTGTGTATCTGGACATTCTCCAAATTAACTTCCATGTACAATGCAATGCTTATTAAAGGATAAGTACTATAGGGACTTCCCTATTGGCGCAGTTGTTAAGAATCCACCTGCCACTGCAGGGGACACGGGTTCAATCCCTGGTCTGGGAAGATCCCACGTGCCACAGAGCAACTAAGCTCATGCGCCACAACTACTGAGCCTGCACTCGATAGCCCGCAAGCCACAGCTACTGAAGCCCGCACACCTAGAGCCCATGCTCTGCAACAAGAGAATCCACCGCAATGAGAAGCCCATGCACCACAACGAAGAGTAGCCCCCGCTCACAGCAAATAGAGAAAGCCTGGGCGGAGCAACGAAGACCCAACACAGCCAAAAAGAAGAAAGGGTAGGTACTATAAATGTGCTAATTTGAAGCATATATATATATATATATATATATATATTTAACTCAATGGTAATTGCAGCAATTGTTTAGAACTTAGACCAAGAAAAGATGTTCTAGGGGGAAGGATATTTTATAACTGACACTGTTTAGAATTTCTGGTCCTGGTACATGGTGACAATAAAGCAGATTGACTTTTAGTCATTTTTATCACTGTCCTAAATTTTCTACAACATCATATCCCCTTATTGCCTGCACACTGATTGAACTGCAGCTACTATCTCACCTTGGATATATGGCTAGGAGTGGAATTTCTGGGACATAGGGTAGGGGTATATATGGTTTTTACCAATTTATTCTCCCATTAGCAATGTATGAGAGCTCCAGCTGCTCCGTATCCTTGACAACTCTTTGTGCTGCTGGTCTTTTTAATTTTAACCATTCTGATGAGAGTATCACAGAATCTAATTGAGGTTTTATTTTGCATTTCCCTAATGACTAATGGTGTTGAGTGTCTTTTCATATGCTTACTGGCGCTTTCAATAGCCTCTTTTTCAAGTCTTTTGCCCAAAGTTTTGTTGGTTTGGCTGTCCTTTTCTTATTGATTTGAAGAGATCTTTATATATTCAGGACATGAGTCCTTTGTCAGAGATATGTACTGTGAAAATCTTCTCTTGCCCTCTCACTCTCTTAATGACATCTTTTCATAAGCAGAGGTTTTTATTTGAATGAAGTTCAATTTACCAATTAGAAAAAATTCTAGTAAGTGCCTTTTATGTCCTACTTAAAAGATCTTTGCCTTATCATGAAGATCTCCTCCCATGTTTTCTTCCAAGGGTTTTATTAGCTTAGTTTCACATTTAGGTTATGATCCACGTTGAGTTAATGTGTATGGTGGGGGAAGGGGTCAGAGCTGATTTTTTTCCCTTATGAGTATGCAGAGAAAAAAGCATTGGTTCCTCCCCAGAATTGCATAGGTGTCTTTATTGTAAGTCAAGTTACCATATGTATGGATGTATCATGAACAACTTCAGAGGTATTAACTTCCAGATCCTCAACTTCTCTCTGTCCTCTTTTTCTAAAATGAATCTATTTGCTTCTGCAGTCAAACATCAAGCCAGTTGTCCTTTTCCACTTCACTTACCTTTCCAAGTAAGGCTTACCTTTCACTCAGTCTCAGTTGGACCATGGTCCATCATTTAGACAAGTGCAGACCACTACAGACCCAAACAAAGGAGCAATTAGAGAGTGCACACTTCTGAGGGAGAGATCCCCCTCAACAAAGCACAGAGAGCATTGGCTATAAATATGGAAGGGGCAGCATCTTATTCCATCTAAGGGACAAATTCTAGGTGACAAGTCTCTGTGCACTATTTAGCTTAGAACTAGAATATGAAAGTGAGATGGTTGTCACGAGGCTATGTATTAACACATTTATTTGAATTGAAAAATGAATCCAGATTTTCTTTTGACAGTAAGTCTGACTGGGCTGACCGACTTGACGATGAATTCTGGCTTTGCCAATTAGCTTATATGGCAGACATTTCCCATAAATTAAATAAACCAAATCTGCAACCCTGAGGTTCTGGAGAAAATATATACAACATGCAGGAAATTATATTTTTACAGCTATTAAAATTATGATAAAAAATTTAGATGTCAACTTAAAAATATGAAAGTATGTAGTTTTCCAAAATTCTTTTAGGGGATACACAGCATGAAAATTTAAAGAACACTGATCTAGGGCAGTGGTTCTCAACTCTGGTTGCAATTGGAATCACTTGCGGAGTTTAAAAGAAGATGATGACTGGGCTTCACTCCAGGCCCATTAAATCAAAGGAGCTGGGAGTGAGTGCTTTTTAAAAGCTTCCCAGATTCAGCCAGGCTAAGAACCACTTGCTCCTTCCTCCACCCTCCCTTGTCTCTGTAAACACACAATCTAAACCCCTCTCCCTTCCTCACCCCCAGCACCCAAGGCTATCTCCCTAACCCACACCCTTATCTAGCTCCAAGCCTAGACATTACCTCTTGGACATTCACAGGCCCTTCAAACACAACATGTCTAAAGCCAGCCTTGGCAACAGTTTTGATCATGCATCAGTAGAAATTGTGAGAGGGGTGGGCCTCAAAATACATATATTAAAAAATAAACCAGGAGGGTTCCCTGGTGGCTTAGTGGTTAAGATTCCTGGCTTTCACTGCTGTGGCCCAGGTTCAGTCCCTGGTTTGGGGAACTGAGATCCCACAAGCCTTGCAGCACAGCCAAAAACAACAACAACAACAAAAAAAAAACCATATATGTATCACTATGTTAATATGTCTATAAAATAGAAAATAAAAAAGCATGAGACTAGAACTTAATATAAATACAAGTTCTAACATTTTCTCTCCACATCCTATGGATGAGCTCTGATTTTGCACATGCTGGTCCTTCTTCCGGGAATTCCTTTCCCCCTTTGCCCTTCACTATGATCTTCCACTTACCCTTCAAGACCCAGTCCTCTGAGACTCCTCCACAGGTAGACCTTTCCCACCTCCATAGTGCCCCCAGGGGACTCTGTACAGGCCTCTACCTTTACAACTGCTGTGCTATGTGAATCTTTGATGTTTGGTTGTCTCTTTAGCTCCTACGGACCCAGGAACACGTTGAGGGCAGCACCTAGCATAGGACCTGGCTCATAGTAGGTTTGCAATAAATGTTGAATGGTGGAGGGAGTGAAGAGAAAATAGCCAAAATATCTAATGGCCGGTATAGCAGAGGGGGGTGGTGGATGGGAGGTGGGGAGGAGGTTACTGGAGGTTCTTCATTAGGAGAGTGTTAACCCTTTTTTTTTTTTAATTTTTAATTTTATTCAACATTGGTACAGAAGTGCTAACATTTCCATAAAATAATTTCTGTGATACGGAAAGGAATATACTTTGCAAGAAATGTAGTTCATCTTAAGTCTCCAAATACTTTTAAAGGCTAATGCAGCAGCTGGCAAAATAACACACAGTACACAGTGGCTGGCTTGGGGGAAGCCAGGGCATCCAGGTCAGCTGCAGTGGAGGGGCACTCTAGTTTGGCCATACCACTGCTTACTGACTGTACTTTACTTGTTAATGGTGAATTCCTAGAGAACTGACTGTCCAAGGTCTCAGGGACTTTTTAAGTCTGAAGAACAACATTTCCATCTGGGCTGCAGAGAGAACTCTGCCCTGGGTGGGTGTGGAGGGGACGATCCCTGCGCAAGAGCCTCCCCTTTGTCACTCACTGTCTGGAACTCAGGCCTGGCCAGGAACCCTGAGGCCACAGCAGTGATCCATTGGGATTCCTCAAAGCAGTTGTGTTTGTCTCTGCGTTACAAGTGGGGACACTGAGGCACTGGAAGGGGTGACCTTCCTAGGCCCTGCAGGTGAGGATCAGGGCCTGGCCTGTCTCTGGCCACTCTCAGCTGGCCCAGGGGGCTGCCGCTCACTGGACTCTCCAAGAAGAGCTGTCAAGGCAGAAATGGAGGCGAGGACAGTGTGGGAGGAGAAGCCGGGTGCAGCCGCAGAGATAGTGCAGAGTTCATGCCAGGGTTTGTCCGCCTGCCCACCTCAGGAGAGAGCAGGCACAGCCCTCCAGCCAGGAGCAGAGCTAGGCCAAGAGTTGCCCTTCAGCTTAGGGCAGGATGCAGTTGCTTTACCCCAGTGGCTCTCAGCGGCAGGGATCTTGCCCCCAGACAAACGTCTGCCAATGTCTGGAGACATTTTTAGTTGTTTCAACGAGGGGTGGAGGGTGCTACTGCCTACTGGCATACAGTGGGTAGAGGCCAGGGATGCTGCTACACATCCTGCAGCGCACAGGACAGACGCACAACAGAGATTTATTTGGCCCCAAATGTCACTAGTGCTAAAGCTGAGAAACCCTGCCCACACTTTCCTCCCTCCACATCTTCACTCAAACAGTCCCTTCATGCCTGGCAAGCAACAAACTAAGTTTGGGGGGACTTCCCTGGTGGTCCAGTGGTTAAGACTCCGTACTTCTACTGCAGGGGGCATGGGTTCGATCCCTGGTCGGGGAACTAAGATCCTACATGCTGCACGGTGCAGCCAAAAACAAAACCAAAACCAAAAATAAGTCAGTTTGTCAAACCTCTTCATGACTGAGATCACGTCACCTCCTTTTCCAGGTCTGCCATCCTCTAGCTGTGTGACTTTAGACAAGTGATGTGGCCTCTCTGAGCCAGAGTCTCCACCTTGTTAAAAAAAAAAAAATCCCTCCTGCACGGTCAGCCATTGTGAAGAGGAGACACAGTGTTGTCCAGAGAAGGCCCAGCTCTGTGCGTGGCTCCTAGGAACGCCCAGTTCACAGAGGCTGCTGCTGTTGCTAATCTCTGCTTCTGCCTTCCCTGAGACCCCTGCATTTTGGTTTGTGTGTTTTTGGACTCCTGTACCCAGAACATACTCTGCAGTGGCATGAGCTGACCCCTCCATGAACTGTGTACACTGAAAGAAGCAGGGGCTTGATGTCTTGGTGCCTAGTACAGGGCCTGGCATGGGGTAGGTCCTGAGTAAGTGCTGAGTCCCTGGTACATGCTGGCCCCTGTGCTGTACGGAACACAGGGAGCCCAGTGGGTCATGCAAGGTTTGAACTGTAATTGGGCAGAGTGTGTCGGTGGAACTCTCCTTGAGCCTATAACTCTGTGGTTTCTGCCCCAGGCCTTGGGGAAGCTGATTTTTCCTAGCAGATATCGGAGGCTCCCAGTGACAGCTCCACAAGGGATTTTCTCCAAACTTTTTGTTTACGAATTTTCAAACCTACAGAAGAGTTGCAAGAATGGTGCAATGAACATACATGTACCCCTCACCTGTATTCACCACTTCTGCTTCATCACACACACACACACACACACATTTTTTTCAGAACCATTTGAGAGCTGACATCATGACATTTCACCTCAAAATGCTTCACCAGGCATACTCTCAGAACAAGGACACTGTCCTATACAACCACACTACAATGATCATACTCAAAACACTTGACGCTGATAAATCCCTTATCTAACCGTGGTTCTTGTTTAGATTTCCCCAGTTGTCCCAATAGTGGTTTTTTACAGGGTTCTTTTTGTTTGTTTGTTTTGATCCAGGAGCCAATCAACGATCAATCAAAGCACCACATGCAGCTGTCATGTCTTTTTAACCTAGTTCTCTTTTTTTTTGTTGGTCATCCAAGACACCTACATTTTTTTTAAGGAATGCAGGCCAGTTGTTTTGCAGAATGTCCCTCAATTTGGGATTGTCTGCTGCTTGCACGTGATTAACTTCAGCGTGTATGTTTTTGGTAGGAATAGCACAGATAGAATGTTGTGACCCTCTCAGAGCAGCCCACCAGGGAGCACAAGATGTCCCGTGTCCCACTATCTGTGACCTCATTTTTGATCCCACAGGTTGTCACAGGGGAGAGAATTTTGCAGAAGCCTGCATCCTCTCCCCTTGCCCCGCAGGCCAGCCACATTGGAGACCGCCTCATGAGCGTGGGGAGGTGGCATTCTCTGTGGCTCTGAGGAGATGAAGGGAATGGGGTGTGGCCAGAACTGCTTCCCAGGGCAGTTCAGAATCACCTTTGCCCCCAAACCACAACCCCCCTCATGCCTGCCCACGTGGCTGCCATGCCCTGCCTCTCTTTGGCTGGGAGGAAACTATCCTGTCCCGGCAATTCCCACTCATCCTCCCTACTTGTCAAGGCACTCATGTTTTAGGAGAAAGTGGCTGGCTTTTGTGGTAAACCCCTGCCTGGCCCAACAGACCTGAGCAGCCGGTTTCTTGAACCCTGGTCTCAGAGGAGAAGCCTAGAATCCCAGCCTGCTGGTGGCAAGAGGAAATACTGGGCCAGGACAGGGAGGTGGCCTGGAATCAACTGGTGGGATGTGGGTGAGTCAAGGGAAGCCAGAGGGCAGAGGGGAAAGGTCTACCTCTTAACTGCTCTACAAATCCCAGATCAGTTCACCTCTTCCATGAAGCCCACCTTGATCACCTTGGTGCCCACCAAGCTCTTCTCAACTGCATAGGAAAGTGCTGAATTCTGTTTTAACCACTGGGGCAAATTACTTGTGCCTCCTCTTGTATAGTACTAAACCTGGGGGGGCGGGGGGAGGGGGTGCATCTTTGTGCAGCTATTTGGTCCTAATCCTGCATTGTGTATGCAGTAGGTGCTCAGTACATGTTTGATTAGCTAAATAAAATGAGAGTTCATCTATTCATGCATTCATTCACTCGAAAAATCATTAACAAGCAACTACCTTGAGCTAGAATGTCTTCTAGGGGCCCTTGCCCTTGGGGACTGAATGTAGGGGGACAGACCACAGACAGATAAATAAGCAGATGATGTGAGGCCAGCGCTACAAAGAAAGAGTGAGTGAATGACTGACTGACTGAATGAATGAATGAATGAATTGTAGATCGAGGAGAGGAGAAAGTGGATGAATGGCCTGGGGAGGGAGCTCCCATCCTCCTGCCATCACCCTGGAAGGACAGGCGTTCTGCAGAGAGTCTGGCCCTTGCCTGAGATGGGGCAGCCTGCTGGCCTGGCCTTATGTTAGCTGGAGAGAAGGTATTCTGGGAGGAGATATTTTCCCTAGGCTTTTGGAGCAGTGGCCATTTCCCCCCAGGGGCACCAGAAATGAAACTGCTAGCCACTCAAGGGAAAAACAGAGCTCAGTTCACCACTAAGACCAAGGGCAGCCAGTGAAGAGGACAGCTGCCCTGGGACATTCAGTAAAGTGCAATAGCATCAAAATGCTACCGAGGAGGTCATGTTCCCCAAGTTCAGGGGCGAGCTGGGACTAAAGGCAACAGAAGAATCTTCTTCCTTCCTTCCTCCCTCCCCCTGCCTCCCTCCCTCCCTTCCTTTCTTTCTTTCTTTTTAACTGATGAATTCATAAAAGTGCTAACAAAAGATCAAGATAAAAAATTTTTAATTACATGGGACTGAGTGAACTGATGAGGATGATTATAATTTTTGTGATTTTCTGTTTGAATAAAAAAACAATCACACAAGGACTCGGAGGCAAAAAATATACAAATCAATTTTCACTGCAAAGTAAAGGCACTGTTACAGTGGAGGATTCCTGGACTGAATGTCAATATTATGACATAGTATGAGTGTGTTTCGTGTTTGGTAATTGCAATCATTGTTGCTTTTGTTGTGGTCATCCATTTACAATGCTTGGTGTCAGTTTATTTATCTCTTGTAAAAATAGAATACAGTGTATGTGTGTGTGAAAAAAAATAAAGGGAAAGCAATATTAGAAAAAAGAAAAATTAGAAAATCAAATTTATTTTGACAAAATACGGACTAAGCAAAGATTTAACTTAAATTCCAAGGTTAAATTCTATCTTGACTCATATCAAGATCACTTATAGTAACCAATAGATAATTCCTGATCATAGTTAAATGAACTTGTGAAAAGCTCTTAAACTGTTCCTACAATCTTTTATATATATATTTTTTTTCTTAATGCCCTTTTCTTTGGGAATAATGTTAATTTACAGGAAATTTGCAAAGATAGTACAGAGAGTTCCCCTGTACCCCCCACCCAGTCCCTCCTAACTTGCATAACCAGGGTACACTTGTCGCAACTAAGAAACCAACGTGGGTACAACACTAGTAACTAAACTTCAGGCTTTATTTGGGTTTCTCCAGTTTTCCCACTAACATCCTCTTTCTGTTCCAGGATACAGTCCTGGGTACCACATCACATTGATTTGTCATGTCTCTTCAGACTTCCCTGGTCTGTGACAATTTCTTGAACTTTCCTGGTTTTTCATGTACCCTGTGTGAATTTTGTAATCAGGAAAAGAAAGGCACGACGATGAAGAAGAAGATGATGATGATGATAATGATGATGATGATGATGATGATGATGATGATGATTTATGCCCGGGAATGCCTTCGTTTTTATCTCGGTGGGAGGCAAATGATCGGCTTTTTCTCTCTCTGTTCACCAGAACAAAAGAGGAAAGGCAGTGCCGCCCGGTATCTATGGGATCCACAGAGGTTGGGCGCCTTAATCCCTGCCCTCTGTCCTCTCGGTCCCTACTCCCGCCACCGTCACCGCCACCCCAGCGCGGCGGCCCTCGGGCGGAGGGCGAGCCGCGGGCCGCGGGTCCCCTCGCCGGTTGGGCGAGCGCGCGGACTGCCCCCGGATCAGCTGTTCCGCAAGCGGACGCGGCCGCCCCGCCCCTGCCCAAGTCTTAAAAGCCTCTCCCACCTCCGAGCGTCCAAACTGCCTGCTGCCCGTCCCGGCCAGGCGCCCCCTGCAGCATGGCCTGGAACACCAATCTCCGCTGGCGGCTGCCGGTCATCTGCCTGCTCCTGCAGGTGGCCCTGGTGGTCCTCTTCGGCGTGTTCGTGCGCTACGACCTGGATGCCGACGCCCACTGGATCGAGGAGAGGATGTCCAGGAACATTTCCAGCGACCTGGACAACGAATTCTACTATCGCTACCCGAGTAAGTCCCACCACCTTGCAGGCCCAGCTGCGGCATATCCGAGCTGTCCCCACCGGGCTGAGGGCCCTGCCTGGCCTCACCTCCGCAGCCTGCTGCTCAGGAACATTGGACAGGCGGGAGCGGAGGAGGAAATGCTGCCCACAGGCCCCCTGCCCCGCCCCTCTTAGGCTCCTCACCAGGGGGACTTCCCAGTGTCTGGAGATCAAGATTGGGAAGAGGCCCGATGTGCACAAATTCCTTTCACCCGCTGAAAACTCACCGGGGAGAGCTCACTCCTTCCAGGTGCCGCCAGAGACCTCCAAACTCCCTGTCAGAGAGCCCTTCTTGATGTCTTCCAAAGACCTGAGTCTCATCTTGGTCACCAACCAGTGGGTGACTCTGGTTCCCTTGTCCAGCTGTGCCCATGCTCTCCACGTTAAGGGGGTAGTTCCAATGTCGAGGGCTGCAGGGGTGGCTCATTGGCCTACCAGCCCTGCTGCTGGAAGAGGTGTGGGGGACCGCGGCACCTACCATCTTTTGGCTTGGAGAGGGAGAAAGAGCACCCCTGAATTCTCTCGCATCTGTGGTGCTGTGGTTAAGAGCATGGCCTTGGAATCACCAGACCTCACCTCTATCATGGCTCTGCCATTAACCAGGTGGGTGGCCTTAGGCAAATGTCAACAATGCAGAAACTCAATTTCCTCATCTGTCCAGTGAGGATAATAATAGATCTTACCTCCCAGGAGTGGGTTGAGACCTTGCACATAAAGTTCTGGCGTGGTGCTGGGCATGGAATCCTCACTTCATAATGGAGCAATTACTAGAAGAGCACTAAACACAGAGGCCCTAGGATTCAGGAGTTAGAAGAACTGGCCCAAGGTCACTCGGGTTGGCCCAACCTCCAGACTCCCAGCCCAGGACTCTTTTCATGCCCTTGTGCTTTCTAGTTTTCCACACCATCTACCAGCAGCCAAAGACAATCTTTCTAACTGTTGGTGCTCACATAGTCATGGACTGTTGGTTTTGGAACAGTCACCTATACAAACTGGTCTTCCCTCCATGGCTCGTACACCCTCAGTAATGGGATTCTACCCATTGTACTCAGATCCAGTTAAATAAGTACACACATTCAGGATGGCAGCCTGCATGGAAAGAAGTAGAGGTGGAGGAGACTGTAGGCCCTGTGGGAGCCAGCCACATTAAGTGCCTCCCAAAAAGCCAGCAAAATCACAGGCTTCGTTAACAGAAATATGGTGCCTAAAAGAAGGGAGGTGAAAGAAGAGGGTGCCCAGCGTTGGTGACACCACAGCCTCTACTGGGCTCCACTCAGGGCCATGTTTTAAGAGATCTTGACAGCTGTAGCCTTGGAATTTAGACTCCAAATCCACCTTTCACATTGCCCACTTTTATGCTTCTTGGTGGGGGACTGACCCAGCAAACGGCGAGGCAGGCAAGCTTGAGACCCTCCTTTGCCTGTTTCACTCCTTCCCTCCAGTTCTTGCTTCTCTGTTGGCCACAGAGCCAGCCCCTTGGTAAAGCATCAGGGCCAAGGCCTCCCATGGGCGTTTATAGCTCCTCCATGTGTCTGTGCAGCGGAAGGTCTGAAGACCCTCTAATAGGAGCTACAGAACCACGCCAGTCGGGGGTACAATCCTCACATCTCACCAACTCCTATCCCCACTCCACACCCACCCACTTCCTTGCATGCTCTACCTTTATTCACTTAGTGATCACTTATCTATAGGGTGGCCGTATAATTTATCAACCAAATGACACTTTGGAGAGTGAAGAGGTAGGAAATTTGTGCTAGTAGTAATTTACCAGGACACAGGCATAAACCATGACTGTCTCAGCAAACCAGGGCTTCTGGCCACTCTGGTCAGAGAGGTACACCCCGACACCGCAGGCCTCAGTGAGGGGGTCAAGTGCTCTGTGCAGAAGAGATCTGTGACAGCTTCCTGGAGAGCAGTGGGATGGTGAGGAGGGGAAAGCAGGGCAGTTAAGGGGTCCATGGAAAGAGCATGCAGGGACGTGGGCTGAGCAGCTCAAGTTTGTGAAAAGACTGGGAGGGAGGTCGCTAAGCGGGATGAGGTAGTCCCAGCCACCAATGAGGGCCTTGAGTTTCTCCTGCCATGGCCTCTGTGAGGGCCGGGGCACTCTTTGTCATCTGAGCAGGAAGTGACAGAGAGGAGAGGAGTGTAGGGAGAGAATCTCAGCCTCAGGATTCCTTGGCAAGGGCAGGAAGTAGTGGCAGCAACTCAAACCGAACATGCAATCTCTCCACAAGTCATCACCGCCACTGCATGAGGAAGACAATGTTATGACTCCCATTTTACAGGTGAGGAGACTAAGGCCAGAGAGGGGAAGTATCTTGCAAAAGTCACTCAACTAGGAAACTAGTGAGCCAGATTAGGAGCTCCGGGGACCTGAGCCTACCCTGCTGGACTGCCCTCCTCCCCCTAGTCTCACCTTTCCCCTCTCTTCCTGCCCCACTTGCTCCCAGTGGCCGGTGGCCATGGTTAGGAGTTGGAGCCCAGGTGGGACCCTGTGCCTGGATTGCTCAATTGAGACTGGGCCTCAAGGCGATTCCCAGGGGCGGGGAGGGAGGGCAGCCCTTGTGGTACTTTCAGGATTCTTGGCTCCAGGCTGTCAACACCTGTGTGGGCCTCATTCCTGCCCAAGGGATTAGTGGAGTCCACTGGGCATCTCGGTTTCCAGAGGAGTACCGCTCCAGCTGGCTCAGGCTGGGGCCTGGGAGTGCCTAAGGACAACTCCCCAAGCGTGGGCCCCTTGGCGGCAGGCACAGAACCAGCTGGGGACCTGCCCTGGCAGTGGCCTCAAAGGCCGTGCTGCAGGCACCGGCTGCTGAACACGAAGTTCCTCCTGGGCTGGTGCTCTGGGGCGTGAGGGTCTCCAGGCAGTGTCTGGGGGAGGTTGGCCTGAGGAGGAGCCATCAGAGCCTCGGCTCTTGAAGGCTCCTGGGAAAACTAAGGGAGAAGGGAGATCACCCAAGGTAGAGGATGCCACAGTTTCAAACCTGAAGGACTGTTTCATGAAACTGAGGCAACAAGGCTTGACCTGTGCTCCTGGGAACCTGAACCTCAGATTCAACTCCATTTAATAAAAGACCAATGTTCCCACAAGCAGAGGGCAGTGTAACCTGGTGGTTGACTTTGGAATTAAACAGATCTGGGTCCATCACTAAATGGAGTAAGCCACCTCCTTAACCATGCTGAGCCTCAATATGCTCATCTGTGAAGTGGGAATGTTCTTTAATGCACAGGCTCTCCTGGAAGATTGAAGATGGCGGGTGGCTGGGAGGGCACGTCTCATGGCATGAAACCAGAGGACAGTAAATGCTGGTGTCGAGCTTACTCAGAAGGGAGTGAGTGCTCTGTTGCTGAACGTGTTTAAGTGCAGGCTCAGCATCCCTTTAGAGATGTGGCCGAGGAATGTCTCTTCCAATATTAGTTTGAACTATTATAGCATTTAAATTCCTTTGTGCTCTCCCCACTTACAAGTGCTTTTTGCATGCTCTGTCAGGCAGGGAGTGTATTTGTTTCTATTTTATGGTGCCAGTGATGGAGGTTAGAGACTTGCCCAGCTGGTCAGTGGCACAGGCAGGGGCGAGGCCAAGCCCTCCCACTGCACAGCCAACCAGCTTCCCCCAGTCTCTGCCGCATTGCTACTCCCTGGCCACCTCCCCAGGAGATTTTGCAGTGATGGGATGGTTCTGTGGTCGCCTCTGAGGCGTGGGAGAGGTGGGCACAGAGCCTTGGGGAACTGAGGGGCTGGCCGGTAGGCTTCAAAGGCAACAGGTTAGGCTGGGCTGGCCTATAGAGCCTGGGAAGGGCTGGTATCCAGGCTGCTGCAGGGCACCACTCCTGCTGTGCTGAGGCAGCAGAGGAGGGAGAGCTGCCATAGCCCGTCAGCGTGGGAAGCTTTGTCCTCAAGCTTCAGAGATTTTTGAGACTTGGCCAGCTTCAGGCCAGCTTCATTAGGGACCCATCCTGGGAGGGAAGAGTGAGCAAGGAAGCGGGTGCAGAACAGCTGTGTACTGGTGCCCCCTTGTGGCAGCTCTCAGAGCTGGACGCCAGGTGCCAGGCTCGCCCTATCAGGGACCTCCCAGTGGATAACAGGTTCTGGGCTGGGCTGCTTGAGTCGTTCCAGGCTGGGGAAGGAGGGGGAAGAGGGGAGGTGTCTTAACAACTTACACTGTCCTCCAGCAAGTCGCCAACCCAATGCAAAGCACCTAGTCAGTCTTGAAAGAGAAAAAGAGAAGTATTACAGTAGCTAATATGATTGCACAACGACTAGAGGGCCACGCCTATGCCCAGGGCTTTGGTTGGATGACCAATTAAATGTGCACCACACACCTCTGAGCTCTGTTACTATCCCCCATTTTACAGAAAAAGAAACTGCAGATCAGAGGTATGTCCCTGCTGAAGTTCATGCACTCCAGACCTTCACACTATTATTATTTTTTTAAAGATTTTTTTGGATGTGGACCATTTTTAAAGTCTTTATTGAAATTGTTACAACATTGCTTCCATTTTATGTTTTTGTTTTTTAGCCACAAGGCATGTGGGATCTTAGCTCCCCAACCAGGGATCGAACCCACACCCCCTGCATTGGAAGGCAAAGTCTTAACCACTGGACCTCCTGGGAAGTCCCCAGACTATTATTATTAAAAGCATTTTCAGTAGCACCAAACTTTATGGACTATAAGTTAATAAAGTGGTACTTCTAATGAGGACTTTGGGAAATAAAGAGAGATGAGCAAGAGAATGAATAGGGAAGGTGCCCAAGGAGAGAGAAGCTGGCATCTGTGTGCCTGAGGTGGGGGGAGGAGAAAGAGACACCTGCAGAGAGGGTCAGAGACAGAGGTCAGGACAGCCAGGGAGTCACAGAGAAGGACAGAGAACTGGCCAGGTGGGGACAGTTAGGGAGAAGCCCTGGGAAGCTGAGGCCTCTCTTCTGCTCCACAGGGAGAACAAAGGCAGCCCTGAAACTGCACATCACCTGCCAGGAAGGCCACCTCCAGTGCTCTTCAGCCCTGCCCCTGCCCGCATGCTTCCCCTACCACCAAACAGCTGACACCCCTCTCCTTGAATGGCCCCCACCTTCTGTGATGCTACCTTTCTCCAGGGGTTCCCCCCACCTCCTTGCCAGCAGCTTCCCTGTCTGGTCTGCTAGCTTCAAGGCAAGCTAGCAGATCCTCGGCTTCTGGCTCCCACTCACCATTCCCACATTCCAGCTGCCAGCTCTGTCTCCAGGTCTGCCTGATCTCAGACCCCAGCTCCAAGCCCCAAGGCCAGGATCCATTCCTCCCACACTACCCTGCCCGACACTCACCGCCACCCGCCACCCGCCACCCCCGGGGTCATCTCAGACTCCCACAACCAGCACTAGTCCCAGCACCTCCCTCCCACCCCAGCAACCTCCTCCTCCTTCCCTGTGTTTACCCACAGCTCTGCCCTCCTGCCATGTCCCTCTCTGCTTTTGTAATTGTGGTCTGAATGTGTCTCCCTCTCTTTCCAGTCTGTCACCCATCAGTTCTTCCCAAGAATAACCATAACACTGTGTATGGTGCTTCACATACATTAGCTCAGCTTCCTCCACAACAGTTAGAAATGTGATAAACCATGAAACATGATAATACATGAAATCAGCTGCACACATTGTGAACCTAAGCTGAGCTGCTGTTTGTGTGTGTAGGTCTGTGCAAGAAGTGCAAAGCTCAGAGCACCATACTGGGGCGACACCCACAGCTCTCTTGCATCATCTGCTATGCCCTCCACCCTTACCCAGCAATGTGCCAGGGCCTCCTCTCTCAGCCTCGTCCAGGTGGCTGCTAGCCAAGGGGTCTATGGCTGTGGCCTGGGCCTCAGGGAAGCCTGCAGGGGAGACAGATGAGGGCAGATGGGGGCTGGCAAGCATAAGCATTGCCAGGCTGCTGTGGGCACCAGGGCCTATTCGCCCAGTGGGTAGGAGACTTTGGACGGTAGAAGGCCTGCAGCCTCCCCTGATGGTGAAATCCCACCTGGGCCCTAGGCTGGCATATCTGGGTGCTGCTGAGATCATGACAGTAACCATTCATTCATTCATTCATTCATTCCTGTATATTTATGGGGCATCTACCTGGGCACTCTCATAGACAATGGAGAATACCCGAGTGAACAAAACAGGCTTGGCCTTGCCTTCTTGGAGCTTTATAGTCTGGTGGGTTAGACAAACAAACCTAACTACAAATTGTAATAAGAACTAGAAAAGAAAGAAGAGGGTGCTGTGAGGGAAAGAACCAAGTTTAAACTCAGGGGTCAGGAGGCCATTCTGTGGGAGCAGCATCCCAGGTGGAGGGACCACCATGGGCAAAGACCCGGAGTGGGACCGAGCACAAGGGAGGCCAGTGACGCCGGGGCACAGGAGGGAGGGGAGGACTGAGGAAAGGAAGAATGAGGAGGCAGGCGGGTAGGCCAGGTCTGGTGGGCCCTGCAGTTCACTTTTCTTCAAAAAATGTTTTAATTTGGAAATCATTCCAAATTTACAAAAAGTTGCTGAGACAAAAATAGTACAAAGAACACTGTATACTCTTTAACTCTGATTAAGCTATCTGCTCTTTCTCTCTCTCTCTCTCTCTCTTTCCCATATAAACACAAGCACATACACACACTTACTTTTTCCCTGAACTACTTGAGAGTCAGTTGTACACATCATGGTCTTGTAGCCTTAATTACTCCACAATGTTTCCTAAGAATAGAGATATTCTCTTCCATAACCACAGTAATCAATTTCATAAATTTACATTGCACAGTACTTTAGTATACTGTCCCGATATAATTTTGTCAGTTGGCACAGTAACAACCTTTGTAGCACTCCCCTGCACCCGCACCCACCCCCCACCCCAGCCAAGTCCAGGATCCAGTCTAGTGTTAGGTGTTGAATTTATTTGACCTCTGTCTTTAGCCTTTTTTTTTTTAACATCTTTATTGGAGTATAATTGCTTTACAATGGTGTGTTAGTTGCTGCTGTATAACAAAGTGAATCAGCTATATGTATACATATATCCTCATATCCCCTCCCTCTTGCGCCTCCCTCCCACCCTTCCTATCCCACCCCTCTAGGTGGTCTCAAAACACCGAGCTGATCTCCCTGTGCTATGCGCTGCTTCCCACTAGCTATCTATTTTACATTTGGTAGGGTATATATGGCAATGCTACTCTCTCACTTCGTCCCAGCTTACCCTTCCCTCTCCCTCTTTAGCCTCTTTAATCTGGACCATTCCTGTGTATGTAAATCACCTAGCACAGGGTGTGTCCCATAATAGATGCTCAAAATGGGCAGCCTTTCTTTGTCTTTTACGATATTGATTTTTTTCAAGAATACAGCCTCACCCCTTTCTAATAGCATGTTGCTCATTTTTTGTCTGATGTTTCCTCATGGTTAGAGTGGGATTATGCATTCTCAGCCAGAGCACCACAGAGGTGATATGTCCTTTTCAGAGTATCTTCCTGAAGGGGCACGTTGTCCATCTGTCCCTCACTGGTGATGTTCATTTTGATCACCCAGTCAAGATGTTCCCAATTTCTCTGCCGTATAATTACTGGGTGCTTTTTTCCCTCCCTTGCAACTCATAAGCAGTCTATAGGGAGACTCTTTTAAGACAAGGCAAATGTCCTGCTCTTCATAAAAATTTGTCCCTGGATTTCAGCATCCACTGATAGAATCTTTGCTGTGAAAATTATGATTTTCCAACTTCAGCGCTCATTCCACATTTAACTGTCAGGCTGTCAGCATTCTGTTGTAAGCAAGAGGCCTCCCTGCTATCTCATTTATTTATTTACCTATTCTGAGTTCCTATTTTTTTATGGTTTTAATTTGTTATGGTAACCTAATTATTTTGGTGCTCAAATTGTCCCAGAATTGGCCAATGAGAAGAGCCCTTCCATCTGGTCCCTGTGTCCTGTGACACCTGTGGTAGTTCCTTTGAGTGCCTTATACTTTTGTAGCTGTCTTTGCTTCTCAAAGCTCTTTGCCTTCTGTTATTTTCTGGGAATCTAGAACCATGCAATGTTAGCCCTAGGAGGACACTTGAGATCATTCTAATCCATCCCTTTAGTTTTATCATTGAGAAAACTGAGGCTCTGAGAGGGGAAGTGGCTTGTCTTTTCTTTCTTTCTCCCTTCCTTTCTTTCTCCCTTTCTTTCTTTCTCCCTTCCTTTCTTCCTTCCTTCCTTCCTTTCTTTCTTTTTTGCCACACCATGCGGGATCTTAGTTCCCTGACCAGGGATTGAACCCATGCCCCTTGCAGTGGAAACGCGAAGTCTTAACCACTGGACCGCCAGGGAAGTCCTGGAAGTAGCTTGTCGAGGCCACACTGTGAATTGGTAGAAGGGTTGGGTCAGAACTGATAGTTAGACTATACCTAAGTAACAATAAATGATAATCAAGTAGCAATAAATAATGACATGCCCATTTGGAGCATCTATTATGGGATAGACACTGTGCTAGGTGCTTTACATACATGTCTGCATTTAATCTCTGCAACACCTGTGAGTAAGCATTGCAGAAGGTGCTGAGAACCAAGTATGTTAAGTGACTTTCCAGAGACATCTAATTCAGGTCTCAGTGATGCTGGAAGGTGTGCTTGCTGGGAGTGGGGGTGGATGTGGCGATGTTTCTGGGGGTGATCAACCGATGTGCATGGCCAGTCAAGGGACTCCTAGGCTAGATAAGACAAACTTCTCCATAGTAAAAGAATGGAGTTGAGCGGGCAAGGCCCTAGACCTTGGGTGTAATCCACAGCCTGGCCCCAGTTTCAAATGCCTAGCTGCCCACGCCCACCCTTGGTGAGAGTGGTGAGGGGGCGCTGTCATCTCCCAAGGGGGGGGGGGTTCAGGCATTTCTTGCCCTTAAAACCCAGTGGTCTAAGTGGTCTAAAGTAGGGGGGCCCACCTCCATTCCCCTAGACCAGTCCACTCCAGAAGGTCTTTTTTTTTTTAATTGAAGTATAGTCGATTTACAATGTTAGGTTAGTTTCTGGTGTACAGCAAGGTGATTCAGTTATACATATATATAAATATATTTTTTCTTTTTTTAAAATTAATTAATTAATTAATTTATGGCTGCGTTGGGTCTTCGTTGCTGCGCTCAGTCTTTCTCTAGTTGTGTAGAGCAGGGGCTACTCTTCGTTGCGGTGCTTGGGCTTCTCATTGTGGTGGTGCAGAGCACGGGCCCTAGGCACGTGGGCTTCAATAGTTGCACCACGTGGGCTCAATAGTCATGGCGTGCAGGCTCAGTACTTGTAGCTCACAGGCTTAGTTGCCACAAGCATGTGGGATCTTCCTGGATCAGGGACTGAACCCATGTCCCCGGCATTGACAGGCGGATTCTTAACCACTGCACCACCAGGGAAGTCCATTCTTTTTCATATTCTTTCCTTTACGATTTATTACAGGCTATTGAATATAGTTCCCTTTGCTATACAGTAGGACCTTGTTTATCTGTTTTATACATAGTAGTTTGTATCTTATGACTTGATGGGGGTAGTAGTGCCTCCTCTACTTGCAGTTAGAGCCATTCATTACTGCGCCTAGCCTCAGGATCCAGATGCGGGCATGGCGGGACTGGCTTCGGGGGCGGCCCGGCCCGGCCAGTGGCAGGGAAGACACAGGCTCTGTGTCGGGCGGAGCTGGCCCAGACCCAGGGCTATGGCGGGTCTTCGCCAGGCCGCCAAGACCCTCGGCTGCGCTTTCCCCGCAGGCTTCCAGGACGTGCACGTGATGATCTTCGTGGGCTTCGGCTTCCTCATGACCTTCCTGCAGCGCTACGGCTACAGCGCCGTGGGCTTCAACTTCCTGCTGGCGGCCTTCGGCATCCAGTGGGCGCTGCTCATGCAGGGCTGGTTCCACTCCTTTGACGGACGCTACATTCTCTTGGGCGTGGAGAAGTAAGCGCGGCGCGGGCGGCGGGGTGGGCACAGTGGGCGGGGCCCCGGGTGAGGGGAGGGTCCAGGGGCGGAGCCCGGGGCTTGGGGCTGTGAGCTGGGTCCTCATCGTCCAACCAGGGTACCCGGGGCCCTGCGACATACACCACACACACTCGCTCACTCACTTCCTGATCAACGAGTCCCCAAGGTGGGAGTTCTAATGGTGTCCAAGTGCTGTTGGAGGCTTTCCCTCCTTCTAAGACGCAGGCTGCAGGGACACAAGGCCAGGCTTCTTCTCTCCAGGGGCCAGAGCCAGACCCTCCCCTTTGACACATCAAACATCAAAATTGCCCTGAGAGACCTCAGCCCATGGAACCCATGGAGGGGGCGGTGTTGCGGGTGGCAGAGGAGGGGAAGGAGTGTGGGGCTGCCTGAACCAGCCTCCTAAGGTTCATTGTGGACGGAATGGAGTGCTTCTCCCTGCCTTGCCCTCTCCCTGACTTGCCCGTATCCCCACCCACGGAACAGGCATATGAAAGAGCTGTGAGGCAGGTGTGGGGACCTAGGACTGAAGCCCCTCCCTGCCTCAGCCTCCAGGGGGCACCTTATCCCCATCTCTTCTCACCTCTATCCTCATCACTTTTCTCTGTGATAATCTCTTGGTCTGGTGAATACCACCACCCCCTCCCATCAGGTAACTCAGCCCCTCCCTCTGTCTGAGGAGACCTCCTAGGAGCCTCAGTGTGTCCCTTCCCCCAACACCACCAACAGGTTATACAATAAATTTGCCAACTTGCCAAAAACCAAGTTGACAAGCAGTCACCTCACTGAATGACTCATTTATCAAACTCTCTAGGCCATGGCAACTTATGAAACCTATAGCAATTTGTGTTGCATGGGACAAAATCAGAAAACCAAGTCCACAGAAAGGGTTTAGAGGCAAATTGGTATAAACCACGTTTAGAGTGCAAATCCCTGCTGTCACATATAGGGCACCAACCAGGTATCATAAGCCAGGTGCCTGAAATTTTAAACATATACCAAATATTTGCAAAATATTAATTCACTTAAGCCAGTTAGTGACTCCATGAATTAAGAGAAACAGGAAAAATAGTCGACTAGATAGGAAATGTTTCAGAACCAAGAAGTCAGTCTTTTTGTATATAAAATCCGTGACATGCATATCACTCTACTGTTTAAGATACACAAGAAATTCTCATTCCCAAAGCCATAGACCCAAAG
The DNA here is from genome assembly GCF_949752795.1 of Hyperoodon ampullatus. Lineage (NCBI taxonomy): Eukaryota > Metazoa > Chordata > Mammalia > Artiodactyla > Ziphiidae > Hyperoodon > Hyperoodon ampullatus. The sequence goes on from NC_136916.1 coordinate 38,099,077, forward strand.
CATAAAAGTATCTGTAATATATTTAATTGGCCACCACAGCAAAATAGCTATGGCTAAATGCAAAACAAAATTATACAGCTTTTTAAAATGTTCAAAGGGAATTATTGTAAACTTTTGTGAGTTAAGTTTTTTGAACCAGTTATTTAACAAGTTAATCACTTGACAACTTGAGTTTTGGCAAATTGGTTTTCAGGGAAATGATTTTCACCAACTGAGCCAGAGCTGATCTCTGGTGCCCAGGGCTGAGATGAGCATGTTGCCCCCAGACCTGACCTGTGGACCCTTCTCCTGGTTTCTGTCCTGTCCCTGCTGCAGAGTCTTCCAGATCCTACCTGTCACTCCAGGGTAGTTCCCCTCTGCACGCCCTGCCTGAGAGGTGAAATCCAGATCTCCATCTCCCGGGAGCTGATGGCCCAGGTGTGGGCTTTGGTACTTTCCCTCTCACTCCTTCCTAGTGGTCACCTGTGTCAGATGGTCTTCTGGCTGCAGTTATGGGAATTGGAGCAAATAACTCGGCTTCTCTAAGCCTCCATTTCCCATCATTGGTTCGGGTGTGGTACAGGAGGGCCTGAGCAGTACTGAGCAGGCATTTAGGTGCCTGGCACTTAGCAACTGTCATCGTTCATGCAGCCAGGCCCTGGGGACTCAGCAGTGAACAAGGCTCATAGTGAAACATACATTCCAGTGAACATCCTTTGTCTGGGGAGGGACCCTGAGGGAACAGTGCCCTGCCCCCACTCCACGCACTGACCCTACAATCAGCTGGCTTCTTACTTCTCACCTCCTGATTCACACACACACACACACACACACACACACACACACACACACACAAACACACCTGAACGTGGGGGAGGGGCACTCCCCTGGATGTGACTGCCTTAAGGAAGTAGTAGCCCCTGCTGTCCTTACATGAACCCCAATTAACAATGCTCATGACTCGGAGAGTCACGCTGAGAGTCTGCCTTGGAATCCAGGACAGCGTTGCTGCTGGCAGGGCCCACGGAGGCCTGGGTTAGGCAAAGCGGACTCACGGATGGAAACAGGGACTCCTCTGACCACATGATGTCCGCCTCTGCTGGCTGGCTGGGCTTTCAGGGTCCACACTTAAGGAGCGCCTATGTGCCCCTCTGCCTCCATTCTCTCTGTTGGCCTTTCTGCCCCCTCCCTCCACCCAGCCTCCGGCTCCCTACTGCCTGTAGGAAGGCCCCTCTCTCTTCCCTAGACACATATCCTCTCTCCCAAGTAAGGTGAGGAGGTCACGATAACTCAAACCCAAGCAAGGCCCTGGTAGCCAGCAGGAGAGGTGTGTGCAGAGTGAGAGATAAGGATTTGGAGGCAGAGACCACATCTGGTTAGAGGAATTGGGGAAGGCTTCCTGAAGAGGAGGCAAGTGAGAAGAGGTTCTAGAAGGGCAGGTAGAAGATGGAGGGCAGGGCAAGGCCCCAAATATGGGCCACATTCAACAACAGCAGCCAGACCACTTGGATGCCTTAAGCGCAAGCTGCCTGCAAGGAGGGGTGGGGGCCTGAGACGGGGCCCGCAAAGGAAGGGTGTGGCATCTAGCATGTGCCACTGCTGTGCTGGATACTTCACATGCTATTTCTTTCAATTCTTAGAGTAGCTCTAAGATGCTATGTGCCCATTACCACAGATGATGAAATTGAGGCTCAGAAAGTTTAGACCGCAAGCCCAAACCCACAAGTGACCAAAGTCTAGGTTCAACCCCAGGGCTTGGAGTGCCACTTCTTGCTGTGGCCTCAGCCCCTCCCCTGACCTGTCTCCCCACAGCCTCATCAATGCGGACTTCTGCGTGGGCTCTGTCTGTGTTGCCTTTGGGGCAGTTCTGGGCAAAGTCAGCCCTGTCCAGCTCCTCATTATGACTCTCTTCCAAGTGACCCTCTTCTCAGTGAATGAGTTCATTCTCCTCAGCCTGCTAGAGGTGAGCAGGGGTCAGAACAGGGATGGGGGTGGAAGGGACACTTGGGGGGGGCAGGAGGGGGACAGAGAAAGAGAGGGCTGGGGAGACATGCCAGCTGAATTCAATTCAAGCTTGGCAAGTCACTTAACCTTCTGAATCTCAGTTTCCTCATCTGTAAAGCTGGAGTAATGACATTTATTGGGCAGGAATGATAGTCTACCTGGTACATCAGTCCACCAGCTAGGCAGAGCAGTGGTTCCTCACATGTTGATTTTCTCTCTTCTTTCTCTTTCCTATATATCAGATGGAAAGAATGGGATGTTCCTGCACATCCTCTTCCACACACATATTCCCAGATTGCTCTGCCAAGAAAAAGGCACAGTATATTGAAGGGGTACATCAGTAAGAAAAGTTCCCAGGGGAGTGGCCAAGGTGGATATGTATAGCTTCACAGGTTGCACAACTCCAGAGGTGTCATTCACATGGACCTCTATGGCAGGAATGATGCCCCCTGAGGTTGGCCAATTCACTGGCCCAGGTAAGGGACACCTTGGCTGCTGACTCTTGCTCAGACACCTCTTTGGTATATTTGCAGGTGTAGGGATTATTCAGGGACCCCATCCATTTCTTAGCCCCCAGCTCCCCTATATTTGGACTCTGCCTGAAAACCCCCAGGATTTTTGGGGTTTTTTTGTTTTTTAATACAAAAGTTTATTTCTCAGAAGCAGGGAGATCAGGGCTTGTATAGTGGTTCCTCAGTATCATCTGGGATCCAGGACCCTAATCTTTTTTGTTCCACTATTGTGAACACATGATTTCCATTCTTTTTCTTTTCTTTTTTTTTTTCGGCCATGCTGTGCACACAGGACTTTAGTTCCCCAACCAGGGATCGAACCCGTGCCCCCTGCAGTGGCAGCACAGAGTCTTAACCACTGGACCACCAGGGAAGTCCCACCACCAGGGTTTTTGTTTTCAGGCCACCCTACATTCAATCATTCATTTTGTCATTTTTTTTCAGTCACCAGACTAGTCCAAGCCACCATATCCCTTCCTCCTGACTCATCTCCCTGTCTTCATCCTTTTTTTTTTATTTTGGCCGCACCAGGCGGCATGTGGGACCTTAGTTCCCCTACCAGGGATTGAACCTGCACCCCCTGCAGTGGAGGCGCAGAGTTTTAACCACTGGACGGCCAGGGAAGTAAGTCCCTCCCTGGCTTCATCCTTGCCCCACCCACCACCTCAGGCTAATCTCCACTAGCAGCCATGGTGACCTGTTAATAATGCATATAAGACAATTCCCTGGATTAAAACCCTGGTTTTAAAAATTTCACTTCAAATAAAATCCAAACTTGTTATAAGGCCCTACATGTTCTGGTCCCAGCCTTTTCTCCAAGCTTATCATCTGCTCTCTCCCCATCTTTCTGTGCTCTGGCCATACCCTGCTGTCTGCTCTTCAAACACACCAAGCTTTGTCCCAACTCAGGGCCTTTGTACTTGCTGTTCCCTTTACCTGGAATGCTCATCCCCCCCCTCCCCAGTCCTTTCTTTGTGGTCTAAACTGGAATCTCACCTATTCAGAGAGGCCCTCCCAGATTCTCCTACCCAGTGTTGCCTTCTACCTTACCTCTTCCCAGTCACTCTCTCTCTCATTGCCTTAATTTATCTTCTTCATAGCATGTATCCTTATTTGATAAGCATGGGAAACCTTATCTTATCTGGACCATCTCTACTCCTGGCACCTGGCCCAATGCCTAATAAGTTCTCAAGAAATATTTGTCAAGGGAATGAATTTTGGAGTCTAACTGCATGTCAGGCAGCGCTCCAGGCACTGAGATAACAGAGGTGAGCAGGACTCTTGTTTTGATCCCAAGGAGCTCACAGTCTAGTGAGGGGGCCAGGAAGCAAATAGACAGTGACCATGCAGTGAGACAAGGATTGAGCTCCTGGGCTAGGTGGCCTGGAGGGAGGGGAGGAAGGCCTGAACCAGCACCTGGCAGGTCAGGGAGGCTTCCTGGAGGAAGAGATATCAAAGCTAGAAGTCAAGTAGGAGATAACCAGGCAAAGGAATGAGCAAGGGCATTTGAGGCAAAGGAAACGGGGTAGAGAGAGGAACATGGATCTTCAGACTTTCAGAGGCTGTGTTAAAGAGTCTCAACTTTATTTTTTTGCTTGTTTGTTTTTGCCTGCACCATGCGGCATGTGGGATCTTAGTTCCCCGACCAGGGATCGAACCCAAGTCCCCTGCATTGGAAGCGCAGAGTCTTAACCACTGGACCACCAGGGAAGTCCCAAAGAGTCTCCACTTTATCATGAGGGCAGTCGGGAGCTATGGAAGGTTTCAGGCAGGAGAGTGGTATGGTCAGACACATGTAATGGAAATGTCACTTTGGCTGTGGTGAAGAGAACAGTTGGAGGCAAAGGGTCCAGTTAAGAGGCTGTTTTAGTCACCTTGGTGAGAGATAATGGGACTGGGACTGGGTTAGTACAAGGAGAAGAAAGTGGATGATACAAGAGTTATAAGGAAGGTGAACAAATAGACCTTGGAGACTGGCTGGGGTGGGTAGAGAGAAAGAAGTGAGGCTAGGTGAGGGGGTACACAGTGGGGTCAACAGATGAGATCTGAAATTGGCCGAGAAGTAGTATCTTGGCTGTGAATCTAGAGGCAGAGAAGGCTCCTTTGGCCCTCAAAACCCCTCCCTGATCTGCTGCAGAAATTCTTTCAATGCATGACAGTCTTCTGGCCTCTCTTTGAGCCAAGTTTAAACACAATAATAACTGCTGACAGTTAAGGAGCACTTGCCCAGGAGCCTGGGCCCTGCTCTGAATGCTTCACATGGGTTATCTCATTTAATTCTCATCTCTGAGACAGACACAATTATTACCCCCATGTTACAGATGAGAAGACTGAGACTCAGAGAGGGTAAGGGGCTCCCCCAAGGTCACATAGCTAGTAGAGGCACCCACCAGGCTGGGAGTCAGGAAACTCAGCTCTGTCAACTATTCAACAGCTAGCTCTATGACCTTGGACACAAGGTTGGGTTTCCCACCTAAAGCGAAGAAGCGAGTCTGTGATTCTGATGGGGATTTCCTGAGTGGGGAGGAAGAGGAAGATGAAGAGAGGGGAGGTTGGGGGCAGGGAGGAAGACTAAATCAGTCAATCATCCACCCCTGTGGAGTGCCACATGCTTGCCAAGTGCTTTACACAAGTTGTCTAGTTTCATCCTCAAGACAGCCCTGCTAAGTCACTAGGACCTGCCCCACTTTGTAAAGGAGGAACTTGAGGCTTAATGTCCAGAGGTGCAGTGGGCTGAGTCAGGTAGGGCAGGAGGCCCAGGAATGGACAGATGGGGAGAGAACCAAATCTGCCTCCTCTGACTCTGGGGGACAGGGGAGAGGAGAGGGGATGGGGCGGATGGTGGGAGGTTGGCTGGGAGGTTGGAGGGCAAGGATCATGACAGGATGCAGGGGAGACGGGTAATGGCAGTCCGGATGGGGTGGTGTTGGGCCAGGAGTGGTGTATAGGAGGAAATGTGGAGAGGGGAGACCCCAGAGGGCAGTGGTGAGGTCCCAGGAATTAAGATAAGCTGGAAACTAGTGGGTGACAGACTAGATAGGGCACTGCCCTGGGTCCTAGCTTGGCTTTACCTCTGCCAGCTGTGTGACTGAGCAAGTCCCTCTCCAGGCCTGGGTTCCCCATCTGGCCATAAACCTCATCTGTTGGGTGAGGATGCCCTGACATTTTGCTGACAGGCTTACAGCCTGGGTTCATGGATCCCCCTGTTTATTTTTTTATGGAAGTATAATTGTACAGGGGATCCCCACTTTCTCCCCTTCCCAGTTGATTGGTCTATAAGGGGCCCTGGGCTCCCTCCTGTAGCCTGTGGAGTCAAAAGACAGCTGAACTTCTGTCTGTGGGTAGGGGGAGCTGGGAGAGTGCTCTGAGGAGGGAGAGAGAGGAGGTGTCAGAGTCTTACAGGCTCCTTGTACCCCAGGTGAAGGATGCAGGGGGCTCCATGACCATCCACACATTCGGTGCCTACTTTGGGCTCACAGTGACCTGGATCCTCTACCGACCCAACCTATATCAGAGCAAGGACAGGCCAAGTTCCGTGTACCACTCGGACCTCTTTGCCATGATCGGTGAGAGCTTCCATAATGACTGAGGGCCAGCGTGATGACTGAGGGCTGCCATGTTCACAGCTGATCCCCATGCGGCCTGTGAAGTGGCTGCCAGCTCCCTTTGGAGGAAGAGCAGAGAGAGGTCGCCTATAGATACTTCCAGGATCCCAGATACTTGTCCCTTTCCCCCACAGGGCTGGAAGAAGTTGGTCAGTCATCCTGTGTGTTCCCTAGGATGTCCCAGGGCAGACACGGTGGTAACCAGGAACTGTTCACTCCATCCCTAGGCTAGGCAAGGTGTACATTCCTATTTCCTGTGTCCATTCATTCCAGAGAATACGTATCAGCCACCCTCTCTGGTCTCTTAAAACCCAGCCCTGCCTCCAAGGAGCACCTCACAGTGTAGTAGAGAGATGGCCATGCCACCAGATAATCTCCCTACAGTGGAGAAAAAGATTCTCCCTCAAGGTGCTGTGGAAGCCGTGTGGGAGGCATTTTGCCCAGTTATGGGGTCAAGGTAGACTTCCTGGAGCAGAGTGGAAGGCTCAGTGGGAGTTAGGTAGTAAGTAAGGCAGGGAGGGCCTTCTAAGAAGATCCCAGCATGAATAAAGCTGCAGGGGTGGGCAATAGCTGGGGCGTGTGAGTCATTTGACATCTCTGTAGCTAAAGGACAGGATGTCTGCCTGAGCTCCGTTGGGCCCATCTAACACCTCTTCTCCCGGGCCCACCGGCCCCGTCTGGTCTGGCCAGGCACCCTCTTCCTGTGGATGTACTGGCCCAGCTTCAACTCAGCTGTGTCCAATCACGGAGATGCCCAGCACCGAGCTGTCATCAACACCTACTGCTCCTTGGCAGCCTGTGTGCTCACTGCGGTGGCACTGTCCAGCATCCTGCATAAGAAGGGCAAGCTGGATATGGTGAGTGGGGGGCCGGGGTTGGGGGGAGCAGTGGGGAGCCTTGGGGGGTAGCTGCGGCCACGACTGCCTGTGCCCAGTGGGCACTGATCACCATGCCCTGCCGACAACGCTGTGAAGCAGGCAGCATAAGGATTATTGCACCCATCTTGCAGATGAAGAAACGGGGGCTCCGGGAGAAATGATTTGTCCAGATGACATAGCTGGCTTTAGGCAGAGCCCAGAACCGCATTCTTGGAGGTTCTATTATGCCGGCTGCTCTGGATGATCTGGCTCCTCTAGTTCTCCTCCCCACAGCCTGGGTGCTGACAGCTCTTCTGGACTGAGCACCTGCCCTCTGCCAACTTCTGATCCTCCAGACACTGATCCTCAGCCTTCCTAGCACTGCTTTCCCCTGCCCTATCCCACACACTCAAAGGGAGAATCCCTTCAATGCATTTGGGAGGTTTGTGGGAATGTGGTGTTTCCCAGTGTCCTTCATATCCCGCCACTGGGACATGTGTTTCTGTCATTAGCAGGAGGGGCCAAACCCCATGGGTGTTGGTAGATTTTTCTATAAAAAGACAACCACCTCTCTATTTGCTATTCTGACCCTAGCTTCTAGACATGGGCACATGTGTGTCAAGACACTGCCAGGAGTGCCCGTTATTCCGGGACACAGCCTCGAGCCCCTGGATGCACTGGCCGATCACTGCACAGAAAGGTGGGGACTCAGGAAGCAGGGGGAAGAGAATCAGACACGCTGATGTGGGCACATGCAGGGAGGGACACGGAATAGGGTCAAGGTCAGGGGCTCTGGCTCCACGAAGACCTGGATCAAGACACCTTTCTGCCCCTTGCTAGCTGTGTGGTCTTCAGCAAGTCCATTAACCTCCCTGTGCCTCAATTTCCTCATCTGCAAACGTCAAAAGATAACTGTACTTACCTCCTGGGCTTGTTGTGGGGAGGAAACAACATCCCCGCAAGCCAGCGACACAGTCCATGGCGCAGGTAGGCGCTCAGAGAGTCAGCCGGTGCTGGTGTAGGCTCGCAGAGTCTGACATGGGTGCGTGTGAATGAATAGGCCTCAGAGGTGCCTGACGTTGACACACGGGCACGTAGAGAACATCAGACCTGCAAACCTGGGCACACAGGGATGTGTGGCAGCCAGATACAAAGGGAACATGCAGATGTGCTGATGGAACTCATTGGCATGGACACAAGAACACTCATTTGTGCACAAGGAAAAAGCCCAAAGCGCTGGTGTGGGTGGCACATGTGCAGAGAACGCAGGGGTGGCTGTCCGAAGCCTGGGCCCAGGCTGGAGCCCTCCGCAGTCTCCTGGCTTGCTGAGATGCGCTCTGAGCCATCCCTGGCTCCCAGGTGGCACCCACGCATAGGAGGTCAACTTGGGCTATGGGTCAGCTCCTCCAGGACGCTACTCTGGGAGAGGACTGAGTTCTTGCCCGCTCTGCCTGCCCTGCTCAGGTGCACATCCAGAACGCCACGCTCGCGGGAGGGGTGGCCGTGGGCACCGCCGCCGAGATGATGCTCATGCCTTACGGCTCCCTCATCGTCGGCTTCATCTGCGGCATCATCTCCACCCTGGGTTTTGTGTACCTGACGGTGAGGGTCCCAGGCCAGGGGCTGGGGGCTGGAGAATGCTGGGGTCTCTGTGTTCCTGACAGTGGGGGGCGGTCCCTAGGGAGGGGGTGGGGGGCTGGGGAATCTGGGGTCTCTCTGTATTTGGAGCCTCCAGAATCCTGGCCTCCCCACATCGTGCCACAGCCCCCTGCCTGAGCAGCACCTATCTCCCCTTTCCAGCCATTCCTGGAGTCCCGGCTGCGGATCCAGGACACGTGTGGCATTCACAACCTGCATGGCATTCCCGGTATCATAGGTGGCATTGTGGGTGCTGTGACGGCAGCCTCCGCCAACACTGAGCTGTATGGGCAGGAAGGGTAAGAATGGAGGAGGTAGAGGGAGGTTGAGCTCCCTCCTTCCTTCTCCATTCCTCCTTCCTACTGTTCCTTTCGGGTCCAAGACTGTGTCTCTATCCCCCTTCTTGCCCAGTCTGGACCAATATTTCATGGGCCTTCTCTCCTCAACCTCTGTCCTTCCATAAGAATCTTAGAGACCATCTGATCTTTCCAGTGCCCCCATTTTGCAGACGGGAAGGCTGAGGCCCAGGGGTTATTGAGCCTTGGTGTCCACTTGTGTGTGGGGTGGCAGCAGGCGGTGACTTGGCCTCTCTGTGGGGCCCTGACCTGCCCCCCGTTTCCACCCCAGGCTTGCCTTTGCCTTTGGCTTTGGAAGTTCCACGCTGAGCTGGAACGCAAGCACACAGGGCAAGTTCCAGGCTGCTGGTCTCTTTGTGTCACTGGCCATGGCCCTGGTGGGCGGCATCATCGTAGGTGAGTGGGACTGGCTGGGCCAGAGAAGGTGGGGCCTGTGGTTGGGGGACCTAAGAGTGTGTGCCAGAGGTCAGCTGGGGCTCCCAGAAACCCTTTGTCTCTGCACTTATGGCGGTAAGACTGAGGGGAGTTTTCCAGTCAAGGGAAAGGGCTGGGTAGGTAGAGAAGAAGTTATCCCTGACCTCCAACTTCCTTTAGGGGTCATTTTGAAATTGCCATTCTGGGGACAAGCCGCTGACGAGAACTGCTTTGAGGATGCAATCTACTGGGAGGTGAGTTTTACTGACTTGTCCCCCACACAAGGGTGGCTGCATTCCCCTCTCCCTGGACCACATCAGCTGGGCTGGGGCCTGGGAAGCAGGAAGCTGAGGGTCGGGGGACAGAGCCTGTGTCATCCTGCTCCTTTATCCAGGAGGCTGTGTCTCCTGGGGGTTGAAGGCTTCATTCTAGAGCATTCTAGAGTAATTCCCAAAGCATAGTCCCCTGTGCTCCCCAGAGCAGAAGCACCACCTGGGAACTCGTGAGAAATATAATCTCAAGTCCCACCCAGAGCTCCTGATTTCACAACTCAAGAGGTGGGGCCCAGCACTGTTTACAAGCCCTCCACGTGATTCTGAAGAAAAACTCATCTGTGAACCACTGCCCAAGACCAGTGGGTTTGGGTCCTTACATGCACATTGGAATCACCTGGAGAGCTTTAAAAGCTTTCCAAGCTCAGGTCTCAGCCTCCAGAGACTTGGAGTTAATTGGTCTTGTGAAGGGCCTGGGCATTAGAATTTTTTAGTACTTAAAACCTCCCAGGTGAATCTAATATACAGCCTGTGTTCAGAATCACAGTGCAGTGCTTAGCTTCTATATCCATAAGAACCACCTGGAGACCTTGTAAAAACTCAGTTTCCCAGAGGCTAGCCCAGAAATTCCATTTCAGTAGGGCCTGGGACTCTGCATGGGAACAAGCTCCCAGGTGGTCTTGTACTAACACTTCTCCCAGCATCCAGAGAAGTGTCAGTACAAAAATCCAACTTGAGAAACATTGTTCTAGAAGCTAAAAGTAGTAGAATGTCACAGAACTCAGTTTCTTTAAAAACATGCCACAGTTTGGGCTTTCTGTGACTTCAGGATGGCCTTCCTCCCCACGAATCATTATTAGAGGTATTTACCTGCATTAGGTGATGGAGGATGACACAGAGGGCCCTTCTTGCCTCCTGCACTTCCCCCTCCTGACAAGGGCAAGGACCTAGCCTGTGTCTGTGGCCCCTGAGACAAGGGTCTGCCCATCATTGTCCTTCATTTGGCTTTGTATTATTTTATTACTGAAGTATGGTTGAATTACAATATTATATTAGTTTCAGGTGTACAGCATAGTGATCCAATATTCTAATAGATTGTACTCTATTTAAAATTATTATAAAATAATAGCTATATTTCCCTGTGCTGTATACTATATCCTTATAGCTTATTTTACACATGGTGGTTTGTACCTCTTAATCCCCTACCCCATCTGGCCCCTCCTCCCTTCCCTCTCCCCACTGATAACCACTAGTTTGTTCTCAATATCTGTGAGTCTGTTTCTGTTCTGTTATATTCATTCGTTCATTTTATTTTTTAGATTCCACATATCAGTGATAACGTACAGTATTTGTCTTTCTCTGATTTATTTCACTAACCATAACACCCTCCAGGTCCGTCTATGTTGTTACAAATGTCAGAATTTCATTCTTTTTTTATGGCTGAGTAATATTCCATTCTCTATATATACCACGTCTTCTTTATCTGCTTATCTGTTGTTGAACACTTAGGTTGCTTCCATATCTTGGCTATTGTAAATAATGCTGCTATGCACATTGGGGTGCATATATCTTTTCAAATTAGTGTTTCCATTTTCTTCAGATATATATCCAGGAGTGGAATTGCTGGATCATATAGCAGTTCTATTTTTAGTTTTTTGAGGAACTTCCATACTGTTCTCCATAGTGGCTGCACCAATTTTCATTCCCACCAACAGTGTCCAAGGGTTCCCTTTTCTCACATCCTCACCAACATTTGTTATTCGTAGACTTTTTGATGATAGCCATTCTGACAGGTGTGAGGTGGTAGCTCATTGTGGTTTTGATTTGCATCTCTTATGATTAGTTGGCTCTGTATTTTTAAAATCATACCAGAAGTTTTCAGGGTAATCCAATTTTATGTACATAACTAATAAGCCTTTTAAATTCACTCTCTTTAAATTACTTTTTAAATTATAACATGAATAGAAGCTCATTAAAGAAAATCTGGAAATAGAGAAAAATAGAAAGAAATCCCATCACCCTCATTCAAGCACTATTAATAGTCTCGATATATTTCCTTCCAGCCCTTTTTGTAAAATCGGCATTGATTTTTCATACATAGCTGAGATGATATTATACTCGATTTGGTATCCTGCTCTTCTTCTTTATCTCTCTATCATAAGAAGTGTTTTGTGTTATTACATTCTGAATAAACTTTATTTTTTAGCAGTGTAATTATTTTCATTCTGTATTTGAAGTCAGAACTTAAACTATTTCAGACACCACAATTAGAAACCACACAGATTTAATACTGATGAAATAAACTAAAAAACATGATCAATTCCCATATGTAGAAGTTCTCTCTTATTTCTTTCTTTTCTTTTCTCTTCTTTTTTTTGCCATGGCACAGCTTGTGGGATCCTAGTTTCCCAACCAGGGATTGAACTGGGGTGGCCGCAGTAGTGGAAGCTCCAAGTCCTAATCACTGGACCACCAGGGAATTCCCTCTTGGTTCTGTTTTGATCTTTATAATTTATTCTAAGTTCACACCTTCTCCGTGCTATATACTCTTCAGCAGTGCTCAGTTTCAAGTAATATAATTCTGTGTCGATGGAAGTAAGCCACCATCAAGCCATTCCCATGGCCCCTGGCCTCTGGGTAGTCTACCTGGGAGCTAAGGTGGCTTCCCAGAGGACAGAAGTGAGACAGATATTCCCCAGGACAACAGACGAGTGAGTCTTTAGGATCAAATCTGAACCTTGAGGCCAAGGTTGGGCTGATCTGCCCCACCCCTACTGCACCTACCAATCCACTTCTGGCTTCCCCTGCATCTCCCCCTACCTCACTTTTGGACCTGCCTGCGCTTCAGGGAGCTTGCCATGCTGCCTCTCACCTGGCACACTACTACTCCTCTTTCAAAAAGTGTGTACAGCACAATTGGAATCCCCCCAGGCTGGGTTATCAGTCTCTTGCGTGCATTTACAACTCATACCGTCACTGTGCACTTCACTTGAATGCCTTCCCATTGCTCTAGTGGGTCAAGGACTGTGCCTTGGCCTTGCAGTGCCCTAGCACCCTGGACAGTGGCTAAGTGAACTAGGAGCCGGATACCTGTGCGAAAGACTGCCCTGCTTTGCGGCATGCAAACTGCACGGTGATCACAAGGTGGCGCCCGCCACACACCATTTGCTGCTCCTGACTTGTCCAGGCTGTTCTAGTTCCACCAGGTACACCTGCCCGGCCTGGGGCAGGGCCCTCGGAGCTGCCTCCTCTCTCTGCAGATGCCCAAGGACCAGAAGAGTATTGGCTTCCGTTCTGAGGACCCCGCTCTCAAGCCCTCAGAACCTTAAACTCCCAGGGCAAGTGAGAAGCAGGTGAGCATGGGCTTGGCTTGTCAGTGGGGGCCCAACTCTGGGAATCAGATGCCACCAGCAAAGGGGTAAAAAGAAAGCATCGAGAAATGAGGATGTGAGCTCCCACACCCCCCTACCCACCCACCCACCCACCCACCCACAGCGGCATGCTGGGGTTGGTGGGAGAGGCACTCAGAGTCAGACTATGTGCCTACTGGACAGACACGGTAATTTGTGGAAAGCACCCTGGACTGGAAGAGTGACTTTGAGGAACTCTTCACCCCAGAGACTGAGCCTCACTTTCCTCATTTATAAAAGTGGAGATGACAGGTCTGGCTCTATTCAGTAGATCAACTCAGGCGAGACCCTTCCTTCCTTCCTTATCTCTCTCTCCTTCATTTTTTCCCCATCAACTAACATTTCCTTGCTCCCTCTGTGGAATGCACCAAGCCCTTTCTCATGCCTTTTGCATCTGACCCTTCAGAGATCTCTACACACAGGTGCAGTTACTTCCCTCTTTTTAATAGATGAGGAAATTAAGGCTCAGAGAGGTTCAGGATCTTCAAAGCCACACAGCGCAAGTGGAGGAACTGGGGTGTCTCTAGGTCACTATCATTGCTCTTATCGTAGTTATCTGACCTCTTCGAAGACCAGAGTTTGGAAAGAGCTGTGTCTGGGACACAGGCTGAGCGATGTGGCAGGAGAGGATGCTGGGGTTTAAGGAAAGAGAAAAGATAGGCTGTCACCAGTTGCTTCTAATGCTGCCCATCTCGTTCAGAAAAGGAAAAGGTGCCGGAGGGGCTACTGCAGAACATGACAGTGGCCCGCTGCTGTTGGCTCTCTCCCTGCAGGCTCCACAGACTGTTCCAGCATTCCCCAAGGAGCCAGTGCTGACCAAGCTGGGAACAAAAGAGCAAGGCGAGCAGCACTCCACCTGCTGGCCTGGTCCAGGGTGCCTCCATCTCCCCCTCCGCCTTCATCCCAGGGGACCTGCCTGAGAATGGAGGAGGAGCTATAGACAAAGTGGGCATCCAAGCCAGGTGCTGGCTGCAGGAAGCCTGCCACCAGGGGTCTTGGTGGCCACATCCTGAGAAAAGCAGGCAGGAGTGGGGCTGGGGGCTGGAGATGGACCCGAGCCCTCCTAGGAGGCAACGTAGCTGCCAACCACCGACTGCTGGGCTCTTTCACTCCCTTCCTGCCCCTCAGCCAGTATCTCCCATGCCCCCTGAATCCTCCAGACCTCTCTGTGCCATGCAGATGGTAGCCTCCGTGAATAAAACGTTCTTGGTGTTCTTTGTAGAATGGATATTAATGCTCCAACAGGGCCAGTTTGAGGGAGAAAAAGACCCAAGAAACCTCCTGCCTCAGTCCTGACCTCCCACCCCAAGCTACCACTCACACTGCAAGGAAAATCATCCCAGGCTGAAGAGGAAGAATTCAGGGTGCTGGAGTCTGCCCAGCCTGGAGCCCGCCCCACCCCTCCCCCAGCAGGGCTCAGCTTTTGGACTGGGATCTTTCCCCAAGGCCCCTCCTTATTTCACATCAGCCACCCCAGAAACACCCATTTTGTGAAACTACCATGCCCACTGTGCCCTCCATGTGACCCGGCTCCCTTTCAAGGGCACTCAGGCAGGTGAGAGAGTAGGGAGATAGGGCTTTTGTGGCCAATCCCCCTCCCCCAACCCTTCCTGCCTTCCTCCCTGCCATGCCAGTCCTGCTTTCCCTCCACATTGGGAGAATGTTGCAGTAATTCAGATCTTCCATCACTTATTAAGGCCTGCCACCACACAGGGTTCCTGCCCTCAGGGGGCTCACAGTGTAGCTGGGGGATTAAACTGACATCCAGAATCCACCCTGAACTCTGGCAGGCATTCAATGCCCAGGTGGCTTACCAGAGTGGGCCACCTGTGCAGGGTTTTGGAGCCTGAATAGGAGTTTACCAGAAGGATGGCAAAGGGACAACATGGGCAGAGACCCGGGGATGGGAATCAGCATGGCAAGGTTTGGTATGGCTAAAAAGGAGGTGAGGCAAAAGTGTGCCAGCTGGAGAATAAGAAGCAGAATCCAGATCCTTTGTGGTGCAAAGACTCCAGGAAGAAGGGGTGAGGGGAGAAGGAGGAGAAGGTGTCTCCTGCCTCCAAATCCACCCTCCCCGTCCCCCTCGCAATTCACACGTACATACACACTCAGGCCTTCATTCCCCTTGCCAGAGGAGCGGGGAGGAGGCGGAGGGGAGGAGAAGCTGAAATGCAACCTATTCATGTTCCCGCGATGTAACACCCCTCATTTTCCATGCTGGGTAAAGACAAAAACCCTTTACAACCTGTTTCTGGAACTTGTCAGCAGCTGCCAAGAGGAGCGTGTTAATTAAACGTCGGCAAAGATGGAAGCCGGAGGCCCCGGCTCTAATTGGACAGTTTGCTTCACCGGATTGAAAAACATTGTGACAAAGAAGGAGGTGCGCGGCGGCTCGGCAGGGGTGCGGCGTGGCGGGGAGGGGAGCGGCGGCTTTGATTTCAGCTGATCCTCACCCCAGCCTCCCTCCCCCTGCAGAGCTGGCCCAGCCCGGCCCCGCCCAGTCCAGCCCGGCACGCCCACGGAGGGCCTGGGAGGGGCGGCGGCGCGGGAGAGGTACGGGTGGAGGAGATCCCGAAGCCTGACGGCCCAGAGGTCCCGCTGGCAGTCCCAACCAGTAGTAGGCCCAGACAAGGACCAGGCTTTGGGGGCCCTGGGGGGCCCCTTCCCCTGAGGACACGACCCGGGTTCTGGGGGCTGTGCAGGGAGGGCACCGAAGGCAAGGGTCCGGCAATCGCCTCAGGGTAATGTCGAGGTTGCCCTGGGAGCCCAAGCCCAGGCCTCAGCAGGGAGAGACCTGGGTCTGGTCTCCTGTTGCTCAAACTAGCTCTGGGTCACGTGATTGGGGATGAGGTCTTTAAAATGTTGGCAACTGGGAGGCTTATCCTGGAGGGCACAGCTGTGATGATGGTTTTCGCAGGACCCTGCAGAGCTCAGATTCCAGCAGGGCTGCAGGGGCACACCCAGAGACTGTCCCCACATCTGTTGTTTGGTGGCTGTACCCCAAGTCCCCTCCTGTTTTGACTCACAAATGATGACAGCAGCCATGTATTGAGTGCTGACTATGTGCTGACCTTACAGGCCCTGTTATTTAACCTCCCAGCAGCTCCCAGCATCTCACAGGTGGGGATACTGAGGTCCAGAGAGGATAAGTAACCCGTCCATGGTCACAGTGTTATTAAGGGTGGTGCTAAAGTGACACTGGAGCCCAGGTCCCTCTGATTTCAATGTCCCAACCTGGACCCCATGTTTCCCACTCTCTGGTTCCTGGCCCAGCCAGGAGATGAGGGTCTTCAGGACAGTGTGAGAAAAGAGTGGGGTTCCTAAGTGGAGAACCCTTTCTCAGGGCCTCCAGGTTGAATGGCCTGAAAGATGGGGTGCAGTAGCCTGGGGCTTATCCCTGAGGGCCCTACGCATGTCACCCACCCATATGTACATGCCCGTCTTGCATCTCTTGGGGTAGGGGTGGTTAGTTAACGAGGCCAGAGACTCCTCTTCTGTCCCCTTCCGCCTTGGGCCAGCTTTGTCCCCCGCCCCACCATCATCCTGCGCTGCGGTCCAGGAGGGCTCCAATTGGGGTGGGAGGCCAGGCTGGGGCCTGTGAGGGTCAGGAGCAAGTATGGGAAAAGGGGCCATTGTGGCTTAGCTCTGGGGATTAAGAGCTAGAAAGTGGATGTGGAGAGCTGAGGCCGTTGACGGTAGCCCTGCGAGCTGAGTTCCCAGGGGGGGCGGCCCAAGCAGCCTGTGCCTGAGCTGTGTCCAGGCTGCCTGCTGGGCCTAATCCCCTGGGAGCTGCAGCCCAAGAAGCCCCAGAAATACAGCTGCTGTGGAGAGAGGGCTGCCCTTGGTGGGGTCGGGTATCTTGTCCTGGATGCTCGGAGTGGCCGCTCTGAGGAGGGATGGGTGGTGGGGAGGCATGCCTGTGGGGTGTGAGTGTACGCGTGTACCCCTGGCCTGGGCAGTGTATCCGAGTGGGACACTCTAAAGATAGGTGACCCAAGATATAAAGAACAAGCTAGTGGTTACCAGTTGGGGTGGGGGGAGGGCGATTTGGGGGGGGCGAGAGGGAAGTAAAAACTGTTGGGTGTAAGATAGACTCAAGGATGTATTGTACGGCGTGGGGAGTATAGCCAATGTTTTGTAATAACTGTAAATGGAAAGTAACTTTTAAAATTGTATTAAGAAATTAAAAAAATAAAAAGATAGGTGACCCAGTGTGTTAGGGGCAGTGTCAGTCCCCTTGTGTGTCAGGTTTAGGGCCTGTCTTGAGGAGAATGGGGCCTGAAGGCAGCGACTAGGCCAGCTCAGAGGTCCTCAGAGGTTCCTGACTAAAGAGGTGAGACATGGTGAGGAAAGAGGCAGCGCTTCCACCAGCAGGCCTGAGTGGGTGCTAAGTGTGTGTGTGTGTGTGTGTGTGTGTACTCGTGTGTGCACCATCGAGCAGGATGCTTGAGAACGGCCCTTCAGAGGCGGCTGGAGGGGCTCTGCAAGTTGTAATCAGATTAAGGGGGCCAATCACTTAGGGCTCTTGAAAAGGCCACAAGGTTTCTAATCAGCCCTGAGCACCAGGCCCACAAAGCCCAGGAGGAGCTCGGCAGGAGCTGCCCGCAGGCTGCTGTGGGAGCTGGGCGGCTTTCTTCCCTCTCTGTCTCTCCTAATTATGTCAATTTGCTAGCCAAATTGTTTGCTCGAGTGGACAGGGCGCCTTGTGGCCCATTCATGTGGTAATGTGGGAACTGGCAGGCCTCCTGGCTGGGAAAATAGGAGGTACCAGGACCCTTTTCGAGGGAGCAGACAGGCTGGGAGTGTGGGGCACCCAGGCCTTGGGAACTCTCCCCTAACTAGTGTGGGGCTTTTTCCCATGAATTTCAGAAACTTCCAGCTTGGGGTGTGCTCTGGGATGTCCTTTTTGGCCAGTCAAGATGAAGGATGGGGAAGGAGGCAAGGACCCCATAGAGGACAGAAGAATTGGCCTCCAGTTTCCTTCAGGGTGAAGATGGGCAGCTTTCTGTCTTTATGCCTGATCCTTTGAGGGCCAGGCTGAGACTTGAGTGGTTTGGGAGCTGGATAGGATCTGGGAGGTGCTGGAGAGATGGAATCCTGAAAGGGTAAGTCGAGTCGCAGCAAGCGGACACGTTGGGATGTGCAGAGACTCAGAAAAGGTTCTTATCAGTTTACTGAGCCTTTATGCAGGCGCCAGCCACTGTGTCACTACTTTGTACACAGCAGCTCATTGAGCCTGAGAGCAATCCAGGGAGGTAGGCCCTGGGCTTCCCATTTCACAAAGAAACTGAGGCTCAGATAAGCTAAATGACTTGCCCAAGGTCACGCAGCCAGTAGGTGAAGAGCAGAAAAATTTTTTTAATTAATTTATTTTTTAATTTATTTCTGGCTGCGTTGGGTCTTCGTTCGTGTGCATGGGCTTCCTCTAGTGGCGGCGAGCAGGGGCTACTCTTCGTCATGGTGCATGGATTTCTCATTGCACTGGCTTCTCTTGTTGTGGAGCACGGGCTCTAGGCACGCGGGCTTCAGTAGTTGTGGCACGTGGGCTCAGTAGTTGTGGTGTGCGGGCTCTAGAGTGCAGGCTCAGTAGTTGTGGTGCATGGGCTTAGTTGCTCCGCGGCATGTGGGATCTTCCCGGATCAGGGCTTGAACCCATGTCCCCTGCATTGGCAGGCAGATTCTTAACCACTGCACCACCAGGGAAGCCCCAAGAGCAGAAATTTGAACCCAGGTCTATCTGATCCCTTTGTCCCTTCTGCCCCGGCCCCACCACAGGCGTTCATTCCTTCCTAAGCAGCAAACAAGAACTGACAGTCAGCCGGGTTCTGTTTGAGGCGTGGAGGATGCAGAGAACTAAGATGACCCAGGAAGTGAAACCATGCACCTCAGATTGGGACTTGAACCCATGCGGCTGCCCCTCGAACCCGGCCAAAACCCACAGTCTTCCAACTGAGATCACACACCTGGTTTCAGGACTTAATGAAGCTCAGGTTCTTGATGTCTCATCACAGAGAGAATTCAGTGAGAGACAAAGTGATAGGTAAGAAGTGGATTTATTTAGAGAGAAACACACTCAACAGACAGAGTGTGGGCCATCTCAGAAGGTGAGAAAGGCACCAGGGTTTGGGGTTGTCAGTTTTTATAGGGGTGGGTAATTTCATAGGCTAATGAGTGGGAGGAGGATTCCAGCTATTTCACGAAGGGGGTGGATTCCCAAGAATTGGGCCACCACCCACTTTTTGATACTTATGGTCAGTCTTGGAAATGTCATGGCGCCTGTGGGTGTGTCATTTAGCTTGCTGATGTGTTTCAGTGAGTGTACACTGAGGCTCAAGGTCTACTGGAAGTCGACTTGTCCGCCATCTTGGACCCACTTGGTTCTAATCAGTTTATGTCATGTCCTTGGGCTATGTCATTCCTTCAAATGTTGTGCCCTGCCTCCTTCCCTCCTGTTTCAGAAGGGCATGGTCATGGGGCCCTTAGCACGGGCACACTGGTGTGAGCTGCGGTCACTCTCTACAGTCAGCACAGAGCTACAGCCACAAAGATGGTCAGACACTGGATGCATTGCTTGGGAGCCATGGTGGACATTAAGAATAGTGACTGTCAACAGTCCAGATACAGGTACTTTCCCTGTCTGGGGCCTGCACTGGCTGCATTCCCCTGCCCTCTGGGCTACCCTCCCTTCCTTAGGCCCCCCTTCAGCATGTGAGGACCCCTCCCATCTCCCTTGGGTGTGGCAACCTAACACCTCTGCATCTCAGATGATGGGCCCATGCCCACTCTGGCCACTCCCTGCTGGACCCGCCTGGCTTGTTGGTGTCCCTCTGAAAATGAGGAGCCCCCTCCCCCCACAGATGCTCACAGGGCTGCTGCCTACCCCTACCCCCCACACCCTACCCACCAGGTACTGTTCCATTCAGGGCTGTTAGGATCTGCCCTACCCGGAGCTGTCAGGAGGCTGGGGTGCAGGGTGGCACTGGGGGTTGGGGCAGGGAGAGAGATCCAAGGGAGGGTCTGCAGGTACAGCTCGGCACCCCTCACTCCCCAACTGGGAGGAAAGGCCAGAGTCCATGTTTATCCCTGAATGAGATGATGGCCAGAAATCTTAGATCAAATCCAATTCACTGGGCAGTTGCCATTTGACCTCTACTAGGCCAGGTGCTGGAAGACAGGGGTGCAGGGAAGCCCCGGGCACTCCGACTTCAGGTTCCACAGCCCTATTCAGGAGGCAAGTCTAAAAGCAATGATACAGTAACTGGTCAGGCCAGGAGAGGACTAAAGACCAATAACAACAACACAAAGCACCTACTCTGTGCCAGGCACAGTTCTAGGTACTTTACATATATTAATTCATTTAATCTTTTTTTTTAAAGATTTATTATTTTTATTTTTATTTTTGGCTGCGTTAGGTCTTAGCTGCAGCATGCGGGATCTTTTGTTGTGGCCCGCAGGCCCCAGAGCGTGTGGGCTCTATAGTTTGCAGCATGCAGTCTCTCTTGTTGAGGCGCACGAGCTCAGTAGTTGTGGCTCATGGGCTCAATTGCCCTGCGGCATTTGGGATCTTAGTTCCCTGACCAGGGATCAAACCTGCGTCCCCTGCATTGGAAGGCGGATTCTTTACCACTGGACCACCAGAGAAGTCCCAATTAATTTAATCTTCATAACAATTCTATGAAGGGAGTGCGGTTATTATCCTCATTTTAACTCATGAAGAAACTGAAGCACAGAGAGGTTGAGTAACTTGCCCAAAGTCACACAGCTAAGTATGTAGCAAAGCTGGCATTCAAACTATGGCCCCAGAGGTCCAGCTTTTAATCACACACTTTTAGTCACAGCTAGGCTATTACCACTCTTAGGTCACTGGAAGAGACAAAGGAAGGGAGGGTTTGAGGATCCTGGGTGGGGGAGGGTTATGTGGAGAGGGCTGCCTCAAGCAGATCAGTGATATCTGTCAACGGCCATAGCCAGCTCCAAGTGACCCTGTGAGGGAGGGAGGAGAGGAGACCATGGAACAATGACCCATCCTCACTCCCCTCCCTCCTGACAAAACCTGCATGGAACCCATGGGTTTGCAGAGACAAACAGGAAAATATTTAACCCAGCTTTCCAGAGGCCATGATGTCTAATCTGTGTCCTGAAGGACAAATAGGAATATTCAAGCAAAGGGTCGGGGGGTGGAGAAACCAGCTTCTGGGAGGTGACAGAACATCTGGCTCAGGAGTGGTCAGGCATGCAGCCAGAGGGGAAGGCAGGGGTCTACCCAACGGCAAGTTTGGATATTATACTAAGGGTACTGAGAACAAGTCATGAAGAGTTTTAAGCACCAGGAGTGACAGGATCAGGAACAGCATTCTCTACTCCGCCTTGCTGTTCGGGATGCCAGCCTCAGGGAATTCCTTGAGTTTTAGGAATTAGTCATACAGTTCTGCCTCAGGACCTTTGCATAGGCCATGCCCTTTGCCTAGAGTGTTCTACACACCCTGCCCCATTGCATTGACTCCCTGTGCACTGCATTTTCTACGCATCCTTAAATTTCAGGAAATATTTCTCAGAGGAACTTTTCCTGAGCCCTAGACCAGGACAGGACCCCTTGTTATATGCCTTTACTGTACCCTGAACTTTTCTTCATAGCATTTACGGAGTCTGTGATGATGTATTTCGTTGTGTGATTAGTTAACTATCAGTTCCCCCAGTAGATATAAGTCCTATGAGAACAGGAATCCATCTTCCTAGGGCTGAGCCTGGCACATTGCAGGGGATTGATCAGTACTTGTTAAGTGAATGAATAAGTGAATGAAT
Source organism: Hyperoodon ampullatus (assembly GCF_949752795.1). Lineage (NCBI taxonomy): Eukaryota > Metazoa > Chordata > Mammalia > Artiodactyla > Ziphiidae > Hyperoodon > Hyperoodon ampullatus. Next base: position 38,120,926 of record NC_136916.1, read on the forward strand.
GAATTTTGGCTACAGTGGGAGAATGAGGTGGAGAATAGCAAGCAGAGAACAACTATATATGTAATAAACTATTCAGTAAACATATACATGTATGTGTATATACTATATGGAGACAAACTCTTGAGGTGGCCCCCATGACATCCACTTCTTGGTATTCATGCCCATGCAGAATCCCATCTCCTTGAGACTGGGCAGGACCTGTGACTTACATCTAAACAACAGGATACAGCAAAGGTGATGGGATGTATGTGATTACATGTATATGATGATGTGATTACATCACATAAGACTGTAGTACCTGGGAACTTCCCTGGCGGTCCAGTGGTTAAGACTCTGAGCTTCCACTGCAGGGGGTACCAGTCCGATACTTGGTCAGGGAACTAAGATCCCATGTGCCGCATGGTGTGACCAAAAAAAAAAAAAAAAAAAAGATTGTAGCACCCATCTTACTAGATTCTCTCACTTCCTTGTTGGTTTTGATAAAGCAGGTGGCCATGTTGCAGCCCACCTGAAAATGGCCTCTAGAAACTGAGGACAGGTGACAGCTAGCAAGAAAATGAGCCCTCAGTCCTGTACGTGCAAGGAACTGAATTTGGCCAAGTGCTGCATGAACTTGGAAGTGGACCCTTCTCCAGCTGAGCCTCCAGATGAGGCCTCAGTCCTGGCCTGCACCTTGATTGCAGGCTTGCAGAGGACCCAGCTAAGCCATGCCAGGATTCCTGACCCACAAAAACGGTGAGATAATATGTGTTGTCTCACACTGCTGCATTTGTGGTAATATTGTTATGCAACAATAGATTAGGAACTTCCATGGTGGCGCAGTGGATAAGAATCCACCTGACAATGCAGGGGACATGGGTTCGAGCCCTGGTCCGGGAAGATCCCACATGCTGCAGAGCAATGAAGCCAGTGGGCCACAACTACTGAGCCTGCGCTTTAGAGCCCACGAGCCACAACTACTGAAGCCCGTGCGCCTAGAGCCCATGCTCCACAACAAGAGAAGCCACTGCAATGAGAAGCTAGTGCAAAGCAATGAAGAGTAGCCCCTGCTTTCCGCAGCTAGAGAAAGCCCACGCGCAGCAACAAAGACCCAACACAGCCAAAAATAAATAAATAAATAAATAAATTTATTTTATAAAAAAGACCCAAAGCAGCCAAAAATAAAATTAAATCTTAAAAAAACATAATAGATTAAAAAATATATATATACACAATATATACACATATATCACATAAATTATATATGTAAACACCCACACAATACACATGTTAGGCCAAGCATGGTATGCCATCCCCCGACCACAATTTTTGGCCAGATAAGGGCACATGGCACAGGCTAAGCCAGTCAGACTCCTTCCCTGGGATTTTATATATGGAGGCAGGGAAAAGAGGAGCCTTCTCTTTCCTCTAGGCTTGCTCAGATGGTAGGATGTAAGCCTTATGGTTGACAAAATCCATGCTCTCCTCCCACTGCATAGAGGAAGTGCTCCACAGCAGGACAGAATGCAGCTAGCTCACAAAGAGGAGACCTGAACCACATTGAAAAAGAGACCAATTGGGCTTCCCTGGTGGCACAGTGGTTGGGAATCTGCCTGCCAATGCAGGGGACACGGGTTTGAGCCCTGGTCCGGGAAGATCCCACCTGCTGCAGAGCAACTAAGCCCGTGCGTCACAACTACTGAGCCTGCGCTCTAGAGCCTCTGAGCCACAACTACTGAAGCCCACATGCCTAGAGCCCTTGGTCCGCAACAAGAGAAGCCACCACAAGGAGAAGCCTGCGCACCTCAACGGAGAGTAGCCCCTGCTCTCCACAACTAGAGAAAGACCGCGAGCAGCAAGGAAGACCCAACGCAGCCAAAAATATATAAATAAAATAATAAATTTTTTAAAAAGAGACCAATTGACATCATTTGAGTAACAGGACTCTGCCACACCTGAAGCCAACCCATTCCTAGATTTCCCAGTTGCATGAACCATTAAATTCCTTCTTTTGCTTCTCTTGGCTCCCCTTATCCACTCTGAGCTCCTGGAGGTCAGGGAATCTGCCAGCTTCCTCACAATATTTCCTATTATGGCCCAGCCCAGAAAGCTTTTCCAAAATAAGTGCAGTAAAAGGTGGCTGGATGGAAGAGGGCTATGTGTCAAGTGCCCAAGAAAGCACTCACTTATATGATCTTATTCAATCATTACTGTATCAGTTATGCAGTTTGGGCTGTGAGTAAAAGAAGACCCCAACAAAAAATGGCTTAAGCCATATGAGGACTTATTAATTCACATAACAAGAGTTCCAGGGATACACCAGGCTGCGGGCATGCTTTCCTGTGATTCTCATGGCTCCTCCCTCCTTGCTATTGGCTCCAACGTCAGGCCAGTATAAAGGTGGCTGCAGCATCGCATGCAGACGCAGCAATGTCCAGGGCAAGAAGAGCAACCATCTACCTTTTCCTTACCTGTCTTTTTTCCCTTCAGTCATCTTTTTTTTTTTTTTTTTGCTGTACGCGGGCCTCTCACCATTGTGGCCTCTCCCGCTGCGGAGCACAGGCTCTGGACGCGCAGGCCCAGCGGCCATGGCTCACGGGCCCAGCCGCTCAGCGGCATGGGGGATCCTCCCGGATCAGGGCACGAACCCGTGTACCCTGCATCGGCAGGCGGCCCCTCAACCACTGCACCACCGGGGAAGCTCCAGTCATCTTTTTAAGTGAAATTATACACACACATAATTTGATTAAGTTTACTTTTTGTGTTTGGGGAGGGAAAATTGATGTTATTCTTCATCTTTTGCAGCTCACACACACCTTGTCCTTTGATCAATTTCAGTGTATTCTCTAGTAGAGAGAGTTCCTAATTCAGGGGTTCTCAAAGTGTGGTCTGGACCAGCAGCATCACCATCACCTGGGAACCTGTTTGAAACGCAAAATTCTTGAGCCTTCCCTCCCCCAGCCTACAGAAACTCTGAGAGCAGAGCCTGACAGTCTTCAGGTGATCCTGATGCATGCTTAAGTTTGAGACATACTCTCTAATTTATTTAACTATTCCCCTGGGGGTGGACATTCAAGTTGTTTCCAATTTCTTGTTATTAAAACTCATGCAATGATACATCCCTTTATATGTGTTTTTGTGTCCTGTGAGAACACTTCTTCTCTCTCAAAATTTTCTTGGTTAATTTTTCACATTCGCTCTTCCAGATGAACTTTAGAATGTTTCTAAATTCCAATCTCAGTGGTATTGCATTGTATTTATACTTTAATTTAGGAAGGATTGACATCTTGACAGTATTGAGTTTTCCCATCAAATATTGAAATTCTACAGGATTTTAAGTATAATTCACATAATTATATGTAATTTAGGCATGCTTTGTTATGATCCCAAATATAACAACTGCAGGAGATATTATTATAATGGTCTCCTTTCCCTGAATTTTATGAACCTAAGAATATAATCGTAAAGGGTCAAGCGTATGATCATCCTATTCTTCTTGGGATAGTCTCATTTCTTATGTTGGCCTCTCAGTTGTGATTCAGTTAAGGCTATGTCTCTTTTGGGGAGCAAAGAAACCTTTCTTAGAAATCACCCCCCAACGGACTTCTCCCCATGTTTCACTGGCTACAGCAATTTTAAAACATGCCCCCCCCCAATTCTTCCACATTCTTCTCATCAAGAGGTGTGGTCTGTGCCCTTCCCTTGAATCTGAGTTTGGTGACTGCTTGCCCAATAGAACAGGACAAAATGACACTGTGCCAGCTTCCAGGCCCAGACCTTAAGAAATGACAGCTTCTCTTTCCTGCGTCTTGGGACCCTTGTTCTGGGAACCCAGCGTCCGTGTCTGAAGAAGTCCAAGCAAGGAGGAATGGAGGCCCTTGGCCCACAGGCTAGGCTGAGTGACTGGCCCACAGCCAGCCCCAACTTCCAGCCGTGTGACTGATCCTCTCACTCCACTCAAACTGCCCAGTTGATACCACATGAAACCTAGATGAGCCATCCCACTGATTCCTGCCCCAATCACAGATGTATTGAGCAAAAGAAATTATTGTTGGGACTTCCCTGGTGGCACAGAGGTTAAGAATCCGCTTGCCAATGCAGGGGACACGGGTTCAAGCCCCGGTCCGAGAAGATCCCACATGCCGTGGAGCAACTAAGCTCGTGCGCCACAACTACTGAGCCCACTCACCTAGATCCCGTGCTCTGCAGCAAGAGAAGCCACTGCAATGAGAAGCCCACGCACTGCAACTAAGAGTAGCCCTCACTCGCCGCAACTAGAGAAAGCCCACATGAAGCAATGAAGACCCAACGCAGCCAAAAAAATAAATTAGTTTAAAAAAAAAAGAGTTCACCTTCCAATGCAGGGGACACGAGTCCTATCCCTGGTCAAGGAACTAAGATCCTACATGCTTCAGGGCAACTAAGCCGGGACAACTAAGCCCACGCTCGGCAACTAAGCCCGTGCGCCACAACTAGAGAGCCCGTGAACCGCAGCCACTGAGCCCACACACCACAGCTACAGAGAAGCCCACATGCTGCAACTAAGACCCGAAGCAGCCATAAATAAATAAATAAATAAAATATTTGAAAAAAAATATTACCCCAGTGAGCCTTTAAAATTTGCCCAGCAAGTCAGTATACATGGTTTTGTATATACAACTCTGAACAGTAATATACATGTATAAATGGATGTTCTAATATGTAGGATACAAGAAAGAGTACATTGTCAAATGTATTCAGTATTTTTAATTAAAAATATTTTGAGTGTCTATACACATAATTAAATGCACATGAGATAAACATCACTGTAAATGCTTGATAGAAGAAGATATCAGTCATTAAAGACACAAAGGGATGGGTCTGGACCATCTGCTCATCTTTCCCCTCAAACCTCTCCCCTGTCGGCCCAGCACTGTTTTTCTTTCTCTTGCGCCTGAAATTTCCCCACTTGAGTCACTGAGCACCAAGGCACACAGGTCAAGTGTCCCAAAGACCACGGTTATGAGCAGCACACCAGTACCCGATAAGTGTTCTAATCTTTCTGGTTGACTATTACCAAGGATTGTAATGAAAGGTCACCTAGCTGACCACTCGGACACACCAGGAGCCACACCTGGAAGATGGGTTGTATGTGCACATGCACGGGTGTGCTTGTGCGTGCACATGTGTGCTTGCGCATGCGTGCTTGCGCATGCTTGTGCACTTACATACATGGGTACTTGTGAAAAGCTGCTTCACTAAAGATCTGACCCTTCTGTATGTTCCTAAAAGATGCCACCAAGGGGTCCTGTAGGCAGAGCTGGCACGAATGCCAACCCCAGTAGCCCTAGTCCCATGGGCCAAGGGGAGGGAAGGCTAAGGGAACCACTTGTGAATCTGGCTTAGAGGGCTCCGGATTTGAATCCTGTCCCCTAGAATGTGCTTGGGGATGTTGCAAGGGAGGAGAATTGTTACTCTTGTTACTTGATCTCCTCCTATGTTGTCACGGCAAGCGTTTTTTCTTTATCATCTTAAAAGCTTAGTAACATTTTTAAAAGGATTTTTTTTAAGAATTTGCAATTTTTGGTCTCATCCTTCCCAAATAAATGTAAACTCCTTTGACAGGTGGGTGGGGCTCCCCATCTGCAGCACCCCCTGGAGTCCAGTGAGAGCTGCCCTTCTGCCTTTCAGAGCCCTCGGAACATGTCGGCCCCGGACTGGAGTCTGTCACTGACCAGCGTAGAGGTAGTGCCGGCTTCCCCTGAGCTTCAAATGCAGGTGCGCACGGACCCAGGGTTCAGAGCAAAGAGGGAATAGTCTTGGAGGGCTCTGATTCTTGCCCCTCAGAGCCTCTGGGAACTGCGGAGACAGTCCTGGCAAGGGAAGCCTGGGGAAGGGGACCTGGGGGCACCTGGGGGGGGGTGTCCCTTACCTTCTCTCCTCTCCTGCCCTTGTCTCCTGCTCTCTTCCGCGGTCTCTTTCCATGTCTGTCTGTAGGTCTCTCTCTGACTCTCTCCACCTGTGTCAGGCTTGTCCCCTGTGTCTCTCCCCATCTCTCTCCTCTGTTTCCACCACCATCCCCTATCTCTCTTGTATCTCTCTCTGATTTCCTTGCCGTTTCTCTCTGTGTATCTGCCTGATTCTCCCTCTCTTTCTTTCTCTTCTCCTCTCTCTCTCTTTCCCTCTCTGCTCCCTCGCCTCCCTGCTCTTCCCTCTCTGTGGCTGTCTCTCTCTCTCTGTCTCTCTCCCTCTCGGTCTCCTCCCCCTCCCCACTGCCCCCTCTGGAGGATGATCTGTGTTGTGGGATCATGCCAAGCCCAAAGGGAAGGTCAGGGCACCCCGCAGAGACCAGCACAGACTGCCATTAACCTGTCACTTCTGCCTCCAGTGGGGAAAACAGCAGGGCTCAGGAAAGGCGAGGAATTGCAGTCATTGGAGATGGGACGTCTCAGCTGGGGCTGACAACTGAAAGCAGAAGCCACCCAGTCAGAGGGCTGCAGACGTGCACCAGGGCACCGAGGACAAGTAGAGTGGGTTTCTGGACACCAGCCCGCATTACAGACTGCTTTTGACTTCTGGGCCGGGGGGAGCTGTGCATAGGGAGAATCTGCACTGGTGGCCACATTCAAGCCTCCCTTGCCTGCAGTCTTGAGAACTGAGGATGGGGGATCTCAGTGAGGTCAGAAGCAAAGGTCTCAAACTCAGCAGCCTGAGGGCCATGTATCCCATCACCACCCTGCCCCCAAGTGGCTCTAAAATATGAATCTACATTTTTTAATTGGCAAATTTCACATTTTTTAACATCTTTATTGGAGTATAATTGTTTTACAATGGTATGTTAGTTTCTGCTGTATAACAAAGTGAATCAGCTATACATATACATACATCCCCATATCTCCTCCTTCTTGTGTCTTCCTCCCACCCTCCCTATCTCACCCCTCTAGGTGGTCACAAAACACCAAGCTGATCTCCCTGTGCTATGCGACTGCTTCCCACTAGCTATCTATTTTGGTAGCACATTTTTTGGTAGCTACATAAAATGGTAGCACTTTTTAAAAAAAATCTAAGTTTCTTTTCTTTTTTTTTTAATCTGCATTGGGCCTTTGCTGCTGTGTGCAGGCTTTCTCTAGTTGCGGTAAGTGGGGTCTAGTCTTCGTTGCGGTGCGCGGGCTTCTCATTGCGGTGGCTTCTCTTGTTGCAGAGCATGGGCTCTAGGCGCGTGGGCTTCAGTAGTTGCAGCATGCGGGCTCAGTAGTTGCAGCGGGTGGACCCTAGTGCGTGTGGGCTTCAGTAGTTGTGACTCGCGGGCTCTAGAGTGCAGGCTCAGTAGTTGTGGCGCACGGGCTTAGTTGCTCTGCAGCATGTGGGATCTTCCTGGACCAGGGCTCGAACCCGTGTCCCCTGCATTGGCAGGTGGATTCTTAACCACTGTGCCGCCAGGGAAGTCCCAAAAATCTAAGTTTCCTCTTGAGGACCTGGCAACACTGGGCTATGGCTGAGCAGCAGTGTCCCTGGCAGACCATTGCACACTCCTCTGTCCTGCTGGCCCCTTCTCCTTGAACCTGCATACCTCCTCAGTTACCTGCCTGCCTCTGTAAGCTCAGGAGTGTGTTGCCTGTGACAGCAGAGAGCTCTCTGGGCAAGAGTAGGGGCCCAAGTGCTACCACCAACTTATCGTGTGACATTGGGCAAAGCATGCCAGCTCTGGGTCTTAGCTTTTCCATCTGTAAAATGGGAGATTGGATGAGCCCAGCAGTAAGACTCACCTTTTGGAGCATCTAATGAAAGCTATGAACCCTCTCCCTAGAGAAAAGGACCTGTGCATAGATTTGCCTACCATTTGAGAGGTTCACATGCCCCTCCCCCTGGGGGGCAGGGTTGCCAGGCTAAGAACCCCTGCTGAGCACCAACGTCCCTTCCCCCTTTGCCTCAGCTGCCTGAGTCTGGGTCCAAGCAGACCCACTCTCTCAGACCTGACTGGCCAGGGCCACCCCTCCTCTGGGTGAGTGGGGACTCTCTGGATCCCCAGTGGCTGTCCCAGCCAGGCTGACAGCCGCCCATCGATATGCAGGAGGGGTCCGGGCTGGCGCTGGATTAGCATAACACACTCCAGGAGGTAAAGGCCCACCAGGCGGCCTCTGTGTGCAGCGCCTGCCTTTGTCCTGGCCCCAGGACCAGGTTAGGACGGCCCAGGCGGCTCATACACTTCTGACTACCAGATGAAAGGGGGCGACATAAAAAGGCTGCCTGGGCTGAGCATGGGGGCGCTTTGTGTCTCTCCAGACGGAGTTACAGACGTCTGTGAAACGTCAATTACAGCTGAATAAAGACGTCTGCTAGGTCCAGACATGCCTCCTTTCAGCTGGGGAGGTGTTTCCAGGCCAGGCCTGGGATGCTTTGGCAACCTAATTTGGCGACTGTGACTCTATAAGCGGCCCTGGCATTCATCATGCCCAGGGAGGATGGGAACAGGCTGCGCTGGCCTGACCCAGCTCTGGGAAGTGTCCTGGAATGCAGGGTGGAGTAGGGGTGGGAAGAGACAGGAACAACTCACCTCCCTTCCTTTCTCCCCAGGCCAGGCCAGGGAGGGGGGCAATCTGGGAACTACACAGTCCCCCTGTATCAGCCAGGCCCCCTTCCCAGGCCTTTGTCGATGCCAAGGTGGCCCAGTGCCTCTAGCAGCTACTGGGTGGGATTAGTGTTCACTGATCCTTTCTCCTGATGGGCTAGTGTGAAGCACTGTTGAGGGGACAGGATTAGGAGAGCCTAAGGTTCAAGTGCCAGAGTGACCAGAGATGCTGAACCCTGATGTCGCTGAGCCACCGGGCCAACCCGGGGATCACCACCCTCTTACTGTGTGAGATGAATAGGCCTTCATTTGTTTAAGCCCCTGTCCTGTCCATCAGGCTGTCAGTTACTTGCAGCAGAAACAATCCTACCTGACACAGTCGGACAGCCCAGGGCTCATATTCCTGGTCTTGCACTTTCAGAGTGACTGAAGGGGTTGTGCCACTCAGAAGTTCCTTGAAGGGAGGTGACATAGCCATGGTGGGGTGTGAAGACCTGGGACAGAGCAATGGTTCTGGACATAGTGCGCCGGGCTGTCCCTTCCCACATGGTGGTGGCCCGTGAAGTGCCCTCGCCCAGGGAGACCTCATCTCTGGGGGTCTTGGGCAGCAAAGGCATTTCCTGAGGACCCCCATGCTTCCTGGGACACCTGTCCTGACACTTGCCCAGCAGGACAAGACAACTGACCCTTTGGCCACCATGTGTCATGTCCTGAGTGAAAGCCGGGGAGCTGCCTCTTATAGGAGTACAGAGCAGAAATGGCCATAATAATGACTCTCCTGCTTACTGAGCATCTCTTGTGCACCTCTTGTGTTTTTCATGCACAAACACCTCAAAAAGCCCCTCAAAGCTGAGAGGTGGCCCCCTGGGCGCTGTGGGGACGAGCACAGCTGCTGGGCCACCCTGACGGGTATGATCCTGGCTCTGCCACTTACCAGCTGTGGGACCTTAGCAAGCCAGTCGACTTCTCTGTGCCTCAGTTTGCAGACCTGCCAATGTTGACGACACATCCTAGAAAAGCACTTGGCACACCAAGAGCAAGCAGCAGGGCTGGGGTTTGTATCAGTGTGGTCTGACCCCTGAGCTTAGAGGCTCACTACTTCTCACAGCCCCAAGGAATATGGAGCCTCATTCCCCACTTGGGTCTAGGCCGTGGGAGGTGATGGCCCGGGATGGATGAGCCCAGTTCTCTCGGTTCTTCCAGCCCTCCCTCTGAGTTCCCACTCACCACTCCTCAGCGCCTTGGTCCTGACTGTGGCTGAGGGGGCACCCCTGACCTGCATATTGGCCCAAGCAAGGCCTATGTGCCCAGGTGTGCCTGTGTGCATGCAAGCACATGTTGTTTGGCTGTGTGTATGTGGTTGTACGTGTGCCTGTGCCATGGTCATGTACGGCTGGAGCAGAGGCCTTGAACCACCTTGATGTTCCTAAGTGCAAGACAAAGGTGGGCCCATACCTGGATTATGGGGTGAGTCCCAACATGAGACCAGCTGAGTAAGAGGCCAAGAAAGCTGGGGGTATCCCTGAGGAAGGAAAGGGAGCTGCAGGTCTGCACCACCTCCACCCCTGGATGCCCCTGCAGACAGGCCACAGGTGGTGTCACCTGACCTACACCTCCCACAAGAGCAGGCACCTAAGAGAACCCACAGGGGTGGTGACATTTGTATGAGCCTGTACCACACCACCAAGAGCATTTCAGATCATTCGTATTTAATTTTTTGCAAAAGCTGATATTTTCACCTAGTATAAAACTAAAAAGATTTGCTGTGAGAAGTCTCCTTCGTGTCCTGTCTCCCATCTGCCCTGTTCTCATGACTCCCTAAAAAGGTAATAACTGTTATTCATTTTTTTTGTATCCTTCCAGAGTTTCTTTACACATAAACAAGCCCATACAAACTCGTATTCTGATTTTTCCCTCATTTTACACAGCTTCATAGGATGACATTAATCAGTCCTCTCTTGAGGCTCATTTGCCTTGTTTCAACCTTTTGCTTTTACAAATGTCACTGCAGCAAATAACCTTGCTCATAAGTCATTTCTCACAAGTGTGAGCGTATCTATAGGACAAATTCCCAGAAGGGAGACGGCTGGGCCAAAGCTTATATGCCTTTGTCATTTTGCTATATCTTGTCCTTCATGGGGTGGGTGCCACCCCCTACCCACAGTGTGTGGCTGATAGGATCTTAGTGAGGATGGATCACTGAGTAGTTAGACGCACCCATCGTGGCTTGGCCAGCAGTTCACTGGCCTGTCAGCCTTCCCAGCCGGTGCTCTCATGCAGGGATACTGAGTGACCACACAGGGCAGCCCTGCTCACGCTTGTATCTGCTGTTTTTCTCCCCTGCCTCTTCCTCTGAAACCATTACAGAGGAGGGGATGCCCCCGCCAACCACCAACACCACACACACATACACAAGTCGGTTCTGGAAAACGCAGCAGCAGAGCCCTACAGGAAGAAGTACATCTGCTCATGTTTACTCATTGAACAAATCCGTGAGCATCTACCGTGGGCCTGGCATCCTCCTAAGTGCTGTATGTGTGATATGTGATCTTGGCCACTTCCCTTAACCTCTGGGCCCCAGCAATCTCTTGAGTAAGATGACAGGTATGGAGGTGGGGCTTCCAAGTCTCCTAGCGCTAATGAGGTACCATCCCCAAATCATGTGGTCAGTCCATGTATGTATCAAAGGGAGGAAAGGCTTGGAAAACACTTCTTGGGTTGATAAATGGTGGTGCTTTGTAGAAATGCAAAGCATCTTCTGGGCCACCTTCACATCTCTCTTAGGTGGCTATTGTGAACATTGAATGAGATCTTGTTACTAAAGAGCTGGACACATGAGAAGTGCTCAACAGGGACTTCCCTGGTGGTCCTGTGGCTAAGACTCCGTGCTCCCAATGCAGGGGGCCTAGGTTCGATCCCTGGTCAGGGAAATAGACCCCATGTGCCACAACTAAGAGTTCGCATGCCGCAACTAAAGATTCTGCATGCCGCAACTAAAGATTCTGCATTCCACAACTAAAAAAAAAATCTCGCACGTGGCAATGAAGATCCCGCGTGCCACAACTAAGACCCGGCACAGCCAAATAAATAAATAAATAAAAATTTAAAAAAGTGCTCAGCAAACGTTATCTGCTTTCCCGGGAGTTTCCAAGAGTGCTTGCGCTGCCACCCAGGGTCAGGCTTGGAGGCAGACCCTCCCGGAGGCCCCAGCCAGGCCACTGGCAAGTGCGGCACTCAGAGCAGGGCCCCTTGCGCTCTCCAAGGCGTCTGGACAGGCCGGGAGGCAGACGGGACGAGTGACAGCTGGGAAGGTTTAATTGCTCCTCAGTGGCTTGGGAGCACCTCCCTCCCTTGCCAACGATCTGCATTTCAATGTGAGAAGAGTGGAAAGTAGGATGCTGCTCAAAGGGGTTACAATGATTAATCATTTAAAAAGCAAGATCTTAATTACAGGCCGCAATTTTTGCTATTTAAGGAGTCCATTAGTTGCCAGAAAGAAGAAGAAAAAATTATCACAGGTTATTCGCCTCCGAAAGTAGAGAGGGGGGAGGGGCGGCGGGGGAGAATCAGCTGCCTCTCCAAGATGGGGTTGGGGGCAGGGTCCCAGCCCAGCAAGAGGCCTGGCGGGCAGCAGGATGGGCCCTGTGTGGTGTGGGAGCGAAGTGAGAAAGACGCTTCCTGGAGGCCTGGTGGAGGGTGCAGGGGGTGGTTGAGAGCTGGAACCTCCTGTCCTTCTCTCTCCAACTCGGGCCTGGCTGGAATCCCGCCTGTGGGGGCCCCTGGAGGCCTCCTCTTGGGCATGGCAGCTGGTGGTCAGCCCCTCCCCCCACCTCAATGACCCCTGACCCCACCCTGCTCAGGATGTGAGGTTAATTGCCAGGCCTTCCCCTCTGACCCCTCTGTGGGTTTTAGTCCTGTCTGTTCTCTGAGCCCCCAGGGTGTATAAAGGAGACTGGGGGGTGGGGGTGGGTGTTGGGAGTGAGATAAAAAACAACCCAACCTCTTTAGCGGATTAATTTACTGAGCCTCAGGGGGCTAAAAGATCAAGAGACCAAGCCTCCACCCCTACTCCCCACCCCTGCCCTGTGGCCCCAGAGGCTCTCGTGGCAAGGGATGTGGACATCTTCCCCGCCCTGGTCACCTTGAAGCCAGGGCACCATCCCACCTCTAAGGAGGGCAATGCTGCCTGACCCTGAGTTCTGGATCTGCAGCCAAGCCTCCTTTTGAGCCGTGACTGGCAGCTCCTGAATCCCAGAAAACAGCCCCAGAAACAAAGGGGCTCCACCAGTGCAGGACCAGTCACAGGAATGCAAGAAACCCAAATCAAGATGATCGTGAGCATGATGGTACAAATGCCATCAAAATTAATAACTCAGATGAGTCAAGAATAGGTGTGAGGGCTTCCCTGGTGGCGCAGTGGTTGAGAGGCCGCCTGCCGATGCAGGGGACACGGGTTCGTGCCTGGGTCTGGGAAGCTCCCACATGCCGCGGAGCGGCTAGGCCCGTGAGCCATGGCCGCTGAGCCTGCACATCTGGAGCCTGTGCTCCGCAACGGGAGAGGCCACAACAGTGAGAGGCCTGCGTACCGCAAAAAAAAAAAAAAAAAAAAAAAAAGAGAATAAGTGTGAGCTGGAATCAGGCCCCAAACTAGCCTTATTCCTATGATACCATAGGTTTAAAATAAGCTTGCAAACAAGTCACAGTTTACCAGCCTACCTAGAGGAAAGGTTTATTCCCTGCAAAGCCTCCTTGATATTGAGAGTAAAATAAATGAAATCACTTCTATAAACTGTGCCTCCTCCCAGACTGATTAAGTGCCTCTGGGTGTGTGTGTGTGAGTGTGAGTGTGTGTGTGTGTGTGTGTGTGTGTCCATCAGCCTCACTGTTCTAACATTTAGGCCCCCAGAGGGCAGGCCGCTAAATCGGATTGAATGATAATCCCAGGGATTTCTGGGGGAAGGTTGGGGCACAGACTCACAATATGGGTTTGAATTCAAAATACCCGAACTGGTTTCATGGTGACTCTACCCTGGTCCCTGCCTCCTCCATCCTCAGACCCCACCACCACCCAGGAGAGGGAGAGTGTCTGTCCCTTTAACTGTCAGGTTCCCCACCTCCTGGGGGGTAGGCACATAGACCCTCACCCATCTTCTCCAACCATCCCTCTACTCCAATGCTGATTAATTTCAGGGTTGGGCACCCAAAACCGGCTGGGCCACATTATTTCTGATGTTGGATCTTTTCACTGGTCACTGCCTTGAAGCCACAGTAATCAGCAGCTTTTAGCTTGTCACTCTCCTGACACACTTTACTTAGACCAGGAAATGGCAAATGTGATGGAAATAGAACTTTATTATCTGTTTCATTCTTTCCAAGAGAGGAGGGTTGGAGGATGGAGAGGAGGGCCTAGCATCCGGAAGCCACGTCTGCAGGTGATGCTCAGACCATGGGGCAGATGGATGGTGGATCTTAGCCCAGGGCCCGGGGCCTACCAGCAGCACCTCCACACACATCACCTACCCAGGTTCCTCATGGGCAACTGGGGATGCAGATTCATGCCTGCCTCAGAGGCCTGCTGAATATCCATGCCTGGAAAAGTGCTCTAACCCCAGGGAGTCCTGGAGGGTTTCAGACACCAGGCTGCCTCTCTCCTGGTAGGGCCTGCACCCCAGCTCAGCTGCCAGCCCAGACAAGTCTTGTGTGAAAATTAGGAAAAGGCGCCCCCTCTGGGCAGCACTTGCAGGGCATACAGCTTGGGGATTGAGTGCAGGCTGGATTTTCAACCCACTTCCCCACTTGGTCTTCATGACAGGCCCTAAAACAGTTTATCTTACACCTGGGGAAACTGATGCTCCCTGCTCTAGGGCACACAGCTGCAAGGGGCCTCCCAGGGCCTAGAACCCATTGTCCTACATCTCCTGGTAGGCTGCCAACCCACTCCCACAAAGTCGTAGAGGAGCATCCGGATCCAGCAAGGAGAGGGAACTGATGACCCCCAGACAGCCCAAGCACCCCTGTCCCCAGCAGTCTGGGGAGCTCCAGACCCTGGACAAGGGGACAGCAGGAGCCAAAGAGAGGGCAGTAGCTTTTCTTAATACCAAACACTGCTTTCTGTTTGTGTGAAGCTTTCCCATTTTCAAAGCACGTTCACATCCAGGATCTTGTCTGAGGCCCTCAAACCAGCATGCTGGGGAGCCAGAGCAGGACCACAATGTCCATTTTACAGGAGCAGCCCAGAAGCTCAGGGAATGAGCCTCACACATCTCTTGACAAGGCTCAGGCTAGGACCCAGGGCTAGTTTGAGAAGGTCATGGAGCCCGTTGGGCTGGGGCTTAGTCCCTGATGGAATCGGGGACCTGGTGTCACACTCTGGTGAGAGAAGCATCCCAGATTCCCCCTCCCTCTCCACGCAGACCCAGTTCATTTACCTCACATTTTTTCAGAGGTGGAGCGTGTGATAGAAGACTTGGCAGGAAAGTGCTTAACCTCCCTCGGTCTCGGTTTCTTCACCTGTGGAATGGGCTTAATAATAGCATTTATTATTAATTATTAGTAATAGAACCCAAAGGGTCATGGTGAAGAGTCGCTGAAGTGTTATGTATAATGCATTTTCCACTATATCTTGCACACAGGATACACTCATTACACTCTTTAGATAGTAGCAATTTGTATTATGGGCCTAGACCCCGGGATGCAGCTGGGAGGGGACACATGGGCTCCGCCCCCACCCCCGAAGCCTTGTGTCCCCTGGGGGAGAGACAGCACATCATGTGAGGGTGCAGTGAGGCAAGGCCCGTGTAAGGGGAAGCCCGATGGAAGGGCAGCTAACTCAGCCGCTGGGGCCTCTAAGCCTTGGTGCATGCCCAGGAGCAGTCCAGGCAAAGAAGGAAGAACCAAGTTCTGGCCAGAAGAAACAGCAGATGCCGAGGCAGGTCTGCTCAGGGCACTGCAGCAGCTCAGAGCATCTAGAGCAGGGGATGTGTGGAAGGATGGAGAGGCCAGCTCCTAAAAGGCCTGTGAACCCTGCTGGGGAGTTTGGACTTCTGGGGGTGATGGGGATAGGGGCACAGCTGAGCTCAGAGAATGGGAGGGTAGAAGGAGAGAGAGGAAATGCGGTGGAGAGAGGTGACGGTTAGAAGAGAAGACAGGGGGTGGAGAGGGGCCAGGTTACCAGGGGCAACCAGCTCTGGGGTGCAGAAAGTCTGGGTGTGTTAGGGAAATGGGTCTTCTTTTCTAATTCAAATGGAGATACCATGTAGGTTAGCTCTGGTGCTGCAGGGAACCCCCATGAGCATTCTGGACCCAAGCCCTTGTCCCAGGAAGAAGTTGCCCCCAGTCTCCTGATAACATCCTCTAGACTCTGAGCTCTCTTGGGCTGGAGACCCTGTATGGGACAAGGAAGGGATCCCCTGGTGGCCCTCCCTGAATCCTTTCCACCAACAGTCAAGAGCCCTGACTGCCTATAGTCTAATGTTTGAACCCACAAAAGTCCCTTCCCTTATCTGGGCCTCAGTTGCCTCATCTGTCAAATGGACCCGTTTTCTTCCTCATCTCAGGCCCTGAGGTTTGTACCCATTTAGTCTGGGATGCTCAGCAGGCCAGCAACAGGGGCTCCCTACTGCCTGGATCCCTTAATTCCCCACCCCCAGGCGTCCTGTGACCTATGAATGCAGGAGACACCATGTGAAGGGCAAGAACCTGGTTGCTGGACCAAGCAACCCCTGCTTCCCCTGCAAACATGCTGCTTTGCCCCAAACTGGCTCAGCTGGGGTCAGGCCCTCTAGGGCTGGCAAGAGGCCCGAGCTTAGTGCCTTCCCTCGGCAGGGGTTAGGTGCTTGTCCTCTCACATCTGACAGGCCCCCTTCTGCTCCAAGGGGCAGCCAGAGGTTGGGGATGTCTCTGGCTGCCTGCCTTCCTCCTTCTCGCCTCTTTCCCACAGCTGTGGCTGCGCTCCCTCCTCTGCCCTGGGCTTCTGCCAATGCCAAATTCATATGACATCTCAGAGGGAGGGCTCCTGGGTGGGCAGACAGATGGAAGGGGAGATGCTCTGAGCCTCCTACCCCCATTCTCCCAGGATGCTCCTCTGCCCTCATTTGCAGGCTCTGAGCAAGCAGGACAGAGTCCCTGGGTGGAACTGATGGCAGCACATCCTGCAGGAGCAAGGTGTGTGATGGGGCTGCAGGACTGGGCTGGCAGAGGACAGTCTAGCATAACACAGAGGCCTCTGCTTGGCCTCAAGCAATCTCTGCGAGAGTCAGTGACCAATGGGTCCTAAGCAGTAGAGAGCTGGAGCAGGTGATCCTAGCAGACCTCATGAACGGTCAGAGTCTGAGCAGACGTGGCTTGAATCTCTGCTCTTCCACTTCCTTGCTGTGTGACCTTGGACAAGTAATTGGACTTTTCAGTGTTTCAGCTCCCTGGTGCAAAATAAAAGGAAATAGTGATACCTATTCTAAAGGGTTGCTATCATGCAATAGGTACAAGACCTAAAATTTTGTAGGTGCTCAATAAATGGTGCTATGATTCTTTTTATTTCCATGGACAAGTGGCCACATAGTACTTTAGTGCCCTGGGCTTTGTGACCTTGGGCAAATTGCATCCCGTCTCTGGGCCATCTGTGAAATGAGGAGCTTGGAGGAGAATAAACCCAAGGCCTCCTTCTGGTGTGAGCTATATGGTTTGTGGGCACTCTGGGTTGATGAGGGGAAGGCTGTGCTGACTATATCATTTATGAGCTTCAAATCCTGGGCCCCGGAGACGTTTGGAGGTAGGAGAGAGTGGAGGAGGGAGAGAAGGAGGAGAAGAAAAGTGTAGGAGAGAGGGGGTGAGGAAGAGGGAAAGGAAAGGGAGAGGAAGAAAGAGATGAGAAGCAGGAAGAAAGAGAGATGGGAGAGGAGAAGGGAGGGCAGGGGAAGGAGGGGGGAGGGGAGGAGAGAGGGAGGGAGGGAAGAGAAGAAGAAGAGGAGGAATGAGAATAAAGTTTCAGCTGGGCTGCTCCCATCTGTGCGGAGGAGACCAGGAATGAGTTAGCTACCGGAATGCCTGAAGGACTTCTGGCTTGTGGGAGGTGGGGCATGGTGGCCTCTTCCTAGAGGGCTGATGTCCAGAGTCTGGCCCCTGGGGCTGCCCTTCTGGATTCCAGGGACAGACCATTAGACCTTGAGTCACTGCCTCCCCTGACCTAGAGGAAAACAGGTCGGGTGAGAGCCATTGGCCTATAGCTGAGCCATTATTTCCCCACGAGGACGCCCAGGGTGTGCTCATGCGCCCGGAGGCAGTACCCCTGCTCTTCTTTGGAGACGAGGGGCACACAGAGAGGCAGGAGATCAAACCAGGGTAAAAGGCTTTTCTGGCTCTTTCCTGGAAGGACCAGAACCTTCCCACTAGGTAAAGGTGGCCACTCCCAGGGGATCGCTGAGGCTGGGTAGTCTGGACAGATGGGGCCAAAGCGGCCAGCCCCAGAGCAGGCTCTTTGGCCATGGCCATGCAGTTTGCCCCCTGGTTGGCATTCCTGCTCTCTCTCCTGAATTTTGGTAAAAAGCATGGCCTTAAGGATCAGAGACCCATGGCCTTAAATTTCACTTTTGAGCTGTGAGTCCTTGAGAAAGTCACTTCCTTCTCTCAGGCTTAGTTGTCTATAGGAAGGGGTACTACTGGGGGCACTGAGCACCATTATGTGAGGCCAGGGCTCAGCATACCAGTGCTTAAAGGAGGGGAGGCGGAGGTCAAGATTCCTCTTACTTTTTTTTTTTTTTTCGGTACGCGGGCCTCTCACTGTTGCGGCCTCTCCCGTTGCGGAGCACAGGCTCCGGACGTGCAGGCTCAGCGGCCATGGCTCATGGGCCCAGCCGCTCCGCAGCATGTGGGATCCTCCTGGACCGGGGCACGAACCCGTGTCCCCTGCATCGGCAGGCGGACTCTCAACCACTGCGCCACAAGGGAAGCCCCCTCTTCCTTTCTTTACTCTGTTCTTCCTCTGGCACAGGGCAGCCATGCATGTGCTCATAGTGGGTGCAAGTCCCCACAGACAGGCCTCCGGCCCGCTTCCCCACCCTACCCCACTTTCCAGCGGCCTCTTGGGGAGGCCCACACCCAGTGCATCCTTGGCTGCCTGCAAGTCAGCAAACCTTCCAAAAACACTTTGCAGCAGGTGAATGGAGCAAGCCGCATCTTCCTGGAGTCTCCCCCAGCGTTTAGCGCGGGAACTGCTTGCTGTGTGTGATGTGAGCACAGGAGGGACAGGGAGATGGTGGCCATGTGAATAGCCAGGCCCCGGAGGCAGAGGAGCCAGTGCAGGCTAGATGAATGAACAGGTCTGGGACCCAGAAGTAGAAGGTCTGAGTCTCCGGCTTACGCACGGGAGCCTGGGAAACCCTCTCTCTGCTGGGCCACAGGCAGGGGTGGGAAGTCAGGGCCTGCAGGCTCTTTGTACCCATACAATCGCAGCCACTTTTCTGGATAAAGGGGCGAACAAAGGGGCCTTCGGAAGTGGCCACGCTGCTCAACACCCGGGGAGGCCCCAGGAAGCCAGCCCTCACTTGCCGCCCACCCAGGCGTCCTCCCCCCACTCCACCGCCCCATGACGGGGGCCTGCTAGGTCCCAGTCACCCACAGCCTGGGCAGCTGTGCTGAGACTTAATGAAAGCTGAGGGAACCCCCGCCTACACACACACACACTGGCCAAGGGGCCCGGAAAGTATAAGAGTCGCCACCAGGAGCGAGGTGGGGAGCTAAAATGCTGCCTTCCAGGACAGCAACGGGAACTCGTGACTGATGAGAGTGGGCTTCAGAAAGGCCTTCAGCCTCTGATGAGAGATGGACCCCCTGAGAGGTTGCTGGTTTGCAAACCAGGGGAAGCTCCAGGAGGCTTAGAAGCAGCTCCTCTTCTGAGCCATGCCCCCCACTGGCCAATCACATCACAAGAGCCATGTCCTTAGCCAACTGGGCTATCTATCAGATAGGAATCTCACCCTGGGGACCTGGGACTATGGGAAGCACTCCAGAAGTGTCCGGATACAGGAGTCAGCATGCCTGGGCTCTGCAGCTCTGGCTCTGTGATCTCAACGGGCTTTATAACCCACTGAACCACAGTTTCTCCATCTCTAAACAGTGATTGTACAGAAATTACGCTTGTAGGATGGCGTGTGCATTATATGAGGTGATGGGTATCAGGCCCCGACACACAGGATATGCTCTATAAATGGCAACTATATTTCTTAGGCCTTGTTTGAATGCGGAATGATCATTAATTCTAAATAAGTTGTATCCAAAAGTAGCGCTCAGACTAAGGCTTCCAGCGTTCTTAGTAACAACCGTTGTATGTTGGGGCAAAAGTGGTGCACAATAAGGGCTCCTTCTATAGTATCCATCTGGCCTTTTTTAAAGTAACTTTTTTTATTTTGGAATAACTTTAGACTTACAGAAAAATTGCAGGTAGTACAGAGTTCCATATACCCTTCATCCAGATTCCCCAAACATTAACCTCTTATACAACCACAGTACATTTGTCCAAACTAGGAAGTTAACATTTCTACAATACGATGATATAAACTCCAGACTTATTTGGATTTCACCAGTTTTTCCACTAATGTCCTTTGTTCCAGGGTCCAGTCCACATTGCCTTTAGCCACCTACTCTTGTTTGTTGGTTGGTTGGTTGGTTTTGCCGCGCTGCGTGGCTTGTGGGATCTTAGTTCCCCGACCAGGGATCAAACCTGCACCCCCTGCATTGGAAGCATGGAGTCTTAACCAGTGGACCGCCAGGGAAGTCCCGCCACCTGCTTTTTTTTTTTTTTTTTTTTGCGGTACGCGGGCCTCTCACTGCTGTGGCCTCTCCCGCTGCGGAGCACAGGCTCCGGACGCACAGGCCCAGCGGCCATGGCTCACGGGCCCAGCCGCTCCGCGGCACGTGGGATCCTCCCGGACCGGGGCACGAACCCGTGTCCCCTGCATCGGCAGGCGGACTCTCAACCACTGCGCCACCAGGGAAGCCCTCGCCACCTGCTTTTTAGTGGATGAAAGGACAGAAGTGTCATTCTTCATCAGCTTTGCTTACTCCCCGAAGGCAGAGCTTCCAGTAAAGCTGTCTCCACCGTGGGCACGGGATCCATACAAGCTGTCCGGTTGATGCTTCAGCATCTCCCTGATCTGCAAGCAGGTTTCCTAAACTCAGGAGTGCAGGTAGAGCTGCCCTTCTCAAAGCTCTGGATTCGTGAAGGATTTCGGTAGCTTCTTGCTAGCTTGGGAGTCTGTAGGGAGAATTTCAGAGCTGTGCCAGACCACACAGATGGGAACTGTGACCCCAGGAGCATCTGAGAGGCCCTGTGTGCCGGCTGCTTGGTGCCCACACACACCCTCAGCCCCAAGTCAGGCCATCTTGTAGCTCAGAGGGTGGTTCTGAATCCAGAACTCTTTCTCCCCACACTTGAGCACTTGAATGAGAACCAGAAGGAGTCCCAGCCCATCTCCCAAGCCCTCTTCCCTCAGAACTGGGTCTTGGTGCCTGACGGTGGGCACCCCTGGGTTCCAGCATACCCTGGGAGCAGGGAGTCCACTGGGCCCCCAAGAGCAGGGGAGGAAAGACCCGTTGGCTCTGGTGAGGAAGGGACAATGCCCCTTTTTTCTGGTAGCTGGCAGAGCCTGCCAGGCCCTGAGCTTCTGAATGCCCATTGGAGCCAGACACTGGACTCTGTTTCCCAGGCAGCCCTGTGCCAGGCCTGCCACGACCCAGAGAGAAGGAGCCTTTCTTCCCTGCTGGCCAAAGCCAAGGCTCCCAAAAGAGCATCAGCGGCAAGGGGGGCCGACCTTTGTTCAGGAAGCTGAGGCTTCCCACTACCCCCCGCTTGGGAACCTCAGAGTTGGAAAGGGAAGTGTGCCCCCCATGCTTTGTGAGTCGGGTCCGCTCCCTCCTGACTCTGAAGCTACAGGATTCCCAGCCTGCTTGGCTCACTGCCTCCGGCCCCCATCCACCCCCTACCTATTCATCAACTGCTCTGAAGACCTTTCACAAGGCTCATCCTGTTAGCCTTGAAAGGGGCTTGCATTGAAGCCTGCTTAGGGCTGTGTTTGGAAGGAGGGAGAGATTCCAACTGGAGTTACTGTGCCTACTTTGAAGGTAGTGGAACTCAGGCCCAGAGGGGTGACGGATGGGCCCAGGGGAGGGGCATGCATCGGGTCTCCAGACCCAGGATTGGAGTCCCATGTGGCTCCCGGGCCACTTGCCCTAAGGACTCATGCCCCTAGCTCTGTGAAAGGGGTGGACCGAGGTGACCTCAAGAGGGTTTGCCCACTTCCGGGGTTGTTTGCTGTCCACTCCTTACTGCCCAATTTGGGGGTCCGTGGATAAGCAAGTGTAGGGCTAGCTGGGATTTTGGAAGGACTGGGAGTCACTAGGAAGACAGTCTCAGGCAAAATGTCAGAGACTTTTTGGTGTGGCTTTTGGGAAAGCCAGGCTATGGGGTGCCCTCTCCCACCAGTGCAGCTCTGGGGGAACCCTAAGCCAGAAATTTGGGGGCAGCCGCAGCCCTCCCTATGAGCCCATCCACTGTGGCACCCCACACACAGGCCAGAGAGGAGGAGCAGAGATGGAGACAGTCACCATGTACCAACCCCACACACCATACACACACATAGAAACTGGTACACAGAGACACCAAAACCCCACCACCATCAGAACCATGGAGACACAAAGACGAGAACCCACAAACAAGCACAGAGCAGATAACAGTTGTTGGATACTCATCATAGGCACCGTGATGGGTGCCTGATCATCTCACTGTAGACAGACACACAGATATACACACAAAAAGACATAAAGAGAGAGACACACACACACATTAGAAACCCAAAGACAAACACTTCACAGACTCAGACACCAAAGAGGGACAAACACACCCTGGACCCATGAAGATTAACACAACAAAGTTGTCCCAAGGGATCCAGCCTGGGGGCAGGCAAGTACCTTGTCTGTAGAGAACTTGAAAACCATAGTAAAACACACCTTCAGTCTGCTTTTTCCCCCGCCTTGCACTGGCAATTCTTTAACCACGTCAGTGATAAGATATTCCTCCCCCCCTCCCCAAATTATTTTGTTAATTCTAACCTGTTGGGTTTTTTTCAGATGATTTTTATTGTGGTAAAGTATACATAACAAAATTAATCATTTTTCTATTTTTTATTGTGACTATTTTAACCGTTTTTAAGCATACAGTTCAATGGCGTTGAGTGCATTCACAATGTTGTATAACCATCACCACTATTTCCAGAACTTTTTCATCATCCCAATCAGAAACCTTGTACCCATTAAACAATAACTTCCAATCCCCCTTCCCCAGCCCCTGGTAACCTCTTTCTACTGTCCGTTTCTATGAATTACCTACTCTAGGTTTCTCATATAAGTGGAATCATATAACATGTGTCCTTTTGTGTCTTAACCTGTTGGCTTTAATAATAAATATGTAGGCTTCAAGTCAGCACATTTTTTATTACTTATCTTTTAATTAACCCTGTGTTCTACATGGAAGTTAATCCCAATAACTCCCAGCTCCATGCAGCTGGCCCCTTATCCAGTTCTGGTGTTTGGAATCAACTGAGTGTTTTCAGGTGCAGTTTGTGTCGCCTAGCCCTAGCTCTGTGATGGTGAAATTCTAGAAACAGGACTTGGATTGCTTAGTTTTATTTGTATTTAACATCTAAAACAGTGAATTAGAGTGTGAGTTGTGAGGCCATAATAGTTTTGTTAGGGAAGTGTACATTTTAGATTACACAGGAAATATTTTACTGAATTTGAACAAGTTTGTTTAGAAATTTCTTTTTTTTAACAAGTTTCTTCTTTTTTAACTAGTTAGTCTTTTATTCTGATTTAATTCTAATGTAATTGTATTCATTACTGAGATAGACCAATATGTAGATATATATTCCCCCTTTTTAAAAATAAGGTAATTTAAAAGTATGTATCCATTTTTCCCCTTCTTGTACTATAATGATTATTGTATTTTTAATTTTCTTTGTTTTTGAAATGGCATAAGTTTATATGCAAAATTCAGTAAAAGAAAATTTTGGCTGCCTGCCGTTTATTTATTGTTATTCATTTCATGATTGTTACTGCTAAAATTTGGTCTTATAGAAGAGGAGTGGTGTTAAATATCGGCTCAGGGTACATGCTAACTACGCCCTGAAACGCACAAGTGCATCACACACACACACACACACACACACACACTCCTCCCCCTCTCCTTCCCTCCCTCCCTCCCTCTCTCTCTCTCTCTCTCTCTCTCTCTCTGCTAAGTGCCCAAAGCCAATGATCATGGGGTAGGCAAATCTCCTTAGCCGACGGCAGTCCAGGTGATGGAAAGGCGGGCGTGTCACCCGCCCACTGGGCTCTGCCTAGGTTGGGTGCCGTTGGGCAAGGTGGGGTCTAGAGTGGATGGGCGGGAGACCGTCTCCGACTCGGACCCCAGGGGACATCTGGAGCCATGGAACCCCCGCCCCTAGCCATAGTGTCCCCTTCTTGCTGCACTGCCGAGGCCTACCACGAGGTGCCGTTGTAGCAAAGCGATCCCCGCCTGTCAGCCCGTTCCGAACTCACTGGGCGACGTCTGCGGAGGGAGCTCCCTCTCTGTGCCAGGCACCGGCCCCGGATCTGGGGATTCCAGATGAGTAAGGTACAGGCTCTTGTCCCGGAACATCGCACAGCCTGGCGGGGGAGACTCACAAGGAAGCAGAGAGTGGCAGTGGCCCGTGGCGGGTGCTGAATGCGCACATAGGCAGGAGGGACACTGCCAGAGCAGCGTGCAGAGCCAGGGAAGCTGAGGCCTGAAGAACAGCAGGAGGAGCCGGGAGCAGGGTAAGGGTGCTCCGAGCGGAGGCAGAGGTGTGCACAGGCCTGGAGGTGAGCAAGGATGTTGGGGAGCGGTCAGAAGAGGGGCTGGTTGCAGAGTGCCTTTAGTCCCAGCCTAAAGAGTTTGGGCTTTGCGATGTGGGACACTAGGAAGCCACACAAAGGTCCGGTTGGAGGTGCACTTAGAAAAGTATCCTGCTGTCATTTGTGTTAAAAAAAAAAAAGGGGAGGGTGCTGCAAAAATAAAGAATATGTATACATACACTCCTGAGTATTCACAGAATTTATCCAGAAGATATACAACAGTGATAGACAGTAGTTTCCTCTGGGGGTAGGACTGGTGGCTGGGCACAGTGGTGGGAGGGAAAACTTCACTGTGTATATTTTGTTCGTATTGAATTTTGAGCCATGTGAATGAATCACCTTTCTGAAAAATAAACTAAACAAAAATTATTAAATTGAAAATTGTATTTATAATTAAAAAAAGAAAAAGAGGGATTTCCCTGGTGGCCCAGTGGTTAAGACTTGCGCTAGCAATGCAGGGGGCCCGGGTTTGACCCCTGGTCAGGGAACTAGATCCCACGTACTGCAACTAAAAGAGCCCGTGTGCCACAACTAAGACCCGGTGCAGCCAAATAAATAAATATTTTTCAAAAAGAAAAGAAATTAAGATCACTTTGGCTGTGTTGAGTAGGGCAAGTTGGAGAGACAGAGACTGGAAGCAGGGAGAACTGCAGAAGACTGAGGAGGTCCTGAGGAGTGATGGAGGGGGCCTGGGCCAGGCTGGGGGGCTGGGGGGCTGGGGGTTGGGAGCAAGCACAGGGCTAGGGGTCTCCAGCCTGGCAACAGGTACAGGGTTCAGCTTATCAGCTTTTCTGTGGCTACAAAAATATAAAGGGCATGAAAACAAAAGTGTTGCTTTTTAAAAGAAAACTGCAACATCCAAATGAACAAATGTTTAATTAGATATCTACAGAACGGAACTGGTGCCTTTAAGCCAATTGCCACGTACCTCATAGAGTAAATTATATTCAGTGTGCGTTCGTGTTAATAGGTTTGATATGTGGGGGGGAAGGGATGCCCAA
Organism: Hyperoodon ampullatus; assembly: GCF_949752795.1. NCBI lineage: Eukaryota > Metazoa > Chordata > Mammalia > Artiodactyla > Ziphiidae > Hyperoodon > Hyperoodon ampullatus. The sequence goes on from NC_136916.1 coordinate 38,146,375, forward strand.
TGGGAGCCCTGTGGGACCTGCCTCCATTCTGTACCTCCAGGGCTGAAGCCAGGCACCAGGGAAGTCACATCTTGGGCCAGGAGCAAATTTCTAGGGCTATGGATACTCCTAGACATCCTCACACAAAGGCCCCCTCCTGCCCAAGATGAGGAGTCTGAGCAGGGGCAGGATGAGGCAGCTCCCACAGTGAGGCTCTTTCAAGGGAGAGGTACATGGAGAAACAGTGGTGGAATATCTGCAGTGAAAGGAAACCTTGAGACCACAGTGGTCAACCCCCTTCTTGGACAGAAGAGGAAGCTGAGCCCAGAGAGGGGCAGGGGCTGCTCCAAGGCCACACAGCCAGTTAGCTGCAGCACTGAAACTCACCCCACCTCCTCTGCCTCCCAGCCCTCGGTGGCCTCCACTTGGCTCCACTGTTGCCCTGCACGCCCACTCCCAGAGCCAGGAGATGACCTTCAGGGACCCCTCAGCCTTCCCCAGACAGAACTGTCAGGCATTCATCGCGCCAGAAGTATTACTGGTAGGATTCAGGTAGAACTCCACATCTCAGGCCGTGAAAATGGCTGCACCTCCTGGGGAGAGGAGTGGAGGGGAGGTTTGGTCTAGGCCTCTGGACATTTGCCTGTGTCACAGGCTGGTGAGCTGGCCTTTCTGTAGTACGGTTACCTCATCCCAGCAGGCCTCCTTCCTGTCAGCTCATGAAAACCACCAGTTCATCCAGCCTCACCGTCCTGATGTACACAAGGAAATGGATTTCCAGATTTGATTACATAAAAGTTAAACACTTACATGAAGCAAAAAATAACTCATATGAAGTTAAAAGCAAAGTGACAATTGGAAAACATGTCAACAATGTAAATAAAAAGAGGAATAATATCTATAATATATAAAGATTACCTACAAATTAGTTTTGTTTTTTGTTGTTGTTGTTGTTTTTTGCGGTACGCGGGCCTCTCACTGCCGTGGCCTCTCCCGTTGCGGAGCACAGGCTCCAGACGCACAGGCTCAGCGGCCATGGCTCATGGGCCCAGCCGCTCCACAGCATGTGGGATCTTCCTGGACCGGGGCACGAACCCGTGTCCTCTGCGTCAGCAGACGGACTGTCAACCACTGCGCCACCAAGGAAGCCCCTACAAATTAGTTTTTAAAAAGCCGAGTAACCCACAGGAGGAAAGGTCCATTGCGATAGTAGCAGGAAAGGGATTCTGTATGGTAGGAAGAGTTGGACAAATCTGAGTGTCCTGGAAAAAGTCAGGGACAGAGGACTCATTCGGTCTCAGTGGGTGTAGGACCAGCCTACCCTGTCTTTCTGCCTCCTGTTTTTGTTTTATTTTGTTCTGTTCGTTTGGCCTAATCGTGCGGCATGTGGCATCTTAGTTCCCCGACCAGGGATCAAACCCGGGCCCCTGGCAGTGAGAGCAACAAGTCCTAACCACTGGACCACCAGGGACTTCCCCCAACAAAGCATTCCTGATTGGACCAGTCAGAGGCTTTCCAGAAGGGCAGCAGTATCCCTAGGGGCATTTGCATTTTTGTGAGACATTTTTGGTTGTCATGATGATGGGGGCACTGTGAATATTTGGTGAGCAGGGGTGGGGGCTAGAATCCCTGAAAGTTCCACAGAACAAAGCTTTGGCCTGAATCCCACATGACTTTCAAATGTCCCATGGGACAGAGACATAGGTGAAAAATCTGAGCCTAGGATCTAATCTCACTTTACATGTTAAGAGAAAGTTTTTTTGGCACAGCTTTAATATATATATCAAATATACACCACAGCACAACCACCACTGTTGTACATTGAGGAAGCTTATGTTCTGTGTTGTTAAGAATCTTCCAAGAGTTACCATTTGAACACAGTCACATAGCAGTGCCATTTTAGTCACCAAAACAATCCATCTGTATCTGTCTGCATCCATCACTGCCATACTCATGTAGGTCTTCTATGCAGGTGAAGGTACCTGATTGTTTCATATCTTCTAGAATACTCTAGAATCAAAAATACCTGGGGCTTCCCTGGTGGCGCAGTGGTTGAGAATCTGCCTGCCAATGCAAGGGACACGGGTTCAAGCCCTGGTCTGGGAAGATACCACATGCCGCAGAGCAACTAGGCCCGTGAGCCACAACTACTGAGCCTGCGCGTCTGGAGCTTGTGCTCCGCAACAAGAAAGGCCGCGACAGTGAGAGGCCCGCGCACCAGGATGAAGAGTAGCCCCCGCTCGCCGCAACTAGAGAAAGCCCCCACACAGAAACGAAGACCCAACACAGCCAAAAATAAATAAATAAATAAATAAACTAAATTAAAAGAAAAAAGAATACCTGATAAATACTGAGGATATATCTTGAAATACATATTATTTCAGTATACATTTGCTCTTGTTTTTCCTTTACAGTTAGGGCATTGCATTGATATTTTTGCAATTATATGTGTTAGTGTGTTCTATTTTCTACAGATTTCATTATGATAGTAATATTTGTTATGGAAAGGGGGCACTAGACCTGATGGGATTGGGAACAGCTGGTCTGAGCCAGTCAGCGCCATCTGCCCTGGTGAGGAGTACAGGTCCATGGACTGGGTAGCGTTTTCCCTCATCTTCTCATTTGCAAGAAAGCAATCCCATGTCCCTGATGACTACCAGCAGCCACCTTGTAATCATGAAGAGGGAATGTTCCTGAGGATAAAGCCAACATGAAGGATGGAGATGGAGGACCTGAATCCTTGGGGAGCTCACTGAGCCCTGATGCTACAATGTCCACGTACATCCTTCTTCTGGACCTTCAGCTCTGTGAGATGTGTCCCTATTGGGAAGGCAGCTTCTGGGTACAATGGCATGAGGTATTTGGGTTAAAGTAGCACTACGGCCTCAGTTTCCCCTTCAGAAAGAGAGAATCCTAGTGAGCAAGGATACACCCTCCTCTTACTACTGATCCCAACATGGCTGTTGATATTTCTGACCCTTAAAGGCCCCCAGGAGCCATATCTCAGAAGGGACAGCAGCCGCTGCAAACTTCTGCCATAAGTTTCTCTCCACCTGAGAAATGTTTGTGGGGTTCAAAGTGGGCCTAGCAGAAAGGCCATGAGTCTAGGTATTTAAAAGAACTTGAGGTTGAGTATCACTGGGCAAGCCAAAAGTAGACTCACAGGCCCAAGCCACAGAAAAGCTAGCACAGCAGAATCACAGCCTGTGACGCACATCTGGAAGGGACTTGGGAATTACCCCATCCAGTTCCCTTGTGTATCAGTCAGAATAAGCCTTGTTATGCTACAGTAACAAACAACCCCCAAATCTTAGTAGCTTGAAGCCACATCACTTATTTCTCACGCATGTTTAAATACCTATTGCAGGTGCTCATTATAGTCACTCAGGTATGCAGGCTGAAGGGAGCTCCATATCAGCCAGTACTTCCACAGTTGCCAAGGGAGAGAAATGAGAATATGGCAGACCCCAAACTAACCATCCCTTAAAGCTGCTCCTGAAAAATCTCTTCCATTCATGTTTCACTGGCCAGAACAAGTCACATGGCCATGCCTGTGTTCACCAGGGTTGGGACGTATAATCCTCCTGCAGGGAGGGTCGGTGAAGGGAGGGACACTGAATATGGGGAAACAGTACTACTGTCTCCCACACCTGGTTTGCAGTCTATGTGGCCACCCTGATTCCACCTGGGCTCCCAGAGGAACCTTTCTATGAGAGCAGATCTGACTCTTCCCATTCCCATAGGAGGGCTTTCAGGGGGACCCCATCCCTGACCAGACGAAGTTTAAACCTTCAGCCTGGCCATCAAGGCCATGGCCTCTGCCCACTTCGCCAGCTCCTCTCCTTTTATCCTCTACTTATTCATTTGTCCATAAACATTCACCAAGTACTGACCACTATGCCAAATGCTGGGTATGAAAGTGTATCCAAGACCCCTCTATGAGTCCCTTAAGGGACAGGACTACCTCTTTTTCATACCTAATGACTCCCAGCTCCAGCAGCCAGCCAAGTGCTTCATAGCTCAGGACCTCTGCCTAAAGCCCTGACATCCTCCCTCCTCTCACTTGCAGCCTGGTTCCTCCCTGACTTCTGCAAGCTGTGCTGTGCCATTCCTGGACACTCCACCATCACAGCAGCTATGCAGTGTATTGTTATTACACGGGCTTGTTCACTTGTCTATCTCCCCCAGCAGACTGTGGGCTCCTCAAGGACTATGATGGGTAGCCCATTGTGAAAAGTGGCAACAATTTAAATGTTCAACCATAAGGAACTGTTAAATGTGTCATGGCCATTTATGTTCTGGAATATTACAAAACCATTAAAAATAATGGGGTAATACTCTGAATTAGTAAGTCTCCTTTAGAACTCCAACCTCAGATATAGCGGGGCAGCCTTATCTGTGGCAATAACCTGAGCGTCCACCAACAGGGTACTGGTGAGATGCACTGGAGTCCAGAATTGTATCGAATGCAGCTGTTAAAAAAGAATGAGACTGTTCTATGCATGCTGCTATGGGACTATCTCCAAGACACACTTGAAAGGGAAAAAAGTAAGGTGCAAAACAGAGTGAATAGTGTGCTTACATTGTTAAACAAAACAGATACATGGAAAAAATGTACATAGAATGTCTCTGGACAGATACAAAAGAAACTGGTATCAGTGGTTGCCTCTGGAGTGGGTAACCAGGTAGGAAACTTACCTTTTCTGTCTACCCTTTGTACAGATGGCATATTTTACAATGTGCTTTAAAAAACAAAAAAGTCAGGAAGAAAACGTAACATCCTGGTAAAGCATTCAAGATATCTTGTTATCTTGAAGTGATAAATTTAGATTTTAAAATCGTAGATACAATATGACCACTATTTTTCTAGAGAAAAATGTACACTGCATCTCAATGTATAGAAGTGTTGCATTGTGTGCTATTTTAATAAATTTATTTATTTTTGGCTGCATTGGCCTTCGTTGCTGTGTGCAGGCTTTCTCTAGTTGCAGTGAGTGGGGGCTACTCTTCGTTGTGGTGTGCGGTCTTTTCATTGCAGTGGCTTCCCTTGTTGTGGAGCATGGGCTCTAGTCACATGGGTGTCAGTAGTTGTGGCACATGAGCTCAGTAGCTGTGCCTCGTGGGCTCTAGAGCGCAGGCTCAGTAGTTGTGGTGCACGGGCTTAGTTGCTTCGCTGCATGTGGGATTTTCCCAGGCCAGGGATCGAACCTGTGTCCCCTCCATTGGCAGGCGGATTCTTAACCACCACGCCACCAGGGAAGTCCCTGCTATTTTAACTTAGTTTTGACATTCTCCTGATGAAAATTCAAACAGTAGAAAAGGGTATAAACATAAAAATATACATTCTCCTATTGCTTCCCTCAGTTCAGCTTCCTGTAGCCTCTGCCCAGCTTATCTTACCAAAAACATTAATAGTCATTAAGTCTGAGCGGAGGACTGCAGGGATATTTTCTTTTCTGTACTTTTCTGAAATTTCTAATTTTTCTCAATAAGCATATATATTACTATGGAAATAAGAAAAAAAATACATGCTTTTTAAAAGTGCTTGGAATTAAGAGAAGCCTTTCTTCCTCCCTTCCTTCCTTCCTTTCCTCCCTCAACTCTGAAGAAACAGGCTTGGTGCTCCTCCACCACCATTTCCATCGACACCATCCCCCCACCACCAACTTTTCTAAGTTCCAGGAAAGGCCTCCGGTTCCATTTTAAATAAAATCCTCCTTCCTCACCTTCTGCTCTGCCCTCATTGCCTCTACCCTCCCCTCCCTCCTTAAACCTCTGCCACCCAGACCTCCTTTCAGGTGCAGAGCAGCACCAGGGAGAGAAACCTGTTGATTTTCTCGAGGGACTGATCCCAAGAATTCTGTCTTGTTCTTCCTCAGAGACTCTGGAAATGGATCCAAAACACAGGAAGGGAGAAAGGGAAGCAGCCTGAAGAACACCTCTTTCATGGGATCTCCAGTTAAAAACAACAGGCCTTGTTAAAACCTCACCTTAATGAGGCTCCTTCCCAGCCTAACTGTCGCCATGGCAATGACCCCTAGCGGCCATCCTTAATTAACTCGGAGTCAGAGTCACCAAATGAACTCCTCCAGTAAATTGCCCGCCAGCTCAGACAGTCACGCGGCTCCTCCTCTGTCCTTTGGCCTCCGGCACAGGTGATGGGGCCGAAAATTCTCAGCCCCAGCCTTCCTTTCTATCTCCTGATTCTCCCTGGCAGGTCAGGGCAGGGGTTCAGACCCATGATAATACTAATAATAATAGAAATAAAATAGCTACTATGCGAAACGCTTTATTTGCGTTAATCTCTTTTAATCTTCACAGTAATCCTATGAGGGTTGCACTACTGCTACCCACCCTTTTTCAGATGAGGAAACTGAGGCACAGAGAGACTAAGCCAGTAAGTGGCAGAGCTGGTATTTAAACATAGGCTCCAGAGCCACCCTTGTAATCCCTCCACTGGAGGTGAAGTTCACAGGGTCACCTGCTTCTCTTGAGCACAATAAATACCTGGAGTTTCTTGTCTACTACTTTCCAGCTGTGTGACCTTGGGCCACTTGGTTCACATCTCTGAGCCTGGTTCCTCATCTAGAGCAGGAAGGGTGATTAAAGTGGGTCAGGGGTTGGGGCCTGAACAGCCTCATCAGTTCTATTCAATAATGACTCCCGACTCCATCAGAACCTTCCTGTTGTCTTCACCCTGGTGTGGTTTCAGAAGCAAGACGGCATGAAGGTTAAGAGATAATAAATGTGATCATCCATGCAAAGCCCTGAGCACAGTGCCTGCCCATAGTAAGTGTTCAGTGAATATTAGCTGTTATTATTTTCACTAAGTGGATTAAATTGTCTCAGCTGTCCAAATGTGGAGATGGCCCTGAGAAAGACGTCCTCCAGAATGGGGCTAACAGTTGGGAACATGGGGAAAAGGAAGCAGTGGAGATGGCCCAGTTGCCACCAGTTTTAGGTGAGCAAAAGGCTCAGGCAGCTGTGGGAGAATACACTGGAAGAGCAGAGTATAGCTGTGGACCAAAGATGGTAGCCACCATCTCGCCCTGGCCTTGCCCATTGAACATGCTTCCATCAGCCTAACCAGATCAGATCAGGAGGTCCAGGCGACAGCCATCAAGGCACATTCCAGCCAGAAGGCATAGGCACTTTCTCTCCCACAAGGGACACTCCCTGGAAGGTGCACAAGATATTTCTGCTTACATCCAGTTGGCCAGAACTTAGTCACAGGTCCATACCTAACTCCAAGAGAGGCTGGAAATGCAGTCTTCCTTTTGGGCATGCATGGGGAAAGGGAGACAATCCAGGCTTTGCCACAAACCTTCAAGTTCTTCTCCACACTACCCCTGAGTAATATTTCTAAACTGAAACTTCTGACCATGTCTAAATCCTTCAATGTCTCCCCTCTGCCTTCAGCATGAGCTCCAAATGTATGAGCATGGATTATAAAGCCCTGAAGGATCTGTCCCCATTGCTTGCCACTTACCCTTCATTCTAGCCACTCTGGGCCACTGGCCTTCTCTAAATCAGCCATGCTTCCATGACTCTATGCCTTTGCCCATGCTTGGAATGCCATTTTTCTCTCTTCTCCATTTAGTTAAAATATTATCTCCTCCCTAGAGTCTTCCCAGAGTCAGAGAGAAAGAGGTGACCAGGAAAGGGTATGCATTCAGACTTGGGCTGGGGAAGGAGGAGGCGTTCTGCTGTCCAGGGCTAAAGAGAGGCCTGAGCTGGAGATGCAGCAGCCTTACATGTGCCAGCAGGAGGCAAGCTGGGGCTACCCTTGAGTCTTTGAGATGGGAAAAGATGATGGGTTCCAATTTGTTCCTCAACCCGCATTTGACAGATGAGAAAACTGAGACCTGGAGACAGGCAGTAACTTGCCCAAGGTCACACAGAGGCAGAGTAGGGACTCTTGGTCCCCCACTGGTGCTCACACCACACTTGCATTACTAGGTTTAGCCTGTATATGGATATTTTATGGGACAAGGGGCAGTCCTGGAGGCATCATGCCAGGAGGTGTGGTTCATGAAGGGGCAGGATGGGCAGGGGGTACCCAGAGGCCTAGTCTCTCAGCAGCAATCTTTGCAGCTCCAGGAAAACACACACATACCCATGGGTCCTGGGAGCTGCACGTGGCCTGGCTCTGCAGTTCTCCCATGACTTCAGGAGGGGACGCAGAGCAGCTAAAGAGAGGTGACAGAGGTCAAGGAGCATCCAAGGGAACGCACTTGAATCCATCTGCTCCACTTCTGCAGCCTTGGCACCTGAGAGCACAACGTTGGTCCTTGTCTCCACCCTTGGTAATTGAGACTGGGCACTTCGTGCTCCCCCACTAGACAGTGAACTCACAGCCACTGTTTCACAGGTGGGCACTGAGTGAGAGAACCCACCTCTGCTTCTTAGGGCTGCTCATCAAGGCTGCTCGGGGATCACTGTGGTCCTAAGGTCTGGGGACTCTCACTGAGCCCAGGGTCCCTGGGAGAAAAACCTGCTACCATCTGCCTAAATGACAGGCCAAGTAGAGTCAGACTATATTTGGGGGCATTGAATCTTTCCCAACTTGAAAAATAAGGCAAAAAGAGATTATCTACTGCACTCCTGAAGGGAGGCTGAGCAAGGGAGGTGGCTCTGGAGAGCCTCAAGCCTGGGCGTGGGGCCTGCCAAAGGGTATGTGGCCCAAGGCCACCCAGATTCACTGGTTGGTGGGAAGCAAGAATGTGTCCTGATGCTCCCAGTGCCCATGGCAATCTGGTCCCTATGAGGTTAAGGGGCTGCAAAGCTCTGATCTCACAAGGGTGAATGCCAAACCATTTCATCAGCTGGGATCTTGAGTTCAAATGAAAAAGAAGAGGAAAATGAAAACTCCGCTAAACATGTGTGCCCTGAATGTCTTATTAAGGTTCTGTTCTGATTTTAGAAGCGTGTGGAAGGTTGAGGGCATGGTCTGCCAATGGGGCACTTACATGGCTGAAAATGTTTAGCCCAGGGCTTTACCAACTCATGGGGTTCCTTCCCTTTGGCCTCCCTGCCAGCTCCCAGTCCATTTTTCTCTTTCTTAGCCTGCCAGGCTATGTCAATGCCAGCTACCATTTCCTCTTACTCTCTCTTGGTCTTCCCTCTAATCAACCCAACCCAGACTCCCATTTCTCAAAAAGGACCTCTTTGAGGATATATCCAAGGGTCAGTTCTCAGTCCTCATCTTACTTGGCCTGTCAGTATATCGGACACTTTTTTTTTTTTTCTTTTTTGGCGGTACGCGGGCCTCTCACTGTTGTGGCCTCTCCCGTTGCGGAGCACAGGCTCCGGACGCGCAGGCTCAGTGGCCATGGCTCATGAGCCCAGCCGCTCCGCACACGTGGGATCTTCCCGGACCGGGGCATGAACCCGCGTCCCCTGCATCGGCAGGCGGACTCTCAACCACTGAGCCACCAGGGAAGCCCAGTATATTGGACACTTTTGATCTCTCCTTCCTTCTTAAGACATTTTCCCCCTGGCCTCAAGGATACCACTTTCTTTGTTCTCCTACTCAAAGACTCTCTCTCTTGGCCTCCTTTACTGATTCTCATCTTCCTCCCCTCAAAATCAAAGTACCCCAGTGTTCAGCCCTTAGAACATTTTTTTTCTTTCTACACTTACTCCCTAGTAATCTCACTTGCCTCATGGTTTTAAATAAGACCTATAATGTAACAACTCCTAGGTTTAAAACTCCAACCTGGACCTCTCCCTTGAATGCCAGGCCTATAAATCCAGTTGCCTATGGGACCTCCCCCCCACCCAGCTTTCTGATAGGCCTCTCAAACTTAACATGTCCAGAACCAGGCTATCTTTTTTTTTGGCCACGCCACTTGTGGGTTGTGGGATCTTAGTTCCCTGACCAGAGATCGAACCCAGGCCCTCGGCAGTGAAAGCGCAGAGTCCTAACCACTGGACCACCAGGGAATTCCCAAGCTGATATCCTCAATCCCAAAATTCTGCTCTTACTTCTATCTTGTCAGTTCAGGAAATAGAAGCTTCATCCTTCCAGAAGCTCAAATCAAACCCCTGTTATCATCCTTGATTCCACTATTTCTCTCACACCCTACCTCCAACCCCTCAGCAAATCATAGCAGTTTTGCCTTCAAAATATATGGGAAATAAGCCAGTTCTCACCCTATCACTACTATCCTGATAGGTGTTTAAGGTGGGAGAAGTAGGCAGGGGCTAGATCATTGAAGGGGAGAGAAGGTGTCTTGGCTGTGGCGAGAACATTTAAGTTTTACTCTGAATTATATGGGAGACCATTGGAAAACTTTAAATATGATGAGATTCCTCTCTTGAAAAAACTACCCTGGGTGCTGAGTGGGGAATGAATTGAGGGGGCAAGGCTGGAAGTAGTGAGGCCTGTTAGGTAGCTACTGAGGTTTGGAGGCAGCATGGTGATGATGTGCATTACTTTCCTTCCATGAAGAATCCCCCACCTCAGTTCCATCGGAGGAGCCCGTCTCAGAGGCTGGAAGGCGGGCCCGGGGTGTAGCTGAATCAGCTCGCTCTGTCGGTAACACCAGCAGAGGCGGTCCGTGTTTCAGCACCACTGGGTGGACAGTTCCCGCCCCTTTTCAGAATTGGGAGCCTCGGCGTTCAGCCCGCGCCCAGTGCCCTCGCTGGAAGCTGGCGGCCAGGGGAAGCGGCCCTGCCCTGGACTTAGGCGAACACCCTTCCTTTGGAAACCTCCGTTTGCCACACTCTAAAATGGAGTTAATAACGCCGTCGCTCTGCCTCACAAGGCCGTTGCAAGCGCCGAGGAGCCAGCTACCCAAGGACTTTGGGGACACCAGTGGATGGGGCTGCCTGAGAGCAAGACCTCTTAAAAGAGTTTCCTGGACTTCCGGTCCAGTGGTTAAGACTCTGTGCTTCCAATGCAGGGGACGCTGGTTCGATCCCTGGTCGGGGAACTAAGGTGCCATATGCCGTGGGGCGCGGGCAAAAAAAAAAAAAAAAAAAAGAGTTTCCCTACAGACCCCGGAGTTCATTTCCCCGACTTTGGAGAATTTAAAATGAAGCCGAGTCTTCAGCGGGTTTGGGGAAGGAGCTGTTTGAAACCTAATCTGGGGTGCCTCCCCCACAGCGCTTCCTGGTCTCCTGCACCACTGTGCATGGAGTCGCTGTTGACAAAGCTCTGGAGAACTAAGCTACTTCTCCGAGAGTTGGACAATCAGGCTGAACTGTTCCAGACAGTGCAGATTTTCTCCCTCCAACAGCAGAGTTTCTCCAGGATGGAATGGCGAGAGCCAGGACTCCATTCCTGCCCTTCCCCTCGCTGGGCCCTAACCAAATCTAGCTCCTCTTGATGTGTTTGAACTGGTTTGATTTTCTTGTTTGGAGATTGGCAGGATTCCTTTTCTCGGAGTTGGGGAGCACCACTTGGGAACAGCAGACTGAAGGACCTTGCTGTGCCAACTCAGGCTCTCAAAGATGCAGTCTTGCTAGGTCAGGGAAGCCAGGAGGGACCAGGAGATTTCTCTGTCTGAAATGACTTCTGGGTTTTGGGTCCCCAGAGAGGAGCTTCCTCTCAGCTTCCCTGAGGGAAAGGGAGTGGAGAGTCAGACTCTGGCCTTAGGGATACTGGCAAACCACAGCGGGAGCCAACCTGGGCATCCGGAATGGCCCCACTGCTAAATCTTGCATCAGTCTGGCTTTCCAGCACTCTGTGCAACTGCCCAGGTCCACACAGTCATCCGGCTAGCCATTTGGCCCTCTCTCCTTCCCTTCCCTCCAGAGTGGAGGCCCAGGAGTCCTCTGGGAGCCTTCCCACACTGTGAGGGGGCTCGGCCTTTTATTTATTTATTTTTTAAATTTTATTTATTTATTTATTTATTTTTGGCTGCATTGGGTCTTCCTTGTTGTGTGCATGCTTTCTCTAGTTGCGGCGAGTGGGGGCTACTCTTCGTTGCGGTGCGTGGGTTTCTCATCGCGTTGGCTTCTCTTGTTGCGGAGCACGGGCTCTAGGTGCGTGGGCTTCAGTAGTTGTGGCTCATGGGCTCTAGAGCGCAGGCTCAGTAGTTGTGGCGCATGGGCTTCGTTGCTCCGCGGCATGTGGGAACTTCCCGGACCAGGGCTTGAACCCTTGTCTCCAGCACTGGCAGGTGGATTCTTAACCACTGCGCCACCAGGGAAGCCCGGGGCTCAGTCTTTAGGCCTGCCAGGCTCCAAAAGGACTAGGGCTCAGGTGCCCCAACCTCAGAACCACCCTGCCCCCAAGGGATAATGAGGTAGATACAGAAGTGGGGAGGTGGCTGGAAGTAGGTTTCTTGGTGTGAAAAGGTGGCCAGACCCAGACCTCATTCAAACCCCAGCTCCTTCTTTTTTTCCTCACTCACTGGGTGACCTTGGGCAAGTCCCTTTTCATTTTACTGCTCTCAGCCTCAGTTTCTTCACCTGTGAAATGGGATGAACATAGTTCCTCCCAGGGGGCTGCTATCAGGAGTCACTAAGATAAAAGTAAACCTCTTACTACAACCCCAATGACGCATTAAAATGTGGGTGCCCTCCAGGAAGGGAAGTGCCCGAGGAGATTCTCAGAATTAAGGGAGACTTCCCCCACCCCAACTAGTTCATTTCCTGGTAACTCTCTAGAACTCTGTGACCTCCACTGAGGACTGGGCAGACATGTTCACACTCATTGTACAGATGGGAAAAGTGAGGACCTGGAGGTGACCTACCATGTCCAGGGTCCAACTTTGGTTCCTCGGACCAAGACTCCAGGTGAAGGGGACATCTACCCTCAGCCAGAGTTACCTTAAGTGTCTCTCCTCCCTCCCAGGGGCTTCAGCACCCCATTTCAGGAACTTCTAAAGGGGCCTTGGGAACAATGGCTGCTCCTCCATCTTTAAATGAGGAGAATAAGACTCCTCAGATGAGCATGAGGATGAAATAAGATAAAAATTCAGCAGTATATCCAGCACTCAGTCCTGAGTGGGGGATTTACAGTCTCCCCAAAGGAGCCCACATCCCCCTAAGGGGCTATTAGTTTGGCTCCAGATGGTTCATAGGGGTTAACTGACCGACCAGGGTCACACAAATGGAAACGTGTAGCTCCACGACTCTAACCCAAGTTCTCTCGGAGCGCCTGAGAGAGCAGGAGCCAGGCTCCAGACGAGTCTGCTGTGGCAAAAGGTGTGGGTGAGGCACTGGCAGGGTCAACAAGGCTGCCCGCAGCTGTGCTAGAGTCGCTGGCTCCGACCGGTTCTTTGGGCCCCTTGGGCGGGCAGGGAGCTGAGCAGACGCATCCCAGGCGGGTCCCCTCACTCCCCCCCCGCCGACTCTCCACATCCCACCGCCAGACCTCATCCTCACCCTCGGGGCGGGGGGTGCTGGAGGTGAGGAACCCTCCTGCGGTGGGGCGAGGAGAAAACCATCTTAGGTCATTCCGTTTCTCAATGTCTTTCTGATGCCTGCATTTTCAAGCCGAGACTAAAACTGTTTTTTAATTAGCCACGATGATGGATTGTCAGCAGCTCTGATATTTTAAAATATCTGTGAACAACTATTACGTACATACATATACATATATACATACCAGGGCTCTCAAATTAGCTCTTCTCTCAGCTTAGGACCCGCCACCGCAGGGTAGTGGCGGAGAAAACAGCGCGGCAGGAAGTGAAATCAAGAATGTCACGGTCAAGGCCAGATCCCACGTGGCACCCCCACCTTGTGCCAAAGGGGCTCAGGTTTTACCTCTTCCCGGGTCTCCGCAGGGGTGGCGTGAAGGGCTGGGGGAAGGATACGGTTTTCACTTCCAAACTGCCGTGAAGGAGGCCCTTGCGCCTACGCCTCCAGGCCACAAAGTCTCCCAGCGACTCTAAGCGAGAAGTACTGGGTGCCTACTCTGAGCTGGGTGCTGAGGGCGCAGCGGAGAAGCAGAGCGCACCGCGGCCCTCCACCAGCGCAGGTCACCACCAACTGGGCTTCCCTAGCCCAGGCCCGTGCAGGACCCAAACCGGGGCCCCTCGAGCTCAAGAAGTCGGCCTCCTCGACAGCGTTCGTTCCAGGCAGGGCACCTCACTGCTCCACCCGAACCCCCAACTTTCCAGCTATCCTGCGGGTAAGCACTGGCGGGTGCACCGCACACAGTGGGTACTCTGTCGAGGGTAATTTCCGCTAGCTCGGCTTGAAGGAGCCGGCCACGTTGTGGCGACTCGGGCTCCCCCTGCTGGCTTCCTCGGTAACGACCTGAGCCCGGACCAGCTGCGAAAACTGGAAAGCTTATTTTTTTTAAGCTATAGGGCACCCTCTAACCATCACTGTCTGCCAACCCCGACCCCAACCCCTCCTCCCGCCAAAGTTACACGCGAGAAGATTCCGGGAAGATCTTATGTTCCTATAACTTTATTCTAAATGCAAACAAAATGAAAAATGCACTCACCTACCAACAAATATGTTCGGGGCACTCTAATATTATTCACTTTTGCTGGGACTTACCTGGTGGTGCGGTGGTTAAGAATCTGCCTGCCAATACAGGGGACATGGGTTCCAGTCCTGGTCCGGGAAGATCCCACATGCCGCCGAGCAACTAAGCCCGAGCACCACAACTGCTGGGCCTGCGCTCTAGAGCCGGCGAGCCACAACTGCTGAAGCCCACGCGCCTAGAGCCCGTGCTCCGCAACAAGAGAAGCCACTGCAATGAGAACCCCACGCACCACAACGAAGAGTAGCCCCCGCTCGCCACAACTAGAGAAAGTCCGCGCACAGCAATGAAGACCCAACACAGCCAAAAAAAAAAAAAAAATTAAAATAAACAAAATTTTTTAAAAAACCCTTTAAAAAAATCACCTTGGCTAACACTAACTGAGCAAGTACTGCATGCAAGACATTGTTGGGCTCTTCTACATGAATTTAGTTCATTAAACCCTCACAACAACCCTAGCAGGGTGGTACTGCTATTATCTCCACTTTATAATTGAAGACACTCAGGCTCCAAGAGTTGTGTCCAAGGTCACACATAGCTGGTAAGTGGCTTTGAACCTGGGCTGTCCCCAGTGCCCAGGCCACCAACCACTACATTATACCCTGGAACACTGTGGTTAAAAAGAGAAAGAAAGAAAGAGGAATTGGCTTCAAAGGATCTCTTGTTCTCTAATTTTCCTGGGGAATTTCTCCTAGAAAGAGAAACAGATGAATGTTTCATCTAGAGAGAGATGTAAGGGTTTTCCTGGTCACTTCCTGGGTATGCATTTCCTTGTGGCACCAGAATAAGATGGTTTCCCCACATTTCAAAGGAGAGGTAAGGTTAAAAAAATTAAAAACATGCAAATCACTAGCAGTTTGAGATCCCCACCTCCTTTTCTTCCAGGAGGGAAGAGAATGAGGCTTAATAAAGAAGCCTAAGAAGCCAGGAAACATGAAGGAACCCCAGGAACCATCACCACCTCAAAGTGGATCCATCACACTCTTTCTGAGCCTCTCCTTTGCTCCTGGGGACTTGGAGTGGGCCCCAGCCCTGCCCTCACCTTGGGCCTGGGGACAGCTTTGGTGCGAGGTGATAAGTGCTGTGATAAAATTACACTGTGCAGAGTGAGTTAGAGAACAACCATTCACCCTGGAAAGAGTGTCACAGTGAGACAGCCATGGACCCAGATGGGAGTCCAAGAATCTTAGAGTAGAAAGAGGCCTTGAATACCAGCGAACCTATCATTTATACAACACGGGGACTTCCAAGGTGCCACAACTGTACCTCAGGCACAGGACATTAAATGGGCCACTCCAGTCCCTGATTCCAATATTCCAATGTGGAAACTAGAAACTCATTTCATCACTTTCCACTCAGTCCCAGCGTCATCACTGTACCCTGTCCCAGACCAGTATATTGTGCATGGTTGCCCCTTTTAAGACTCTTAAGTTTTTTTGAAGACAGGTTTATATGTTATTCATCATTGTATTCTAAGCTCTGAGCACAGGATCTGACACAGGAGCACAGGAGGGGCTGAACTAAACAAATTCCCCCAAAGCATCCCTGACTGGTGATCATCTTGCTCCTATTTGAATCCTCCCAGAAATGGGGCACTTACTACTTCTCCATTGGATGGTTTCCCCTGTGAGTCAGTTGGTTGGTTGGGTTCTTCCTTCTGTAGCCTCCCAGACCTAGTAGCACCCACTGAGCCTTTCCTGAGACCTAGGAGATGCTACAGATTGTACCAGAGTGCCTTCTGTCTTTGGAGCCCAGTTGGAAGGGGAAAAGTGGGAAAGGGAGATTTCTCTTCCCAAAGGGCATGAGGAGACCCACCTGAGCCCCAATGGAGAATCCAGCCCATCTGGAGGTTGAATTCACACACAGTGTGTAGTTGGTTGGAGGTTTACTCTGGAAACTCCCTTGCATGTCTGGCCGTGAGTGTCTGGGAGAGGCTGGCCAGGAAATGCTAAAATACTGTAATGGCATTTCGGTTCCAGAGTATTTTCCTGAGTTTTCACATGTTAGTTATCAGATGTGCATGTGTCCATGCATGAGTGTGCATGACAGTCTCTGTATTTGAACACAGGCTAGGCATGGATCGAAGAACATGACCAGAGCAAGCCTATATCCTGGGGAGGGAGAGGGGTGTGGCATCACCACACTGTGCACAAGCTGGTGAATGTCCTAGAACCACAGAAGAAATGGGGTCTGGATAACCCTAGGGGTGTATACGTATGTATATATGAGTATGTGTGTGTTCACTACAAACCCCAGTCTGGGTGGTTTGTGTGTGTGTGTAGGCACAAAAACAAAAACAAACTGGTTTTGGACTTCCCTGTTGGTGCAGTGGTTAAGAATCCGCCTGCCGGGCTTCCCTGGTGGCGCAGTGGTTGAGAGTCCGCCTGCCGATGCAGGGGATACGGGTTCGTGCCCCGGTCCGGGAGGATCCCACATGCCGCGGAGCGGCTGGGCCCGTGAGCCATGGCCGCTGAGCCTGCACGTCCAGAGCCTGTGCTCTGCAACGGGAGAGGCCACAACAGTGAGAGGCCTGCATACCAAAAAAAAAAAAAAAAAAAAAAAAAGAATCCGCCTGCCAATACAGGAGACATGGGTTCGAGCCCTGGTCCGGGAAGATCCCACATGTTGCGGAGCAACTAAGCCCATGCACCACAACTACTGAGCCTGTGCTCTAGAGCCCATGAGCCACAACTACTGAGCCCACGTGTCACAACTACTGAAGCCTGCATGCCTAGAGCCAATGCTCCACAACAAGAGAAGCCACCGCAATGAGAAGCCCACGCACTGCAACCAAGAGTAGCCCCCACTCGCTGCAACTAGAGGAAGCCTGCGTGCAGCAACAAAGACCCAACGCAGCCAAAAATAAAACTAAATAAATTTATAAAAACAAACAAACAAACCGGTTCTACGTCTGGGTGACAGTGCATGTGGTATGCGTGTATATTTACAAGCATTTCTAACCTGGTTCTGTGACATTGTGATCTTGTAGCTGAGCATGTATGCATGCATGTATGCATGTGCATATGTGTGTCTACAATGTAATCCCAAGACTATACATGAATGACTAGGTGTGTTTGTGTGTTTAGATGCAAAGCCAAATCTGAGTCAGAGTCTGGATGACTCTGTCTGTGTGTGTGCTTTTCCTGCACACCCCAGCATGCATAGTCCCCAATCCCATGGACACATGTGGGTGCTCTGACTACAGAGGCTGAGCCCAGGTAGATCCCCAGGCTGGCTGAGCATGTAGAGGAGTATGTATGGGTGACGTGTTTACGGGCAACCTCGCCGAGCCTTTGTCTGATGCCCACTCCCCATGGCCTCTAAATTCCTCACCCTGGCAGAACCTAGGCTGTCCTTGCTCCCAGACTGCCTTCCCCAAGGAGTCCCTTTAACTTGCAGCCCCTTTCCAGGCCAGGAGGCTGAGAGTTGGGGGATATTCATCTCAGGGCGGTTTTTGTTCCGTCTCATGAAAGGCCTCAATGGCTGGGAATACCATTCTAATTACAGGGAAGCCTAGCTTATGTGGGGGACACAAAGGGCTGTGGTCTCATAGCAGCTCCTTCCATCCGTCAAATAAGGCTGTCTAATGACAGGGTGAGAGCTGTGAATGCCTAAAACAAACTCGAAAAGGAGGGAAAATAAAGCCGCCGGGGGCTTAAAATATATTAAATTACCCTGATTAGGAGTTGTGGCTTTGCAGGAGCTGGTTGGAGAGGCTGGGGAGGCTTCGAGTCCTGCTATTCACTTTGGGGGGAGGGGTCAGTAGGTCGGGAGGGGTTCACAGAGCCCAGGCCCATTCTCATGCTAACACCAGGGACACACTACAGGCTTAGTGGGCTGGAAAATAGAAATGAAATTGCCATAATCCTCCTCCTCCTCCCAAGCCCAGGAGAAGCGTTGCCTAATTGCAGCCCCTTAGAGGTGCTGGGCATTGGGGCAGGGCCACACCCTGGAACCTGGGCCTCTCGGCCTTCTCACCCCTCACTCCTTTTTCCTGTAGGTCAGGCTCAGGGCCTGGCAGTGGATCAGAGCATGGTGTGTGTGTGTGTGTGGGGGTAGTGCCAGTGTGCATGTGCATGAGTGTGCACACACACTCACACTCCCTCCTTTTGAGGGTGCAATTATTCACAATCATCCCTTTCCACATCCACATGCCATGCACAGACACAAATACCCCCTTCACTTCTCCAAACACACCCCTTCACACACACACTTCTGTAGGCACAAATACAACTCCACACAATTTGCAGACACATGTACCCCTTCATGGGTGAATACGCACAGGCCCCAACATACTTTCACAGGCACCCATGCATGGACACACACTCCTCCTCGGTGGCCAAATGCTGCTTCTTAGACATGAACATATCCCTCCAGATATGCCCCTCAAACCACAGACTTAGTATAATTTCAATGCTTACAGCAGAAGAAACTGAGGCTTAGAACACAGCCAAGGGACTGTGCCACCTGTGTCACCCTATCTAACTGCTGCAGGACCTTGGGTTGGTCTATTCCCTACCTGGGCCTCAGTTTGCTCCTATTAAAAGGAGGTGCTTGGACTAAATGTTCTAGAAAACCCCAGCCTAGAAATTGGCTAGGAGGGGCCAGGTGTTAGGGGTTACTCCTCCTGCCCCTTCCCTGCCTCTGCATTTATGTGTGCAAACACACACACTCCACAATGCACATAATAACGATTTTCTCGGTTTCCCAGGGTTACAGACTAGAGGGAGGCCTGCGAGTCCAGTGGCCTGCGTCCGCGCAAGTCCCGCTGCAGGTGGCGCTGCCGCCCCGCCCACCCACCTACCTACCTACCTACCTACCTTCAGCCGCGCCTGTCTGTGGCTCCGTCCGTGCGACTTTGCCGGTTTGGGACGCGAGGGAGTCAGGTGTGGATCTGAACCACAGAGCCCCACAGTGTGGCGCCCGGAACCCAGGAGAGGCATCCAAACGCGTTCCTCGCCGGCACAGGACGCCCTCTGCCGGCGGATCTGGAACAGGCGCGCCCGGAGGAGGCCGTACGAAGGCACGTGACCATCAGGCCTGACCCGAACAGTCAGAGCCCTGAAACCTACTCCCCCGAGTACTCCGCTCAGCTGAGATAAGCCAGGGAAGCGCTGGCCAGACTGGAACGGAGACTGCGAAAGTAAACTCCGCAGAGGGAGCGTGGCAACCGCAAGGCCTCGCCGCCCCTTTCCTCTCGCGGTCTCTAGGAACACCCCTCTCCTTCCAGCGCCTCGCAATGAGCCCGCGGGTACGAGCGAGCGGAGGGGCCAGGGGCCAGGGTGGGCGGGCACACCCAGGGTCCGCCGCCGGCTGCTGGCCAACCTGAACCAATCGGCCTCAGCGTTTCCATCTGAGCTGTGGGCAAAGGAGGGCTCTGGGCAGCCAAAGAAGCCAGGAAGAAGCCCCAGAAAGGGAAAGAATTTCCCTCCCATCCACCCCACGAAGAGAAGGCGGGGATCCCGAACCCTCAGAAGACTACCCTCGCCCCCCACCTCTGGGGGTCAGCCGGGGCCGCTGTCGCCCCTCCTCCCTGGAGGGCGGCACCAAGGCTAGTGGATGACAATAGGGGCACGACCCCTGGATGCAGTGGGGGCAGGGAGTGCAAACGAGATCCTCCAGGCTTGGGCACCCAGACGCACTACGTGGTGGCCGGGCATCAATGGGGTAGAGCAGAAGGCTGGGGGACCAAAGAGGCGCGGGTTTAAGATAGGGGCAGGATTGTTTCAATGAACCGAGGGGTTTCAGAAAACCAGACGGTACAGGGACCGCAGATCCCTCCCCATCCCCTCCAAGGGGTCCACGATATCTGCAGCGTGAAATTTTCAGGGGCCACACGTACTCCGAGGTGAAATTAGAACGCAAGGGTCTGCTAAGCCTAGTTGTGAGGTCAAATAACAGGCTTCGGGCTACCTCAGCACTCTATTCTCGGCCCTACGCATTTGCACGGCTCCCTCCCCAAGTATGGTTCGCCAGAGCTCTGCTCTGGGGATTTATCTAGGCCGAACCCCACAAGCCTTCTCCAGGCTTCCCAGCTTCAGGCCAGGTGGCCCCGCGCACTCCTATATTAGGGACAGAGGAACTCCAGCGGGGCCACTCGTCCAGAAGAGCCAAAATGAAATGCGGTGGGGTGGAGGGGTGGGGGTGGGGGGAGTTGGAGAGGCTGAGGACAAACCAAGCTGTTTGGAGAGGACCTGGCTCACCACCTTCACCGAGGCCAGAGTCTAACCTGGAGGGCCTCTCTTGGGACCCCAGCGTTTCCCAAACGGCTGCCCAGGCCTCGGGCCTGGCTGCGCCTGCGGGTAAGCGAACCAGCTTGAGACCTGCCGGGCCCTGATCCGGTTCGACTCCGCTCCTCCCTGGTGTCTTGGGGAAGCCGGGTCGGAGCCCAGAGGGACAGCTGGTATTGAACCAAGGGCGTGGCTGAGAAGGCTGAAAATGGGGGCGCCGACAGGAGAGGATTGAAGCCCTTATTGCCCCAACCATGCTTCAGCCGCGCCTTGGTGATCAGTCCCAATTTCGTCCTCTCCTCCCGGTCCCCGAAGCCCTTAGCCACAGTCAGCTGCCCGGAAATCCATAGATCCCTGTGGAAGCGCACACAGCCACGCCATGTAGCACGCCGTGTAGTTTATTCAATGCAAACCTACGGAAACAACGAATTCGAATTCCAGAATTTTCTCCAAATAAAACTTCAGGAGGCAACATTCAGCCTCTAGAACATGAGGTGCGGTTGTCTCTCGCAGGAGGGGAAGGGGTTTGTTTGATGCCCTGTGGGGCGAGAGGGAACCCCTTCCACCTGGCTCTCCTGGAGGCGCCCCGCGGCCCGCGGCCTGGTGCCCTGGTTCTCAGGGCGAGGAAGGCACCCACCAGACTCCGCGGCCACAAAAGGGGCCTGAGTGGGCTGGAGGCGGCCCACAAGCCGAGACAGAAACGCCTGGGTTCTCCCAACACAGGAGCCACCAGAGTCCAATGTGTAGCCAGAAACTGGAGACAAGGAAATTTCGAGCCATTCCTTGTTTAAAGCATATCTCCCGAAGTCACCCTCATCGTTCCCTGTCTGCCCTCATGAAGATGGCTCACCCCATCAATTACCTCCCTTTAACCCCTTTAACCATAAAGAGATGCGGGATCTTTTTTTTTTTCTAGAATATTCCAAAAATGAGCGGCTGTATTTGGGTGAATTCCAGCGGGGCCGAGCTTGTTTTCTTCGGCGTGATGGCGCTGCCAGGGCTCGGGAAGGATCTCCGTGGGCCCAGCACCAGGAGGGGCTAGGGACTCGGGGCCACTGGCTTCTTTCTGCTGAGAAGCGCAAGCCAGAGTCCCCTCAGCTCGCACCGCTGCAGTCTCTGGTTCTCGTGCTCAGACCCGGCGTTCTCCGCCGCCTTTCGAGGAGAACCCAGTCCCCACCGCAGGCCTCTCCTGAACCGAGCCAGTCACAACCACCAGCAGGACAGCAAGACCCCAAGGGTCCTACCCAATCTTTGGCAAGAGACTGGAGCCTGGGTTTTCAGAGGCTGCCTGCGTTCAGTGTAAAGGGGACAGGCTAGGAGACCCCAATAAGCAGCGATTTTCTAAACATCCCGGATTCCTGAACCCCGGCGTGATCACCGCCAGGAGCCATGCAGGGGCTGGGAGGCAAAGCCGCGCTGTCGGCAGTGGCTACGGGCTTTTATTTGTTAAACAGAATGAAATCGAGAGAGCCGAATGAAGACAAAGCCGTTTTAAAACGTTCGATTGGCGAAGTCTACATACTTAGCAAACACTTTCATTTTCAGAGCTGCCTGTGGCCACACGCAGGTCCAGAAAATCGATCGTGTTTCCTGGTGAATTCCACCCAGGGAACAGAGCCCTGGGAACACACGCCCGTGTACACATGCTGGAAGGAATGGATGAGTGGCTAACAAGCGAGCCGCCAGGATGAAACACGTTTATAAACTCACTGGTGCGACTTTGTGGGCATCTACATTTTTATGCCTGTTTACCCTGTTTTTATACCCTCCGTGGGGCTGCCACGGTTGTGCGGGCCTAGCCGACCAACCTTTGCGCAGGCAGAAACCTTAGTTGCCTCTGCCGGAAGCTACCATTCGGCCCAGCCGGTCCAGAAAAAGCCACTTTTCCTTGTACTGGCCAGCAGGTTTTGCAAATTGAGGTTGTGCAGATCCTTACATCCTGCCTTTCGTGCTCACGCCTTAACAGACCCAGGTGTGGGGCCCTCCTGGAGAGAGAGGTGAGCTGAAGATAGGAAGGGCTGGGAAGGAGGGTGCAGCTGGGGCCCACCCAGCCAAGATTGACAGGCACCACGGACACCTTGGGCCACCGTTTCCAATATTTTGCCCAACGTTTAGGGACTCAGGGGGCTTTGTTCAAGTGTGTCCATAGGCCCCTGTAGCCAGAACACAGGACTAGCCTTTCCGATGACCGTGCGTTCCGCGGGCTGACTTTTCCTATCAATGGGAGAGACGTAGGTTTTTGACCTAGCGGCCTCCTCCTTTCCATCCATTGTTGCAGCTCAATCACGCACTTACCGGAAGAAAAGCGAGTTTATCTTAGCCTGGAGGAGCCTCGTGTTGCGAGTGTGTGTGTGTGTGTGTGACTAAAGGGTGGGGGAAGTTCTGCAGCCACGACTGTGCAGATGGGTTGAGGATAGACACTTTCAGAAAAGGGCCAATTTCCCCTTCACAATGAGCGCTAAGTACCTGATAAATGGGGCTGGTGTTTATTCATGAGCAGGTACTTTGGAGATGGCGATTAGAACAGCCGCCCGCGCTGCTTAGCCAAGGTACTTAAAGCCGGGCAGGTGCAGCGCTGCGCGCGGCCCGAGCGCACAAAGCCCGCGGCCGCAGAGACGTGGGGAGGGGCGTGAATGAGGGCCGCGCCGGGCCCCGAGGGCGTGCAGCGCGCAGGCACCTTAGCCCTTTGTTCCTCATCCGAAGCCAAGGACACTTCACCGAGGGGCGTCCCGGGAAAACCTCCCCTCTAATTACCAAGAATTCCCCCTTCGTCCCTCCTCCCGGAGCCCAGCCGGGCAACTCTCGGTCTGGCGGACGCGGGGACTCAGCGTGAGACCAGGCGGGACATTTGCGAAAATGCTGCCTGTAAACTGGCTATTAGCTAACCAGCTAAATAACTCAACAGCTAGGAAAGCAACAGAACCCAGGCCTGGGAACAGCACGGACACGCGGCTCTAGCCGCCCCCGCCGCCGAGGCGCCACCTCTGGCCGTGCGAGTAACCTCGGGCTTTTCAGGTTTTGTTTCAACTCCAGGGGGAGAAAATTGGTGTCTGTCTCTTTCCACAGCTTCCTGGCGCCAAGGTGGTGGGACAGACCCGATCTCGCCCTCAGAGTGGCTCCGGAATCCCTAAGAACCTCCAGCTTTTGCCCACGATCGGCGGCCTTAGTGCGCGGGGAGAGAGCGCAGCTGGTGCGCGGGCCTTGGGGGACCGAGAGCCCGGTCCTCTGCGTGTTTGGACGTGGAGCGGCCGAGTGTTTCCTTTGGAGCCCAGCGGGGCAACCAGTGTCTCTCATCCTGCTGCACCCCGCTTACCCCACCCTACCCCAGGCAGCTAGGGTGCTTCGTATAAGCCATGTCCAGGGGTCTGAGGCACTCGTAGGGTGGGCACTCTCGGACTGATTCCTCGGGCTTGTCCGGTTGCCTCTTTCTAAAAAATAATTGTTTCGAAAACAGATAATTTCTCTCAAGTCCGGAGAATCAGAGAGGAGAAATCTATTTCAAATAAGTTGACTTCCCCGTGAGGAGAAAATTCTTTTGACCATAAATAACGGGCAGGAAACTAACCTGACCCATCACAAGACAGGTTTTTCATTTTCCACCACGAAGATCGCGACGGCTCTCCAGCTCGATGCAGACTGACCAGGAGATTGTACATATTAACGTGCATTATAGATTTTTCTTGGAACCTTGCAGTTAGAATAAATTGCAGATATAATCCCGATTCCCAGGGAAATCCGACATCCGGGGTGTGAGCTCAAACCAGAAGTGGTAACTCAGAGGCGAGGCAGGGAGGGGGGCGGAGGCCAGCCCACTGGCCAGGGACTGGAGCGCGGTGCCACCAGCCAGCCCCCAGCAGGGCCGGACCCAGAGCCAGAGGCGCGGGCGGCCGCGGTTAGTTAAAAGGGATCACTAGAGAAGCCAGGCTTCCCCTCGCGTCTTCTGCCAGGACCTGAGTTAGGGTTCGAGGGCGAAGCGTTCTCCCGGTTATAGCCTGCGTTCCCTGCTCCAAGGAGACAGGAGGGGATTGCGGGACAGCCGGCTAGCCGCGGAGAGCCCGAGACGCCAGATGCGGCCCCCTCCCGCGAGTCGCAGCGTTTCCAAGGCCATGTAAATAGCCTCGTTGCACGACGGCCTGGAGTGAAAGGTACGGGTCAGTTGAGGAGCGCCGGGCATAGTCGCCCCACTCCTTACGCCCGAAAGGCGCGGAGCGGCGACCGCAGGACGCTGGAGGCGAACCGCTCGTGGGCCTGGGACGGACCCAGCGCGGCGCGGCCTCCTCTGTCCCCACCGCAAAATGGCTGCCGGCCCCGGCATGGGGCCCCAAATTTAGGCAGAAGTGAAAGATTGGAACGGGTCGGGGAGGTGGTGGAAACTTAAGGTGACGCATCGCAAAGCAGTTTTTATATTTTCTATTCTCAAGACCTTTAAGGCGCACCCAAAAGATGCAGGTGTGACCGGGAGGAGGGCCAGCAATACTAACTCCCACGATTGACTTTCTTAGCATTACAGATTTAGAATAAATCATAAAAATATAGTGGATACGCTTCCCGGAAAAGTAGATAAGCCCGTATGTAATCGTAGGCCCCGGCCTCCTCAGGTCCGCTTCCCCCAGCTGAAAGTTTGTTTTATTTTTCTAAGGAAGCCATTTGGGCAAGTGCAGTCTGTGTTCACGTGGGCGTGGCGCCTCTCACCCTAGCAAAACCCCACTGACTGGGGGGACCACCCCTCAGGCGCTCTAGTGAGTTAGGCCATGAGGCATGCTAAGCTGGAGCCCTGGGTAGAGTTGCTTGACAGGGTGCCCCCTAAGTCCGACCTCAGCCCTCCCCAGCGCCGGAACCCTTTCACCCATGAAGAGCTTTATCAAGTTGTGGAGTAAGTTGGGGCAGGAACCTCCTATGGATTTTTGTTACTCCGACTATTATATCACAAATGACTTGGGGCTTCCCTGGTGGCGCAGTGGTTAAGAATCCCCCTGCCAATGCAGGGGACACGGATTTCAGCCCTGGTCCGGGAAGATCCCACATGCCGCGGAGCAACTAAGCCCGTGCGCCACAGTTACTGAGCCTGCGCTCTAGAGCCCGTGAGCCACAACTACTGAGCTCATGTGCCACAACTACTGAAGCTGATGCTCCACCACAAGAGAAGCCACCACAATGAGGAGACTGCACATAGCAACGAAGATCCAACACAGCCATAAATAAATAAATAAATAACCACAAAAAACAAATGACATATTTTGGTTGGTTGTTCATAGAATCTCTACCTCCTGGAAAAGCTAGGAATATCTCAGTAGCCTGGCATCCTCCTCATCACCATCCCAGTGACTGATGTAAAGTGAAGGCTACTGAATGTCAAGTTCTGACCAGAAGGCTTCAGGCTAGAAGACAGACTCCTTTACCTGCTGGCCTTGGTGCATGTTGGCTCTTCCAAGGGCCCACACCCTACCTCAGCTTCCTCCTAACAGCGGCAAGGCTCGCTGTGGAGTAGGACAAGGCAGCACTCCAGATGGAGTCTGCTGTGGGGGAATCCCACCCCTTCCTGATCATCTCTCATCCTCTCTCTGGGCTTGTGATGAAAGGACTTAGGTTTCTCTGACCTTGAAGAGGCTGCAGTAAGGGAAGCAGCTCTTCACCCCAAGACCTTGACATGCAGCGCCAGCAAGGCAGTGAGTGGGCTGAGCTGTACAAAGAGACTACAGTTCTGATGTCCACTTTGACAATGATCTTGGGGGAGGTCCCTCCGCATCTTCAGTTTCCTCATCTGCCAAGAGAGGAGGGTTATAAAAAAAAGACTCCTAACATCTCTAACCTGAGGCTCCAAGAAATGTGAGAAAGGAATTCCTGCAGACTTCTGAGGACACATGCTTTCACCCTAAGGGAATGAACATTTCTTTCTGAAACATGGTCCTTTGATAAACAATTTGGTAAAAATAGATAACTAATGAGAACATATTGTATAGCACAGGGAACTCTACTTAATGCACTGTGGGCCTAAAGGGGAAGGAAATCCAAAAAAGAGGGGATATATGTATATGTATAGCTGGTTCATTTTGCTGTACAGTAGAAACTAACACAACATTGTAAAGCAACTATACTCCAACAAAAATTAATTAAAATAAATAAATTAATTAATTAAAATGGGAAAAAAGTATTCCAATTTACATGCCTACCAAAAAAAAAAAAAAAAACCAGTTTGGTAGTGGAGTTGGTGGATCCAAGCTGCCTGGGTTTAAATCTGACGCAGATCTGCTATTTATCAGCTATGTGGCCTTGGGCTACTTTACTTAGTCTCTCTGTGCCTCAATATCCTCATCTCTGAAACAGAGATTAATAATGATACCTATCTCAGAGGCTCTTGGTGAAGGGTAACTGAGCTAATCTTCATATATGTAATGCATTTAGAAGCATGCTGGCACGGGCAAGCTGTTAATATGATCTGCCCAGACCCTGGATGCAGCCTCACACCTTCCCAGTCCTCTTGGTTTCCTCCACTGATTGTCACCATTTCTGTCCCTGCACCACTGTCAGGATCTTAGCATTCCCTGGGTCCCAGAAGCCCAGGAATGGGATGGAGGAGGGCAGAACACCCGTGTATTGCCTGCTTGATGAGCACTTTTCCCGAGGAATCTCTGCCTCAGTCCGTTACTCATTTTCTGATATGGAAGTTGAGTCATCTCTCTCTCGCTTTCTCTCTCCTCAGTTCCACCCATAAGCAGAAACAGCTGTGTGAAAACATGTACCCTTGGCTTTAAAGGGTGAGTGAGGGAGGGAGGCCCAGTTGATCTATCCCCACCAAGAGGGATCCTGCTCAGAGGCAATCAGGACTGTACTGCACAAAACTATTGACACTTTCTCCCTCCCTCTCTCTCTCTCTCCCTCTCTACAT
Source organism: Hyperoodon ampullatus (assembly GCF_949752795.1). Taxonomy (NCBI): domain Eukaryota; kingdom Metazoa; phylum Chordata; class Mammalia; order Artiodactyla; family Ziphiidae; genus Hyperoodon; species Hyperoodon ampullatus. The sequence continues at coordinate 38,173,919 of NC_136916.1, forward strand.
ACACACACGCACACACACATACACATACACACACACGTCAGCTCCCCAAGGGCAGGGGTTATTCTGTTTTGTTCTGTATCCCTAGTGCCTAAAAACAATGCCCGGTGCAGAACAAGCACTCAATAAATAACTATTAACTCAATGAAAAGAGGAAGAAGTGTCCCACTGATCAGATCAGCTTCTGTAGCAGGGTCTAGTCTTATTTTCCTCATGCAGAGGCAATGGCCAGATTTTAAAGTTAAGAAAGAGAAAACAGAACTGTTCATCTCAGATTTCTCTCCTTAGTAGTCTTCTGTCTTAGCCTTTAATTCTCTCAATTATCTACAAGGTCCTTCTTCCAACACCCCCCGACACACACACACACACACACACACACACACACACACACACACACACACACACACACACCTGTAAGGGGTCAGGCTCCAGGAGGGACAAGATTTTAAGGGTCTGTGTTTACTTCATCACCTTCAAAGACATCAGGGATCCATGTGACCATCTGGGGGTCTGGGTTATCTGTACAGAATGGAGCAGCTGTCCTGCCACAGTCTGGGCACCTCCTCAGATGCTTGGTTAAAGCATGTGGAGACCAATTGTTAACAGTGTTTTCTGAGGGGCGGGAGTGTTGTTTTTCGAAAATGCAAAGTGACAGTAACATTGTCATTAAAGATGTCTGCTGTTAAAATAATCATGGCTTTCACTCTTGGATAAATTTATAACGTCTCAGGCACTGGACTAAGCACAACATCTTATTTTATCCTTACAACAAGCCCTTGAGATCGATTTACAAGCCCATTTTACAGATGAGGAAATGGAGAATTGGCAAAAGTCACATATCAATAGTTTGTAAGAGAGAGAGCCAGGGTTTGAACACAAGATTCCAAAGTTTGAGCTGTTCATCCCCACCCTCTAAGACCTACTTTCTGTCTCTGTGTGATAGGGAAAGCAAGAGAATCCATGTGAAATGTGATTTGGGAGGAATTTTCAGTGACTAGCTCAGAAATAAAGCTCAAATGTTGGTGGTAGTCAAGCACAGTGAATCTAAAACAGCCCGCCTAAGTTCTAAGCCCACCTGGACTGCTTTCTAGATGTGACACTGAAGACAGTTTACTTCGCATCTCAGTTTCCTCTTATATAAAAGGGGGCTTATAACAAGACCCATCTCCTTTAGTTGGGAGGACTAAATGAGTTCATATATATAAATTATAAATTCTTATTTTCTCACTCTGTATCAGAGTAGTATTTACCCTGCCCTTTGCAAACTTCTGCCTTAAAGTTCCTCATTCTACCCAACCATGAGTTGGGAATCTTGGCTACTGGGACAAAAAAAAAAAAAAAAGGTTTATCCAAGATGTCACAATAACCCAGGGAGAATCAGATTAGACTCAGGTCAGAAGTTCTTATGAGGAAGAGGAAGGGTCTAGAGCAGCCTTTGCAGATGGTTTTGCAGGAAAAACGTTTCAATTTCCCTTTTTAAAAAGATGTAAACATCTTCCTAGGCTCCTCTGACATCAGCATGTCAGTGATGAATCATCCGGAGCATAAAGACATGCACTAGGTAGGTCACAGTCTCCATTTTTAGTCAACTTCCTGGTGGCCCCGCTGAGGCCTTGCAGGAAGGCCTGGGATTTGATGCAGCACATGAAACCTCAGCCCCTCCAGGCCCTCAGAGGACCCAGTCAGATGGAGAGGGAAAGGCTTACAGAGGCTGAGGGGCTCCCTTCTGGTATTTCTTCTTTTTTAAATTTTAAAGCAATTTGCGCAGAATTTTTCTCCTTTCTTTTTAACAGAGTACGTGGACCTAGCCTTTTCCTGTTAATTCTTGCTTGTGAATGAGACCTTGTATGTAATAGAACAGAGGGAAGGAGTCCCTGGGAGATATCTCAGTTTGAACCAATGTTTATTAAAAAGAAAACAAAAAACAAAGAAAGACCCTCAATCCTCAATGCTTTCTAAATTTATGTGTATTTGATTTTTTTATTAATCCATCCAGAAACTATTTCATTTATCATGTACTAAGCACTTGGCAGTGCAGCTGAAGATGTTAAGAGAGGGAGAGATGTGGGGGAAATCTGGGCAGATCTCCTAGAGGAGGAAACACTTGCTAAAGTTTGGCCAAGTGAAGATGGGAAGGAGTGTACTCAGAGGCAGAAACTTCATCATGACTAAAATTCCAGAAGTAAAAACTCTGGGGAGTACACAGAAGAAGAAGGGAAGGAACACAAAAGGGGAGCAGTGTGGCTTCAGGAAAAAGCCCATCTCCCCCTTTTTATTTTGCTACTTCTAAGATGCTGTGAATTTAGAAACCAAATATCATGGACGTTAGAACTGTGTGTAAAGCACGAGTACGTAAACAACCTCAGAATGAGCATCTATCTGACAGTGAAAGGCAGGAATGGGGGACAAGGTTTAGGCCACTCAGAAGAAGCCTTCTGTACCCTTTCAGCCTGGCAGTGTGCTGGTGGGGTGAGGTACAAGCTAATACCTGCCCCCACACAGAATCCAGGAACCAGGCACAGCAGGAACAGCAAGAGGTTCTACCTCCAATAAGGAGGATACCTTATGGCCCCTGCACTGCCACTAAGTCACAGCCCACTCCACCCCACCCCAGCAACCACCATTTGGCCCAGGACCTTAATTTAGGTGCTGGAGATGGGGGAGGGAATGTCCACAGCTGATTCTCTCTAGAGCTGAGCTACACACACACACCCCTCCAGCTCTCCAGACCGAGCTTCAGGGCCTGGGGAACTAGATTCTAACTGGGGGCCCCTCCAGCAGAATCTGAGAGAAAGCAAGGAAGAGCCAGAGCCAGAACTAGCGGCGCAGAAGTGGAGACCAAGAGGCTAACCCGATGAGAGATGGATAAGCTAGACGCCCTTGGGAAAGGCCGGCGACTTCACCGGGCAGACACAGGGCGCCCTTGCCCTCTGTGCCCCCCGCCCCAGGCCTGGTACCCCTCAGAGCCCTGGAGGGGCAGCGCCCCCACCCCCGAGGCCCGGCGAGGCTGCCCTGCCCTGTTCCTGTGGGTCGCAGAGTCCGGGGCGGGGGCGGGGCACAAGGGATGCAGGCGAACCCCGCCAAGGCTTCTTACCTCAGCGCGGGCATCCGTCCGACCAAGCTCGGTGTGCTGCTGGGACTGCGGGGCTGGGGAGGCTCCCACGGACTCGGATCGCGCCTCCCCCCTCCCCGAGCCCCCAGACCCTTCGGTGGCCCCGAGCGGGGCCGCCGGGACCAGGGGACAGGCGCCGCGCGGGCGGGAGGAGGCGGCTCCTGCGGGGCACGGTGGGGCGGGGCGGGGGCGTCTGCCGGGTCCCGCCCGGAGGGGACTTGGGAGCGATTATCTTGAAGAACAAAGGCGACCGGGGAAGGCTTGGCGCCCCCCGGGCCCGGCCCTGAACTTGAACTTGTACTTGACACTTTGTCCGGAAGGTGGCGAGGGAACCCATCGGAGCTCGGACGGGGGCTCATCCGTCCACCTCTCGTTCTGGGGAGGTGGCGAGCCCGCCCTCCTCGGCGCCGGGAGGGAGCCTGGCATCTCCAGGTGCCCTTGGGCCCAGGTGCTCCCCAAACGGCCTCGGACTCAAGGGTTGTGGGGTCCCCGTGTCCCCTCAGAGAGGAGGGGCGCGAACCAGGCCGTGGGTCTCCCGCCCGCAGGAGTAGGCCGGGGCCCGGCGCCCCCGCCCTCCACTCCCACCCCATCCTGGACCCGGCCCGCAGCCGTAGCTGCGCGGGGCCGACCGGATTCTCTGCACGTCGCGTCGGCGGCCGCTATTCAGCAGCTAATTGAACGTTAATGGCAGGTGCGGATGAGGTCACCGGAGCTGGCTTTTCTCACACATTTTTCATGCAAATTCGCGAAACTCTAAACAAATTTAAATAAAAAGCTCTTTGTGCCGCGCGCCCCTCAGTCTTCTCCCTCCCGCCCGGGGTCCTGGCTCCTCCCGGGGCCCTGGGGCCCGAGCCTGCTGCCCGGCGGAGCGCGGCCCGCGGGGGGAGCCGGGCGCCCCAGGCAGCGCCGCCTGCCGGACGGCGATGCAGACCCCGCCGCGCCGCCAGGGGCCGTACGCAGCCCCAGCCGCTGTGGTGTGGGGATGAGAGACGTTTCACTGGGGGTGTGCTGCCGGGCGAGGCTGGTGGGGCACCAGGCCTTTAGGGAGGCAGCGTGGGCAGTGGGTGAATGCCTGGCATCTGGACAGGTGTGGTTGTGCCGGCATCCTGGCTGCACCCACACCCGCACCCACCAGCTACCTCTGCCTCACTCTCCCCGTTGGTTAAATAGGAATTAAGGTAATGCCCAGTTTTGCATAGGGATGTCTGGGGATTAAACCATGACTGAGGACATGAACAAGCACTCAGAACAGTGCCTGGCACAAGAAAGTCCAAGGGCCTTGTGTAAAGGAATGCTGTGATTTTGCACATACATGGAGAACCTTGTCAAGGGCTTTCAGATTTACGAACCCCTGCATCCCATTCTGGTTACAGAAATGAGATCTGGAGCTCAGCTCCATTGCTTCCTAGCTGCGTGTCTTTGTATATTTCTTAGCCTCTCTGAAACCTCTGTTTCCTAGTCTGTAAAATGGGATTAAGTCTTATGGTGGGGGCACGGTGTGTGTCATTGTGAGGATCAAATGAGAAGACACTGATGGAGGTTTAGGAAGAGCTTGGGAGCTGTCTCAAAATCCAGAACCTCCAGAGGCCCTCTTCTGAGGGCAGTACACCTAAGATTGCCATCCTCAAGGCCAGAGGTAGGCCTTGGACCAGCCAATGGTCTTCATCCCAAAGGACCCTAGCCCAGGTCAGGGAGACAGACTTTCCAAGGCCTTGGGAGGCTTCTTGTTCCACTCTTCCCATCCATACCAGGCATCCACCACACCTGACACACCATGAATTGTCTTTGCTAGTGGATAAATCTTACTTTCCTCACCTTTGTCCCCCCCGCCCCAGAAAACTGACCAGAGACATGGAAGGCTTTACAAAGAAACTTTATTTGTTGTGGGCTGGGAACAGGGAGGTGAGGCTAACAGGATGGGAAGAGGCCTCTCTCTCAGAACTTGCCCATGTCCTCCCGCAGAACCATCCAGGGGGACCCACTGGCCTTGGAAAAGTCCCAATGACTCCAGCTGCCTGAGTGAGATCTCTGCTCTCCCACTTCTGCTTCTGTAGCTTCAGCTTTCCCTGAGGTCCTCATCAGGCCAGACTCTGGGAAGCACTGGGGCAAGCCCAGGAGTTTCCTCATCTTCCTGTAAGGCCCCTTCAGGTCGGGGGAGAAGCAGAATCTGCAGAACTGTAGGTGACCTGCAGCCAGGGGACTGGGAAGCTGCAGCATTTAGACCCTCTGACCCCACCCACTCCCACTTCCCATTTCCCACCAGGTGGAAGCCCTGGGCCTTCCCCAGCCCCCACTCTCCAATGCTCACTCACACTTGTCTTGACCAGCTGGGCTATATCTTTGCCTCAAGGCCACCACCCCCAGGAAGTCCATCTGGACCACCCTACTGACCCTGGACAACTCCGAGGAGAGGCTATACTAACCAAAGTCTCTACAATCTTCCTCCCCACCACTCCACTGCCCAGTCCAGGGCCAGGCATACTGCAGGAGATAGATGGCATTAGGTAAAATTGGGGGAGGACCCCAGGCAAGGAACCATTTGAGGAGGTGACCTTGCAGAGGAGGGGTTAATAACTCTATGGATGAGGGTAGGCAAGAAGGGGTTGCAGCTTTGGGGACCTCCTCTAAGTGGCCAAGCCAAACAGGAGCTCTTTGGGGTTTGGAGTAACAGACTTGAGGTCCAAGAGATGTGGTTCTCAGTTCTGGCACTTACTAGCTGTGTGACTTGGGACCTATAACTTAACTTTTCTGGGCCTCAGTGTCATCTGTAAAATGGGTATAACGATAATATCGACAGCCTATAAAGTTATGAGGAGTCACTGCAGCCCTCTGCATGTGGTCCACTTTTCTTTCCTGCTCTCTCTGCAGGCTCCACAGCTGATTTGGGTTGACTGTAGGTGCCGCTCAGGCCCCAGGGACCACCCTGCTACCCCACAGATTTCCCAGGGCCCTCTGGGTGGCTGCCTGATCCAGATCCATGGCACCTTTCCCCCCACCCCAGCCAGGCCCATCAGGGGCCCAATGGAGAGCTCCACCGGTGGCAGTGGCAAGGTCCTGGCCTGCCTCCTGTGTAGCCAGACCCATGCCTCCCACCCCTAGAGCCTCGTATTGTTCCTCAGAGACACTTGCTAGGCCATTTACTTTTCCTGGGGTGAAGTAAACAGGGAAGGCAAAGCGCTCTACATTCCGTGTGGTGATATCTCTCTCAGGACACATGCTGCTGATGCAAATAAGGCCTTTCACAGCCCTGCCCACTCCTCCTGCTGGCCCAAGTCCAATGGCCCCCAACACAATGAGACCTCTATTGGGCAGTGGCAGAAGGGGGCAATGCCCCCTCTCCACCGCATGACCAGGTGGATGTCGGGGGTCTGCATGACTGGGGCTTCCAAGGCCCCCCCTCAAACAGGCAGCTCTTGAAGGAGAAGGGGCAACGTGTCTACTCTCAGTGGAACTGGGATCCCCCCAACAACCCAATCCCTGCTGAGGAACTTGGACAAGCCAGTCAACTACTCTTCAGCATGGGGAAACTGGAATAATGATACCCACCTAAGCCAGACCCAAAGTACTAAGCCTGGCACTTGGTAGGCTTTTAATTAACAACAATAACAGCCATGATGATGACAAGTGATTGTTTGGCCTGAAAATGGCCAATGGCATAGTTTCTGGGATGTTTTTTCTTACAACCTCACCACCATTCTCTTGGAGCTCCTACTCCAAGTTGGTTAATAGAAGTTAAGCCTACTATATTAAATAGCCTCTTTACATTTCTCAATAAAAGTGGAAAGAAAATGGAAGAGTGCATTCATCCCTTCCCACTCCCCAGAGGTAGCCTTTTAATACATACTTCCAGAATCTCTTCATATATAAGCATACTTAAGACTTTTAAATACACACAAATAAGATCATATTCTATTGCCTGTTCTACGATTTATTCTATTTACCCAACAATATATACTGGCCAGCCTTCCACATCAGCTAATATATAGAGACCTACCTCATGAATTTTTTTTTTTTTTTTTTTTTTTTTTTTGCGGTACGCGGGCCTCTCACTGTTGTGGCCTCTCCCGTTGCGAAGCACAGGCTCCGGACGCGCAGGCTCAGTGGCCATGGCTCACGGGCCCAGCCGCTCCGCGGCACGTGGAATCTTCCCGGACCGGGGCACGAACCCATGTCCCCTGCCTCGGCAGGCGGACTCCCAACCACTGCGCCACCAGTGAAGCCCCTCATGAATTTTTGTAGCTGCATGGTATTTCACAGTATGAATGGACCGTAGGTTCATTTCAATTTCTTTACACTCTTAAAAAAGAAATGCTCTGATGAACATTCTTGTACATTCTTCTTTGGGAACTTTTGCATGTTAACCATATAGTAAGTTTCTAGCAGTGCAATTTGTTTGTAACCAAGTATATGTATCCTTTACACTTCACACTTCCCAACCGTGTTTGAGAGTGTCTTAGAATAGACACATGATGGTAGAGAAAGGCACCAAGATAGCCAGCTATGTGAGATACAGGCCATGGAGGCATCCAAGGAGCCCACAGAGTAGCAATGGACTGACCTGTAGTCCTGAGGGCAGTGCCCAGTGGCTCTGTCCTATCCAGGCCTATGTGGGCTAGTAGCCCAGGGGTGCCCTGAGTCAGAGGGGAGCAGGGCCCACAGGGGCACTGGGAGTGGAGGGCGGGCCAGCATGGCTGGAGTCCCGCCTGAATGGTTTCCTGCGGCCATTGTCTCTGCCCTGCCTGGTCCCCTTGGGGGGAGTTTATTCAGGGGCTTTTGGAGAAGAGTGGGGCAGGAGCAGGAGGGTGTGCAGTCCTCACCAAAGGCACCCAGGAATGTATTACAGGAGGGAGAGAAAAAGGGAGGCGGGGTGGGGGGACCCATCCCTGGGAGAGACGGACGTCAAGAACCCCTGACTAATGAATAGTGAGTTTGCCCTTGAACCTCACTGGGCTTCGCCATTCTCAGGCACAGAACAAGAGCTGAGACACGTCTGAGCCCAGCTGCATGGGGACGGCGGCGGTTCATCTCAAACAGTTTGACAGGCCGGGCCTTTTCCCTGCATAGCTCAGATCTGGCTCCCGGCTCCCCTGGCAACAGCACAGCGGCATGGCTCCCAGGTCCGGGCCCTGCCTGCCGCGAGCAGGAGGAGGGAGAAGGAGGAGCACCAAGGGGAGGACAGCTGCGGAGAGCGAGTCGTTAACTCCTGGAAGGCTGGAGCCCCTTGCTTTGGCAACCTCCCAGCGTGCAGCCCTCGGTCCTCTGGGGTGGGAATTGGATGGCGAAGAGCTTCTGTTTGCCGGAGGCCAGGTTAGAGCAGCTTGGACAGAACAGGCGCATGATGTGACAAGGCCCAAAATGGCGGCCAACAGGTCAAAGGCAAAGACCTCCGCAGGATGGGTGGGGGCGTGTTTCCCCAGGTCCCCTGCCAAGCCCCACAGGAGCAGGAATGGGAGCGGAGCCTGCACCATGCCCTCTGCCCCAGTCCTCCTCCTCCGTCCTGGCCCCTGACTGCTGCAGCCTCAGGTCAGTGTCTACTGCGTCTTCCCTTTCTGCCTGGCTCTTCCCCTTTTGATGATCTTGAGTGTCCTGGAGTGGCATGGCTCTGTATTCCAATCCTGTGACCTTGGCAAGACCCACAGTTCCTCCTGTCTCCATTTTCTGAGAAGGTGAAAAGAGGCTGTCCCATCACAGGACAATCTAAAGATAAGAGAAATAATATGTGAGAGGGAGTTTTACACTCTGGGGAGGAAGATGTCCTATAAATCTCATTCAGGTATTATTAGGGCGGAAAAGTAGGTATTTCTGCTCCCTGGGGCTAGAGGGGAGGAGCTTGCTTGAGGTTGTCTCCGAACCTCCTCAGCAGAGCAGGCTGAAACTCAAAAGCGAGAGGTCAGGAAAGACAATGGTTTATGTCTGTGGCCTTTGAAGGCTCAGCTTGGATGAGAAGGTAACATAGACCGACCTTACATTTGCAAGGAACTTTACCTATATCATTGCTAGGCCTCACTGCAACTTCATGAGAAATATATGCATATGAGGAATCCTCATTTTAGAAAAGGGAAAACAGGCTCGGAGAGGTTAAGGGCTAGCTCTGGTTTAATAAGGACCTGAGCCCATGTCCACCTGATTCTGTGGCCTGCACTTGTGTCAGCTGTACTGGTGGCAGAGCCACCTGGCTGGGGGTCCTGGGGAGGGGGGCTAGGCACTGAGAAGTAGCATTTCCCCTATGGATTGCTTCTCGGGGCCTGGATCTTCTGAGTCCGAAGAGCCTGGCCAAGGGAATGAGGAGAGGGCAAGTCCCAAGGCGAACAATGCAAACCCACAGTGAGGGTCACCTGGTGGCAAACTGAGCCACGGGACAAAGACTAGCCAGAGCATATGGACACAGAAGAGAAGGCTCCAGATCAGAAGCCGGGAACAAACCCAGCTAAGACTTGTGCTCTCTGGCCAAAGTCTCGCCCCAGGCCAGGTCACGTCCCAGCCTCACGTCACTTGCCAGCAGTGAGCTGGGTTTTCATTTCTGTAGCCTCTGGGTGCAGAAATGCCTCCCTGCATCCCAGGGCAACTTGAAGGAGACCATGCTGGCTGGGTTTCCTGTGAGCCAGAGGGCTGGGGGTGAGGGTTAGTGGTAGGTAGCAGAAGAGAGAAAGCAGGAAAAACTTCCAGATTACAAAATGTCACAGCTAAAAGGGACCTTAGATGCCATCCTAGCCAATGCTCCTTTTCCAGGTCCAGAAAGGGAGGGGGTTCACTCAAGACCAGAAGGAAGTCCAAGTCTCTGACTTCCAGCTAGGTAGGGCTGTGTCTTCCTATGCAATTTGTCACTCTACCGGGCTATTCTGAGCCCTCAAAAGGCAGGGATTTCACCCAGCGAGGCACACAGAAGGACCAGGTAGAAGAAGCTACTGTTGGCAGAGCACACCATGTGTCAAGCAGTGGCTTCGGGAAGCCTGGGGCTGGGGCAGACGCCGCCATGGGGCCAGAAGCCTTCCTTGATGACAGAACGGGGCTCCACACCAACGCCACCACCACACTCCCAATCCTCCACAGCCAGACGGTAGGGACCACGAACCTCCCCTGGCTGATAAGGAAACAGAGGCATGAGGAGATGGATCAGAACATGGACAGGTCCCTAATCCTCACCCCCAGTGCTTTTAAGAAGGGCCAGGGAGGAGGAGCAGCTTGTGTGAGTATAAGGAGGGTGAAAGCCCCCAGGAGAAGCTTGTCCGCACAGAGCCTGATGGCAGAGCTGTAGCCAGGGCAGGGCCTGAAGCGAGGAAGGACTTCAGCTCACTGCCCTTTGCTGCTGGGTCCTCTGCCAGGTGGAGCAGGGTGCCCCATGCCAGGCAGACCTGACCTGCTCAAAATGCAAAGGAGATCAGGGATCCTGCGTCCTGCAACCTCGTCAGGAACTGCCCTCTAGGGAAGTCTGTGCGCTCGCTGATGAACAGACACGTGATGGAACAGAAAGACACAAAGACAAATGAACTCCTTTCAGCCCAGCTGTGCCCTCCTCCCTGGGCTGCTGATTTGGGCCAGCTGCCATTTGACTGGCCGGTGCCCATGGTTAAATATTCTGCATGTCACTGCTGTCCTCATCCTCCAAATCACAGCTATGTCAACCGACCTTGAGAAGCTCAACTCCTTCATACTGCCCCATACCTAAGGGAAAAGGAGAAGGAAAATGAACCCTATTTAGTGTTTAGCAACTCCATAGGGAGGTAGGGATTATTGTTCCCATTTTACAGATGAGGGTTAGAAGGCTCTCAGACATTCAGGGGTCTGTTGTATGGTGATGTCAGAAGCAGAACTCCGATCTGGGCCTCTGCCTTGTCCCTCCTCTCCAGCGGAGGTCCCAGGTCTGGGACATCCCCATCCCGGTGGGCTGGAAGGCTCTGAAGCACCTGGGCTTGTGCCTAGCATCCGCACCTCATTTTCTTACCTCCCCAGGGTTCTCTCAGGGCTCAGTGTAAGCAGGGAGGCATACTGCCCAGCACATTTGATTAGTTCTAGAACAAATTCCCTACCCCCTGACCAGCCCTGACAGCATTTTCTGGCTAACCAGGGGAAGGAATACCTGCAATGTATACATGGCTTCTCCTAACTGGGATAGGAAGCCAGAGGATTTGGGGGCTGGGGTAAGGGTGGGGACAGCTACCAAACAATAAAACCTTCACCATGCAGAGTGGGCTAGAGAGCCTAAATCTTGGGAGCTTTCCTCCTGAGGAACAAAGAACAAGGTCACTCCAGCTGCACGCAGGGCCCGTGCCCCAGCCCTCCACTGGGTACCACCCATGCTGGTCCAGCCTTGGAATGGGGAGCCATGCTTGGAATGTGATTCCCTGGCTTTGTGCGACGCTTGGTTAGCAGAGTGCGACTCCCAAGATCCCCTGTCACCTCCTAAAGCCTCTGCCAGCCCTCCCCGGAGCACCACACTGCTCACCAGATTAAGGAGCTCAGGGCTACAGCTGAGGCAGCTAAAATCCAGGAGGCAGGATGGGGAGGGGCAGGGAGGGCAGTGGGCAGCTCTCGCAAGGCCCTGCCTGCCTTGCTTCTCTCTCCCCACCCGTACTGTGGACCCTGCTCTCTGTTCCCACCATGAGTTCTAACCTCTATACTCTTCCTCATTTAGCTTCTGACTTCCCCTCCAGATCCCCAGATGGAGCAGCCTAGGAGACAGGGAGAGGGGTAGGAAGTGAGTGAGTGCACTGGGGGTGGGGACGGGCTGGAGCCCAGGGCCTCCCCTGCCAGGACTGAGCGCCTGCTGAGGGTAATCCCAGAGGCTCTCTGTGGGTCCCTCTAATCAGCTGCCCGATTCCAGAGCAAGATGCATCCCACACAACATAAGAGAGAGCAGAAGGGAGCACCAGGGATGGGGGAGGCTGGCAAAGAAGGGACAAGAGAAGGAATTTGGGTGCTCAAAGCTCTTCCCTAAAACCCCAGCACTTCCTGAACCAAAGCCATCCCAAAATATTTAAAACACAAACACAGGAAAAGAAGTTCCCTTCTGTCTGCATAGACTCACCAGGTCTGTAAGAAATGATATGAATAGGTCCATAAAGACCCAACGGGAAGGAACTGGAGGTTTTGGCACAGGGCTTTTTGGACTGTGAGTGTCCCAGGCTTAGACTTTCAATTACTAAGAAGCTGTGATGAGAGGGCAGGGCCAGTGGGGCAGGGTGGGGGAAAGGCTAGGGAAGGGCCATGAAGCCAGACCCCCTGGTCGCTGGATCCTAAGACTCCTGTACCTGAACAGGAGGGGCCATGCTCCATACCCCTACTCCCTGGCCTTCCCGCATTACTGTGAGGGGCTGTACAGAGCTGGAAACTCTGAAGGCATGACCCAGAAAGCTATCCGGAGGCCCAGTTCGGCCGGCATCCAGCCCCTTCCCAGCCCTGTCCCCCATGCCAGGGCCTGCAGGGGGCGACCGGGACACACCCAGGGCCTTGTCCAGCAGCTGCTCTCACTCCAGCTTCCCACTTACCGCCACTGCCAAGCTCCCTTCTGCCGAGCCAGGGCCTGCCTCCCACCACGGCAGGGTAGGGGCAGGAGGAGGAGGGCTTGGGCCGCTGGGGCTGGGTTCTGTGAGGACCTGGGAAGAGGGGCTCTGCCAGCTCCTAATCCTCTACCGGCTCCGAAAACAGAGGCCCACACTCCAGTGCCAACAGCGATAAAATCCTTCCTCTAACCCCTTGCTCCACCCCTGGCCAGAATTCACTGGTCCCATTCTCATCATTATGCTCAATCAGTGAGTGCTAAACCAACACAGGTTTAAAATGACCACGACCATCACAGACTCTTCGAGTTGGAAGGAACCAGGAGATTCCTGAAGTGCCACTCACTTGTTTTGCCAGTGAGAACATTGAGACTCAGGTGTTCGATGAACTGGCCTCCCTGAGGTCAGGCAGCAAGCCAGTGACAAGGACATGCTCATGACCTGTCTACCAGACCTCTTTCCTGCTCAGGACCAGGCCCCTTCGAGAGCCTAAAAGAGGGCTTCTCCGTCATATCCCAAACAAGATCCTGGCCCAACTGTGGGCGGCGGGGGTCTGGGGCCAGGGGAGGCCGTAATTCGATAAGCAGACTGGCCATCTGGCTTGGGGACGGAGGAGAGCCCAGACTGGCCGCTTCTGCTGCCTGGTCCCGGGGGGCCCTGTGTCGTGGGAGACAGACTGCCAGATGGACAGGCACTGGCCCGGGTCTGGGTGGAAGCCAGTGAGTTCCCTGTAGTCAGAGCTAACCAACTTTCAGACGTGGTGGGGTAGCAGTAGAGAAGGCATGGGGAGCAAAGCCAAGCCCCCCTAAAAAGACAGAGAGACAGAAGAGCAGGATGGGGGAGCCAAGATTCCCACCCAGGCTCAGAGCCTGGCTCCCCAGGTAGGCCCAGCCCAGCTCAGCTCCACAGCCACAAACAGGTCCCCCTCCCGGGGAAAGGCAAACACATCTCCCCTGGCACCTTCTCAGACATGCATGCAAAACTAATTAACATGGGGAGACATGCGAGCAGCCGGCCAGCTCCACACCCTCGAGTCCACGCAAACAAGGCGAGCCCTTGTCCGGGGGACGTGCACAAAGCTTTGTTGCTAATTTAGGCATCTGTCTCTGTCTGGTCTGGTCCTCCTGCCTGCGCTGGGGTTTTTCCCAGCCCCTCGGACAATGCTGGGAACAGGCCTGCCGATCCCTTATTCAAATCACACCCAGGACAATGAGCTCATTGTGCAGGCCACAGAAAAAGGGATGCTTGGGGGGGGGCAGTGTGTGTAATGGGGCATCAGGAGTGGAGAAGGGTGGGGTGATGAAGAAAATGGGAACCCAGCAAAGTGTTTACTAACACAGCCCCTGCAGCTGCCTTGGGCCCCTCTCCCCGCCCCTGACTGTCTGGCAGCGGGGAGAAGTCCCGGGACTCAGAGGTGGGGGACCCCAGAGTGGATGAGGGGCCTTGTATCCACTGGGCCAGCAGATACAAAGTCTGGCTCAAATCTTTGCCTTATTGCCCTCTCCTACCTTCGACAGCCTATAGCTACCCCTGCATGTCCACGGCCAATGTGTTTTTTATAGCTTGGTTTGGGGGTTCTTTCTCCTCTTACTGCTGACTGAGCAATGTAATGTACAGATCCTGACTGCAGAGGAGGAGACAGGGCTGAGGGGAGAGGTGCTGGCGGCTGTGCAGGGTGGGACCTGCTGTCTCGGCCATTGTCTTCAGGCAACATTTCATTTTCTCCTCCTTCCTAGCTAATAAATTAGAGAGGAGACCGTGAGCTTCGAAGGGACAGGCTCCCCATGGACGGCGGGTGGGCAGGTGGGAAGGCAAGTCTGTAAGCTCTTGGCAGATGGGGCTCACCCGGCCCTTGGCTGCTTACACCACACCTGGTCAGACACTCGCGTGTAGCCCTACACAATGAGCAGCACGCACACCAAAACCCTATCTATATATATAGATAGATAGATAGACATCTATATCTATCTATCTATCATCTATCTATCTATCTATAACACACATGTAAATATATATACAATATATAAATCCCCTGAGATTCCTGAGGGGGAGATACGGGGCTTTGAAATGCCCTCCCTCCTACCAACAGCCCCCAGCTCCTTGTCGCACTGAGCCCGCCTAGACAGGCCGACGTAAACAGACACGCACAGCCTGACACTGACACGCAGACACAAAAACACACACACCCAGAGGCAGCCCCAGACACACACGCTGACAATGGCATAATGAATGCAGGACTGCGAGTGCATTCAGTCAAAAGCCCACGCCGCTGGTCGCCCAGCACCAGGGTGGCTGAAAGGTTATGGAGAGGCTGCACGCCAGCTCCCCAACAACCTCCTCCCCCGCTCTCTCCCAGGACAGCTATCAGCTATGCGGGAGGTGAAGTACAACACCATTCCAGGCGTCCAGATGGAAGCAAACGCCTCCTGAGACAGAAAGGTTTGGAACTGGTCTTAGCCCTTAGTCAGGGTTATCTGAGCTGCCCTGAAGGATTTTTTTAATACAGAAAGAAAAGGTGTTTGAAAGTCATCTCGATTGTCCTGCATTTTGAGACATGTCTTGAAGCTGGGGCAAAGTGGAGCCTTGCTGGGGTAGTTTTCTCTTACAGTAGAATCCACAGGTTGGGGTGATTTCTTCCTGCAGTTAAAATAATTTTGAGAAGGGTATGCAGGATGAAGAGGAATACAAATGGTAAAAATCTCAGAGACTCTTTAAAATGTGCTTCTGAGACTAAAGGAGAATGAATGGCTCCCTCTCCACTGGCCCAGAGCAGTGGAAATGTATTAGGTTGAACCATACAAAATCACCAATATTTGACTGGTTTTGATCCATAAAAAAGAAATTTCATATGAGCCAACCTAATAGGCAACTGGCTCCAAGAACTATTGGGTGTACTTTCCCTTTTTAAATTTCCTCTCCAAACTGGAGAGCTCATTGTGTAGACAGGTCAAAGTAGCCGCTGGAATGACCTGTGAACACACACACACACACATGGCCTGTGGCTTGTATCAGGCCAGGACCCACCTTCAGACTCTTCCACCAGGGCTCCTGCTTCTCCTTTCCCTGTCTTCTGACTTTGGAGCACGTCCTGGAGAGGACAGAAGGAACATGAGACTAGAAGAGAATGGGAAATGGGACAGCCGTGCTCCTGGCTTCTTCTCGGGAGAGGCGTCAGAGACTAGCATGGGGGTCTGTGCATGTACTTTGTCCTGGAGGAAACATCAACCATGTGACTTCGAGACTAAAGTGTGTGCTGTCAACTGGCTACCAAATTTAAACCCAAGGCCAGTTTCTGTGCATATGAGACTCATTCAAACTGCCTCTAAGAGAGCTATGCACAGGAAGCTAGAAGGGCGAGAGGCCACCCAATGTGGGGAAGGCCCACTCCTTGTCAGCAGCTGGACATCCACTGTCCTGTCCCTCACAGAAGGCAGAACATACTGCATCTTCCCGAGAAATCACTCTCACCAACCTCTCTGGAGTTTCTCAGGGAAGGGAAGATGGAAGGTTTCAGAAGTGGAGTCCAGCACTGCTCCGCATCCCACTACCTGCCTCTTACTTGTCCACAGAGGAAAGCCTGTCTCACATATGCTCATCTTGCCCACCAGCAACAGTTGGCCTGTCCATACAGAAGCTGGGGGGAGGATACTTCCCTGAGAGTCTCCAACTGACCTGGGACTCCATTCAAAGATCTGGAACCACCTTCCATGCAGTGGGAAGTGGCATGGTCCCTCCTACATCTCTGACAAGTACTTTGACCACAAATGCCATGTAACTCCTAGCGTTTTATCTTTCTAAACACATACACGCATTGACCTCAACAAGAAAATCACCAAAACAGTAATAACAACAATAAGATGAAACCTGTTTGGCCTTTCCCCTCCTGGGAGGCAAGTGAGAGAATGAGATCCTATAGTCTGGGCTTTAGAACTGGTGGATGCATTTACAGGGTGGGCTCCAACCTAGCGGCTAAATGGATGACTCTTTCAAATGCCAGATGTGTTGAGAGAAGGCATCTGGGCACCCACCGTTGCTAACTTACATGCAGGCTCACCTCCCAACCAGTCTGAGCAGAACCAGGAGGGAATTCTGGCCTTGAGGCCCCCAACAGTGTTGGATTTCTTCTGAGGAGAAACCTACTGTATATGAATTCACCCAGAGGTAATTTATCATTTGATTGCATTTAAGACGTTCCTTACCACTCAAATGCAAATCTTGATAGGTTACCGCTATGCTGATTCCTAGGATCAAAGTTGTTTCTTAAATGAAGAAAAGACAATTGAGAGGTCACAGTTCTATAAAGAACCAATGGAATCTGGAAAACTAAAGTTCTAGCCCAGGCTTCCCTGGTGGCGCAGTGGTTAAGAATCCACCTGCCAATGCAGGGGACACGGGTTCGAGCCCTGGTCTGGGAAGATCCCACATGCCGCGGGGCAACTAAGTCCGGGTCATAACTACTAAGCCTGCGCTCTAGAGCCGCGAGCCACAACTACTGAAGCCCGTGCGCCTAGAGTCTGTGCTCCGCAATGAGAAGCCACTGCAATGAGAAGCCCACACACCACAACGAAGAGTAGCCCCCGCTCGCTACAACTAGAGAAAGCCCTCGGGCAGCAAGGAAGACCCAATGCAGCCAATAAAAAAAAAAAAAAAAAAGAGTTCTAGCCCGGGCTAAATGGCAGCTTAAGGTCACCAAGGGCAAAGCATGAAATGGCCTCTGACCCAGCTCTACCAGGCTCTTGGGGTATGGAGAGAGGCAGGAAAGCCAGGAAGCCGCAAATGGGTGAGAAATGTCATACCCCCAGTGTCCGCTAATCCAACACCCCCCGCCAAGGGCCTAGCCTTCCCGTTCTGAATAGATAGATGAAATTCTGTATTATAGAAGCTTTAAAGTGCTGGGCAAGGGACGGTGGTTTTCTTCTCTGTATCCCCAAGGCATTGCCCAGAGCCTGACACATAGTGCTCAATGAAAGCTGAATGAATAAATGAATGCAGTAGAAAAAATACAATCTGGTATGGGAAGACTTCCAATTTCTGAGCTCCACGGTTCCCTTACAAGCTGGGATGGTTCCACGGCACAGCCCTGGAGGTACTGAAATCCAGGCCAAGAGCCAACAGCGGTGAGAGGCCCACGGTGGATGTGATATGTCTACTCGACTCAGGCTGGCCTGGCAGCAACCCACAGCCATCTTGCACATGGTAATGAGACCAGTTCCCCTAGCCTGCCCTCCATCGCCACTGTTCTTGGCTGCCACCATCTGACCTGCTTTTCATACCTAAATCTCTAACTCAGTCCTGTAGGACTCATGTCCACCTTTGAACCTCTGTTCAGGGAGTCCTCCCCCCTCCTCAGCCTAGAAGACCTTTGGGGGTACAATGAAGCTGCTCTGACGACTCCACCCCACACAAAGTCCTGCTCTCTTAACTCCCGTGGCCTGAGTCAAGCTTTGTGCACCTCAAATGTGTGCCTTCTCAGGCTGGTTTCTGCTCCAAGCGGTCAGGGAACAGGTCAGGGCTTCTTCTGGGGCTCTCTCTGGACCTCGGAGCTGGGAGCTGAAGCAGTCAGTAAACGCCATGACTTATTGCAGAGTGACTGACAGAGAGCTGAGGCCGATCGCCGCCTCCCCTGCGTCTTCACTCATTACAGACGTGTGGCCCACCAGTGAGATGGTCCCCCGCAGCAGAGCCGTGCTGGCTCACTCGTGCTCGCTCACTCGTGCTCAGCCCCCGCCTCCCCCCAACACACACATACTCACTCCAAGACAGCAGGTGGGGGATGCAAACTGACACTTCTTGAGTGCCACAAGGTAAGTATGACTACCCCCAAGTCTGCAGGTGAGAAAATGGGCTCAGAGAGAGAGGTGAAATAGTGTGCTCCAGGGGTCTGAACTAGGTCACACAGACCCCGACACCCACTGAGCCACACGCACTTCCTCACACTGCCATGATCTTTTCTTTTTTTGCCTGAAGTATAATTGATTTCCACCATGATCTTGAAGCCTAAGATCCAACAGCAGAAGAGAGAAGAGCGGACTAGAAACAACTAAACATGGCTTAAAAGAAGCTGCAGGCTCAAAGGGAGGGGTGGCTGTAAACTGGAGGCCTCCCTCTTTCTACTCCCAGCCTCCCAGAGCTCCCCAAGGAAATGACACGCCCTCAGAGGCACGCACCACCTCTCCTGTCCTGTGCCACCAAACTGGGCGAATCAGGAAGAAGGTCTAACGTTCTCTGTTTAAGGACCAGACAAGATTAGACAGAGGATGTGGAGACCTTTGCCTTCTCCGGAAGACAGAATGCTACCTCAGGGGATGTAACGTTGCAGAAGGCGGAGGTTCAACCTCGTCCCAGGCAGGTGCAATCCCTTGGCACCATGGGCAGACTGGTGGGCTTGAATCAACCTCTGACTTTACAGATTGAAGCACAGCCAGGCTATGGACCACACTGACAATTAGGAGAAAGCTAGGAGTGAGTGGGATGCTTCTCACTCCTCTGAGCATCTCACCAAGGCTCCCAGGGGCCTAGCACTCAGCCTTCCTACCCGGATCATCCAAGTATATTGCCAGTCCGAAGCAGGAGACACTAGAGAGCCATGCTCTAGCAACCCAAATGAGCTCCTGCTGCTTCCCAAAGCCCAGGCTGACTCCTTAGGAGATGAGGACTCACGGGGGACTCAGATGCTACCTAACCAAGGGCTGTAGCTTCTGAAACATACCCCATGCAATCACCCCAATGGCATCTGGCTTAGGAAAGAAGGGCAGACCCTAGATTACTTTTATTACTCTTTCTGCTCCCCAAGAGACAGGCCTTAAAGGAGGTAAAGTATGCAAAGCCTTAGCGCTGAACTTGGCACACATAAGTGCTCAATAAATGGTTCCTGTCACCATTATCATGACTCATTATGATTTCCTGTCTGCCTATTCCTCACCTCCCCGGCTCATGTGAGGAGCCTTCTTTTCATAACCTCAAGGGTTACTGGAGCTCAGAGGCCCTTAACCCAGTCCACGGTAGGAAACTGAAGTTCTGAGACGGGGAGGTGATTGCGAGCAAGGCTGGATCCACAGCCAGGAGTCCTCCGAGGTGAGAAGGCCTCTCTGCCCTCTGACAGCAGGATGAGCCCAGCGCCTCCCCAGAAAATCTCTCTGAAGACCCGAGGCTTGGCAAGGAGCCAGGGCAGGAGGCTTCTCCAAGAAGACGCTGGCTCTGAGCCAAGGCGCATCCCAGAAGCTTCAGCTCACAGAGAGCAGCAGAGACTCAGGGGAGGAGGGGCAGCCAGGAGAGGGGCAATGAGGAGCCCTCGGGCCAAAGGAAACCTGCTTTAAGCGGGTTTGGCACGAACCTGGGATGCACGGCTGCCTTCTCATGCCCTGTGGTTTCCACACATCTGGGAGACTATGAAATCACTTCGAGGTCAGGAACTGGGGGGGCGTGTTCCACCCCTGGGACAACCCTCCTGTCATCTACATCTGTGCCCATACAAACTCCACAGGGCACTACTAAACCTCCAAGCAAAGACTCTTCCGGGGTTACCCACTGGCTTTCTTCCTCACACCCTAAAAGCTGAAAAACATGATGCTCTGTGGATTCAGGCCTTCTGCCTCAAAGGACCTAGGGGTAACCCCCATTTAAGAGGCTGTACCAGCCTCCAGCCTGGCTTTTCCATGCACAGAACTCTCTGTCGCCAGCGACCTTCCAGGGGTAGGTCAGGATTGGGTACTGAACATTAAGGGCTGGAAGAGGTCTCGATTCTCTAGTCTAGCTCAATGAAAATATGAGTGACATGTATCACTTAAAAATTTTCTAGAAGCCACACCAAAAAGTAAGAAGAGGTAAAACTAATTTTAATAA
Organism: Hyperoodon ampullatus; assembly: GCF_949752795.1. NCBI lineage: Eukaryota > Metazoa > Chordata > Mammalia > Artiodactyla > Ziphiidae > Hyperoodon > Hyperoodon ampullatus. Next base: position 38,194,367 of record NC_136916.1, read on the forward strand.
TATATTTTAACCCAGTATTATCATTTCGGCATGTTGCACTGACTACAGCTCATGAGACCAACGGTGGTTAGCATACTGGACAGCGCAACTCTTGACTCCAGCAACGTCCCCCATTTTTGGATGAGGATGTGACCCAAGTATCTAAGAAGAGGGCTCCAGTGTAGAAAGGGAAGCCCCAAACTCCATCCCAACAGCTGGGCCCATCAGCCTTTCCTTTCAGCCTCCTGATAAATACTCGTGGCCTATGAAATAGATCATTTTACGATAAATCAAATTCAGGGGGACTGCAACTTAAACCTACTTGAAATAGACAACCTGGAGAGGAATAGAAACTGATATACTTGACATCACAAGCTCCGCAACAAAGACCAACAGAAAGGATCAGAAGGGAGGTTATGGGAGATCTCTGCACGGGAGGCCAGTCTCGATGAAGACCTCTGTGTGTGCCACCCCTGAGCAGGGCCCCCTGGCTCCTGAGGGTTGTAAATACCTACACTCCAGCACTGGGTCTGGTGATTTTTCTACCACAGCTCCCTGGAGGAACTACCCACAAAAGCTCCTCTCTGCTTTAGAAGGCAAGAACAAGTCGTGCATTTACCCAGTGCTTCTAGTCTTCTTACACCGAGTCGCCATGCCAACACACAGTCATAATTACCGAGGAACGCGCCAATAGTGGCAGCATTGACAAAGACACTATATCAGGGCCTGTGAGCTAAGCAAGGTCAGGCTCCTTGCGGCCCCCAGCTTCCTGCCCACTTCCTTTATTCCACTCTGATCCATCTCTTTCCCTTCATTCTCTTCCTCTCCCACCCAGATGGTCTCTGATTATATTTTCTCTGCAAAGAAAGGCACTATGGCTCAGTGTATAAAACACTTTTATAGCAATTAGGAGACAGGTTCTCCTTTGAGTCCCGATTTTAACTTGTGGGAAAAGTCACTTTAACATCTAGGCCTCAGTTATTTCGCTGTGAATGGGGAGAATATTTTGGACAGTGCCTATTCAGCAAGTGGGTGCCTGCATTTAATTCACCTACTAAATTCAGAGGCCGGTGTGTGTCCCGTCAACTCTAAGATCTTCTTTATGATCAGCACCAGAGGTACCAGAAGCTCAGGGAAACAAAAGAAGGTTCAGTTCAGAGAGGGAGTTGGTTCTAATACCCTGAGAACAGCAGGGCTTATATCTCCCCCCAGGAAGGGTGAAAATCTCAGAAAAGGAGCCAGGAGCAGCTGAATGGTGGGCTCTATCCGATTATAAAAAGATGAGTGGGATGGATGAGAACTATCAGACTAAGTGACAAGCATCCTGAGGCCCCCAGTGAGAACAAGGACATGCACCCATTTAAAATGAGAGGTCAGAAAAAGAAGGCAGACAGCCATCACCCGGGCCCTACACAAGAGCGCCCCAATTTCAGAACACCCAGTGTACCAACATCTGAACTTACAAAGGAGATAGATTGGAGGCTGATGATTAGCATCACAAAATGATTATTCCCTTTGTAAAAGGCTTCACTGCAGGACTGCTTTAAATAGTGCATTTAAACCATGATCTGATTTGCTAAATTCGATTTATACACATCTACTGCCTAAGCTGGCGTGCGGCTGTATTTACATGTCTTCCCTTGGCACGGAGGAGGGGAGAGGCCAGCCATTATTTGGGGCCTTTAATCCTTGTAGACAGTAACTAATCTGGGGAGCTGAACCCTGTTTTTCTTCCAGAGCTGGGGCTTTAGCTGTAAACTGGCCTCAGCTTTCCACCCTGTTTTGCCTGGGCAGAGCCTGGATTTGGCTAGGATCTGTTGGAGCATTTCTGTCAATAGGGGCTGCTCACCAAGAAGCAGACCTCCTCCCCACACACGAGGGGTGACAAGTTTCCAGTACAAATTTCCAGAGAATCTGGTCTATGGCAGGCTCACCAAATTTATTCAGCACTGACAGTTATCATGCCAGGGGTTCAAAGGTTACCTTTTGGGAGGCATGAAAATCTGCTAATCTGTATAAGTTCTGGGGATCTGATGAGCCACATTCTATGACTTGTACTTAAGCCACAGGAACCAAACCTGGGAAGGCACAGAAAGGGGGGCTCTCTACCCAAAGAGGACAAAAGAATGGATCTACCAGGCCTCACGGCAGCTGTGCTGAGGCCATCGGGAAACCCTCCTTAGTTCACATAAAGGGGCTTGTAGGTCTCACTGACAACATGTCCCTTCAAGAGAGAAATGACCCAAGGAATTCCCTGGTAGTCCAGGGGTTAGGACTCTGCACTTCCACTGCAGGGGGCATGAGTTCGATCCCTGGTCAGGGGACTAAGATCCCACATGCCACGCAGCACGGCCAAAACAAAAAATAAAATAAAACAAATAAATAAAAATAAGAGAAAAATAACCCCTTCCCGTTAGGTCCAACGTGATAGGACAGTCAGGAGCTGGACAACTGCCAAAAGGGGAAATACACTACGCAGTTCACATCATTTGCCAAAAGAGAGAGGTCTAGGGAATTCATGGGCTCAGGAATGTAACATTCAAAAAACAAAGTCCCTCCAGAGGACTGAAACCAGAACATCTCTCCACCACCACCCCTATCTCCGCAGCACAGAGCTTTAGTCTTTAAGAAAGAGATCCACTCACTCATTTACCAGATATTTACAGACACCCACAATGGTGAGCCCAGCCTAGCACTAGGAACTGGTGGGGCAAAGGAAGGAAGAAGACAGCACACAAGTCTGAGGAGTTTATAGTGGGGAATTGAGGGGTCACTAAAAACAACTAAACCATTGTTGAGAAGTCCACTAAAGCCCGCTCCTGAGAGGTTGGAAACTGGACTGGGAATCAGGAGCCGTGGGTCCCATTCCTTGCTCTGTTAGCTAACTTCATGACCTTGGGGAAAATAACTTAATCTCTCTGGGCTGGTTCCTCATCTGTGACATGAGCAGTTGACCTGCATAATCACCAAGCTTTAAACTTTCTACAAATCGTATGGAGGGAAAAATGTTCATATCTCTAAAAATCCTGATGAGCTTCCTTTTTTGAACAAGGTTATAAACCATCATACTTTCTTCTTTGTCTTGGCTGCCGGGAGGCTCAGAACAACCACAGTATTAAATCAGAACATCTATTTTAGGCCAGAGCTTTAGGCCAGGAGGCTGGGGATGAGGTGACAGGAGAGTCCTCATATGTGAGCCCTCATATGTGATGTGGGGATGGGGGCTTGGATTCAGGACAGGCTTGGTGCTTGTTTGAGAGATGAGACACAACAGATGAATCCATGTGTCTGTTGTACGTATGCAAGTGCCGAGCCTGTGGGTAAGAACTCAGGCTTTGGGGCAGACAGCCCTGAATCTACATCCTGGCCCTGGCTCTGCCGCAACCTAGCTACGGCCAAAATCACAGAGGGAATCATCACCCTACTTATCAAGCTGAGGCCCTAATGCACATGAAGTGCTTAGCAGCGGGCCAGGCACAAAACAGGACTCAAACACAACTAACGTTACTGGAGCTCCTTGGTCGGTCTGTACAAATGCACACGCGTGGAACCTGCTTTAGGGTAGCGGTGGGTCAACCGGGTTAGTTAGAACAACAGCGACTGAGCTTAAATTATTCAACCTGGTGGAGGGGGCGGGGCGGAGGGCACAGAAGAGCCACAGCTCTGACCTTTGGGCGGAGGCCTGGAGGGGGCGAACTCAAAGTTGCTCCACCGGGCCAGCGGAGGAAGCACCGGGCCAGCGGAGGAAGCAACGGACCCGAAGCAGCCCCAGAGGATGCGAACGGAGCCTCTAGGCCTGCCCCCAACCACAGCGGCGACGCGGAGGCCCTCGCTAGACCGCCGCCCCCATCGGCGGGGCTCTCTGTTCCTCGGCCCCCGCTATCGCTGCGCTCCGGAGCACACATAGTTCCGGGAAGGGTGGCTTCGGTCTGCTCGCCACTCGGGCCTCGCGGTTTCAAGAAAAAGCGGGCATTAACCATGCGCCTGACATTCCCCGGAAATAAGGAAAGAGTGCAAAGCGTCCGCGGTTCCGGGCTCCAAAATAACGACATTCTTCAGCCCGGCCCGCTCAAGCCCGGCTGCACCCGCTCGGGCCGAGAGGAAGGCCGTCTCCGCCCCATGCCTCAGGCAGGTAAGTGAGGAGGGCTCGAACCGGAAGCCTCTTTTTCCGCCGCTGCGACGCGCACCGCGGGGCTCCTCGTCTCTGGCCGGGAGCGCACTTGGCGGCCTGGGGGGCGCGCGGGCAGCCGCGACGGAGGGTCCGGTAGGGAGGTGGGAAGGAATACGGCGGCCGTTCTCTCGCAATTACCCCTGGGGGTAATTAATACCCGGAGGGCCTGCCCGGGGCGGACGGCGGCCGAGACACTGCGGGGCCGGGCGCGCTCGACGCGCGTTCCGCCCCTGTGGGCCTGCGGCAGGGCGAGCGCGAGGAGGGGGTCGGCAGGGCCGCGGCGCCGCGACCTACCTCGTGCCCACGCAGCCATCTTGCCGCCGCTCCTCGAGCTCTCAAAATGGCCTCCCGGCCCCGCAACGCGCCCCACTCGAGTCTCAGCGCAGACCAGGGGTCACGGCCGCGGGCCTCCTGCCGTCTTTCCCGCCGACCTCGGCCAGCCCCGGGCGTCCCGTTTGCGCTCTCCCCGCGCCGCGCCCGCGCCGCGGGGCCTGTGGGCGCTCCTGGTTACGAAGGGCGTTGGCCCAGGCAGTGCCCGGGTGTACACGAGGTGTGAATGCTTAAAAAGGATTCTTGCTTTGCTTGGGCTCGTGCCCCACTGCGGCACTCGAGTCTGTGCCTGTGACTCCCTTTTCTTTAGCCCAGAGACTGGGGGCGCGGGCACAGGCCCCAGCCCTTCCGGGGCCGGCCGCGCATCCCCAGGCGGAGGGGCAAGGCGTTGGCTACTGCGCGCCTCCGATTCCCGCGGAAAGCCGACGTGGGGAGCCCGGGTGTCCAAGAAGCCGCGTCGGGGGCCGGAACCGTCACAGCCGCCATTTACTTGGGGCCTACTGTGTGCTATACATCGCGCTCTGCGCCAGCTCTGCCGAATTGTATCACAAAGTACCACAAGCCAGTAAGTGTATTGTTAATGCCATTTCACAGGGCGTTGCGCGTGTGCGTTTGACATTGGATCTGGGCTTAGGGAGGAGGGTTAGGGCCTTTCTGGTGACCCAGGTTAAAACACAGCCGCTCCACCGTCCTCATCTTGGAATCGCCCAACCTCCGGGCTGCAGGCCGGCGAGCCCGCTCTTGGAGACACCCAGGGCAGAGTTGGGGTGCAGGCAGACAGCTCCTCCTCCCATTCCCTGGTTCTGGTCACTCACCTTGCCTCCGGCGCGCCCTCCTACGAGAGGGCCGGTGCCCACAGATAGTTCGTGCTCGCGAAGAGGGCGCCAAGTGCAGGCGGAACGGCGCCGAAGAGGGAAGCGCTTGCAGGGGAGTAGCTGTAAAACAGAGCGGAGACATCAGGCACCCCCCCATGCCCACCCAGAAGCGCGTCCGCGTCCACTGGAAGGTGGGGTGGGGACACATGCGTCCTCCAGGTCATGTCCACAGCCCAGCTCTCTGCGCCGCAGTCTCACCCGCCTAGGACGCAGGAGGGAAGCCCGGTGGGGTACTGGCTAAGGGGGATTCTGGCCCGGCGCTCCTTACCGGCCAGCGGGCCGGGCATTTAGCCACCCGCAAGTATGCCGCTGGAGGCCCGCCCTCCGGAGCGAAACCCTGCTCGCTGGGAGCTGGAGCTCCAGAAATGGAGAACCGTGAGGTGGGGCATTTGGGTGCATCTAGGGCCCAGCACACCGCGCAGAGCCTGCCAGCCAGCGCCCCGGAACGATGCTGACTAACCCCCCCACCCCCACCCCGAGCCCTGACAGCAATGTTCATGAGTCCTGAGACCCAGAACCTGCCGGAGCTGGGATCCCAGGCGCCAGCTATTAGAAATCCCCAACCGCTGAACTAACAAGGACCTGCTGGTGACGCCCTCTTGGCCTCGAAAGTCAATTCCTAATCTGTTCCCTTCAAGGCTATAGACATTTGTGTGTCCTCCTCCTCAGCCAGCCAAGCTTGGACCTTTATACCCATTCCAACGCCGCCCCCCCTTCCACAACTGGGTGCTCCTTGGAGTCCTGTTTTGCCTCTCAATTCAGGGGCCCAGTGGGCATGGCAGGCACTGGTCAGGTCTTCCAAGGGATTCTTGGACATCCATCGGTGCTTTCATTCTGTCTCCAGCAGGTGGAGGTTTGAATTTCAGATCCAGACATCCATGTGCACCCCCTGTCTGACCCTGAAGAAAGCTATCATTTACTCAGCACCTACTGTATGCCAGGACTTTATTTGTATATTTTACTTAATTCTCACATGACCCCTGGAGGTGTGGGTACTATTATTCCCATTTCACAGATGGGGAAACAGAAGCCCAGAGAGGTGATATGACTTGTGAAGGATACACTGAGTTGTAATGTTGAAAGCATGCCCCCAAATCCTGCCTCACAGGCGTGGGCATCCCTTCCCCACCCCACCCCCAGCTGCTGCCCTTCTGAAATTTGGACTGCTGGATTATTAACCCAGTCCAGGATAGTCCTGAGTTCTCCATTCTAGTGCCTCCACTCAGGATTGTCACCCTTAGGGTCACAAAAGGCCACAGAGGAGAGCCCGTCTTCCTGCTCTCCCCATGACCTGTGGTGGGGAATTTCTGCAGCCCTCTGGGCACCCCGGAGGTATTTCCACCCTCTTTAGCCTGGGTCCAGAACCTTGAGGGAACCTGGTAAAGCCTCATGCTGGCTAATAATCTACTCCTGATTTTTAAAATCCCAGTCTACACAGTCAAAGAAGTGGGTGACCTGTATTATGATCAAGATAATTCAGGCAGGAGAAAATGAGATGAAGGGGCAGGAAGGACATGATATTTTTACACACAACCCCAGTGGAGACCTGGGGGGATTCAGGAGCTAAAAAGAGGAGCATTACTAGGAAATGCCCCTGTCTCTGGTTCCTGCAAGAGATTTCATCCCAATTGATAATCACACAGGAAGCTGTAACTCCCCCAACCTCCAAGCTGAGAGGTGCTTTTTCTTTAAATGACGTTAATGTGACGTTAATGTTTCTTTTCTTTTCTTTTTTAACGAAATCTCTATAAAAAACAACCTCCACTTAAAAAATTATGTCCATTTAACCGGAGGTGAAAGAAAGAAAAAGCAAAATGAAAAAAAAAAGTTTGGGCTTTTTCAGAAGAAGAAGAAGATCAGGGAGAAAGCCGCCACCCCCAGGCTGCCTGACACAGCAAAGATGGCAGCTGAAGGTTGAGATGGGGTGGCTACAACCAGACTTGAGAGACACCAGGAATTTGGGTAATGGAGGGAACAAGGATCTGAAGCCACACTCTCCAGAGGGCAGAGGACAAAGGTCCTTTTCAAAATAAACCCAAGTAGAGTGTGAGACCAGCCTAACCTTGGGGAGTGGCCGTGGTACCCAACCCCCTTTCCAATTTGCAGTCCATCTCCACCCTAACAAGACAGAGAAGGCTCAAGAAATGCCACTCCCTGCACATTCCTGCAACACACAAAGAACCCGGGTTTGGCCAGAGACAGAGGAGAACAGCTCCACTCATAGCACCTCCTAATTCATGGGGGGAACAAAAACTAGGTTGCAAGTTGATGTGGGGGGAGGTGAGGCTGACCGGTGAGGGGCTCCAGTGCCTGTGCAGATGGAAGCTGAAAGGAAGTTCTAATTAGCACAAAACTGGCACCTTCCATTAATAGCTCTCCATCAGCTCCTGGATGCCACTGATGGGAGACAAGTTGCAATGTGTGGGCTTCACCTGGCTCCTGATCATTAACAGACCTCGGGTGAGACCAGGGCTGTCCTGAAGGAAGACCACCTCAAACCAGCTGCCCCACCAAAAAAATCTAATTACAGGTCTGACTTCTGGGCCCATCTGAGGAGAAAGTGTTTAACGCGAGTCCGACGTGACCACAAACACGAAATCTCCTAAGAAGTCCTGGCATACATTCTATGTATTTGACACTCTTGATAGGTCAAACAGATCCATGGTAAGAGATATCTGAAGGGGGTTGGGGAGGGATTGACTGGGAAGAGGCAGGAGGGAAGTTTCTGGAGTGAGGGAAATGCTATCTTGAGTGTTGGTTACATGGATGTAAATGCATTGTACACCTATGATCTGTTTCTATATGTAAATTATACTTCTAATAATATACATGTAGGTGTATAAGTATGTGGCAGTGTATCACACACATGCATGCAAAGGTCTCAGCCGCTGACTGATTTCTCCATAGCCTGTGATCTCCTTGATGTGAAGGTTCACACCCTTTTCAAGGGTCACAGTAGAGAAAGGGGCCAGAGCAGATGGGGAAATGGGGCTGTGCACATCTCACAGACACGCAGCCTTGGCCGGCCTGGTAGGGAGGAGGAATGTCTGAATTGAATCAATTAGCTGCAGAAAACTTCAGAAAAGAAGTAAGGCCCTTCATAAAACCAAAGCCCACTCCTTAATCCCCAAAGGCAATCCTCTCCCCCATTCCCATGGCCATTCCTCAGTAAACAAAGAAATCCCTCCTTCCACATCCACACCTCAATATTCATTATGAGCTGACATTAGAGACCGCATTCCAGCCTCCCAGAGTGCCCTAATGACTGGAAACCCAAGGGCAGATGACAGGGGGTTTCCTCTCTCTTTCTCTCCCTCTGCTTTCTCTCAACATCTCCTCTCCCCTTCCCACGGCAGTCTGTCCTTTCTTTCCTCCCTTCTCTCCCTTTCTCTTCCTTCTTTTCTTCAAATTAGTGAATAAGCAAATCAAGGCAAAGACATCACTAACTGTACCTTGTTCATTTATTTTGACAAGTGCAGTTTAATTTTAATCATTTATGATAATACTTCATAGTAGACGAGTAAATGTGCTGGGGTATATTTGGTAACATTAATGAAGTCTGCCTAATAGGAACCTTCACTCCAGCACCCTGCCTGGAGAGCTGCCTGCTGGAGAAGTGGGGCGAGACCACTGGTCTGTGGTAGGGTGTGCAGTTTTTTGTGGGGGCGGGGGGTGGGGGGGAACTTAATGGGTTTGAGGATTAGCGAAGGGAAAATTAACCCGATTCTAGAGAAGAGGCATATATGCAAGCCCATAATCGTGTGTGGTGTGGATTGTGTGTATTTAAACACCGAGAGAGCACACTCTGTGATAAGGAAGCCCAGGCGTGCACACATGCCACATGCATATTTACACATGAATCTCAAATGTGCAGATCAGCAGAGTCCCAAAGAAATTAGGCCCTGGGCAATTAAAAATTGAAATAAAAATGGAAAATGTGATACACAGAATTCTATATCTCTTCGAAGTACCTTTCTCCTACTTATCATATGCCTCAAGTGGGCAAACATGGTGCAAAATGTGGAAGATAATAAGAAGGGTAGGGGGTTTCTTGCACTGGTGATGACTTCAGAATGCTCCCTCCAACACACAGTGAACCATGAAAAACAGGTCTCAATCAATGCAACATTTTAAATGGGAGTGATCTTTTTATAGCTCTTCCTTAGCCCTGCCGCCATCCTTAACATAACTGATCGTCATATAAGTGTACCATTCGGTATATAGACCACATATATATATAAGAATGGGTATACTATACATATGAACGTGCAATCATTTGGTCCAAACACATAGATATCTGGTACACCTCAAGACATAAGCTCCAAAGCATTTACATTATTATCTACAATAATGATAGACTTGTCATAGTATAATTAATGCTTAATTTTGAACGTAAAGAAATAGCTGACCCTTTATTTAAAAATAATAGTAAAAAAAAAAAAAAAAAGGACCTCAAGCGTTCCCTGTTTCCCATCTCTGCCTTGTTTGCTCATACCCAGGGTGGTTTAGGGACATTTCAAGAGACAGAATTGGGTTCTTATGAGACCAACTGCACCACCTGCCTCAGGATAGAGTGCAGGATTCTCCCAGAGTCTACAGGCTAGATTTGGTCCAGTTCTGCGGGCAAGAACTAAAACTCGGCAATTGCTTGTTTCTCTTACTGGATGATTCCAGTGGGAAGAAGCGAGGCTGCTTGCCAACAAGGTGTGCCAAAGGCTCAAAGACCCCTTTCTTGGCATAGCCATGTGTGTGAGAGAGGGCAAGTGGAACCTGCCTGCACCCATGAAATGCCTTATAACAACTTCCCACCCTCCAAGCGGAGGGATGTCTTGGCCGTTAGTTAGAGCAAGATCATCAGCCGGAGACACCTGGCTCCCAGCTTTCTCGCCTGGCCCCCAAGCTCCTCCAACCCATCTCCTTAAAACCGTGGCCTGGCTCTGGCGTGGGAAAGGCAGTTTGGAGCTTTTCACAACTCCAGTATCCCCTTGAACCAAAACCAATTAGCCTGGCCCAAGGTCCTGTCATTGAGGCCCTGGCCCTCTTTTCAAACCCCTGCGGCTCAATTGCGGTGAGGGGGCTGGCCAGTGAATGCTGGGACCACTTAAAGTGGTGCTTAAGCCGGACCGGCCTGGAAGGAACGAGCCAGCACTATAGGAGCTGCGGCAGCCCATTCTCAGAGCCACTGACCAAGGTTTTGTTCCAGCCACAGCCCCCGCCCTGACTCTATTTTGAAAAATCCTCCCTTCCTCTCCGATTCCCAGCTGTCTGGAGGAGCAATGAAAAGCTGGCTCTAGGAAGCCATGAGACACCCAAACTTGGCTTCCCCAGACAGAAAGGAAATCCCTGTGTTCTGAGTTCCGTCCCCAATTATCTTGCCCTCCCTGCTAAGGGAGAAGGAGCTCTGACATTGATAGAGCACCCACTGTGCACTCAGTGCTTTCCATCAGGAGCATGCACACCAGCCCGTCTTGTGGATGATAAAACTAAGGCTCAGGGGAAGTGACTTGCCCAAAATCACAGCCCTTAAGAGCAAGGCAATATGGGGGGACCTCTGAGAGCCCCTGAACACCACTCTCTTAGGAAGAGAGACACAGAAGAGGGTGAGAGATTGACCAAGATGGAGCTTTGGACCAAGATGAGAAAGAAGAGGGGAACGTCACCTGGGGGAAGGGAAGATTCCTGAACACAACTCCCAGCACAAGCTCAGGTCTCTACCAAGGCCGTGCCTTGGTACATCATCCATTCTCCCCCTGCCTGACCCAAGTTGAACTGACCCCAGGGAGAATAGGGTTGGAGTGGGGATGAGTTGCCATAGCCTTCCTCCAGCCCCCCACCAGTCACCACCTTCCTGTCCAGGCGGAGTGAAGATTCGCCCTCTGTGATGGGCGGCACTGCCAGGGCGCCCTGGCCGTCGCCATGGTGACGCACATCCCACCCTAGGCCAGAGCTGATTGGTCACTCTATCCAGGCTGATGGAGGGGGTCTAAAGTCTAGGCGGGATGGGGGACCGAGACACCCCGACACACACGCGAGAAAGAGATGCCAAGGGGGAAATGAAGACTATTAAAATGGCGCCGCGGCCTCCACGGGGTATCTGCTGTGGGTGCGCATACACGGGTTGGAAAAATCCGGGCCGTTTTCTTGACCGCGCCGCGTCGCCTGGGTCCTGGAGGGCGCATAAATCCCGCTGGGGCTGCCCCGGGGCTCAGGGCCGACCCCTCCCTGCTTTTCCCCGACCTAGGCGTACAGGACTGCACACCCCAGCTGCCTGGACCCGCCCCGCGCGCGGCACGGTCGGGCCGGGCGAGCGCGGCGGATTAGCCCTGAGCCCGCAGACCCGAGGGCGCGGGGCGGGCGCATTTGGGGGTGTGAGGGCGGGGCGAGGCGGCGACCGCGCCTCTAATCCCAGCGCTGCGTGTGGGAGCGGCCGGATCAGGGAATTAGCGCTGTAACTTCGGATTAGTAACGCTCGCTAAATGAGCGCCTAATTCCGACCCTTCATGCTTTTCAGCGTCGCGGCTGGGCCCTGGGAGGCCTTCTGGCCTCGCTCCCTCCGCGCTCTGGTCCCATTTCCCGGGAGGTCGGCCGCCGTGGAGAGCTCCCTGACCGGCCTAGATCAGGCCTCTGGCCGCGCCGCAGCCTGATTTTCGGCGGCGCCCAGTGATGCCAGCTTTTCATTCGCCGAGCAGAGGCCCGCCTCGTCGTCCTACGGTCGTTCACGGTTGGGAGTTCGTGGACGAGTGAGAAGGAAGCCCTTGATGCCTCACTCACCGCGGTGGCTGCCCTGATTCTTGCCCCACCAGTGGCTTGGTCTACGACCTTTGGCGAGCCACCGGGCCTTACTAAGCTCGCTATTTCTAGATGTTAAATGAAAGGGGTTAGGTGAAGAGCATCTTTGAGATCCCAGCCAATCCCGGCTTCCCAGCTGCAGCTTCAGTTGCGTTCTCAGGCTCCCTAAAGCCTTTTTGAGTGGGGTGGGGGTAGCGGAAACGTGCGGCAAAAATGTAGCCCAAACATGGGGAGCCTAGTGGCCAGAGGAGACTTGGAGGAAGGCCTCCCTGGGGCATGAGAAGAGCCGAGAAGGGCCAAGGCCCAGGCGGCTCCCCCAGGCCTGGGCAAGCCAGATGAGATTTGATGGGGTGAGGCACCGGTTTTGAGTCTGTGCCTCAGGCTTCAAGTGTCCAGAGGGGATTCGAACATGGCTATGTCAGGGGTGGGTATTCATACCCGGAGGCCCAAATCCGGCGGGTTGGCCTCTCTCGGAGGGCCACTTCTGGTGGGTGTGGGGTGGGGTCCGGGAGGTTAGGGTTCAGGCGCTCTCTGTCCCCCGAAAGCCCCACCGCGATCCTTTCCCTGACCCGGAGGTTTGCATCAACGAATTTTCGTAAAAAGCAGAAAGAAAACCGCATGCTCCCCTGCTCAGACTCCTCCTCCCCCAACCCAGATTTCAGGACTGACGAGATGGGTTGGGACCCTGGTTTAAAAAAATTTTTTTTGTTAATTAAAAAAAACATTTGAATTATATAGACACAGCTGTGAGGGTGCAAAGCCACCAGGTTACTAGAAGGACTAGTTCTTGCAAAATAGCAAAGGATAGAGATGGTGGGAAGGGAAGATGGAAGCCCAGGACCCAGGGCCAGCTGGCTGGGAAAGAAGGCAGGGAGCACAGGGTGAGGAGGCAGGAAGAGCTGCTCTGGTTTCTTCCGAAATGGGGTCACGATCAGTGCACAGGCTCCCAGGTGTGCTGAGAAGGGAGGGGCGGCCCAGGGGATGCTACCCATGGCCTCCAGGATCCTGAAACAAGATAGCCACCCCTTTCCCGCCTCTTGCCAGGAAAAAGGGAGACTGGCCTTTAAAAATGGGGAAGGGGGTGTCACACAGGATGCATGAAAACTCTCTACCTGGTGATTATCTCTAGGGATAACTGGGGACAGAGGGAGGACAGCTGAATTTCCCTGCCTGGACTTTGGTTTTCTTCTCCTTTTAATTTTATTTTCAATAGCTAACACATTCAAGTGGTTCAAAATTCAAAAGGTGATACAGTGAAAAGTCTCCCTCCACCATCCACCTCAACCTCACAGTTCCTCTCCCCAGGGCCGATGGATTTCCCTTTTGTACTGTTTCAATTTTTGCTTCTTACACATAATACCTATTTTCAAAAAAATTTTTTGTTAAGCAAAGGCAAAAAAAAAAAGGCTCGGAGGAATGAAAAATGGGAAAAGATTTCTGTTATTAAAAGGGGAGTGGGCAGATTCTGGGTAAGAGGATGGGAATGATGGGCCATATAAAAAAGTGAGGGAGAGGCTCTGGAGAATGAAGTGGGCAGAGATGGGAATAAGACCTGGGCCCAGCTCTGCACTTCTGAACTGTGAGAGCCCGGAGGAATCACTTTAGGCCTCCTGATTTGTTTCCTCGCGTATAAAAGGGAAATGGGATGGAGGTTCGTGTCTGAATGGTGGCTCAAGTTCATTCCAGCCTGCCTGTCATAGCACTCACACACCTACATTCCTAGAAAGCCCCCCAAGCCATCAGGGGGTCTGAACCCACATTGGCTCCTTTCTTCCCTGAGGCATGGCAGGGTCCAGGGCTGGGTCTACAGCCACTCATCCCTGGGAGCCCAGGAGGTTCCCTAAGCTTCCAGGGAGCCCTGAGCTTCAGGACAAGTCAAGGTGTCAGGGAGGAAAGTGACCTGGAGGCAGACAAGGACCCCAAGAGGGACCCCAACGCTGCGTGCTCTGTGGGATCCTGATGCCCATGCAGTGAGCAGGGGCGCGTCCCACAGCCCGACGCCCAGCTAAGAGGGGCTGGGAGCTTGAGTGGCCGGGTGTGCTGCATTGGGTTGCCATGGGAACGGAATGCAGATTTCCCCCAATTGCTTTTTTATTTGCTAGACATTGTAATACATCTTATGTTGCAAGCAGAGAGGCGGGGTGCAGGAGAGTAGTGGAAAGGCGCCGGGAGCCTGCCTGCACCCTAACCACTCCGGGAAGTTGGGGAGGCGCGGGCGGGAATGGCCGAGCCAGGGCTGGTGCAGAGGTTGGCGGGGTTGAGCTCAGTCCCTCCCGCCCGCTCGCTCGCTCGCTCGCTGGCGCTCGGTTTGTATGCAGGGCAGGGCCGGCCCGTCGGGGAGGGAGGCCTCCCGCCCCGGCCCCTAGCCATTGAGCGCACTCCTCGCCAGTTCTGCTCCGCTTCACGCTGCACACAGACCCCCCAACTGCACACAAAGGCAGCTGCCAGAGCCCGTGAAAAGTGATCAAATTATCAAGAACTTGACCTCACCGAGGGGCGAGGCTCCGGCAACCCCCAAGCCGTATGCTAATGACGCTCAGGGGCTGACTCGTCGAATAATTCGATAAAGGGCGCATTGTTAGCGGCAGGACAGACCCCTGCCCACCCTTTCACTTACCCCCACTCCCACCCCCTACCGGCCGCTGTCTCACTCCGACCACATTTGCATCCCAAAATCCCCTTCCGCAGCTCCGGGAGAGGATTGTTCCAGCCTGATTTATGGGGTGAAGGCGAAGGCTGGCGCCTTCCCCGCCAGCGACCCCTCTGCAACCCCATCCCCCTCCCTTCCCCCGGGCCGCTCCACTTTGGGGTTCCTACTTCGGCGCCGGAGGATGGGTGGGGGCAGGGAAAGAGGAGTAGGGGGAAAGCTGGCTAGTTCCTCCAGGGTTCGGATAGTGTCCCCGGAGAGAGAAACGAGGTCAGGTACCTGGTCCGGGCGCGGCCGCTCCGCCGGGCTGGAGTCCGCTGGGCCGGCACTGGGCTCCTCTGGGTTCCTCAGGCTCGTGTGGGCCGGGGCGGCCGGCGGGACGGGCGCTCGCACGCAGAAGTTGTGAGAGTCATTTCTACTTTCGGTTATCTAGCTTTATGACGGCTCTGTGGCACTCATACAGCTAGATAACCAAAGAGAGAAACGGGCCTCCCTTCGCCACCGCCTCTGCCGCGCCGTTGGCCCCACGTGCCGCTGCCCACCGGGCGCGGAAACCGGAGCGGGCGCCGCTCTCGGAGCCCCGGGCGCACGCGGAGAGCCAAAGGGGACCGACAGACACACAGATACACTGACTTCCACAACCAAGGCCGGCAGCCCCCGCCCAGTTCCCTCCATCCCTCCCTCCTCCGCCCTCCTAGCGCGTTCCTCCCCGGCTACCCGTTCTGTGCGTCCGGACACCGGCGCCGGCTGCCCGCTCCGACGGCGTCCCGGGGCGCACTGAGGACACCCGCGCGGTGCGCTTCGGCAGCCTAGGGCGCCCCGGCCGCCCCCAGCGCACTGGACTGCCAGCCCTCCTCTCTCAGGCTAATCGCCCCGCGGGGAAGTGACGTCAGTCCAGGGATCGGCCAATCACAGGCTCTCATTCAAATCCCAGCCCCCTTCCCGCGCTCCGCACCACCCAGCCTTACAATGGCCTCGGCATTCACAGATTACCCTCTGGGAGGGCAGGGAGTGCCCCCGCTGCTCCCGAAAGCATTAGGGCTGTGCGCCAGGGTGCGCACCGTCTGGCCTTTCCCCCAACTCCTTTGCCTTTCCCCAAGACCCTAGGAGCCTGGCAGCCACCGCGGACCATCAGAGTTAGGGAGCTACGGTGACAAGGTTTGGGGACGCGCTGTTGGGGCGTGGTGAAGGTCTCTCTAGAGCGGCCAAATGCGCACTTGGGAGGCCGAGAGCCGAAGAGTAGGAGCTGTTTAACCTTTAACTTCCCTTTCCCTCTCTCACGCCCAGCACCTTGCAGTCAACCCAACCCACGCGCCGAGACTGAGTGAGAAGGGAAGGAGGAATTAAATGTCCTGGTGCGCGTGGGTCGGTTTCCCACCCATTAGTGCGTGCCTGGCACGCAGAAGCTCCCGAGCCATGCTACACTCGGTCCAGGCCCTGGCGCTCAGTACCAGGCTGCTGGGTCCCTCCTCTCTCTGCAAGTCTAGGAGGGTACAGCCGACTGTGGCCGGCCCCTTGGAGATGTCCTAGGCCCTAACTGCGATGCTGGTTAAATTCGTGTTCCACCGGAAAATGAAAGCACAAACCCTTGCCTCGGCCCTCCTTCTAGGGCTCTTAGCACACACCTGGCCTACTCACTGCAAGTAGCTCAACAAGGGGAAGGGGCTGCCACCCAGGACCTACCAGAATCACCCCCAAGTAAGCCTGACACAGACCTGGAGGCCCCATTGCAGCCTCCCAGAGGTGAGTGGTCCATGGGCGCCCCTTCTTGCTCATCCCAACCATCACCCCTTTCCTCCTTGATGTGTGGCTACCCTCCAGCCTTAGGTGCTGAGATTCACCTTCTCACGCCAGCCATCCCTGGGAGGCAAAAGATTAAATGTGAAAGATGTGATATCTTTGCTCCCAGATGCCCCCAGGAAAAAGAAATTTAGTCCAAGAGCTAGGGAGAGATTTGGCAGCCAGCGGGACAGGCAGGTGGATTCTCAATTTCCAGCAGCCAACACACCAGTTTTTTCAGATCAGTGACTCTGCTGCACACAGCACCTGAGAGGTTGGGCAGAGGTACCCTTGAGGATCCATTTTAGTGGGCCCTGGGGCACTGAGCCACTCACAGCCAGGCAAATCTCTGCAGGATGTGTTCCAAACAAGTGGGCAAAAGAGGGTGGCTTGGAAAGGATTTCATGATTTTTCTAAATACGCTTTTCTCTCCTATTCTCCCCTAAAAATGACACATCTCCATTTTGCCAAGGTCTCAGTTTTGTCAAGTGCCTGTAGCCCCACCGCTTGTCTCAGGTTTGTTCTCTTTTCATCCTGACCCTAAATCCAAGGCAGCCTGCATCCCACTCCCACCCTAGTCAGCTTATGCCAGACCAGACCTAGCATTTACACATCTCCCTCCAAATCCCATTTTGCACACACATCCCCTTTTCCAGAAGGCGAACAAGAACTAGAGAGAGCCACAACGGTGGAGGAACAGAGAGAGGCTGACAGCAGCCCTGGGGGAGGAACCACCCGAATTTGGGCCCGAGACAGTTAATTCCAAAGGATTACCATACTTGGGAGGCGCCCCTTACTCCCCTCCTCCTGCAGCTCCAGGAACCTGCACTGTCTCCCCTTCTTGGTGTGTGTGTGGGTGGCCTCCAGAGCCCTAGTCCTTCTGGGCCACCCTGGGTGGGAAGGGTGGGGCTGCGGAGGCTGGAAGAGGCGGAGAAGCACTGCTCACCTGCGAGAGAGGAAGGGGAGAGAGGGAGCGTGGGGGAAGGGAAAGCGAGGAAGAAGCCCCTCGGAGTGTGATTTAAGCAGGATGCTGCACAAAATGGCTCCTCAGCGAGGCTCACGGTAACACAACGGCGCCGGAGGCCCGACTGGCAAGCTGAGGGCGGGTGGGGGCTCTGGGAGGAAGAATTAAAAGCCTGATTTGGATTGAGTTCAGATGCGAGAGGCCACAGTTATCAGGGCCACATTTCTGCTACCCTTTATGGGAAACTGAGTCCCTTGGCGGGGAGCAGGTGAGGCCAGCCAGCAAAGGTCCCATGCCCTGCTTGAGTGGGACTGTCCCAGATGAGCGACCCCCTCCCCCTCCCTCTCCCCCTCCAGCACCTGGCCATTGTAGCACTACTCCCAGGAAGGAGGCCACAGAAAAATCCGACCTTGAGGGCATAGGCATCGGTGAGGAGGCTGCTCTGGTGGGTCAGGGCTGACCGTAGTCTCCTTGGTCTGGTGGCCGGCCTCCATGCACAGATTAGACAGGGGCCCAGGAAATGGCCCAGGTTGATGCCAAGTGGAGGTGCATTGTGTGGGCCTGGCACCACCAGCTGAGGTGTCAGGCTGTCGAGCAGGCTGATTCCAAGCCCGAGTGGGGAGAAGCTGATCAGCCCTGGCCCCGATCACTCTCTTGTCTGCACATTGGACTGGGTATGGGATCTGTGCGCTTTGTCCCACGCCAATCCCCTGGCCTTGGCCCGTGGGCCCAGCACAGGCCCTAAGGTGATGGGAAAGCAGGCACTGGGGCTGACTGAGTGCTGGGTGTTGAGACTAAAGTGCCAGCGGTGGTGGCTGAGCCCTGGCCATGGTGCTGAGAGCCGCCCGCTGGACCTCTCTTGCCACCACTCCCTTTGCCCCGATCATCCTTGGCTTCCTCCCCACAGTCCCAAACCAAGCTCCAGGGGTGCTAGCGGCTACCAGAAGAAAAGAATGACAGCTAAAGAGAGAGTCCCGTTGGCAGGTGGCCCCTCATGAGGAGGCTTCCCTCCTAGGCACCTCCACCGAGGGCCAGAGACTTCATTTTTCATCCTTGAATCTCCACCAAAGGACAGAGGGGCTCCTGGGCCCCCCACTCCTGTATCTACAGAAATGCCCATCCTTGCTGCAGTCACTCATGTGCCCTGTACCCCTTCAGATTCACACAACCTGAAAATCCCTCCTCCCACACTTGGCCCAAACACCCATCTAGCAGCCGGCCTAAGGCAGGTGGCAGATACCTTGCCCGTGCAGGCACACGTGTACACAAGCGCTCTCATACCCATTGGCAACCTCAGCTGCTTGGGCGCCGAGATGGCTTTGGCCCAAGTTCCTGTTTCCTCTTGGTGGTTACACAACTCAGTGCGAGGGCCCTAACTACCCGCAGGAGGGTGCACTCCCCCCCCCCGCCATTTTAGGACTCAGTGAGTTAACGGGTTAAATGCAAGGAGAGTAGGCAGTTCTGACCCTAGCCAACAGCCCTGTGCGGGGACCCATTATCCTGCTACCAGACTTGCCTTTATCCAGAGACTGAGAGCCTGAGACCGGTGGAGCTCCCCAAGCTCCATCAGCCATGGGACCTGACATTCAGCCTGGATCTAGCCTTCCTTTCCTGGACACCTCTGGGCCTTAATTAGGAGACAGTATCTCAGGTCACAACCTAGGCCAAGTCCACAGTGCCGTTTCCACACTGCTCCCTCCCTCCCTTGCTCCTTCATCAGGCTCAAGCTTTGATAAAGCTGATCTTCCTATTGTCTGGAGTCTGAAAGTCCAGCACTGGACTAACTCAGATGGACCCAGCTTCCTGCACCCAGGGCCCCAGGGGCCTCCACATCCACCTTCATGTACACCTGGTCAGCTGGGCTGTGGTGCCCTCTATGGCTCCCACATCTAGCCTCCCTTTCCTCAGAAGCTAAGGCTTAGGCATCCAGGGTGTGGGCTCTGGGGAGACCCAGGCTGGGCAGGAACTGGGAAACACCTCTCCTGAAAAGGCATGGGCAGAGCAGCACTCCTCCCCTGGGGTCCCCAGCAGCTAGCATTGCTGATAGAGGCTCCTGCGGTGGAGCTTTGCATGATACCCCTACCTCCGTGCCCACCTATCCTACCTTCTGGCCTCTTTTCCTTGATTGAAAGCCAGACCATCAAACTCCATTCTCTCTCTATATATAGCTGGAGAAACCGCCTTTTTCAGGGTATGAAGGGCTCAAAAAGGGGCTCCCTTTCAGCCCCAGCATCTCTATTTCTCCTCAGTCACAAAGAATCAGACTGTGTATTTCTGGGTGCATGCACAGCCACCACGATCTGACCTGGAGCCACTCCTAGCTTCTGCTACCTCCCTGCCTTGCTGTGGGCCAGCCTGGACATCCCCCCACCTCAGACTTCTCCCAGAGAAGCCCCTCACCAAAGCTTCAATCTCCACTGCCACCCTCATTCCTTCCAAGCTCACTGGAGCCTGGGATGGAGGAGGCGGAAGAGACACCCTCAGACAGATCCAAGAGGCCTGTTCTGGGGCATGGAGAGGGGAGGAGAGCAGAAAGCATTTTCCAGCAACTTCCCAATACAGAAGGGGAAAGCGTGCCATAAATCTTGAGTGGGTACTGTGTGTTGCATTATTTCTTAAAATATTTTTTCAGGAAGTCACTTTCAGGGTTGTTTTTGTGGGGGAGGGGATACGAAGGAAGAGGAGAGTTAGGGGCAGAGGGGAGGAAGGGGGAGATCCGAGGACTCCAGGAAACCTCACTTCGGAAACATTCCCTCCTTTCTGCTAAACCTGTCTGCCATCCCACAACTTCCATCGGCCCTGCGCCCTCCCCTCTCTGCACACCCAAAGTCCTCACCGCTGGGCGCTTCCCACTGCCCCACGACCCTTGACCTTGGCCTTGATGGTTTGTTGGGGATGATGGGTCAGGATCCAGAAGCTGATCCCACCTTCCACCCGCAGTCAGAGCGCACCCCGCACCCTGCCCGGCGGCAACGGGAAGCCCAGAGCCGCCCGTGCTGCCCAAGGGGGCTGAGCAGGGATGCCCCAGCCCCCTCTCCCAGTCCAGACCAGCTCCCTGATGCTGCCCTAGGCGAGACTACCGCCCTGGCGCCCTAGCCCCCTCTCCCCAGCCTCACTGAGACACAGCAGACAGCGGCACTTACGGACCGGGAAGGGGGCCGGGGGCCAGCGAGGCAGCGGCGGGGGTGGGGCGGCTGCGGGGACAGCGGCTCCGCGGCCCCTGATCTGGCGCGTTCCCGGGCTCAGGCCCGGCTCCGGCCGCTCTCCAGGCGCCCCTGCCCCGGCGGACGCACGGCCGAGAGCCGCGGGAGGCGAGCAAGGCAGCGGTGGTTCGGGGGCTCCTGGCGGTACGCGGCTTCTCCGGGCTCTGAGCAGCTCTCAGCGCCGCCTTCTCGGGCGGGCACGGCCCGCAGTGACGTCAGCGCGGCTCCCCCCGCCCCCCCTCCCCTCACCCCGACCAGTGCGGAATGGAGGGGGCGGAGGCAAGCTGCTAGGGGCTCCCATCCCCGCGCCCCGGCGCTTCCTTCCCCCGCCCCGCTTTCCTCCCAGCTTTTCCCGGGGAGTCGCGGCGCCATTCGAGCCCTCCATTCCCCTTGCGTCGCCAGACTCGTCCAGAGCTAACAACAACCTGGGAGCCGCGGGTTGGAAGCCTCGCTGGCAGCCCTGAGCTAAGGGATCCGGGGAGAATGCTTTGGGGAGAATGGAGAGCTGGGAGGATGGGGGCGTCTACTCTCTGGGCTGAAAGGGGACGTTTGACCTTTTCCCCTACGCAAGCGTTGGTTAGGCTGAGGGTATCCACGCTGGATTGGCCGGTCCCGGAGCCCCAGTGTGTGCTCAGAAGGGATATTTTAGCTCGGGGAAACGTGTCCCGAGCGGAGCGGAGGGTGCCCTCCAGTCTGGGTCCTGCCTCTCCAAAGCCCAATGTCTCCGCCTCCCCTCTCCCCGCCCTGTCCTGGGCTGTGTACCTGCAAACTGCATGCTCTTGGCCGACGGCGCCCCGGAGCCGCTGTCCAAATGCTGAACTCGGCCTCCTGAGAGGCTGGCTCCCGACGCCCCGCTCCCTTCGCCCAGCCTTGCTCACAGGGGCCGGCAGGGGGTTCTGGGACACCCAGCGCGGAACCCCGGGAAACTTTGGTGCTCCACGGTGATGTCGGAAAGCTTCAGGGAAGGAGGCGAGCGGTCAAGGAGAGGCGGGAGCCGAGAGGGCAGGAAGAGCAGCGCGCCTTGTCGGTCGCCCTGCCTTGTCGCCTAACCACCGTCTTCCCCCGCGCGCCCTGGCCGCTCGTCCCGGGTCCCCTCTGCTTGTGTGTTTCTCCCGCCGCCACAGCAGGGGAGGTCCCTCCGGCTGAACTTGTCAGCGGGTTTCACCATCCATCACGAGCCAGACAGACGGGCCAAGTTCACGAGCAATGCTGTTAACCCCTTGCAAACTGAGCGCCTCCCATAGGAGGGAGCCGCCTGGCTGGGGCGCGCTCTCTCCGATTCTAGAGGCATTGCCTCCTAAAAGCTGTGGCCGCCACAGCGCCTTTCTTCTTTCCTACTTCTCTCTTTCCTGAACAACTTGAGGAAAGGTCTACAAGAGGGAAAGATGATTTGTCTCGCCACCCCACCACCCCAACGCATTTCTTGACCATTTTTTTCCTGTCATTTTATTTACTCTTTTGGTCTCTATAACCTCTCCTGTTTCTCCTCTTCTAAATTACTTTGACAACAGTGAAACTGACTGCTTTTCTAATTGACTTCCCCTTCTTCTGCTTTGTGACAGTTCATTGTGGAAAAATTGAGAAAGATCAGAAAAATATGAGATAAAAATAATAATTGGCCTTAATTTCTACACCCAGAGGCCTGACTTTAAAAGAAAAAGAGAGAGAGAATATTCTCATTGGAAGAATCTCGATTGCTGGTTGTGTGGGGTAGGGTGAGCCGAGGTGGGGAGGGCACCTAGCTTTCCTGAAATGGATGGAGAAAGAAAAACAAAAACAAGCTCTGAGGAAAGGATCAGAGAGGGAGACCTGTCCAGAGAGATCCTGCTAGAGGAGTTTTGGAGAGACCCAGTGAGGTGGAGGGCTAGACACAGGGACCCAGAAGAGAGAGAGAGAGAGAGTGCATTTAGAATCTCCACCAGAGAACAAGGGCAAGGCCCAGTCACTCCCTCCCCCCTCCCCCTCCCCCCCTTTGGCCTCCATTCTAGCATCCAGAGCCCAAGAGAAGCTTCTTCTAGTCTCCCTGGGCAGCCCAGCTCCTGAGCCTGACCCATAGTGGAAGCCTGGGGTCAGGATTCCTGCCCTGAGCAAAGACTCGGCCCTGTTGGGGAACCCTAGCCATCTCTGGGAGAACTTTCTCAGCCTATCCCTGCAGTCCGGCCGACTTGGGCCACTCTCCCCCGCTCCCCCCATTTCGCATTGAATTCCTGGCGTCTGGTGGCTGGCGGCAACTAGGGCGACCTACCAACTTTTCCCCTGGGCATTTTCTCACTCCCTCCACCCCCCAGTGCTTTCTTTTCTTCTCCCTGTGCTCTTTTTGAAAGGAGGCACCCAGGCCCAGAACGTGTTCTGCAGTTTAACTACTTCCAAATTCTTTGTTCAGGTCACCCCGGGACTCCATTGTCCGCTATTGAGAGCTCAGGCGGGCGGGCGGGCGGGTGTGCCTCAGCCGAGCAGGCCTGAATCCATTAGGCCGCTGCTCTGGCCCCTGCCGCCCATTGACGCGCCCGCCAAACCCGGGCCCTGGCGGCCCCCTCCCGTCCTCTCCACTCCCGCTCTCAGCTGCCCTTTTTGGAGGCCGCGGCGGGGTCGCACGGGGTTATCTGGGTCTCGCCCGGTCTGGAGGGAATGAGCACGGGTGCAGGCCTAGTATAATTCTCGCTGACACTCTCCCAGCCTGCACGCTCTCACCCGGGGGCTTGCCCGAACCCTGTTGTTTGCCGGCTGTGCAGCTTTTGAGGAGGCAGTAGCCGCGGCCTCAGGAATGGGGGAAGGGGAAACAACCAGCAGCGCACCTCCTCGACTTCCCCACCCTCCCCGCTGCACTCCTGAAGCCTGAATTACCCCTTCCTCTCTTTCCTCGGGGCCCAGACCCCCAGCTTCCAGTTGGATCAAGCCTTTCCGGAGTTAAGGGCGTGAAAAAAGGCGGTTCAGTTTTCGGGGAGAAGCACAGCCATCCCCGTCCTGCGCCCAGCGTGAGCCCCATGATGCCCTCAAAGGCTGGTCTCCTCACCGTGACAACTCTTCTCGCAGCCCATTGGGAAAAGGACAAGAGATGCTCTGGTCTTAGTCATGACTTCCAGGCTCCCAGGGTGCCAGGGCTGGCTCCCCAGCGACCTCACCTCTCCTGCCTCAGGACCCGAGGAGACAGAGAGTGTGTGAACCCCTCCGGGAGCTCAGCTTGGTGGTGCGAGCCTGGGGATCGGGTTCCGACGCCTATGCCCTGCCGAGCACTCTAGCGAGCGTCCCTCGGGTCCTGTAGGGAGGTGTTCTCTCTCTGAGCCCCGAAGAGCCTAGGAGAGACCGAGCATTCAGCTTGAACCCACGGAAAAACCTCGAGGTCCCAGAACGAGTGCCCAGGAAAGGGTCAGTTGCTGTGAGCATATCTTTTCCCGGCTTCCGAAGGTTCTCTTCGCATCGCCCCCATCCTGCTCTCCTACTGCGGGATTATGGGGTCACTGAGTCCCGGGTGAATATCGACGCCCAGCCCCAGAGGTCACTCAAACCTCTGCTTCGACCTGCCTGTCCAGTTCGAGGATCGGCACGCCCTTCTCAGGAGCAAAACTCGGGGGGAAAGTAGTAGATGAGCCCATGGGCGGGGCGGGGTAGGAGGGCCGGGCCCCTCGCCGGAGAAAGACAGTGTGTAAGGGCGCGGGGCGCAGAGGAAGAGCGCTGGATGGTGGGCCATGCAGGCCGAGGAGAGGGAGGAAGGGAGGGAGGGAGGGCGACCTCCTCTGCACGATCCCCGTCCCCGAAGCCCCATGACTCGGACCCCCGGGCTGGGACCGCCGGGGAACAGAGAGCGGAGACTTCCAAGAACGGATTGCTGCCTAGATGGATAGCGGAGGAGGCTAGACTAGCGCCCCCTGGCGTCTCTGCTGGAGCTTGCACAGTGCTGCCCGGCCATCCCCCTTAACCCCTGGGTTCCAGACCTGAAGCTGGGGAGGCTGAAGCCCGCGCACCCCTAAGACCTGGCCGTACAACGACAGGACTCTTACAGGACACAGGACTTACTGAGGATATTCCAGCCTCCCACCCTAAGTCCTCCTCCTTCCGTCCTTAATGTGCGTCCGGGAAACTCTTGTTAACTGTTCTGACCTCGCCGCCCTCGGGAGCGTGGCTCCGCGCGCTGTCCAACAGCGCCCTCTGGCGGACGTTCCCGGAAGGTACAGGTGCATTCCCGCCTGAGCAGAGAAGCCTCCGGACCCGCGGGGCGCCTGCCTGATGGTTTGGAGTCTCGGTAGAGGGGACAAAGATGCAGTAGCCTAAAGAGAACCGGGCATCTGTTTTCACTGCTAGCTCCTCTAGGCCTCTCAATGCAGATTAGCCGCTCATGTCTATGGGGTCCTCTCACCTGTCAGGAAACAGGCACTTAGGTAATGGGGACACCAGTGAGGCAGCCAGTCAGCAAGCCTAAAAGTTCACCTCCTCTCCTACCTAGGCCTTGGGCCTCTGCTACCTTGGCCTCCTTTAGGAAGGTCCCATGGAGACTGAGGTGGACAGGGCAGGCTCAGGACCTTCCCCAGGGTTCTTGTAGCCAGGCAAGCTGTACCCCTTGTCTCCATGGCAGTGTCAGTCACTTCCCAGCCTCGCCCTTCCCACCTGTGTAGCTTCCCTTTCAGGCAGAGTCCCTTTCATACCTGTAGGACCTCAGAAAACTTAAAAAACAAAACCAAAAAAAAAGCAAACAAAAAACTTCTTATTAGGCCTAAGGGCCTCTGGTTTTAAAGGTGAATGAGAGGGCTTCCCTGGTGGCGCAGTGGTTGAGAGTCCGCCTGCCGATGCAGGGGACATGGGTTCGTGCCCCGGTCCGGGAGGATCCCACATGCTGCGAAGCGGCTGGGCCCGTGAGCCATGGCCGCTGAGCCTGCGTGTCCGGAGCCTGTGCTCCACAACGGGAGAGGCCACAACAGTGAGAGGCCCGCATACCACAAAAAAAAAAAAAGGTGAATGAGAGATGGGCAAAGGAAATGGTGGGATCTGTGGGCAAACCCTGGGGTTTGGAGAGTCTTGAGATTCCCCCTAGGCTCACACCTCCAGTGGTAAGAGCATCTCTGCCCGCCCCAGCATGGTGTTCTGCTTTCTCTCTGGTCATACATTTTGATAGGTTCTTGACATTGATTCAACAAGTCTGTGCTGACCTCCTACTATATGCCTCCGGGGACAAAACTCAGAGAGGGTAGGTAACTTGCTGAAAGTCACACAGCTAAAAATTGCTGGAGCCAGGATTCAGCTTTGTATGTGTGCCACCCTACTTCCAACTCTCCTCTTTCACCTGAATGATTTCAGAGGTCTTCTGTCTGGGCCTCCACTTCGGAACTCAGCCCCCTCCAATGTGTCATCCACGCTTCTGGACGAGGACCCTTCTAAAATGCCAGTCTGATCATATCTCCTCCTTGCTTAAAATCCTTCAGTGGGGTTCTACTATTTTCAGGATAAAAGCCCATGTTTCTCAGAGGCATACAAGCTCCCCCTGTGACCTGACCTGTGTCCCCTTCTCTGTGTCCCCTTCTCTGTGTCCCTGACACTCCCACCACCCCAGATGTCTTCATTTCCCCAAGGCCCAGACTCGAGCACCACTCACTCCCTGCCTCTGTGTGCACCTACCATTTTTCTGCCTGTAATACTCCTCTCTGGAGTATCTTTTATTTATTTATTTATTTATTTATATTTTTTTGGTGTATTTCCTTCTGATTTTTTTTAATTTTTTAATTTAATTTTATTTATTTTTTTATACAGCAGGTTCTTATTAGTCATCAATTTTATACACATCAGTGTATACATGTCAATCCCAATCGCCCAATTCATCCCACCACCACCACTACCACCACCACTACCACCCCCCGCCACTTTCCCCCCTTGGTGTCCGTACATTTGTTCTCTATATCTGTGTCTCAGTTTCTGCCCTGCAAACCGGTTCATCTGTACCATTTTTCTAGGTTCTACATATATGCGTTAATATACAATATTTGTTCTTCTCTTTCTGACTTACCTCACTCTGTATGACAGTCTCTAGATCCATCCACGTCTCAACAAATGACCCAAATTCGTTCCTTTTTATGGCTGAGTAATATTCCATTGTATATATGTACCACATCTTCTTTATCCATTCGTCTGTCAATGGGCATTTAGGTTGCTTCCATGACCTGGCTATTGTAAATAGAGCTGCAATGAACATTGGGGTGCATGTGCCTTTTTGAATTATGGTTTTCTCTGGGTATATGCCCAGTAGTGGGATTGCTGGGTCATATGGTAATTCTATTTTTAGTTTTTTAAGGAACCTCCATACTGTTCTCCATAGTGGTTGTATCAATTTACATTCCCACCAACAGTGCAAGAGGGTTCCCTTTTCTCCACACCCTCTCCAACACTTGTTGTTTGTAGATTTTCTGATGATGGCCATTCTAACTGGTGTGAGGTGGTACCTCATTGTAATTTTGATTTGCATTTCTCTAATAATTAGTGATGTTGAGCAGCTTTTCATGTGCGTCTTGGCCATCTGTATGTCTTCTTTGGAGAAATGTCTGTTTAGGTCTTCTACCCATTTTTGGATTGGGTTGTTTGTTTTTTTAATATTGAGCTGCATGAGCTGTTTATATATTTTGGAGATTAATCCTTTGTCCATTGACTCGTTTGCAAATATTTTCTCCCATTCTGAGGGTTGTCTTTTGGTCTTGTTTATGGTTTCCTTTGCGGTGCAAAGGCTTTTAAGTTTCATTAGGTCCCATTTGTTTATTTTTGTTTTTATTTCCATTACTCTAGAAGGTGGATCAAAAAAGATCTTGCTCTGATTTATGTCAAAGAGTGTTCTTCCTATGTTTTCCTCTAAGAGTTTTATAGTGTCCAGTCTTACATTTAGGTCTCTAATCCATTTTGAGTTTATTTTTGTATATGGTGCTAAGGAGTGTTCTAATTTCATTCTTTTACACGTAGCTGTCCAGTTTTCCCAGCACCACTTATTGAAGAGACTGTCTTTTCTCCATTGTATATGCTTGCCTCCTTTGTCATAGATTAGTTGACCATAGGTGCGTGGGTTTATCTCTGGGCTTTCTATCTTGTTCCATTGATCTATGTTTCTGTTTTTGTGCCAGTACCATATTGTCTTGATTACTGTAGCTTTGTAGTATAGTCTGAAGTCAGGGAGTCTGATTCCTCCAGCTCCGTTTTTTTCCCTCAAGATTGCTTTGGCTATTCGGGGTCTTCTGTGTCTCCATACAAATTTTAAGATTTTTTGTTGTAGTTCTGTAAAAAATGCCATTGGTAATTTGATAGGGATTGCATTGAATCTGTAGTATCTTTCATTAAAAATTTTTTTTTGTAATTCTGTTTTTTATACACTTAGTGTACTTTATATTTATTTATTTATTTATTTGGCTGCACCAGGTCTTAGTTGTGGCATGCAAACTCTTAGTTGCAGTGTGTGGGACCTAGTTCCCTGACTAGGGATCGAACCCAGGCCCCCTGCATTGGGAGCTTGGAGTCTTAGCCACTGGACTACCAGGGAAGTCCCTCTGGAGTACCTTTTAGATTCTAGGCAAGTTTCACCTCCTCCATAAAACCTTACCCAGACATATCTTCCTTCAGATAAAAGACCAGATGGGCCTAAGTGGCCATGTTTGCACCTCCTGCATTCTCTCCTCCCCCTGATGATCCATTGATTTTATCAGGCATGGCCACTGGCTCACCGGGACTAATCCCTGGCCCAACCTGAGTCTCTCCTGAGTGCTGAAGTGAGACTAGGCTGAGAAGGTCTGCATGAGCCTGAGGGAGTCGGTGCTGTGTCAGCCCAGGTGATGAGGGAACGGAGAAGCTGAGAGGAGAATGGAGCAGATGGGTAAAGAGGTCAGCAGAGAAAAGGCCCTGGGGCTCCAGGGAGAGAGCGCCTGAGACTTTCTCAGAGGGCTTCTACCCCTCCCCTCCCAGGAGAGTCTTGCAATAAACCCCTTTCCATTGGCCTGCTTGGAGGAGGATTCTGTTCTCTGCCCCTGCCAGCTCCCTGACCCAAACCCCTCCTGTCAAGCCTGGCCCTCCTGCCTCGTGTACCTTCCCACGTGGGCAGCGCCTGGCCGTGGGCACATCTCACAGAAGCAGCCCTCCTGAGGACCGGGCAAGATTCACAATTGGCATAATACAAGTGCTTCTGCTGAGCCAGCTGCAGGGCGTCACTGTGTGGCAATTGTGACACAGTCTGCAGTCCACTCCACAGCCAGCTCAGAATAATGTGTTTATTTTTTATTTATTTATTTTTGGCTGCATTGGGTCTTCGTTGCTGCGCGCGGGCTCTCTCTAGTTGCGGTAAGTGGGGGCTACTCTTCATTGCAGTGTGCAGGCTTCTCGTTGCGTTGGCTTCTCGTTGCAGAGCATGGGCTCTAGGCAGGTGGGCTTCAGTAGTTGTGGCACGTGGGCTCAGTAGTTGTGGCTCGCGGGCTCTAGAGCGCAGGCTTGGTAGTTGTGGCGCACGGGCTTAGTTGCTCCGCGGCATGTGGGATCTTCCCGGACTAGGGCTCAAACCCGTCTCCTCTGCCTTGGCAGGTGGATTCTTAACCACTGCGCCACCAGGGAAGTCCAGGGATCATGTCTTATTTATCTCCACATTCTCAGCTCCTAACTCAGAAGACAGGGGCAACGTCTCTAGAAGCTGCACCCTCCTAGAGAGAAGAAGCTGCCGAAATACATTACATATTTCTGCTTATTTTCATTACTCCCATGGTAAATTCTGGCATCTCTCTTCCAGAGACAGCAACAGAAGTCTTTGAATTATTGCATATAAACATCCTCACACGGGGGCTTCCCTGGTGGCGCAGTGGTTGAGAGTCCGCCTTCCGATGCGGGGGACACAGGTTCGTGCCCCGGTCCGGGAAGATCCCACATGCCGCGGAGCGGCTGGGCCCGTGAGCCATGGCCGCTGAGCCTGCGCGTCCAGAGCCTGTGCTCCGCAACGGGAGAGGCCACAACAGTGAGAGGCCCAAGTACCACACACAAAGAAAAAAAAAAAAAAAAAACATCCTCACACGGTATACTCTAGAGCAGGTTTTGGAGGAAAAAAAATGGATCTTCCTTGTGGACCACAAACTTCTCATAAACCGTTGGTTTGGTGGCAAGGGCGCTAACAAAGGTCATGAAATGTCAGGTGGTACTGCACAAACTGGAAAGCTAAAACGACTTTATCCAGACTCCCTGGCATCTCATATTCTGGATAGAAGCAATTTTCAAGGCGAAAGTGAGGCCAGGGCCATATTCCGGTCACCTCTGAGCAATGCAGCAGAGATGTGGGACTTCCAGCAACATGTTCCAGCGTACAGTCTTCAGCTTCTTGAGAATCTATAGGCATTTTCATAGTTAAGGGTGGTGACTATTTGATTCCTGGATCACAACCGCAGCAGGGTGTTGTTAAAGTCAACAGTTCCATGGGCCACCTCTTAACTTCCTACCTTCCAGACAGTGGTGGAAGTGTAGCTCCTCTGGCAGGCCAGCTCTGCAGCATTCTGAGAGTCACGCCTATAAGTCTAGCCTCCAACTGCTTCCCCAGTCCTTCCAGCAGTTTTATAATTGCCTAATTCTCTACATTAAATTCTTTGAAATTCCTTTCCATTTAACATATCAGAGTGGTTTCTGGTTCTTGTGCAGATGCCTGGTTGATACAACTTTTGTTCCTTCCTCTGTTAATTTCCCAAATGTTGCTTGAAAAGGGGACACAGACCAGGCAGTGACATGGTAAAGAAACAGCTCCTGCCCTCAAGGAGGCCCAGCCTCGTGCTAGTCTCCCAGAGCTGTGTGGTCACACCACCCTGGGGCACTGTGTTCAGGTGGGCGCTGTAGTGGACACTGTTGGGTCCCCATCCAGCTCCCCTCCTATTCCTCTCATAACATCTGACGTTCCAGGGCAAGCACCTGCAAGCTCCTTCAGAAGACTGGAGCTTCGTCAGCTGCAT
Source organism: Hyperoodon ampullatus (assembly GCF_949752795.1). NCBI lineage: Eukaryota > Metazoa > Chordata > Mammalia > Artiodactyla > Ziphiidae > Hyperoodon > Hyperoodon ampullatus. The sequence goes on from NC_136916.1 coordinate 38,225,036, forward strand.
ACTGAAGGGCTGAAGTGCCTGGGAGTTTATGCCTCGACTCCAGCCCCAGAGCAGCCTGTAACCGATGATATCTTGTGCAGAAGTACGAAATCCCAGCTCCCTCAAGGACAAACTCTGAGGTGTGACTCACATCCCAGGGCCTTCTGCAGAAATACACTGAGGCTGGGACTTTGCTGGAAATCCCATCCTTGCTGGGCTTCTGCCCTTCCCCTGTCCTGCTTCCCCCACTCCCTTCCCAGTTCTCCTGGAGCACTTCATTAGCCTGCAGATCCTTGCCTTGGGGTCTGCTTTGGGGGAAGCTGACCAAAGATGGCTTCTTAACTTAAAAGGGACGTTGACTGACAGAGTGATCAGGGCCTTAGGGACTTTGGTCCTCAAGCTGTGTAAATAGCAGAGACTGAGGAAGGGGTTGGCCTAGAAAGGGGAGACCAAGGGGATGCTGTCCATTGAAAGGCAAGACTGTGAAAGAGCAGGCAGAACGGCATGGGATGCATCCAGAAGCCGGAAATGCCCTGTGATGGTTAATTTTGTGTGTTGACTTGGTCAGGCCTTGGCACCCAGTTTTTTGGTCAAACACCAGTCTTAGATGCTGCTGTGAAGGTATTTTTAAAAGATGTGATTAACATTTGAATCAGTGGACTTTGGGTAAAGCAAATTATCTTCCATGATTTGGGTGGGCCTTATCCAATCAGTTGAAGGCCTTAAGAGAAAAAGACTGAGGTCCCCTGAAGAGGAAGGAATTCTGTCTCCAGATTGCCTTGGACTCAAGACTTCAGCATCAACTCTCCCCTGGGTCTCCAGCTTGCCATCCTGCTCTGTGGATCTCAGACTTGCCAGCCCTCATATCTATAAATACATGTCTCTCTCTCTCTCTCTCTCTCTCTCTCTCTCCTCCTCTCCTTCTCCCTCTCTCTCGTTCTCTCATATATATTATATCTCTTAATATATATCTATCCTGTTGTTTATATTTCTCTGGAGAACTCTAACTAATACATGCCCCAAGCCAGGGGCAGGCTTTATGTTGATAGCACCACGGCGGGGTCCACCACAGGAAGGCTGGCAAGCCAGGGCAGTGCAGGTCCTGGGTGGTAGTGGGGGAGGACCAACAGCCCAGGGACATGCAGGTCAATGGCAGGAACCAATCCCAAAGGTTCACTGAGGACAGGCCTGCCACCCCAGACCCCAGCTCAGCAACTGAGTAGAGGCCACAGGGCAGTGGAGCAGGGTGGCCAACTCCAGAGCCGTTCCTGACATCACCAGGGAGATGTGTGTTGACCTCTGTGGCACCTGCCAAGGAGGGGGCTGGAGCTCCCCAGCAGCACCACTGGGGACCCTGAGCCTGAGACCAACGTTATAGTCCTTGCTCTCATCTCCACCCATCACTTATTTGCTGTGGGACTTTTGGCAACTGATAACTTTTTTTAATTTTTATTTTTTTTGCGGTACGCGGGCCTCTCACTGTTGTGGCCTCTCCTGTTGTGGAGCACAGGCTCTGGACACACAGGCTCAGCGGCCATGGCTCACGGGCCCAGCTGCTCCGCGGCATGTGGGATCTTCCCGGACCGGGGCACGAACCCGTGTCCCCTGCATCGGCAGGCAGACTCTCAACCACTGCGCCACCAGAGAAGCTCAACTGATAACTTTTTTGCACCTGAACCTTTTCTATCTGTAAAATGGGGCTAGTGGTGTTCCCTCCTCATGGGGGTTATTGAAAGGATTGAATGGGACAATTGTTAGATAGCGCTGAGGATAATGCTTGAACGTAAGTGATCAGTCCATGTCAGCGGCCAGCTTTTACTATAGCAATGGCCCCATTCTCCTTCAGAGTACGTTCTGAGATACTAGGATTACACAAGTCAGAGATTTCAGTAACTTGATCTGCCCAAACAAGAAATGGGCTTCCTGCTTGAGGTAGTGAGCTCCCTGTTGTTGGAGGTATGTAAACAGAGCCAAGAGGATGGGTGAACCAGAGAGGGATGCCCTCAGGCTACAGTTCATCTGGGGCTTCAGGAACTGTGTTAAAGCTTGTGTGTTATGTGTCCAGACTGTGAAGACTCCTCCTGATTTTAGCCTTTAGTGGGTTGCTGGTTCCCATCTCCTTGCTTTCATGCCCTGGTTTTCTCTCTGCCAAGCCCTTGTGATTTGGCTGCTTCTCCGTCCCTTTTGGTGATTGAAGTCACCCTCCCAGCTAAGGCCAAGGGATGCCAGCCAAGGCCTGAATACCTTCCTCAGGCCTGAAACAAGGAGTTTCAGGTCCTTGCTCTGGCTTCAGAAGGAGCCAGGCAGGCACTCTCTCTCCTTCTCTGCAGGCATCTCTGCCTGTCTTGGTGACTGCAGTCCCCGCACCATGACAGTCCAGTTTTGACAGCTTGTAGAGCAACCTTGTTCAGCTAGGATTGCCTGCTGAGCCAGGGCCACCATGCACAGTTGTGCAGGTTGGGTACTGCGTTACTCCAGGGGGTGCCCTGGTCCTTCCTCCCAGGGTTGCGTATTGCAGGGGGAAGGGAAGCATATCAGAACCTTTAGGTGAGGAGGAATGTCATCCTAAAAAATATATCCATCATTGGATATATTTTTATATATCCAATATATAAAAATAATTTCCTTTTGAGAAAATGAAATCCTGCATTGTTTAGGCAAGACAACCATAGAAAGTAAAGGTGGACTAAATCTTCTTTTCTGATGGGGCCTGTGGAGAAGATCTTGATTCTCAATGGTGTGTGCAGCTGGTGGGGGAAAGCAGGAGATATTTATGTCTGTTAAAAGGCGATCAGAGAAAAACGTTGAGAAATCTCGTTGTCCCAAAGAGTGGGCGAGCTCCTGGCTGCCACCTCTGGTGTTCAACAGGGGGTGAACGTACGGTGGAGGGCACTGGACAGGCTGGGGGAGGGCCAAACGGGGTAAAAAGGCAGGGGGCCCGGCCACCAGCAGGAGGGGTCGGCCAAGGGGTGGCTTCAGGCCCCGCTTAGCCTCCAACAGCCTTCTATAGCCACCCCAAAGAATACCAACCATCACGATCCTATCCTGTGTAAAGAAGGGGAAGGAATCAAAGTGGCCCAGCTCTTTGTGCTGTAGAGGTCACCTGAGCATGCGCTCTAAGTACAAGCAGTGGATTCCCTGTCAGGGACCGCGTGCCTCACACCGTTCCAGGCATGGAGTTGGCACTTAGTAAATCAGGGTTCGTTTCTCCTGAGGCCTCCCTCCTTGTAGATGGCTGTCTTCTCCCCTCTGTGTCTTCACATGGTCTTTCCTCTGTGCTGGCTGTGTCCTAATCCCCTCTTCCTATCCGAACACCAGTCAAATTGGATTAGAGCCCACTCTAATGACCTCATTTTTACTTTATTACTTCTTTAAAGACCCTGTCTCCAAATACAGACACATTCTGAGGTACTGGGGGTTAGGACTTTAACCTATGAATTTGTGCGGGACACAGTTTAACCCATAATAGATGAGCTGCATTTCCCATCTTGGCTGGTGAACTCCAGCTTGCTGGGGCCAGTGTGCGTTTGGGACAGAGGGGTCGTCACGATGCAAAGACCCTGCCCATCCATGTCCTAAGGTATGCGGTCCAGGTCCACGGGTCTTACTTGGTCACCAGGTCACTGGACCCTCTTGCTCCCTGCCCCCTTCCTTCCCTGAAGCCTAGTGTGGCTCCCTGAGGGACCCGCTGTAATTCCCTGATCCATACTCACCTGTCCCCACCACACATGCTCAGAAATCTGCCATCGGCTCCTTTTAGCCATCAAGTCCCAGATTCACCCTGGAAACTCAGACTGTTCCAGACTGATGCTGTCCTCAGTTTCTGCCTGGCTGGGGAGAGAGGCTCTGGTCTTTTGCATTTCTCCTGTCCTGTCCCTGCTCTGTGGCCAGCCAGGGACAGCAGTGGGAATCATCTCACTCCAAGCTAGAGCAGGTCCTAAGACATATCTCCCCAAAGGCCTATTTTCATCTATCCAAAGCCTTTTTTGTTCTAGATATACGCTGGTTCTAGATCAGGAGAGATTTTGTGGCATATATCAGGGCCATGTTCCCAGCAGCCTGTGCCGGTGGCGTCTGTGGGTGTTTGCATCTCAGCTAAATTGAAATGCAGCGATGCCACCCTTCTGTGCCACAGGGGCACCTCCCAGCCCTGTTGACCAGTTAGTCATCACCTTGGCAGAGCCCACAGATCCACATAAACCATCTGGAGTGAGGAAATCCAAGTGAAGCGAGAAATCAGTGGAAAACAGCCAGTGTCCAGGCAGTCACATATATTCTTGTGTAAATGATTACCTGCGGGCACAGAAAAATAATCACTCTGTAGTGTCAGGTGAAAGCCACGGGTGTAGGTCCACTGCATGTAGTGAAAAGTACAAATAGACCAACTTCATGAAGTGCACTCACCAAAGCGTCAGCAGTGATTATCTCTGGGTGATGGGCTTGGGGAAGCCCTTTGAATTCTCTTCTTTTTGTTTGTCAGTATGGGGGTGGTGGTGAGGGGCAGCTTGGGTCTAAATGGAATTCATACAATCTGGGCTGGCCTTGTGGACTAACAGGACTTACAGCCAGAAGGCTATTTTCATGTGACCTTTGGGAACTACAATTCTAGTTCCACAATCCCACCAACCAGGATTCTGATCACCGAGTCTAATGTGTGTAGTGGTTTCCCCACATCAGCGCACAATTGTTGGACACCAGCTGGGTGTCCTGCTATTGAACTCAATCTGACACTGTGGAGATAGCATCAGACTCCACAGGCTAAGGGCTCAGTCCCGCAAGACCACCCTCCACTGCAGATGTCCGTTGCAAGCCCATGTTGTCACCTAGGCTTCTGACCAACTGGAAATAAATCAGAGGTTCCACAACCCCTTCCTTGGGTTTCATTAATTTGCTAGAGTGGCTCACAGAACTCAGGAAACTCATTTACTCACTAGATTACTGGTGTATTACAAAGGATATTAAAGGATGCGAATCAACAACCAGATGAAGAGTTACACAGGACGAGGCCCTGAATAAAGGAGCCTCTGTCCCTGTGAAGTTTGGGGAGTTTGGGGACTGGCAAGGTAGCATGTGGAAGGGTTATGGGTCAGCAGCCTGGAAGCTCCCTGAACCCTCTCCTTTTGGGTTTTTATGGCGGCTTCATGACATAGGCATGATTGATTAATTCATTGACCGTTGGTGATTGCTTCCACCTCCAGCCTCTCTCTCCTCCCTGGAAATTGACGGTGAGACTGCAAGTTCCACCCCTCTATTCAGGGCTGCTTCCTCTGGCAACCAGCTCCCCGTCTTTAGAGGATTTCCCCAAGTAGCCTCATAAACGTAAAGCCAGTTGTGGTGGAAAGGGGCTTGTGAATGATCAGACACCCATTTCACTTTTATAGCTCTGAAGTGATTTCAGGAACTGAGGAAAGGAGACCAAGTATTATAGCAAAAGATGTTCCCATTGCTTTTATTGCTCAGGAAATTCCAAGGGCTTTGGGAGCTGTGAGCCAGGAAGCATGGATAAGGACCAAATGTTCATTTCTTATAAATCACAACATCACAGGAATCTTCTGAAAGTTTATAAATTCTGTAATAACAATAATAATAGCTGGCTTTCATGGTCTTTACAAGGGGCCAGGTATTTGCCAAGCAGTTTGCTTTGATTTTGATGCATAGGTACCCCTGGCATCCCTATTTTACAGACGAGGAAACTGAGGCCAAGAGAGGTTGAGTAACTCATCAAAGGTCACACAGTGCTAAGAACCCAGCTTCTAACCACTCACGCTGACCACCCTTCAAAGTTCCCTGTGGTTTTGGGAATGACCGCCCTCCATCTTCCCATCAGAGGAGCCAGGCTCTCAGGGTGCCGTGCTGGGGGCCAGCTGGCATGCATAGAGGCCTCGATGGGTTGACAAACTGTGCGACTTGTCCCTGAACCCATGTGAGATGTCCCCAGAGGCTCTGAGGAGCACCTGGGGCTGAGGGCTGGGGTCCCGGCTGACACCTGTCAGAGCGAGGATCACTAATGTCAGTAATTCCAGCTGTACCCACAAGGTGGCGCCACCAGGAGAAAGGGATACTGATTTTTTCTGTTGTGTGAAACTTTTAAAAATTACGAAAGTGGGGCTTCCCTGGTGGCGCAGTGGTTGGGAGGCCGCCTGCCGATGCAGGGGACACGGATTCGTGCCCCGGTCCGGGAAGATCCCACGTGCCGCGGAGTGGCTGGGCCCGTGGGCCATGGCCGCTGGGCCTGCGCGTCCGGAGCCTGTGCTCCGCAACGGGAGAGGCCACAGCAGTGAGAGGCCCGCGTACCGCAAAAAAAAAAAAAAAAAAAAATTACGAAACCGACACACGCGTCTCATAACAAGGCAGAGGTGTATAAAGAAAAGACTTCATCATCCCCCCCCACACACCTCGTTCTCCCTCCACCCAGGAAAGTCAGGTTGAACCTCTCCACTCTTTTCTCCAAGTTCCAGCAAACATCAGACACACAGGTGAAGGACTTTTTGTTTGTTTGTTTTAACTTTGCTTTATTTATTTTACTTTTTACAATATGGGATCATCCTATACTCAGTACTGTGCAACCTTCAGTCTCCATTGAACTGAATATCACACTCTCCCTCTAGAATAGTGAACAGGCGATTCTCATTATTCAGTAGTCAAGCTCTGTAAAGTCCTGCGAAAATAGGGAAGAAGCGAAGGCTGAACCAGTGCTCCTAGGGCAATACGGGGTTGGGTTCCTGGGTTCCTGCCAGCCTCAGGTCACCGCATTTTTGTCAGTGGATCAACAGGTAGCTGTATAACCTTGTTTGGGGGATGTTTCTACCTAAAGACATTTTATTTAATATTTGTTGGTTCACTAACGTTGCCCTTAGGGTCAACAGCGCTATAACTCATGCCTGAGCAAAGCTAATTGAATGGCCGTATTTTCTCCTTAAGGCCCATCTTTTCTTTTTTTTTTTTTTTTTTGCGGTATGCGGGCCTCTCACTGTTGTGGCCTCTCCCGTTGCGGAGCACAGGCTCTGGACGTGCAGGATCAGCGGCCATGGCTCACGGGCCCAGCCGCTATGCGGCATGTGGGATCCTCCCAGATCGGGGCTCAAACCCGTGTCTCCTGCATCGGCAGGCGGACTCTCAACCACTGCGCCACCAGGGAAGCCCAATTTAATATATGTTGTTGGTTCATTAACGTTGCACTTAGGGTCAACAGCACTATAACTCATGCCTGAACAAAGCTAATTGAATGGCCGTATTTTCTCCTTAAGGCCCATCTTATCCTGCTTCCACTTGGGAACACCAGACGGCACTTCATTCACCACTAGGCTTGGGGGTCATTTCAAAGAGCAAAATCACCCACAAAAAGCGTATAGATATGAAAAAAAAAAAGTGGCCCTGCGTAAACTGCCAAAAGGACACTTGTTTGGCATCTGAGAGCTGAAACAAGAAGGCAGAATGCTGCCTTGCTGGACCTCAGCTGGAAACGCCAGCGCTCCACCACTCAAAATTTTCCCGGCTCTGCCCATGTTGGAGAATGACTGTGCAAATCCCAGCGTGTATTGGTTTTGGGGTTACAAATAAATTTTAGAGAATAGGTGAATTCACAAAGACAGAATCCATGAATAATGAGTGTCGACTGTATATTGATTAAGATATATTTTCTAAAATTTCTACGATTAGTCTGCGGGGGGTTTTCGGTGTAGGGGGGTGGTAAACAGAAAAAAATATTAGTTGCTTAAAAAAAAAAAGGCAGGGGTTGGGGGGAGCGGTTGAGCTTCCACCTCCCCTGTTAACTCCATTTGCTGCCCTGTTCCCTCGTGCAGAGATAAAGTGGAAGCAGCCTAGCTGGTCCCAGGAGGTGGCCCTTGGCATGGGCTGTGGCCAGGGGATGCGGGAGGCCACAGCTCCCCACAAGGCACACAGAACTCTGACGAGGGCAGGGAGTGGAACAGTGTCCTGAGGCTTCCACACCTGAGGGCTCACCTGATCGTGAGGGAGGCAAAGGAGGCATTTTCTCCCCATTTTACAGAAGAGCGGTGGCAGTTCTCAGAGGTCCCCTGCTGAGGCCATGTAGTGCTGGACGTGACCTACACTGGCTCAGGCCTCTCACCTTGACACTTCCTGCTGACATCCATGGAGTCAGTGCTGCTTTGGGGCCCCTGGGGGCCAAGCCCCTGGAAAAGAGTGGATTTTCTCTTCCCTTCCAGGTGGGTCTGGCTAGAGGACCTGGAAGGCCTGTGGCAATGCCAAGTAGAGGTCTATGAAAAAAATGAGTTTGAATCCTGACTCTACCTGTCTAAGCTATGTGACCTCGAGCAAATTATGCTGGATCTCCCTGGGCCTCAGTGTCCTCATCTCTAGAAGGGGAAAGTCATGGCTTCAGAGGGAGCTTGTGAGGTTTATCTGCGGTAACATGTGCTGATTCCCTATTTGGAGAGGCTTTGGTTGTGTGTCCACTTCCCCCAAGCTGGCTGGCCCAGCAGCAGGGTAGGTAATGGCAGGATAGGACCAGAGAAGGTGGCCAAATGCCTTTTCTTCATTTGGCCCATCCTCCTGAATGCAGTGTCCCAAGAATGAACCATTCTGCCTGACATGGAGGGGAATGGTCTGTGTCACATCCAGGCCAGACCCCGGCTCACTCCAGGGCACAGGGACCCCGGATGCCAAAGCCATCAGGAACCCCAGAGACCAGCCTGTCTAGCCCCTTTATTTTACAAAGGGGAAGGCCAGTCACTTAGGATTCTTCTGGCTACAAGCACCAAGCACCAGAAACCTGATTCAAACCAGTTTTGGCAGACAAAGGGGGAATTTTTTGGCTCACACAGCCAAACTGCAGAAAGGGAAGGGATGACAGGAATCTGACGTCACTGGGGTCTCGTCCGGCTCTCCTCTCCTCTCCCCGCGGGTCAGACCAGCTTTCTACACACCACAGGTGCATGGCTGCAGCAGATTTGAGACCTGACCCTCTCTTCTAGCTACCGTTTAAAAAAATCCCAGGCAGGGCTTCCCTGGTGGCGCAGTGGTTGGGAGTCCGCCTGCCGATGCTAGGGGACACGGGTTCATGCCCCGGTCTGGGAGGATCCCGCATGCCGCGGAGTGGCTGGGTCCGTGAGCCATGGCCGTTGAGCCTGCGCATCCGGAGCCTGTGCTCCGCAACGGGAGAGGCCACAACAGTGAGAGGCCCGCGTACCGCAAAAAAAAAAAAAAAAAAAAAAAATCCCAGGCAAAGAGCCTGTTGGGCCACCGTTGGCTCACCTGCCACCTTTAGATCTGTCCCTGTGGCCAAGGTGGTGCCTGCAGCTCTTTACAGACCACCTGTGGGAGGCAGGGTGTGTGCACGGGCTGGGTGGGGAGCAGTAACACCGAGGGTCCTGCCCGAGGGTGATTTGACTGTCCCCTGCGGTCAAGGTGAATGTGTGTTAAACATGGAAGTAGATAATGTATGGAGGGAGAAAAATGACTTCTTTTTCTTTGTAAAGTTTAGTGTAATGTATGATTTTTGGCCAATAACAAGTCCACCATTCCAAATTCAAAAGCTACCGCAGGATTGAAGTGAAAAGTCTCCCCGTGTCCCCGACCCCTGGAGGTGGTCATCGATGGTGTCAGTTTCTTGCATTCTGGAGAGGGCAAAGAGCCTTTGGAGCTCCCCTCGGGACTTCCAGGTGGAGGGGAGTCACGGAGAGGACCAAGAGCCAGTGTTTGCTGCTCCCATCTGGTCCTGGGGGCGTGCCTGCCTCTCGGTGGGCCCGTCCTCCCCTGCCCTTCTGTCCTCCCAAGCTGAGCCCCGGGAGAGGCGCGGGTGACCCTGGGGCTGGAGTGTGTCAGCAGCTTCCACGATGCCCTCCCCTTCCCACCCCGCCCCGCTGGGGCTTAGCTTCCAATCCGGAGGACTGGCCTCATCGTGGCCTCCCCCACCCCCAGGTCTCCTCCTAGCCCATCAGACCCAGGACTGTGCAGGAGGCTATGGCACCTGGACTGGGTGGTCAGAGTCTGCTCTCTGCCAGGCGTGGGTTGCTGAAGGAACCAGACACGCACCGACCCACTGGGGTTCGGAGGTGCCGAATCAGAACAGCCAAATCCCACCCACCTCGATAGCTGAGGGGTGAGGAGCCCCATGCCGGTGGGTCAGAGCAGCCACCTTTGCTCTCTGACCCTTGCAGTGGGGGCACTGCCCCCTGGGGTCCTGCCTCTCGGAGCCAGTCACACTTCAGCGGCCTTTGCTTCCAGCTGGGAGTCACTGAGTCTCCCTGCAAACCCAAGGAGGGGCAGCTGATCCCTGTCTTCTCTTGCTGTGGATTCCTGGGGTTACACACCTTGCCCAGGGCCCTCACACTGGGCATCCCTCTTGTCTGGAGCCAGCAGGCTTCCTCAGCAAGGTCCCCAGGGTTCCTCTGTTTGCCTGGTCCAGGCCTGCCCTCCTACCAGCTTGTGTCCTCTGCTTTCCAAGATGCTGCCGGCCCCTGAGCTGAGGTGCCTCAGGCCCCAGGCCCAGGCATTCAGCCGCTCTTCCCTGTGGCCTCTCCCTTCCTGTGAGTAGGGGTCAGGGAGTGCTGGTGGTTTGCTGGCAGTTTTTAAGGGTAGCCCGGAAGTCCCTCTCCTAGATCCCCATTCTTGGGAACCCACAGAAATTGGCGGAGAGCTTGGCCAGAAACATGGATGGAGCACTTGTTGTCCTCTGAGCATGAGCCAGGCCCAGGGTAATGAAGAAACAACCCCTGCCCTCAGTGCTGGGAGCCAGTGTGCATTTCCCAGATGCCCTTGCAGCTATGGTTCTGGGTGTGATTTATATTCTGCCTGTGAGATACACTCGTGAGAGATTTGAGAGGCCAAAGAGAGGCAGGGGCCGTCTGCCTGTGGCCCTGGCACAGACCAGCTCTGGCGGACAAGACTGTTGTCGCAGCCCAACTCGGTGTGCCACTCTCTAGTCACTGAATTTGCATTGTGGTGGCAGCAATGGTGGTAGCCGTGGCAACAGTGGCCTCCTGTCCTCTAGAATCTGGCTCCAGATCCCAGCTGCAGTGGCGTGACCTTGAAGCAAGTCACGTTCTAACACTCACTATGCCAGCCCTTCCAGCCATCTTTATTCTTGCTGGTGAAGTTCTGTACCACATCTCATTTTGCTTGAAATAACCAGAGTGTTTCCTAGTTCCTACTCTGAATGATACGGGTATGAGGGTGAGAAAGAATTTGTTCTCACTGGGGAGAGTCATTGGTTCGTGCAACATATATGGATTGGGCACCTCCTTCCTGCAGGCTCTGTGCTGGGTGCTGGGGATACAAGAGAAACCAGACAGGGCTCTCAGCGAGCTCACAGCTGGGTAGGTGTGTGGGTGAGGGCGGGGGGAAAGCTAAGCCACCATGGCCATGTGATCCACACCACAGGGTCCGCTGGGAGCCCAGAGGAGGGTCCTGGCATCAGTCAGGTTCAGTTTCAGGAAACAGACCTTTCCAGATATTTTAATACAAAAGGCACTTAGTACAGGGAATTAGGTGCTTACTGATCTTTGGAAGGGCTGGGGGGTAGGCTCTCAGCTGGGCCTCCAGAATGACTTCCAGAACTGGGCCTCTAGCAAAGCGACCATCCTGCCACAATGACAGCCATGCCTTCAACTTTGCATCAGTGTGGCACTCCAACGTCATGGGGAGAGCTGCCTGAGCTTCCCAGGCTGGGATGGCCTTCCAGGCTCATCACCATGTGGGTGCAGCAGTAGCTCTGGTGACCTTGGGCATCTTGTGTTCTCAGATGAGAATGTTCATGGCCCCTTCACGCTTCCTGAAAGAGGATGCAATCAGGTCATGCTTGGTCACCGTCTGGTTTGGATCACCCCCATGGGCTAAGCGGCACCTCATTGACGTTTAGTCTCTTTCAGACCTGGTTGGTCCACAGCTACCTTGACTCAGGTACCTGCCTGAGTCCAGCCAGTTGTGGCCAGGGGAGCACAGCTGGTTTGCTGGGGAGTGGGGCCTTGGGCATGGCAGGCCTTTGTGAGCCTCCTGGCAGGAACCCCCCATGGCCACTGACCCCACCAGATGCCAACCTGAGCTGCTTCCCAGCTTTATGCTCCGACGGTAATGATTATGTGATTGAAACTAACCTCTGCCACCTGAAAGTGTTTCTGGAACAAAGCAGGGAGGGACTAAATAAATAAATAACCAGACCAATCTAAACTGAATGGCACATTACAATTAACCAGACATTACAATTGCCCCTGAAGGACAGCAGACAGAATCTTGTCTCGAAACCCTGACAATTAAATGCCGAGGCAAGATGACCATTTTCTTCCAGAAGCAGGATACCTGAGATGTTCCCCTACATGTAAACACCTGATCTCAGAGAGTCTTGCTCTCATTTATCCCCCAATGAATGAATGACTTAAACCTTTTTTTGTACCTGGGATGGGATGGGGTCTGTCCCCTTTTAACAGGAGAGCAAGACAATCTCTACAAAAGTTCTAGGTGCTTAGACTTTAGCCCAACTTAAGGAAATGTCTCTGCAAGAGAGAAATATGCATTTCTTTTAATCCCACAGCCTATATTTTGAGCTTAATATCTCTAGTGGCAAACAAATGGCAAGAAACCCATTTACCGTCTCTGGCGGGTGTGGGGAGTAGTCACTGCAGGTCAAGGCTCCGTGGGTGCTGCTGTGCTCATCCCACAGGGGGCACTGCTCGCCAAGCCGGGCCTGGCTGGGATCTAATAGATTAGGACATGGGATTCGCAATTTTGCAGCTGGCAAAACAGGCCACAGGGCCCTGGCCAGGGCTTGGAGCCCGTGGATATTTCAATCATTCAGGAACTGAAGGTTCTGCCCTTCTCTGGAAGGACACACTGCACTGATGCCATGGCCCCCAGGATGGATCCTTGTGAGGACTACTTTTTTTTTCAGTGATTTGTAGAAATGTCACTTCCAGAAGTTGGCCTCTGTTTAGTATGTGAAGTATGTACAAGTATGCAAATGTATATCAGAGAAGGCAGTTCAGTTGCCTTTCTCGTGGCATGCACGTGTGGATTGAGATGCTTGGGGCTGATTAACATCAACATTTTAAAAATGAAATTGTCTTATTGACCGAGAACCTCATCTTTATCTTAAACTAAGATACGTTAACTGAGTGTCTCCTTACTACATAGTGTTCATGATGTTTCATTCTTCTGAGGGAGGAACTTATTTTCAGGTGTGGATTTTTGTAAACCGGCTGAATTTCTTGCTGGTGTCTGTTATTTTTAAATTTTATATGTTGAATTATACATTCAATGTATATTTAATATATAAATTAGGTATTCTATAGCTGTATAAAAATTATATTTATGATGTGATAGTTTTCAATTTATGGTAGAAATAAATCAAGTTTTCTTTTTAAATACTTCTCTGTATCAGAGATATCTCCAGTATCATAAATTGTTGTGGAGAATCTTGTGTATGGCCTGGTCTTATCTTGCTGAAATTTACTTCGGTGAAATTTAGCTAAAGAGATAAAAAAGCAAAGCTCGATCATTTATTCAGCAAATATTTAATGAGTACTTAATCCGTGAGAGTTCTTTCCATCGCAAGCAACAGGAAATCAACCCAAATGAGCTAAAGCAAAAAGGGGCTCTTGGCACTGGAAATTTCAACATTGATGGGCTATTTGATGGTAAGGAAATACTGTTCACTTTTTGGTGGAATGCCTGCTTGGCTTGGCTTCATTAATAAGCCCAGTCCCTGGCTGTGGGGACTGAGTCAGCTCCTCAGTCCTGGCCAGGAGTCAGGAAGGGACTATTGGTGTTGGCCGGGGGTGGGGTGGGCTGGAGGGAGACAATAAACGTCCACCTCTATGTGCCAGGCTCCATGCTAGGGACACACAAATGGATGGGGCACGGTCTCTTCTGGTCAGGAAGCTTCTCATCCACAAAACCAATGATTTGCATTTCCATTAATTCCCTTTTTCCCTTAAACTACACAGGTTTGACATCAACAATTACCCCTCTGAAATATGAAGCACATTTTGAAAATAGCCCACACCTCTCATGCCCAGTTTTACACACATGCCAACTTGATCCCACAGGTGGTAGATGGAGACCTGGCACGGCAGGAGCTGACCCCAAACGAGCCCTCCCCTTCCCATGTGTTTTTGCTAGAAACAGCTCAAAAGAGATGGTCTCCTTCTGCTTTCTGAAGGCCGGTAGCGCAGGTCTGGTTATTTCAGGGACAAATGCCCTGGAGGTGCTCATAGTGCTGGCACAGCTTTTATGGAGGTGCTGACATAAGAATAATCACACCTTACATTTTGTGAGTGATTACTCTGGGCCGGGCACTGTTCTCAATGCTTTACACATAGAGCTCATTTGACCCTTGCAGCAACTCCATGGTGCTGGTGCTATAACTGTCCCCATTTTACAGATAAGGAGACTTATGAACTGCATGGTAAATAATATTTGGTTAAAAGACCCCTCCCCCCTTCTTCATCCTGTTCCTCTTGTTCAACTCCCTTGGGGGTCCCACTGGTCAAGCACAAAGGAGGAAGACTCATGAAAAATATTAATAAACTCACATGTTGTACACACTGCTATATTTAAAATGGATAACCAACAAGGACCTACTGTACAGCACAGGGAACTCTGCTCAATATTATGTAACAACGTAAATGGGAAAAGAATTGGAAAAAGAATAGATAAATGTATATGCGTAACTGAATCATTTTGCTGTACACCTGAAACTATCACAACATTGTTGGTCAACTACAGTCCAATATAAAAGAAAAAGTTAAAAAAAAGACCTGTATCACTCAGATACAAATATAAAATGTTAAAAAAAATAATAAAAATAAACTCATGTTGCCTTCTGACAAGTATTGGGGCAGCTATTAGCATGACCTGGGATCTTACGCCAGTCACTCTGGTGTGAGCCAGTAGCAAACCCAGGATCAGGGTTGGTTTTCTGTCTTCTCAGACTCCCTTTCTCACATGGGGTGTTTAGTGGGCTCGCAGAAATGCCTGGTGGGTTTGGAATCATATAGTGCTTGGGTCCTATTCCAGGCCCTGCGCTCACTGTGTAATTTTTGGATAAGTGAGTCAACCTCATACTTGTTACTGGAGACTTTTTCTTTTTTCCTCTGTAAAATGGAATAAATAATAGTACCTACGTACCAATAGTACCAAAGGGGTTATTGAGAGGATTAAAGCAGATGGTACCCTAAAATGTTTAGCCTGTTTCATTTGGGAGTGGTAGCTTTTGATAGAGGTAGAACAGTGATATTTTCTCTCTGAGGCAGAAACTGCTGAAGCTGGGCTTGGCAAACACAACAGAAAACGGTCACCAGGAAGTAAGCTCACTAGAGGGACCCTGGAGGAGCAGGACGTGACCGAAGAGTCCCTTAGTCAGCAGCGGTGATGCAGAGTCTGCACCAGCCTGCATCTCCAGCAGCAGCCCATGTCTGGCACATAACCTTGGAGCTGGGGTCCTCAGCTTTCAGGGTGAGTGGGTGTTTACTGTGTAACGCAGTTATTGAAATCCTTGCCCCTAGAGCATGTCTCCCTGGGTTCAAATCTTGGGGAAGCTCTACCACTTACCTGCTGTAGGGCTTTAAGTACCCTACTCTACTTCTCTGTGCCTCAGTTTCCTCATCAGTAAAAGGGGATAATAATAGTACCTCTATCCTAGGGGTCAATGCGAGGATTAATTAATTAGATGCCAGAACCTGACATCTAATAAATGCTGGTTGTTATTACCAAGCTCCAGCCAGGGCCTGGAGCAGAACATCCAGTGAGACACAAGGTCAGTCTTCCTGGGAATTTACAACAGCAGAGGGGAGATTTTAAAAAAAATCAGCTTTTGTTACAACTGAGGTACATGCTTTCCACAAAAGTACAGTGTTTCAGTTTGGACAGGGGGTTCCTAATAAATTTGTCTCTTGCTATGTGGGAGGAGAGGTCCAGGGAATTGTAGGGAAATGTACGTGGCTTCTCAGGTATTACTAGTAAAAATAGACTTTTCTAGAAGGGCACACTCTCGCAGGAGCTCCCAGAAAAGACAGGAGGGAAGGTTGGGGAGCTGGGCTCAGAACACTGGAAACAGTGCAGCTGGGCAGGAAGCGCTCATGCCTCCGGGTACCCTCCCTCAGCAGGAATCAGTGTCAATCAGTTTTATCCTTGCGGAAGATTCTAATTCCAGGGCCAGGGTATCAGACTGGCCTGAAGTACCTTCTGGGAGGGGCAGGCATCCTGCTGGAGATTTCCTGACACTGAACCTATGGGGAGGGCTGTTCTCTTAATGGATATCAGGCAGGTCCAGCAACACCATCCCCGGAAGTGACATTCAGTTAGGGCAAGAGAGCTTAGCTTTTTTGTATCATAGACACCTTCTAAGAATAATGTTTTTTAAATGCATAAAACACATAGGGTTACAAAGGAAAAGAAAGATAATGAAATATTAGAAAAAACAAATAGATGATATAATATGTAATTTTTTGGTTAACTCAATGAAAAGGAGATCAGGGCAGTGGCCTACCACACTGTTATTCTGAAGTACAGATGAGTGTATATTAGCCATAAAAAGGAATGAAATTGGGTCATTTGTAGAGACATGGAGGAACCTAGAGACTGTCATACAAAGTGAAGTAAGTCAGAAAGAGAAAAACAAATACTGTATATTAATGCATATATGTGGAATCTAGAAAAATGGTACAGATGAACCTGTCTGCAAGGCAGAAATAGAGACACAGATGTAGAGAACAAACGTATGGACACCAAGGGGAGAAATGGGGGGGTGGGATGAATTGGGAGATTGGGATTGACATATATACACTAACATGTATAAAATAGATAACTAATGAGAATCTGCTGTATAGCACAGGGAACTCTACTTAGTGCTTTGTAGTGACCTAAATGGGAAGGAAATCCAAAAAAGAGGGGATACTTATCGCTGTACAGTAGAAACTAACACGATATTGTAAAACAACTATACCCCAATTAAAAAAAAACTAGAAATGAAGTACAGATGAGTGTAAACAATATTTTGAAAAATCTGCAGCAACTGTAATGTGTCGTGGACATATCTGTGATTGCTACTGGGGACAAAGCCCCAGGTGCTGCTGATACTACTGTGGCTGGTAGCCTAACCTCATAATTGAAGGAAATGCTAAATTGCAGTAGGAGATTAGAAGAAATAATGAAAATGTTTTCCCCATTTAGGGAGTCCCTGATTTAAGCTGAGAACCTCTTCTCTCGGCATTTTGTTAAATATCAGTGGTATAAGGTTACGTGAAAAAGCCCAGATTTTAAGACGCTGAATTTTCATTTGCTGTATTTTTTGCCAAAAGAAAGAAACAATAATACATTTGTGTGTATATTAAGTACATCTAGAACAATGTATAAACAATATTTCATACTTAAAGAAAAGGGAAATGTATGGAAGGATCTAGGTTCAATGCCAGTGCAACCTTCACAAGCCTTGATCTGGGCTTCTCTCCGCCTCTCTGGGCGGGATCAGTCCGCTGGACAGGCGGAGGAGTGTGTTTCCCTGGGTATCCCCAAACCACACCCCTGAAAAATAACGAGGTCGGTTTCTCAAGTCAGTTCACGGTGTCCTGGCACACGCACGGCCTGGGAGGTGGGCGCCCACTTTTTGTGAGGCCTGAGTTTTGTCCCTAGTCAGCTGTGTGTCCTCAGGTCTGTCTCAAATCTCTCTGAGCCTCCCTTTCCTGGGTCTCCAGGATCCAACTCCCAGGCTCTCGTTATCCACGTGGGCCATCTTCTGCGGCGCTTTGCAGTTTATCGGAGGCACCTGGAGCCACAGGCGGTGGATGCAGAGACAGGATCCCGCAAAGACTAGAAGGCAACCTCTGGTAGCTCCTCAGGCGCGGGGGAACCGGACGCACCGGGGCGAGGGCTTACTCTATCGGGCGGCAGATTCGGGTTCAACGAAAGGCAGTATTTTTACCCATCAGAATTGCCCAGGATGAAGAGGGAGGGGGTTCCCTTCAAACGTGAATCTCTGTTACTCCCACTTATCAGTTGATTTAAAATCGGGGTTTCGGCGTAGGATGACCCCCCAACTCTACCAGCGTCGGGGTATGAGCCCGGAAGGTACATTTTAGAAAAGTACCACCACTCCCGCCCCCAGGGGAAGTAAGGGAGCAATATCAGTTGGACATACTGGGTGTCGAGTGTGGGGGTAGTTACTTCAGCATATCTTGGTGTTCCCAGACTTCCACGTGGGGTGGTAATCAGCGACAGCGTTTCGTAGTGTTCCAGTATTTAATTCCCAAGAATGAATTAAGCCAAAAATCGTAAGTAAACCCTACGACCGCGGCAGGACTCGAACCTGCAATCTTCTGATCCGAAGTCAGACGCCTTATCCATTAGGCCACGCGGCCGCCTGATACGTGAGGCTCTTTGGACAATCTAAAAAGTATTATTACCGCCCACCGGCTTGCCCAGGACGAATCCACCTGCTTCTTGAGCAGGGGAGGTTGGACCTTGGTTCCCAGAGTTCCGCAGGGAAGGCCCACCCGGAAGTCCTTCCTCCCCACCCCGCGGGCGGACCGGTCCACTTTTGGCTCTCCTATTGGTCGCGCTGGGAGTCTTCCTCTTGCCTCTCGGGTAGCCGCGGGAGTGAGCGGGGCGCAGACGGGAAGTTGCGGCTGCCAGCGAGGCGGACTGCTCCGGTGCAGGCCACACGCCACCCCGAGGCTGCATAGGCCGCGCGGAGGGAGACGCCGCGTCGCCGGCCCGGGGTCGGGAGCCGCAGACCAGGAAGCACCGGGCGGACTGAGGTTTCCGGCGGGTTCGGCGTTGGGGGGAGGCCGAGTCCCTGAGCGGCGGCGCGGCCCCTCCCTCTCCAGCCAGGGAGCGAGGCCCTGAGCTGGGCGGAGGCTGGTCCCAGGGCGCACCGCGGCGCGGCCGCCGGGCTCAGGCTAGCGGTCGGGCGTGCCGGCGGCCGGGAGCGCGGGGGCCGCTGCCGACGCCCCCTGCAGGGCGCCCTGGGCCTGCTGGGCCCGGGCTCAGGCGTGTGTGGGGGCTCCGCGGGACGGCGGCCCACCTGGCGGGTTCGAATCCGGGCGCTGTCTCCTAAGGGCGCTAGGCCCTCGGGCTGCGGCGGTCGCGATAACGGCAGCCACCATTTGCCGAGGACTTGAAGAGGGCCGGGCTGCGCGGCGTGTTCGCCCTGTGTCACCCAAACAGCCCTGTATGACAGGTAGAATCCGTAACCCCATTTTACAGAGTAGGAAATTGGGGCCTAAGGAGCTTACCCAAGGTCACACGTCTCGTAAGAGCCAGAGCCGGCATTCAAAGCCGCGTCCTCCTATCCAGAGTCTGCCCTCTTAACCACGGCCGTCACCTTCCCTGATGAACTTACGTGAACCTCAGTTTTCCTCAGGAAGGGTATTGCTATTTCCCAAGGTTGTTTGATGATTCACTGAGAAAATGTACCTAAAGGCGCCTGGCACACTGCCTGGGCCGCAGAAAATGCTCATGGAATGATGGCTCTTAATATCACACATGTTACGTGTGTCATTAGTAACACTGTATATCATCTGTCTCCTTTAGGATTTGTGGTGGAAGGCAGGCATGGTCAGAACCATTTCACTGACAGGAAAACAGAGACAGGACGTGTCTCTCTCCACGTCTCTCAGCCAGTAGAAGCTGCCAAGCTGGAGCCCAAAGCCAGGTGTGCTGACTCCCAGCGGGGGGCTCCCTGCACCAACCATGAGCCGCCTGCTCTGGAGGAAGGTGGCCGGCGCCACCGTCGGGCCAGGGCCGGTTCCAGCTCCGGGGCGTTGGGTCTCCAGCTCCGCCTCCGGCCCCGTCCCCAGCGACGGGCAGCCGCAGCCTCCGCCGCCGCCGCTGCCGCCGCCAGTGCCGTCCTCGGAGGGCGGGCAGCTGCGGCACAACCCATTGCACATCCAGATGCTCTCGAGAGGGCTTCACGAGCAAATCTTCGGGCACGGCGGGGAGATGCCCGGCGAGGCCGCGGTGCGCCGCAGCGTCGAGCACCTGCAGAAGCACGGGCTCTGGGGGCAGCCGGCCGCGCCCTTGCCCGACGTGGAGCTGCGCCTGCCGCCCCTCTACGGGGGCAGCCTGGACCAGCACTTCCGCCTCCTGGCCCAGAAGCAGAGCCTGCCCTACCTGGAGGCGGCCAACTTGTTATTGCAGGCCCAGCTGGCCCCCCGGCCCCCGAGCTGGGCCTGGGCGGAGGGCTGGACCCGGTACGGCCCCGCGGGGGAGGCCGAACCCGTGGCCATCCCCGAGGAGCGGGCCCTGGTGTTCGACGTGGAGGTCTGCTTGGCAGAGGGAACTTGCCCCACATTGGCGGTGGCCATATCCCCCTCGGCCTGGTGAGTACGGGCAGGGGTCAGGGGACTTGAGCACACGTGGGGGGCCCAGCTTAATAGTTTGGTGAGCTCCCACTATGTGTTTGGTGGGTGGATTTCCAGGGACTGTGGTCTCAGTGGTGAACTAAAACAAGCCTTGACCCCAGCTTTATACAGACCTTACTTTCTGGTAGGAAGGTATGGGTAGTAAACAACACCCAAGCAAATGTCACGTGGTGATAGGGGCTGTGCAGAGAATCATGTGTGTTGAACTTGAGACTGACTGGGAGACCCCTTGAGATCACCTTGATTTGGTGCCTTCCCCCTTGCCCTAGTAGCTTCCTGAGAAGTTAGTCCAAGACATTTGAACAGTGTTTCCATTTGGGGATGCCATTGGTAATTTTGGGCAGGAGAAACCTCCCTTTTGCGGGAATGTCCCAGGCTACCGCACACTCAGCATCCCCAGCTGCTCCCTTAAATGCAGACCAAATCCCGCCCCCCGCCCCCGCCGCCCCGACCCATTTCAGTGTTTCCAAATATCCACTCCCCTCAGGTAACCCCACCCCGCCTCATGACCACCCCCAGCTGAGAAACTGCCTCCTTCCCCCAGCCTTCCAAGCAGGCTTGCAGGCATTTTTGTCCCCAAAAGGTATATTCAATCTCTCTTTTCTTTTTAAATAACTTTCTAAGTGCTACCCAAGTTTCTTTTTCAAACAATGATGGCAGTACTGTTTCTCCCCTTTTTTATTCTTCATTCCAGGATTAAAATACTATTTACAACCTTAATGCTTTCAGGCATGGCCAGCAAAAAAAGTTGGCAGTTTCTTTATTCCTATTGGAAGCTACATCTTTGTAAAGAAAGCTGCGAAATGTTAAATATGCAGTTGAAAATGGTGAAAGCATGGCTAAATAGATAAGGTAGGCATTAACGGCTGAAAAGAGCAAAACTAGATGATTCCTCAGTGACGTAGTTCCAGTTAAGATGAGAATCTCAGTGCTTACTGTGTAACTTGATGGTCAAAATAGAGGGAATACTGTCCATCATTTGAGAAAGTAAAGTAGACTGTGGTGGCTGAAAGAAAATTAGGAAACCAGTGATAAGAAGGACTTGTTTTTTGATCTTTTGGTCATTCTTGGCCAATTTCCCTGAAGTCCCCCTTTTCTTTTCCTCCTTCCTCTCCTAATTTTTCATCTCTTTCTCTCCCTGTCCTTCCCATCCTCCTCTCATTCTCATTCCATTCTTGCCGGTGCTACTGGGGGCACTGTGCAGTTTGACTGGCGGCAGAAGTCATTGCTGAGGACTGGGCTCATGCTGGGGCCTTCCTTCTGGGAGCCTGACTATGGTGGGGGGCGGGAGGTGCCAGACGGGGCCCTGACAGCAGTCCACTTTTAACCTGGGCACATCCCTGCCGTGTGTGGCTGCGTAACATCAGGTTCCTGAGCAGCCCGCCGTTTCCAGTGGGAGGGAAGAGCCTTGAACGGCCCAGAGGGCAGCTTCCCGAAGGCTGCTGGTAAGGGCTTTGGTCGTCAGGCCAGAGGGACATTACACAGGCTGTCAACACCGATCTCAGATTCACAGGAAAAGTGTAGTGTTAACGGCATTGGTCCTGACTCATCTTAAATTTGCCAGAGGTGTTTGCATTTTGGCGTTCTTCTTTTTTTATCACAAATAAATTTAACAAGATGGTTCTCATGTACAGCTGCAGACCCGGATCTTGACACCAGTCTGGCTTTTTATTGCAACTAAAGTCCCCGTCATCACCACAGCCTCAAATATTTGACATCCTTCAGCCTTTTCTTCTGTGTTGTGTTTGAGGGCTTTGACATGTTGAATTGAAAGGGGAGGAGGTTTCAACTTGAGCGTTTTGCCATCATTTGGAGTGTGAGTTAGATTTTACCAGGTTTAACACTAGGAACCTCTTTTTGCTGGTAACCCCTTCCCCCAAAGAAACTAGTTTTATGTTTGTTGTATCTGTTGCGGCAGATAACCCCTCCTCGCCACCGTAAGGGAAACAGGCAGCTTGTTCGCAGCTGTGGTGGCCACACGTGGCCTCGTCACTCACTTTGATGCTGAGTGGCCTTGACCCTTTGGCGTAATCTGTGGTTCACAAAAGGCTTTTGCTCAGCGGCCATTTCCCCACACTTAGTCTTGTGAATCTTGAGCAAACTCCAGCCTTTTCCTGAAACAGTGTCCGGCCCCCAGCAGGCAGCACTCATCCCCTGCCCCTCCCACCCCAACCCTAGCACATATTTCCTAGCACATGTGCATACATTTCCTCCATTCTGACACTTTCCCTGGTCTCTCACTGAGGGTGGTTGCTCAGAGACACAGCACCTTCTACAAGGTGTGTGATTCGCTCTTTGTCCTTCAGAATCTTTCCAGCCGTCAGATGATTCATCCTGTACACGTGTGCAGCATTTGTCTTTCTTTTTTTTTTTTGCCACTTTCAATTAAAAAAAAATTCCACTTTGGGTTTTATTATAATTGTCTCTCTTCTTCACTAGCACTTTGAACATTAGCCATTTTGTGCTTATAGAGGTGAGGGGTTGATAACGGTCATTAAGACACCTCAGAGCCAAGCACAGGCTTGGTGAGCCCTGGGCATAACAGACACCTTGATGGCCCGGGCTGAATGCCCATCCGGGACCCCCGGGACTGTGGCACTTAGCTCCCTTTCTCTCTGTGGAGGTAGAAAAGTAAAGAGGCTTTTGTAATTCCTCCGCACTCCCAACACATACCTGGGCAGCACCCCGCCCGACCTCTAGCTCTGTGAGCACTAGGAGCACCCCGTGGTCTCCCTTGTACCCCTAGCTGCTAGTGTAGGGCCTGGCATGTGGTGGTAGGTGTGCAGTGGGAATTGTGGGGCGGAACTTGAATGCCTCCATGCTGAACCTGCCTGCCTCTCACCTCCCTCAGGTATTCCTGGTGCAGCCGGCGGCTGGTGGAAGAGCGTTACTCTTGGACCAGCCAGCTGTCGCCGGCTGACCTCATTCCCCTGGAGGTCCCTGCCAGTGCCGGCGGCCCCACCCAGCGAGACTGGCAGGAGCAGTTAGTGGTGGGGCACAACGTGTGCTTCGACCGGGCCCATATCAGGGAGCAGTACCTGATCCGGGTATGGTTCATGGGGCCAAATGCAGGCTCTGGCACCGGGTGGGCTAAGAGCCCTGCTCTCAGTGGCTAGGGAAGGCATTTCTTTTCCTGGCCAGTGCCTCCATCGCCTCTGTAGAAGCTACAGGGCCTCCTGTTGACCAGCCCTGCCCGTGGTCCCTGTAACCAGCTGTTCTGTCCCTAGGGTCTGCCTGGCACAGGACCTGAGTTGTCACAGGGTACTAATGGCCCTTATCTCTGTGCGGCATTTTAGAGCTTAGCGTGGGTCTTTGGAGGCTGTGGGCCCCACGGCCTGGGCTCCCATCCTGCCTTGGCCACTGGTGAGCAGCATGAGCCTCTTAACATCCCTTTACAACTAAGGAAACTGAGCCTCAGTTTCCTTAGCTGTAAAGAGAGGGAGATGGCAGAAGCTACCTCATAGGATTGTTGAGAGGGTTTGAACAGTGCACACATCAAACACTCAGAACCATAGTGTGGCAATTCTTAATTCTGTAAAAAGTGCCCTAGTAGAAAGGCAGGGCAGGTGAGAGTAGCCTTAGCCTCTAGCTGAGTGTGCTGAAGCTCAGACAGCCTTGTTGACTTGCCCAGGGCCACAGAGCTTCTGAGCGGCAGGGCTGGGGGCCGAGCCTGATAGCTTGGAAGGCCTCGTTTTGGCCACTCTGTTGCCAGGGTGCCCCTGGAGCTGTTGCTGGATGCTGGGAAGGCCTGTGTGTTGGGATTCAACCAGGCCTGCGCTTTCAAGGGTGGCTAGGGTTTGAGAAGGCAGGCCCCTCACAGGTGGAGGGACAAGCGTGAGCAAGCATGAAGACACTCTTTAGTGCTGGGAGGCTGTGGGCTGGGAGGGGAGGCTGAGGTGGGGCTGGTGGGCTGAAGTACCGAAGCAGGGGTAGGCTGGCCCCTCAGCTGCAGCCTCTCCTCCTCAGGGCTCCCGCATGCGCTTCCTGGACACCATGAGCATGCACATGGCCATCTCAGGGCTAAGCAGCTTCCAGCGCAGTCTGTGGGTGGCAGCCAAGCAGGGCAAGCACAAGGCCCGGCACCCCACACGGCGAGGCCAGAAATCCCAGAGCAAAGCCAACGGCCCAGCGGTGAGAGCACACTGTGGGGGGGGCCCCTCCCCGGCCGGCCTGTCTGGCTTGAGACCGAGCTGATCTGCGGTGTCCCTTGCTCTGGCCTCCAGATCTCATCCTGGGACTGGCTGGACATCAGCAGTGTCAATAATCTGGCAGACGTGCACAGCCTCTACGTGGGGGGGCCTCGCTTAGAGAAGGAGCCCCGCGAGCTGTTTGTCAAGGGTAGCATGAAGGACATCCGTGAGAACTTCCAGGTATGGTGGTGGAGAGGGGCTCTGGGGACATGGGCTGTGGCAGACCCCTAGTGACCCTGGGGAGTGTAGCTGCCAGACCTGACCCTGAGAGGCCCGGTGGTGGTAGTGGGATGGCTGCCCACCCAGCGCCTTCCTGTCGCCTGTGCCAGGACCTGATGCAGTACTGTGCCCAGGACGTGTGGGCCACCTATGAGGTTTTCCAGCAGCAGCTACCGCTCTTCTTGGAGAGGTGAGGGAGAGCCCCTCTGGGAACCCATGGGGGTCAGTGGGTTCCTGGCACCCGGGCCCACCGTAACCAGGTGGTGCTGGGCCTTTCTCAGGCTGGGGGCCTTAGCCTTTCTGGGCTGAGAGCATGGAGCCACTCTGTCCAGTGGTGGCCACCTGGGCCTTGGACTCTGGGGTTTCTACAGAGGCCCTGGAGGGGGGCGCTGAGGCTGTGCTTGTTTCATGTGTGTGGTCCTGGTTTGCTAAGCACCATCTCTGAACCCAGATCCTGAGCCAAGGACTTCACATCCGTCTTGGTTATGTTTGCTAGTGAGTCAGTTTTATGATGTGGTCAGAGTCATAAGCGTCAGCCAGACCTGGTTCTAATCTTGATTATCCTATCCAACTCATTTGACCTTGGGCAAGTTACTGGGTTTCCCTGAGCCTCAATGCTCTTATCTGTGAAACGTACACAAATACACTTGACTACAGTTGTGAGGTTCCTGTATGATCTTTTGTGTGTATGGGGCTGTAGCACAGTGCCTGGCACTTAGTCATTACTCAGCAAATGACAGCCATTTTCATTTTTGTGATCTGTCATTCCCCCCATTACCCCTGAGGATGGGATGATATTATTCCCATTTTATAGATGAAGGAACTTAGGCTCAGAGAGATGAAGTGACTTACCCAGGGTCTCATGGCTGGGAGACGGTAGAGCTGGGGTAAACCCCTGTCTCTCTGACGTGGGTGGTTGGGTTGAGGATCGCCAGGCTGGCCCAGGGATTGGGCCAAAGCCTTGCCTCCTGTGGTCATTTATGGCAGCCCTGGTGTTTGTCCTCAAGGTGTCCCCACCCGGTGACTCTGGCTGGCATGTTGGAGATGGGTGTCTCCTACCTGCCTGTCAACCAGAACTGGGAGCGTTACCTGGCGGAGGCACAGAGCACCTATGAGGAGCTCCAGTGGGAGATGAAGAAGTCGCTGATGGACCTGGCCAACGATGCCTGCCAGCTGCTCTCAGGAGAGAGGTAGCCAGGCCTTGGGCGGGCTGGATCCCCCTGCAGGGGATGGGCAGGTGGGAGGGCTGGCCTTCGGCTTGGCCTTAGCCCTCCCCTGGTGGGCTGGCTGTGCAGGTACAAAGAAGATCCCTGGCTCTGGGACCTAGAGTGGGACCTACAGGAATTTAAGCAGAAGAAGGCAAAGAAGGTGAAGACGAAGGAGCCGGCCACAGCCAGCAAATTGCCTGTCGAGGGGCCCGAGGCTCCTGGGGATCCCAAGGATCAGGAAGGTGGGGAACATGGGCAGGAGGTGGGGCAGGGATGGACCCTGGGAAGGTCCTGGGACCGAGGGGTTCCTTGGAAGGGGTTGCTCCGGCCTTGCGGAGATGAGTAGGCTGGGCAGGTCTTTGTGAGAGACACTTCTCTGGTCCTGATTGTCCTCCCCGACCCTGTGCAGACCCTGGCCCCCCCAGCGAGGAGGAGGAGTTTCAGCGAGATGTCATGGCCCGCGCCTGCTTGGAGCAGCTGAGGGGGACCACAGAGCTCCTGCCCAAGCGGCCCCAGCACCTTCCTGGGCACCCAGGGTGAGCCCTGTCTCCCTAACATGTCCAGCGGCCATCCTTACCCCTCCCTCCACCCTGGGACACCCCTATTCTGGGCCCCAGCACGGGGTGATGTGCATATGGGCCCTTACTAACCTGCTGCCATTTGTTCCTGCCATCTTCCAGTCCTGCTCACTAGTTTGCTCTGACCCCTGGGTCACTGGACTAAAGCAGTACAAGTGCACTAAGCACCTGCTGTGTGCTGGGCCTCACAGTAGCCTCTGAGAGTACAAATAGGAACATAACTCCTTCTTTCTAGTAGCTTCTCCCTGGGAGGAGCCAGTTGTGCAGACCAGCCAGCGCAGCTGGAGTTTATATCCATGATGAGACAGAAGAGTCATCAGTGTTGAGGCAGTGCCTGACTCTGCTTGGGGAAATCAAGGAAGGCTTCCTTGAGGAGGTGACCCTTCATTCACACCCCATGGAGTGGCAGAGATGAGAAAATAGGGGCAGCCAGGGTGAACAGCAGAGTGCCAACTTTACATTTGCCTGAGATGAGGCCGCCGTAAATTTTGTGCCCTGAGTGCCTCACTTGCCTCACCCTTGCGTTGGCTCCGGTGAACAGCACGTGAGGGATGGAGCTCTGAAGGCTCTGGTGTGCCTCTAGAGCAGCGGTGGGAGGGCAGATCTACTTGCTCCTCTGGGCAGTTTCCCTGCGTGAAATGGAGCTGGGGAAGGAGTCCAGCCCTAGGCTATGCATGTGGGTCCTGGCTTCTGAGTAGTACAGGGGGGCTGACATAGGATCTTTCCTTCTGGGATATTCGAATTATTCTAGGGGACTCCCTGGGGGTCCTGGCTGTATCCCAGAGGGAAGGGATGGTGACTGTAGGCTGAGGTCACCAGAAAGCCTTGGGGTCTTGGAGAGTGGGTGGGGCCCTTGCCGTCACACACTGTCCTCCCCCGACTACCATGACACTGCTCTCTTCTGACGGGGCATAGGTGGTATCGGAAGCTTTGTCCCCGGCTAGATGACCCTGCGTGGACCCCAGGCCCCAGTCTCCTCAGTCTCCAGATGCGGGTCACACCTAAACTCATGGCGCTGACCTGGGACGGCTTTCCTCTGCACTACTCGGAGCGGCATGGCTGGGGATACCTGGTGCCCGGGCGGCGGGACAACCTGGCTAAGGTGCTGCCAGGCAGCGGCCTAACATCGGCTGGGGTGGCCTGCCCCTACATGTAAGGCTCTGGCTCAGGGAGGAAGGGGCTGGAGGCTAGGCACCCCTTCCCCTTGCTGGAGAGACCAAACCCAGCTCAGGCTAGTGAAAAGAGCTCGGGTCTGAGAGTCTGGGTTCTAGTTCTTTGTTTGGTGGCTGCCTTTTCTGTCTGGGCCTCAGAGCCCTGTGGGGCTGAGGGCGTGGTGCTTGGAGTGGGTGGGACTGAGGCCCTGCTCCTGGGCCCGGCAGCCCAGCTGCCCTCACATGAGGAGTGTGCAGAGGGAGGGCCGTTGGAAGTGACAGGGGGGATGAGCTTTGTCCCCCTTTTTTGAGTATAATTTATTGAGCACTGATTATATTCTGTGTTAATAAACATTTTACAGTGCTTCCCTCGTTTGTTCTCCAGGCAGTCCTGCGGTTATCTTCATTTTAGAGTTGGCAAAACAAAGGCCTAGGGAAGTCAGGTTCTTGTCTGAGCTCACAAACCCTTGAGCTTTTGACAGGCAGGTGTTGGGGAGAAGCCATAGCACTTGAAGTGCCCCAGAATTGAGAGTCCTGGCTCTGCGGGGCAGCCTGAACCACCCGTGGGGCCTTAGGACAGAGAGGCAGGGATCAGCCTGCTCCCTTGGAGCTGAAGGATGGATGAGCGGGCAGGAGCCAGCCTGGGGCAGGGCCCGGCCCTGACTTCCCACTGCTGAGCTCCCAGACCTTTTCCCGGGGAGGTGGTGGCTCTGGGGAGAAGCGCTTAGATTTGAGTCAGCCCAGGCCTCGAAACCCAGCCTGCCACCATTGTGCTGTCGTTTTCAATTTGTCACTCCCTGTCTGTGAACCAGGGGAAGTGCTGTCCACTTCCGCCTCAGAGCTGATTCTGAGGCTAAACGGAGGGAATCGCGGAAGGCCCCCAGCGAGCTGCCTGGCCCGGAGGGGGCACCCGGTAACCAGAGGCTGCTGCTGCTGTTCTCTGCGCAGAGCCATCGAGTCCCTGTACAGGAAGCACTGTCTTGAACAGGGGAAGCAGCAGCTGGAGCCGCAGGAGGCAGACCTGGCTGAGGATTTCCTGCTCACCGACAGCAGTGCCATGTGGCAGACGGTGAGGGTGGGCTCTGAGCCTGAGCTCTGGGGAGGGGGCTCTGTTCCCTCAAGGAAGGGGTGGCCTTCTGGGTGGGGGCGGGGTGCCGGATGCGCTCAGTTGCCCACCTCAGGCTGTCCTGGGCTGTCTGCGTGTCACAGGGAGGGGTGGTGGATTTGGGCCAAGCCAGCCCCCTGCTTCACTTTCTTGGTACCTGGGCCCATCCAGGTGGAAGAAATGGGCTGCTTAGAAGTGGAGGCCGAGGCCAGGATGGAGAACTTGCGAGTGGCAGTTCCAGGTCAACCCCCAGCTCTGGTGAGCTGGGCACCTGCTCAGGGGTTGTCTGGGTGGGTGTTGGGTGGCAGGGCCCTCCTCTTGTGCTCAAGTAGCTCTTTCCCCCCCAGAGAGTTCCCAGGGTCTTGGGGAGCTGGGAGATGGCTGCCCTGCCTTTGGGTGGCCCTGTACTTGTTGGAGGCCAAGGAGGAAGCCTGAGACCTCATAGCCATCCTGTCATTTCCCAGCTTACCTGCTCGCCATTTCAGGCCCTTTTCCCACCCCCTACCCCATGGCCCTCGCTGAATGCAGGTGCTGGAGCAGGGCCTGATCTAGGTGTGTGGCCCCCACAGACTGCTGCTGGTAGCCCAAAAGCCAGCCAGCCAGCTTATCACCATGGCAACGGACCCTACAATGATGTGGATATCCCCGGCTGCTGGTTCTTCAAGCTGCCTCACAAGGTGTGTGTCCTGGTTCATGCCTGTTCTGTGGTGTCCTCGCTGTGCTCAGGGCACACAGTAGGCCTCCAGAGTGACTCAAACAGGGAGACTCCCCTTTTGCAGGAATGCTGGTAGTAGTGGCGCGGAGTATGATCTCAGACAAGTGTTGTCATCTCTCTTGAGGCTTTGTCTTCCTTCTGCCAGTTGGATGGTGAGGGGCATGGTGGTGGAATTAAATGACACACGGCATGTCAGGTGTCTATGCCACATATGGTACATGATAGGATCTTTTGGGCATCAGTTCCCCAGCTAGGGGTCTGCCATGTGCCTCCAGCCCCTGCTTCCTTTGCTCTCTTCAGGATGGTAACAGCTGCAATGTGGGCAGCCCCTTTGCCAAAGACTTCCTGCCCAAGATGGAGGACGGCACCCTGCAGGCTGGCCCAGGAGGTGCCAGTGGGCCCCGTGCCTTGGAAATCAACAAAATGATTTCTTTTTGGAGGAATGCCCATAAACGTATCAGGTGGGTCACCGTGGGAGGGCAGAGACATGCTTTCTGTCCGTGCCTCTGGCCGGGTTACTGCAGTCTTGGGATCCCTTCCCCTGCCTTCCAGCCAGGGGCCCCTGACAGCCTGTGCTGCAGTGGGGGGACAGCCTGGCCTAGAGGCCTGGCTGCTTGTGGTCCTGGTGCCATGGGACCGTGGGCAAGGCTCGTTCCCTCTCCAGCTTCAGTTTCCCTGTTACGTAAAAAGAGTGGTACTGTAGGACCTGGGTGGCCCCTCCCAGCTCTGCGGCCCCTTCCATGGAGGGCTAGTAGCCTGTAAGCTCTGTTGGGGGCCGGGAGTGGGTCCTGTAGGCTGGGAATGGCAAATGGATCGAAGGCTAGTTCTGAGGGGTTTGTGGCTGCCAGCGGCACACTCTTGTGAGAAGGGTGCTGTGATGGGTTGGTAAAGTCTGCCCTGAGCCTGGAAAAGGCAGTGGTGGCAGGGCTGGTGCTGGGTGCCTCATAGATACTCCAGGATGGGGGCCGAAGCTGCCTCAGATGCCTAGCCAGTTTCCGGTGGCTTATGCTCCTAGACGGTAGATGCTAGGCCCACCCTGAGTCAAGTCAGTGGGAAGAGGGTTGAGGCTGGGCAAGGAGGGGGCACAGCGGCCCCCAAAGCTGGGCAAATGAGGGCTGTGTTGTGATGGGGGATGGAGTGTGCTCCCTGTGGCTGTGCTGAGCAATCCGTCTGTCCCTGCAGCTCCCAGATGGTGGTGTGGCTGCCCAGGTCAGCTCTGCCCCGTGCTGTGACCAGGTATGTCCTGGCAAGTGGTTGTGGGAACGGGAAAATGGGGGCGGGTCCTAGGACCCAAGCAAGCTGCTGAGCCTCATGTCCTCCCCCCAGGCACCCACACTATGATGAGGAAGGCCGTTATGGGGCCATCCTGCCCCAGGTCGTAACCGCTGGCACCATCACTCGACGGGCTGTAGAGCCCACGTGGCTCACTGCCAGCAACGCCCGGGTATGTGTCCTCTGCATCTCTGGTCCTGCCCTTCCTCTCCTGTGTGTCTAGAAGCTGGGGTTGCAGAGGGACTTTGCTGAGGAGCATGAAAAGGAACCTAAGATCTGGGTCAGGCAGGACTCAAGTTCACATTTAGCTTCACAACTCATCCAGCTTTTCAGCAGATATGTTCTGGGCACCTGCTCCTGGCCACACACTGACAAGGCATGCTAGGCACAGCTACTGTGGAGTCTAGATGGGGCCGGGTATAGAGCCAGGCACGGAGCAGGGATTCTTTACCTGGAACTGTGGAGTTCGGGGCACTGCTGGCTGGCATTCCTTAAAACCATCCCCTCAGGAAGGGCTCCAGCATTCTCAGTCTAGTCAGGCTCCAGGGATGGGTGGGAGGAGTCTACTGGGGTATCTAGGTCGGGTCTGACCTCACTCTTCCCTGCAGCCTGACCGAGTAGGCAGTGAGTTGAAGGCCATGGTGCAGGCCCCGCCCGGCT
Organism: Hyperoodon ampullatus; assembly: GCF_949752795.1. NCBI lineage: Eukaryota > Metazoa > Chordata > Mammalia > Artiodactyla > Ziphiidae > Hyperoodon > Hyperoodon ampullatus. The sequence continues at coordinate 38,256,446 of NC_136916.1, forward strand.
ACGTCCTCGTGGGTGCTGATGTGGACTCACAGGAGCTGTGGATTGCAGCTGTGCTTGGAGACGCCCACTTTGCCGGCATGCATGGTGAGCAGGAGCCGGGGCTGGAGCAAAGCGGTGGCAGCCTGATGCCTCGCCGGGAGGAGTATTTCTGAAGCCTGTTTCTCACTCCTGCCTCGCCCCCCAGGTTGCACAGCCTTTGGGTGGATGACACTGCAGGGCAGGAAGAGCAGGGGCACCGATCTACACAGTAAGACAGCTGCCACAGTGGGCATCAGCCGTGAGCACGCCAAGGTCTTCAACTATGGCCGCATCTATGGGGCCGGGCAGCCCTTCGCTGAGCGCCTGCTGATGCAGTTCAACCACCGGCTCACGCGGCAGGAGGCAGCTGAGAAGGCCCGACAGATGTATGCGGTCACCAAGGGCCTCCGCAGGTGAGGGTGCCTCTCCCGTCCACAGCCACGTTACCCCAGGGCCTCAGGCTTGCTTTACTACCTTTACCGCCCCCTTCTTTTCTACCTCTTCCCATTACGTGAGTCCTCACCTGGCCCCTCTTCCTCCAGACCCCCATGACCTAGTTCTAGGGTGGTTTGTTCTTGGGTTGTGACATCTGCTTGCTTAATGGTCAGTTTTCCTCATAGAGTTAAAGCTGTGCTTTTGTTATGCTGTCAGAGCTCTGGTCATGCAGAGTAAACAGTAACGTGGGGTTGCAAACTCACGTGCCTACAGGGAGTGAGAGCAAGCGCAGCAGGCGGTTTAGTAGAAGACAGCTGACGGGAGGGCCTGTGGAAAACCAGAGACTTTAAACTGATTTTGACAGAGGAGAAGGCCTTCCCAGGCTTCCAGTTTGCTTCCGCCCATAGTACCTATTGTTTGCTCAGGGCCTCGGCAGCCTCCTAGGAGGGTTCCTGAATCGAGCGTGAGGGAGGATTGGTGCCTTTATGACTTGCATGGGTATAATATATGGTGTCCACGTTTAATTAGCTGACCTCCTCATGGAAAGACTAAAAGTTAAGTAAGTGATAACAGTTCAGTAGTAACTGCACAAAGGCAGAAAAGGGGAGCCGAGTATTGTCCAGGAAGGTGAGAGGAGGACATGGGGTTGGGGGTGGCACGCACCGTGGGCGGCGTGTGCTGGCGGAGGCAAGGCAGTGACGACAGAAGAGGTTGGGCCTTAGTTGTGGAAACCTTTGCTGGCCTCACAGAGGAGTCTGGACTGAGGGGTGGTGGGGAAACCCTGGTGCACCTTTGAGAATGTTAGTGGCGTGGCTCTGGAGCCATCTGGAGACGAGCCTGGTAATGTCTGAAGTTGCACTGAAGCTGGGAGTCTGCGGCAGTGGGGACTGAGAAGGGTCAGTCGGGCCTGGCTGTAGGTTCTGTCTTCTGTCCTCTCCCTTTCAGGGAGTAGCCTGTTCTATCCCCGCTACGTGCACAACCCCCCCAATGTGGGGTGATAGCTCTTGCTGCCTCCTGGACTACTACATGCCACCTGTTGGTCATGGGGCAGTGCAGTGTCTAAGGCATTAGGACAGTAATAACAGTAGTGGTTCTCGTGTTGGAGTCTGTCCTTTATTGGGCTACCCTCATGCAGTCCCCAGAATCCTGGGTTCCTGTCTAGGCTCTACCTCTTCCTGGCTGTGTGATCCCACAAAGTCACTTAGTATCTCTGAGCCTTTTTCCCCTCTGAAGTGGAGCTTGTAGGGGAAAGGCACGACCCCAGGCTGGTTGTGGAAGTGGAGTGAGGGGATTGAACACTCCTAGCCCAGGGTTTGGCATCGAAGAGGCGTTCCCATGGGAATGACAATTGTGACACTGTACCACCCCCCCCCCCCCCCCCAGGTATCGGCTGTCAGATGAGGGTGAGTGGCTGCTGAGGGAGTTGGACCTCCCTGTGGACAGGACCGAGGATGGCTGGGTTTCCCTGCAGGATCTACGCAAGATCCAGAGAGAAGCTTCTAGGAAGTGAGAACTGTCTGTGTGTTAAGGATGGAGGGCGGCTCTGGGCTGGCCTGGGGAAAGCTGGGATGCTTTTTTAGCTCTAAGATGCTAAAAGACAAAGCTTGCCCTCTCTTTGTTCCTCGCCCCCCAGATCACAGTGGAAGAAGTGGGAGGTGGTTGCTGAACGAGCCTGGATGGGGGGCACAGAGTCAGAAATGTTCAATAAGCTGGAGAGCATTGCGATGTCTGACACACCACGTACCCCGGTGCTGGGCTGCCGCATCACCCGAGCCCTGGAGCCCTCTGCTGTCCAGGGGGAGGTATCCTACTACCCTTGGAACGTGGGGAGAGGGTCGCAGGGAGGGCAGGGCTCCTGTACTACCTCCTACTCTAGTGAACTGGTATGTGGTTTAACCCTTCTCGCCTGTGCCTACCTTCCCTCCCCAGTTTATGACCAGCCGTGTGAATTGGGTGGTGCAGAGCTCCGCTGTGGACTACTTACACCTCATGCTTGTGGCCATGAAGTGGCTGTTTGAGGAGTTTGCCATTGATGGGCGCTTCTGCATCAGCATCCACGATGAGGTTCGCTACCTGGTGCGGGAGGAGGACCGCTACCGCGCTGCCCTTGCCCTGCAGATCACCAACCTCTTGACCAGGTAGGCAAGGCCCGTGGCCTCTGGCCTGACCATATACCAGATATGTGGGGCTTGGACCGGGCTGAGCATGATCTGAATTTTCATCCCCCCAGAAATAAGTGTTCCCACTTTTATCTCTGATTCTTAAAACTTCTAGCAGTCTTAAAAAAGACTGGCCTCAACCTTTAGAAAAAATTTTTGGGGGATTGAAAGTGTCATATACCAAGACTAGATCACTGAGGTGGTGAGGAGGTAGAAGCCAGGGCAGTTGTTTCAAAGACTAGTTCTCAAATTGTGCTCCCCTCAGAACACACCTTTCTGTTTTGAAAATCAAGTGACAGAGGCTTTTCTCAACCCGTAGAAAACTGAGATATTTTCTTCCATTCGTAAATGTTAATTCTTAAGTGCCAGAAGTTTGTTATTCTGAATACTGACAGAAAACATTGTTAATGGGGAAACTCAAATGTGATTTTAAAAACATATTTTTTCATATATTGAGTTGTATTTTTTTGTAGTAAAATCCCTAGTTTATATGGTTACATTAAATGTTACAGTTTCATGTTGATCTGCCCCAGAACCAGTTTGGGAACCATGATCTATCCTGATTAATGGGTAAATAATGAATGTTTACAATACTCAACACTGTCTCCGCTGCCCTCTTAATCATCTCCTGGGGGGTTATGTTTAACAAAGCTAAAATGAAAGTCCTCGTATATTCAAATTCTGGCCCAATAATTGAAATTTTGACATCAATAAAGTGTACCAAACTGGAAAAAAAAAAGGTGTGTTTTGAGTCCGTAATTGCCACGTGAGTGTCTCAGCGGGAGGTGTTCGGCTGCTGGATAGCGGGCAGTGCTGGCCCTTCAGCTTTCTTTGCTAAGTGAACAGAGCTGGCTGGGGGGAGGCTCTGTCGTCAGATACCAGGTCATCTCTCCTGGATTCACAGCAGGGACATGACTGTGAGAGGAGGTCGGGTCTCTTTCAGGTGCATGTTTGCCTACAAGCTGGGTCTGAATGACTTGCCCCAGTCGGTCGCCTTTTTCAGTACAGTCGATATCGACCAGTGCCTCAGGAAGGAAGTGACCATGGATTGTAAAACCCCTTCCAACCCAACTGGGATGGAAAGGAGATACGGGATTCCCGAGGGTGAGCACAACACCTTTGTTCCTCGTTACTCATAGGATGTGAGGCAGACTAGAAAGTGGTCTTGGACAACACGAAGCTTGAGGCACCAGAGGATAAGAAGTCTACTTCTTGTGCTGTGTTCTGGGCTATTTCAGTTTATAATGTGCCCTGGCTCCAAAGTGAGCATGACGCTCAAATCACAAAGGCATGTGTTTCTAGAAAGCTGTTCATAGTCAATGAAGGAATGTTTGAAACTCTGGTTTCTTCCATCTGTTCCCTTCCCTCTTCAACCACAACGGAAATGTTTGAAGATTTACTGTATAAAGTCAAAGTACATTCTTAAGTGAAAAAACTGTGCTTTGAGTGCCAAACAAGTAAATCAGAAAGCTTATTTTCTATGTGTCTAAGATAAACTTACTTTATACAAAAAAGAAAACAGATCCCCCCCAAATGGAACATTACCATTCCTGGCAATTACTCTGAACCCTTCGGTACTTCTTGACCTTAACATTAATTAAGCTCCTTTTCTCACTTCTGACCTGTGAGTTAACAATTCTTGAGGAAGCATCCTAACCAATTTGCACTATTTTTCAGGTGAAGCACTGGATATTTACCAGATAATTGAACTCACCAAAGGCTCCCTGGAAAAATGAAGCCAGCCTGGACCATAGCTCTGCCTGGAGGCTCTGTATTTGCTCCCGTGGAGCTTCATCGGGGCAGTGCAGGCTCCTAAACTCAGGCTTTCAGCTGTGCTTTTTGCAAAAGGGCTTGCCTAAGGCCAGCCATTTTTCAGTAGCAGGACCTGCCAAGAATGATTGCCTCTAACTGACGGTGCAATTGAGTTCAGAACCAAGATGCCAACACTGGTGCAGGCTGTAGGACAAGGGGGCATTGTTGCTTGTTGGGTAAAAAGAAAGCAGAAGCCCCAAAGTTCACATTAACTCAGGCATTTCATTTATTTTTTCCTTTTCTTCTTGGCTGGTTCTTTGTTCTGTCCCTCATGCTCTGATGCAGTGCCCTAGGGGAGAGAAGTAACGCTCTAAATGTGATAAGCCTGCTCGGAGGCAGTGGAAATAAAAACAAAGATCCTTTATCTTCTCATCAAAGCCTGTGTTAGTCATGCTTTCTCCCCTTTCCCACTCCTGGGAGGTAATTATGTTGGAGATGGGGAGAGTTCTACAGTAGAGTAAGGTGGTGCTAACTTTTTTTGGGGGGCTTTTGTTATACCTGGGAACATGCGTGGGACAAGGTGACAGAGAAGGGGCATCAAGATGCTACGTAACTCCCCTGAACTCAAATGCCTGGTAGGCGGAGGGAGTGGACGGGGCCAGGTGCATTATGGCTTGGAGTGTGATAAACTGAAGAACGTAAGTTAAAAATTTTTGAGAAGCTAGAAATCCAGGGTGTTTTATGTAAACTCCCAGTTTATGTTAGACAAACCTGAGGTGATAGAAATTTTAGGCACTAGAGGTAAGGAAACACTGAGTTCTACTTCAGAGATGCTATAGGGCTCACGGTGTGCTGCTGTAACTGGTTTGTTCCTCTCCCTTTAGTCTTTATCGGAGGGCAAAAGGAGGATAAGAAACTGGCGTGACTACCTGAGCTGATCATAGAGTGGCCCTCCTTCAAATGAGGGCATGATAAAAGAGGAAGTAAACTGCTGTCTGAGCCAGAATGCTTGGGCTCGTGATTTTCCAATGGTTCAAAATAACACAGGGGAACACCCATAGGAAGGCCTTGTTTTCATCACCCCCTTTCTGGAAATGTCTACCCAAAATGTATACAAGCCTGGGCAACTGGGTATGGTTCCAAGTTTACAACCCCTCTCTTGAGGAGCCTGTTTCATCTTTGACCACCTTTTGGCCCGTTCTCTGTGGTTGTTGCCCCTCCACTAACCTGTGGCTGCCCCCAGACAGGCTGCTAACCCCAGTTAGAAAGGGTGGCTAGGGCTTGCTGCACTTTAGTCAGAAGCAGGCACTGACCTCTTCATCTTCATCCTCTTGAAGAACCATGTCCAAGATGTTCCCTTTGATCTTGAAGTCTCGTGAGGTGCTGAGCTTTATATGCTGCATCAGGTTCACCTGTGACAGGATTGTAAACATGGGCACGTTTTCCTACTGATAGGTCCTGCCCAGGACAGCCTAAACCATCTCTGACAAACCCATCAGTTCCTCTAGGAAGGCACACACCCACTTGAATCCATGAATGTTTGGATTCAGGCCATCAGATCAGAAACAACTGTAGATTCTCCCCCCACTGCAGTTGTGTTGCTTCAGTTTGCCAGGTCCCTTCACAGGGTAAATGGAATTGGTAGAAAACAGAGTATGTTTACCTTGGACCTCTTGGAAAGGTGGATGAGAAATTTTTCATACTGTTCAATGGCAAAGATGAGATTAGGGATTGGCTTGGTTTCCCGAAGAGCTCTGGCCTACGGGGCAAAGAAGAGAAGACCTAAGTTTTGGGTTCAACGTGTTTGGTTTTTTTTTTTTTACATAAATTTATTTACTTTTGGCTGCATTGGGTCTTTGTTGCTGTGCGCAGGCTTTGTCTAGTTGTGGCAAGCGGGGGCTGCTCTTCGTTGCGGTGTGGGGCTTCTCATTGTAGAGGCTTCTGTTGTAGAGCATGGGCTCTAGGCGTGCAGGCTTCAGGAGCTGTAGCACACAGGCTTCAGTAGTTGTGGCTCACGGGCTCTAAAGCACAGGCTCAGTAATTGTGGCGCACGGGCTTAGTTGCTCCGCGGCATGTGGGATCTTCCCGGACCAGGGCTTGAACCCGTGTCCCCTGCATTGGCAGGTGGATTCTTAACCACTGCGCCACCAGGGAAGTCCCTTCAAGGGTTCTTGAAGTCCTCTGAAGCTGTCTGTAGCAGAACTGCTCATGGCTTTGGGAGAAAGCTAGTCAGTCTTCCAATCAAATGCAGTTTTACTTATATACCAGTAATTAAGATTTTTTTTTAACAGTTCACTCTCAGCAAAGGACGTAAATGCTAATGGAGATTGCAGTGAATCCTCCTATTTATAATTCCTAAATATCTGTTATCTGGAAACTGGCTGAGGGATGGACTATTTGTAGATATTTGGTTGCCTGACTTGATATTCTTGTAACAATGAGCCCACTCTACACTACCTCTATTTCCTCTTTCTAGTCTACATATGAGTCTTCATTGCTGGTATTAATATATCTCTTTCCCCTCAACTTGAATTGTAACTTGCAGATCCTTCCATATGTTTCTTATATATATAGACATGTTTCTATATTTTTTTTTTAAAACTACAAATGAGGACATTGTTCTCGTCTTGTCTTTTTAACATTATCTTGGGAGAGAATCCTGTATCTGAACATTTAGATTTGTATTTTTTTCATGTCTGCATAGTATTCTACAGTATAAATGTACTATAAACCCGTTTAGCCAGTCCTTTATTAGTGGGTATCTTAGTTTTCCCAATATTTCACTTTTACTTTACAACATTGCTAGGACTATTCTATACATAGGCCTTTACAATTTCTATATCCTAAAAATGGAATTGTTGTAGTAAAGAGTGTGTGTGTGTGTGTGAATGTATAGGTCTAAAATTGAGCAGTTATTGCCACACTGCCCCTGTGAGAGAGTACTGAATTCTCACCTTTGCCAGCAATGCACCAGAGAACCCACTTCCCTGCACCCTCTCCAACTCTTTCACATCCATTAGGGAGCACCTTTTGCACTCACTAACTTTTCCTAAAACCAGTTCCTTCGCAATGGTTATCCTAAGCTATTTCTATTTTTAAAGAAAGAGCTCAAGATTTTCTGGTACTTCCTGAATAAAGTATATGTTTTTTGGTTCAGACCAAAAAGATGTTCCATCTGAACATAAAGTCCATGAGCTGAGCGGGAGCCATACACAAACATTTTCCCCCCAGCTTTACTGAGATATAATTCATATACCATACAATTTACCCATTTACGTTGTACAGTTCGGTGTGTTTTCGTGTATTCACAGAGTTGTATAACCATCACCATAATCAATTTTAAAACATTTTCACCCCCCCCCAAAATCCTACACCCATTTTAGCAGGCACCTTCCCAGTTTCTCCAACACCCCCCTTCCCCCCACTCCCCAGTTCTAGGCAACCACTAATCTGTCTTTTTAGATTTGCCTTTTCTGGACATTTCATATAAATGGACTCATATTATGTAGCCTTTTCCTGACTGGCTTCTTTCACTTAATATAATATTTTCAAGGTTCGTCCACATTTTTTTTTTTTTGGCTGTGCTGCGCGGCATGCGAGATCCCAGTTCCCTGACCAGGGATCAAACCCATGCCCCCTGCAGTGGAAGCTCGGATTCCTAACCACTGGACTGCCAGGGAAGTCCCAGCAACCACATCTTGATCACTGTCAGCAGCTTACCATGGCTGTGGGCCCAGCAGCGGTTTTCTCCTTTTTCTTTTCTCCTGTATGTTTTAGGCTCTTACTCTTGTTCTAAAGAAATAGAAACAAATTCTGTCATTGCTGAAGATTGTTCTGTAGAGCTAGCAGGCTAGTGGTAAATTTCTAGTATGATGATTACAGTGGAGTATGGGGGAACTCTTAGGGGGACCAAGTCTGGGTGAAGAGATTATCCTGCAGCAGATGCCGGAAGGTGGGAAGCATTCTGGGACGCTTTATAATCCTCAGATATTTTTCTATTTTTTGTTCGCAGGTTTACCATCTTGCTCTTGGATGCATCTAGCACATGGAAGTGAGGGCAGGACCAACCAGTACTATAGCAGGGCAGCCAAGGGACTAGTGAGGCACAAAAGGACTGTCACGGTTAAGTAGGAATAGGTGTTTCCCAACTGGGACATTAGCTAAAAGGGTTACATAAAGAAGAGGAAGCTGGAGAAGCTGTTCCCGGAGCGATGTATCTTACATGACAAGTGGTTACATGCTCCAGAAGGGTTTAAAGGTCACAGGAACACTTATTTCCCTATGTTGTACATAATTAGAGAATAAAGAACTCCTGGAAAAAGGAAGAACCAATAAGAAAGGGAACCAAGAAGAACAGGATTCTGATAAGGCAGAAAAGAATTGAGACATGAGTCAGGAGAGACCACCCAAGTGTGAGGTACACAAACAGGAACCTATTACCTGAAGGGGAGTTCTTTGCCCTCCAGGAATGGAACATAACCACGTTCCATGTGACAAGGAAAAGAATTAAAAACAGAGACCTGCAAATGGAGACAAATTATACTACTGGAGCTATATGAAAGGCAGGAGGCTTGGTCCACACGGCATGTTCTGGAAAATAAGAAAATGTAGGGATCCCAGAGATGCTGGTATGAAGAAACCTGCTTTTGGCCCTGGAAGGCAGTGTAGAGGGTGAAGACTTTTTAAGGGAGGGGCAGAGTAGCAGCCATAGATAGAACTCATGTGGACCAAATGGGAAGTGAGCCACTTCCTAAAAGTTGTACCCAACATGGGACCTTGTTGGAACTCCCTAAATCGACCCAATCTAATGCCCATTTCTGCTCATTCAGGTAGGAAATTGTAGCTGGAAGAGAAGCATCATTTTTTTTTTTTTAAGATGTTGGGGGTAGGAGTTTATTATTTATTTTTGCTGTGTTGGGTCTTCATTTCTGTGCGAGGGCTTTCTCTAGTTGTGGCAAGCGGGGGCCACTCTTCATCGTGGTGCGCGGGCCTCTCACTATCGCGGCCTCTCTTGTTGTGGAGCACAGGCTCCAGACGCGTAGGCTCAGTAACTGTGGCTCACAGGCCTAGTTGCTCCGCGGCATGTGGGATCCTCCCAGACCAGGGCTCGAACCCGTGTCCCTTGCATTAGCAGGCAGATTCTCAACCACCGCGCCACCAGGGAAGCCCAGAAGCATCTTTTAAAGGTATACAGTTCTGAGCAGGATGCTAAGGGTTTTGGAGCATGGCTTTCATTGCTTTCTTCCCATTGAGATCCAAGGCTATGAGAAAAAGAAGGGGGCTATAAGAGAATAAACAGCTCTCTGAAAGATGTGGCAAATGCAATCCAGATTTCTAGATAGAAGTTGGAGTTAGTGGAACCATGGGCTCTTGCCCAAGGTCACTCATTAAGCACATCTCACAAAGAGAAAAATGTTTGCCTGGGGATCAGCTGACTTGTCAAGTAAGGCTTTAAGTCAAATATGAATCGAGAAGGGGAGAAATATCCAGGGAATACATAAACTGGTTTTTGTGTAATGTAGAAAAAAAGATAGTCTAGAAGGTGCCTGGTGATAAGCAGAAGAGCTTGAGAATGGGGTCAAACACAAAACCCCAAAACCTCCCAACATTTTACATGTCAATGAGTACCAAGTATGATTCTAGAGCAAGTGGTAACCAACTACAACCCAGAGGCCCACTGCTTGTTTTTCAAAATAAAGTTTTATTAAACACAGCCAAGCTCATTCATTTGTGTATTGACTATGGCTGCTTTTATGCTACAACGGCAGAGTTTAGTTGTGACAGTGACTGTATGGTCTGCAAAACCTAGAAGCATTTACCATCTGGTCTTCTGCAGAAAATGTTTGCTGACCTCTGTTGTAGAGTCAAAGTACTTGGGTTCAAGTCTCAGCTTGGCCTCTTAACTAACTGTTCTTGGTCTTTTTTTTTTTTTTAATTTAAAAAAAATTAATTATTTATTCACCTATTTATTTATTTGGCTGCATTGGGTCTTTGTTGCTGCGTGTGGGCTTTCTCTAGTTGCAGCGAGTGGGGGCTAATTTTCACAGTACGCGGGCTTCTCATTGCGGTGGCTTCTCTTGTGGAGCACGGGCTCTAGGCGTGCGGGCTTCAGTAGTTGTGGAACGCATGCTCAGTAGTTGTGGCTCGCAAGCTCTAGAGCGCAAGCTCAGTAGTTGTGGCACATGGGCTTAGTTGCTCCGCGGCACGTGGGATCTTCCCGGACCAGGGCTCGAACCCATGTCCCCTGCGTTGGCAGGCAGATTCTTAACCACTGCACCACCAGGGAAGTCCTGTTCTTGGTGTTTTTAATACCTAATATTACTATTTGGCAGAACGTTCCACAGAGTTCAGCTTGGGAAACGATGCTGTAAGGCCACATTCATTTTATTAGAACAGCTAACATTAGAGAACACTTGCCTGGTGTTGTGTTAAGCACTTGCCATGCATCACCTCATACATTCTCACTATGCCGCTACTTTACTTACATTCCCAAAGGATGCCCAAAAAGAAATGGATTTGGAATCACCCAGAAATAAACCAAGTCACTGAGCCCAAGCATGTTTGTTTCTCCCCTGCTCCAAGTGCACACATATCAAATGCCTTCTCTCTCTAAATCAAACTTTTTTTTTTTATATAAAGATTTCCTTGCTGTAAAGACTTCAAACCTTGGCTTGTTCTCATATGGGCACCTTTGGCTTACTGTAAGTAGGGAAGAAACTTTATATACGCTTAGCTCAGGTGACCTAGTGGTCCCCTGGGAATATAAGGAGTCCTTTCTTACTTGAAGATGCATTTTGGTACAGACTCTGAATCAATTACCTGTATGTAAGAAATGAAAGAATAGCACAGCGGGGTCAGATGCGTACCTGACAGCTTCACCTGCAGCAAAGGAGAAGGAAATCACTGTTACTGTAGGAATAAGACGCTCTCCCCATTCCTAGGAAAGGCATTCTCAACTCACCAGCTTTGCCATATTTTTCAGAACTCCTCTGGAGTGCTGACACACCTGGAGATACTAACAAAAGATTCCAAGATTTAGCATGCCCTCCTATATAAATGTCCCATGAAACTACAGGTAGTGACTCAGTGAGCAAATGGAGTATGACTTATTGCTCTGACTGGGGAGGGAAAAGAAAATAAGCTACCATATTCATGGAGAATCCTAGACTCAAGGCTTCCTTTTTCCCCTCCTCTAAGCTCCAAAGCTTCCCAGACAGCAGGTAATAAAGGGTTTCTGTTTCTGACTTGTTCCATTTATTGCTTTAAAAATCCTTCAGGCTGGTAGTCCCTGCATCTAGAAAACCAATGACTTTGCTGTTTTTGCTTTAGAAAAAGCCAATAAAGATTAGAGGTTCTCAGTATTTCTACCACAGAAGCTTAGTAGCCATACCTTGTAGCCAGAGCTGCACCTTCTCAGAAATGGCCACACTGCTGTTTGGGTACATGGTGTGAGGTGGTCTACTATCTTTCTTGGGTTGTCTGCGCCTTTCTAAGTATTTAATGTGGGTCGTTGCTAGAATCAGAACTAAATTACCTAATTCTTATCACTCTCTGAATGTCTGCTGAGAATCAAAATATTTCAAGTACAAAAAGAGTTTCTTGTTAACAGATACTAAGAAGCATTAATTTAAACCCAGGGCAAGTCATGCCTTTTATTTTTTAAAAATAAACTTATTCCCTACCCTAGTACCTGACCTGTGAGGCATTTAACACCCACTTGTTAAAGGAACAAACACCTTGTCAGTGCCCAGACTGGTCTGAAATAGTCTAATTTTTTGTTCAATTGGAATCAGATTAAGTTCTATAGCTATAGTTTAGACTGAGTCTTAGAAGGTGTTTGAAGAGGCATTTACTCTCCATCAGGTGCTACATACTCACATGCTAAAGAAACAAGGGCCTCTAAAAACAGATTTAGAATTATGCCTCAACTGTTATTTCCGGGCCTGTGGAGACGGCTGCCACCTACTGATCAAACCATCACTTGCAAAGATGTAGGCAAGAGCTCTCTGTACAGGGGCATTCTGCAGCAGTGGGTAATGTCCTGGCTGGGTGGGACAGAATGATAGTAATGATTGTCTCTCCAATACTCACATATCTGACAAGCGCTGAAAGAATGGTGTACATTTTGCAAAGGTCCTTTAATAAGGTGTCCACACAGCTGCCTGACGGCAGGGCTGTCTGCACCAGCTCGTGGAAAAATGTAAGCAGAGTTCCCAATTGTATGATGATGGCTTTCTCAATGGGATGATTTGGTAGGGTTGCCTGAGAAGAGGTTTCTTCTGAAAGGAAAGGAAACTGGCATATTCAAACCCAACTGGCCTTATTTTCTAGCTCAAGTGAAAGAGATTTAGAAACCAACGAAACATCATTAACTAGGAAGTCTGTAGGGAAAATGAGCATGTATTTAATTCTTCATGCAGAATACATTAATAATCATGCTGTCATAAGGCACACTACCTTCTACTTCCTTCATTACTTTGGAAATCTAGCACAAACAAACAGGGCTCAGGGCATTTGCTTTTATGCAGTCCTCAAATTCAGATTTTAGTTAACTTACCTGGTATGATTTCTTGGCTCACCTGTCCCTTAAGCTTGGTGATTAGCCAGTCCACTTCTTCTAGGACCTTCTCAGCCTGACTCAGAAGAAGTAACTGTGAAAGAAAAGAATGCCTGGCATGGCTCATTGCACACAGCTGCTGGTGTAATATGATAACCATGGCCACCTGTGGGTGGGTTACAGGCCTCAGGACGCGAGCCACTATAATTCGCTCTTCACAGGGAATAAAATGGAAGGTACGACAAGGTTATTTCCCAAGGGTCGGGGATCAACACTTACACAGACAGTAGGGGCAGCTGTTCTCAAATTCACCATTGCAAAGTGGTTTGTTTTCTCCACTTCTACATCCTGGGGAGGGAAAGAGAGGTGAGATATAATGACAGTAAGGCTGCTCCCCTGGCCTCTATCCCCAACTCAGGGTGTTGTATTAAAGGCTCACTATGGTACCTGGTCTATGTCTCCAAGATGTCCATGGATATCCTGGGACAAGTCACGCAGCAGGGTCACAGGACTCTTACACAAAACATGGAGGCTGAAGAGCAAATTCATCAAGCCCTTGCAAAATGAGGCATCCTCTAGGAGGAGGGAAAGAAAAGGTAAGTTAAAATCCAAGTCAGTCCTTTGGGGGGTGTGGGGTGCCTAACTGGAACATGTAGCTCGTCATGTTTCAGGCACAATATTCCTGTGCTGCACACACTCCAATCAAGGCAGCTCTCCCACAAAGGTGCACTTCTATCCACGAGTCAGGGAGATGTTTCCCATTATTAGTCACTATCACTGCATAACTAGCACACAGCTCAAGAAATAGAACACTACCAGCACCCCAGAACTGCCCCCTCCCCCCACCAAGGAAACTGTTATTCTGCCTTGTAACTGTAA